>NC_063339.1:38858852-38931497 GCF_021869965.1 Rhincodon typus
AAAGCAAATTTGTGGCACTGAAATTCTCCAGACTGTCTTGTGTTACACTCCAATTAGGACAGTTAACTCTATGCACAACTTCAAATGCAAACAGCATTTGTTAACTTCCCCAATAAATAAGTTATGCCACAGAAAATTGCTTTACAATGCCATATATATTTGACTGTAACTAACTTGAGATGAGCTTTTCCAATCTTTCAAAGTCTGCCAGGCCCACAAACTATGTATGGATTTTTGATAGTTTCAAACAGATTTTTCGTTATAATAAAAGTTGCCTTCAGAAAAATGCAGTCTCTGATTACATTATTATGTAACAACTGAGAAAAAGCAGCAAATCTTCTTGTAAATGAAGAATGACTGAGAACAGCTAAGCTGCTGATAAGATACTTGCTTGACTCAGAACACTATGGGAATGAATAGATTTTGAGTATACAAGGTAGCAGCGTAAACATGTAGGAATTGGTAATAGTGAGTTGGATTTGATATTAGTTAAAGATGAAACACAAGGAATCTGGTAACTGTTTTAATACAGTGACTACCTTTAGGTCAACACAATGTGTAACATTAAGTATATTATTGCTATTTCAATACCATCTAAGTGGCCAGACATCTTTACATGGCTTAAATTTAAATCTCAAAATAACAATTGTCTCAAACAAGCCAGTTCAAATGAAATCTGAAGTGTACTACTATTCTCTGCAGATATAATTGAATTGTAAATTATGCTTCACAGCCAAAACTCTATGATATAAAATAAAGCTGCAACTCTGGACAGAATTATGCACACAGTGAATTTAGCTGAGTCATTCACTTTATAATAGTTATTGTAAATTCTAATAATAGAGACAAGTCGCCCATTGCGACCATGGTGGTCAAATATAATCATCTAAGTTTTATTCTAATCCCACTTTCTAGCACTTGGCCAATAGCCTTCTACACCTTTGGATTTCAAGCACACATCCGAATGTGTGAGGAGTGTTTCTGCCTTTACTATCTTACAGGCAGTGAGTTCTAGATTCTAGGTGAAAAAGTTTTTCCTCAAATCTCCTTTAAACCATCTGCCCCTCACCTTAAATATCTGCCCAGGTCATTGATCTCTCCATCCAGGGGAAAAGTTTCTTCTTCTACCCTATCTATGCTCCTCATAATTTTATATATTTCAGTCATGTCCCCTCTCAATCTCCTCTGCTGTAAGAAAAACAACCCCAGTCTGTGAATCTCTCTTCGTAACAGAAAACCTCCAGCTCTGGCAACATCCTGGTAAATCTGATAAATCAATTTGGACTAGTCAAACTAAGAATATACGAAAAAATTACACCAATGTGAAATATAACAAAAAATCATTTCCAAACGTCTCAATTTTAAAATTCCTATTCTTGTTTTCCAATCTCAGTGTAGCAAATTCTCCCTAACACTGAAATCTTGACCAGTCCTACAATTGTCAAAGACCTCTGCTTTTGTCCAATTCGGGCTTCTTGCATGTCCCCATTTTAATTACATCATCACGAGTGGCTGTGCTTTTAACTACTCCTCTCATTCGCTTCTATTAAAAAGTTCTTTGCAGCCTATTTCGGTACTGTAACTTTTCTAGCACTTATGTGGTTTGTAATCGAATTTCATTTGCTGTGTAAGGGTCTTCTGTAATGTCCCTACCCCTGAACCAGGAGGCCAGGATTTAAGTCCCACCTGCTGCAGATATGTGTAATAACATCTCTAAATAGATTGATTAGAAAAAATAGGTTAATTTTTAAAAATCCAAGTTGTTGTAGATAATGGAGTTAGATTTGTCCCAATTTGATGAGATTTTTGTGCACTAATGTTCTGCAGAGTCAAATACTCCGTAATGTGTTCTGGAAATATTCCTGACTTTCTAGCTTAAATGCTACTGTGTTTGGAATTTGAGTGCAGCGTTTTCCAGTTTAAGTTTGCATTGGTGGTCTAGTTGAGAAAAAGGTAACTAGAAAAGTGCTTGTCTATGGAACTAACTAACTGTTAGCTGACTCCAATGTTTTCCAATGCAGAATCTGACAGGGACCACCATGGAAAAGTGAAGGACACTAAAGCAGAATAAAAGTGTGCATATTTTCCATAAGATTAGCTTACAATTCCTCTGTTAGAAAGTTCAGCAAAGAATGGAGTGAAATTACAGCATGTCTGTGTGCCAATTCCAAAATAAATGTCATGTGTGATGTGGGGTGGGGTGGGCGGGCAGGAACTGTATGTGTGGAGGTGGCACTAACTCTGTAGGTTTGTCTGTACATTTGTAATACAATGAACCCATTGGACTGAGCAGATAAAATGTTGGCCACTTCTTCCTTGGGCAGATAGACACCAATGTACTTAGCACCCTCTAGAACTAACAATTACACAACTAACATTTTCATACTGCACTCTTTTAACTTTTTGTTGCACTGGTCTCAAAAGAATAGTTGCACATCCTTACTTCATCCTCATCATTATCATCATCAATCTCTTCCTCTACATTATTGCTGTGGAGAAACTGTTAGAAAGAAAAGGCAAAATACACAACATGTGAGAAAGTAATGGATTATTCTTTCTCTAAGGTGTTCAATGTGGATGCCAGGATATAGTCATTCACTCATTGTCTGGTGACTGAAACATATTGCTGACCTCCCTTGCACAGTGTCCTCCTGTGAATTTATGACTTTCTTGTTTTCAGCTATGAAAGCTTTAACAGTGGGAAGGTCTCATGAGGGCATTGTGTGTTATTTTGTCCTGTGGAAAAAGTTGCGTCAATGTGACAGGTGAGTTGAGCAATACATGCCAAGTAACATGAGAGAGCCAAACTCAGAGAAATAATGACATCATCCTTAAAAGAAAAGGAAGATGGGATTTTAAAGTTGAGTTTGTAAATAATTGCTGTTCAGGGAGATGTGAGGCATGGAACAAGATTTGTGGCGCAGATGGTTCTATTATAGACATGTTCTTGAGTTGTGTAATTAAAATGATTGATGAAGCTCTCTGACAGTAAAGTGAGTAAGCTGAGCATTTTTCTTTCTTTTTTATTACGTATTCTAACATGCAATTTGTATCTGTGATGAATCCAATGTGTACGCAAATGAGCTGGACCTGGAAGCCCTTGAGTAAGTACCATGTATACCAGGTGTAATAACTGTGTAGCACACCATCTAGAGATTCACCCACTGAATCCATATCAACTTCTTAATTTTATGACATTTTAAGATTTTTTTTGATGTTACGTATTAGGGCAAACACAACTTTGATTTTGTGTATTCAAGTGGTATGTATCACATTTCTCAGTCAATTTTGAATCAGGATTTAACTGAGTGCTCTGCTGATGAGTTGCATCTCCTTATCTGGTTGTCTAGTAACATAAACAGATCTTATAACTTGCTGCTTTTGTACCAATGCAATGCAGTTTTGTGGCATTGTAGCTTTAGAAGTTGTGAGATGAGCTGACTTTTAAGTAACTGATGCCAGGACATGTAAAAGCATCTGAAACTTCAACTTCCCTGCTCCGCTGATGCTGCCTGGCCTGCTGTGTTCCTCTAGCTCCACACTGTGTTGTCTCTGAATCCAGCATCTGCAGTTCTTGCTATCTCTGAGTGAGTTATAACCCCACTGTGAAGCCTCTTCCAGGGATGCCCACCTTGAAGAAGTTGATCTCCTCCGTCCAGAAAGACCTCAGTAGATCTCTGTCTTCATTTCCCAGCTCCCTCCCCCCTGCCCATTTCTGAAGAAGGATCCCGACCCAAAACGTCAACTTTCCTGCTCCTCTGATGCTGCCTGGCCTGCTGTGTTGTCTATGACTAACATTCCTTTACCTTGCTTCCAATTAAGTGTAAGGCCATGTCTTAAAAATACCAGGTAATCTACAGGACTTCCTGGTATGTTTCCAAACTGATTTTGTAATCATTTTAATGTCTGTAAAGAAATGCCATTCTTTATAAATGGTGTCCTAAAGCACTAACTAGTCCATGAGTAAACCTGTGTACATATTTATAACCCGGTATGCACAGAGCTCTTGCCTCACTGGGAGAACGTATGGCAAAGTGAGCTTCAGTGGTCTGCGACATAAAGCATTTTGAACTCTAACGACATTAGTCCGAGCCAATATCTGCAGATCAATAGCATCCATTATTCCCTGGATGGACCAATGCAAAATATGGGTCTAATTCTCTGGTGGTTGCCAAGATTTATGGTGTGATAGAATGAATTAGCATTATCATTTCAAGGTGAAAAACCCTTTGTTAATGATAATATGTCTTTTAATGGCTTTTCTCTCCGGCTCTGCAAAGATTATATGAATTTTTAAAAAAAATTAACAATTTAAACAAGCCTAATCAAAAGTGACAGGGGAAGATATGAAAATACTTGTAATTCTATTTAACTATTTGACTTTTATTGTGAGTAGCTGCTCTTAATTATAGGCTGTTTTTAATTAATTCTTGGGAAACAGACATTTTAACAAGACAGTTGTTAATTGCCCATTGCTGTTTACCCTAGAAAAAATGATGGTGGCAGGTATTCTTTATGAACTGCTGCAGTCTGTGGGGAGTGGATGCAGTCACTATGCTACCTTATGGGGAGTTTCCAGATGTTGATCCAGTAACAAGGAAGGAACGACGATATATGTACAAGTCAGGATGCTGTGTGGCTTAGAGAGGAAGCTGTAGTGATAGTTGTACAAAATCATTTGCTGCCCTTGTCCTTTGAAATGTTGGAGTTTGTGGGTTTGGAAGAATCTTTGGAGTGTTATTGTAGTGGATCATTTGGTGCATTGGAACTATGGTAGCTGTTGCTGCATTATTGAATAGTTCTGTACCTGGCTCTCAGTATTTCAACATACCCCCACCTTGTGTTTTGTAAATGGTGCATACATTGTTAGAAGCAAGACAATGTGCCACTTGCTGCATAATTTTAAGCCTCTGACCTGTTGTAAAATTTATGACATTTATTTAGCTGGTTCAATTGTGTTTCAAGGCAATAGGGATCATAGAGTGTTGATGGTGTGGAAATCAGTGATAATAATCTAAATATTATGTGGAAGTGAGCAGACTCTCTCTTGTTAGACTTGGTTTATCCGAGACTCAACTGGCATCAATCTTACTCAACAATTATCAGTCCAAATGATTGACGCACTATGTACTGAACAAAGTTTTACAGTTTTGCCATTTCCAATAGGGTTTGGCTGTCATCATTAGGAGTTAAATTGATTTTGGACAGTTGCAAAAATTGGACAATAACGTTATCAACTGATTATGTACCCACCTTGTTTTCTTTTCTACGAATTAATATGGGCTCTGGGTGTGCTAATGCTTAAGATAAGTTTCACTACAGTAGTCCCTTATCCATTCCCATCATGTACAAGTACCTAATTGGTTTGCACAACTTGTATTCCTGCTTCATTGCATTCAACAAAAATCTTCTGTGAATAGTTAGTTTTAATGTCACCACTGCATAATGGGAATGCATCTAAGGCTAATCATCAAATTGTGAAGGAATAGAATCTGGAAAGTATTAAGTGGAACATCAAGCAAAAAAAAAAATCAGGAGTCAATAGTTAATTTTATAGGTACGGAATTCAATACTCTCTTTTCCTGTATTGATTAGCCATCTAAACTGAGGTGTTTAATCAAAGCAACAGAACTATTCATTGCTGAGGACAAATGTGTATTGTGTTTAGTATATCATCATTTTTTAAAAAATGCAAGGTTCAATTTTGAAATATTAAACTATTACATAAAGAATTATGGTACAAGTTTCAAAAGATTGAGTAAAAGTGCAATTTTTTTGTTTTTGTTATTGTTCATGGAATGTGAATGTTTCTGATGAGGCCAGCATATGTCCCTAATTTGCCCTTGATATGAGTGGTTTACTCGGGCAGTTCAGAGTCAATCACGTTGCTGTGTGCCTGGTGACACCTAATGCTGGATTCAGGTTTCCTTGCTGAAAGAACATTAGCAAACCAGGTAGGTTTTCATGACAATTGTTGATATTTTCATGGTTACCATTACGGAGAGCAGATCTTCACGTGCCAGATTTATTAATTGAATTCAGATTGTACTGGCTGCTATGCTGGGATTTGAACTCAAGTCCCTGGGGCATTGGGACTTGTGGAGGTCTAGTCCAGTGACATTACCATCTCCCAAAACTCCTGAAAGATTTAAACAATACAAAGCTATGGACCATATTTGGAACTTGCTGAAACAAATTCAGAATCAGGAAATCTGAAGTTGCACTCTGCATAGTGTAGCAGCAGTATGTGATTGGCATGTTCAGTGAAACAGAACTGCACTTTATCCTTCAATATTACAAGTTAACTGCAAATATCTGTATCACAAGCTGGCCCTCCAATCATTAGCCTATCTGAGTTCAGCTACTAACTACACATTCTTTTTCTTTCCCATTAGGGCCAAGGGCTACCTGGTAACAAAACAACACAACATAGGATTACCTCTTTAGCTGTTTTTCCAAATTAATTCTCCCCATTTTGGAGAAAACTCAATTTAAAGCTTTTTCACAGTCCTAAATGAGCTTGTGCATAGCCTCTCATGTTGTCAGGGCACATTGGATTGCACTAAGCTCATCAAGCATACTGGAGATCTCAGCTCTGTGTCCTACAATAGGAAGATCAATATGTCTATCCATGTTGCTATCAGTCCCATTATCGTTGTCTACTACTGCATTCCTTCAGCAACTAAGCTTCTAGATTGTCTCTTTCAATCTAAAAATACCTGATAATTGAAATGTTATGTGGTGTGATTATGTACTTTGTTACCAAAGACCTTTGAATTGACTGCATGATCTCACATTTGTCTTCAATGTCCTTCTGCAGTGTTACATGCTGGAAGTCATTATTTGTTGATAAGAGAACTTATCAGACACATAGTAAAATGAAGATGATTTATAATAGAGACTAGAAGCCTTTTAAATAAAAAGCCAGTTGACCTTTTATTATTAATTAGGGGGTGAAACAAGGCCATTATCTGTCCACTGCTGCCATCACTTAACACAGGATGTTTTTATTGGTTTGCAGAGAGAGACAATGGTTCATGTGCAGGAAGTTGGGTCAGTCACACAGTATGTACTGCTTATGTTTTGTCTACCTATATGTCATATTTAGACATTTTATATAATTACACTAAAAATTATCCCCTTGAACTAAAATCTAAATTCATAGCCTATTTGCATGAGCTAGGATGACATTGTGGAATTCTTGTTCTATTAGTGCAGAAATGTCACTTTTTTCATTGTTTGTACCAAATAAACCTTTGTAAGTATGTAAGTTCGAAGCATATATAGGCAAACGTTTGAAAAATTATCATTTTAAATTGTTGCGCTTTTTGAATTTGCAATTTTACCAATGACATGTCCTTATGGGCACTTGGTAAAAATCTGATTTCATTTGAGTGAAGGTTATTCACTATTAACATGTTGGTATACACTGCAATTTAAAAAAAGAAGAGTTCCTAATTGTATTGAAAAGTCTTATCTAATTTTGTAGATTTTGGCTGGGATTTTTCTGTTTTTAAGACTTAGTTTGAAAACAGGGATTTTGCAGGGTGGAGGCGGAGATGCCCTTCAGTTGATGAAGATGGGCATCTGACAGCTGATTGGTGTGCTGTCTACTGAAATGAGGACCTGGAATGATCCAGTCCCGGCTGTCAAGAGTGGCTGACTAAGAGGAAGCGGGGGAATGGTTTTCAGTAGCTATATCCCGGCCAGGTCCAGTCTGCGGATTTTGCACAGATTAATGAAGGTTGGGTGACCACGTATGTGCACACATATGCCTGCTACCTGCTAGCACTGGCTTATAGTTGGGTGGATCGACTTTTTCCCATTCGTGCCCGAAGCTGAAATAATTGTAGCCCAGGCAGAATGAGGCCCTGAAGGATTCAGTTAAGGAGCTGAATGGCCACATTCAAGGCAGGGCAAGAAAATGGAGTTAGGGCCTTCCTATCCAGAACATAATTTGGGTGAGGTGGAGGAGTTCTGGTATATCATTGTCTCCCCAACTGAGTTCACTTCTTGCATCCAGGTCTTTTGCCCTCCCTGACCCAGAAGATTCCATCGTTTGTTTATAATTTGATAACAGCTTGGCATTTTTAATTGTCATTTTATAAGTTGACTGCTCTTAAAAGAAGCATTTTTTTTTAAAAATGTATTCAGTTTTCTAAGACTTAACACTTGTCTGAGGCTCTCAAATCAAAATCTACCAGTGGCTGAACTGCAGAAGTATAGTCAATCTGAGCATGTGGTAGTGGTAGTGGAGTCAGATACTTTAGAGACTTTAAACAGCTCTTGGATAGGCACATGGAGGACAGTAAAACGTAGGGTATGCAGGGTCGATTGATGTTAGTCGGATAATAGGTCGGCACAACATTGTGGGTCAAAGGGCCTGTACTGTGCTGTACTGTTCTATGTTCTAGGTTCTATGTGCATAGAATGGATAGGCTTGACCCAAGTCCTTCATCCACAATTCTTAGCAGTGCTTTCAGCTCCAGAAAAAATGAACTGAAAGAATTTAAATCCTTCAAAATACTGGAAGTTGTTGAGGAAAATTGTTATATTGTGATTTTGACAGCCCTGACATTCTATATTTCACCCATGAGAACATTCAGAGAATTAGAGAAACAACAATAATGACAGAGCCTTTAACATAGTCAAACATCCCACCATGCTTCACAGGGCAGTTAGCAAAGAAAATTTGATGCCAAAGCACAGAAGATGATATCATGGAATCCCTACAGTGTGGAAACAGGCCATTTGGCCCATTAAGTCCGTACCAACCCTCTTAAGAGCATCCCACTCAGGCCCACCCCCATCTCTGCCTTTCCCACCCTAGACACTACATGGGCAATTTAGCATGGCCAATCCATCTAGCCTGCACATCTTTGGACTGTGGGAGGAAACCGGAGCACCCGGAGGAAACCCACACAGACACAAGGAGAATGTGCAAACTCCACACAGACAGTCACCTGAGGCTGGAGTCAAACCCAGGTCCCTGCTGCTGAGAGGCAGCAGTGCTAACCACTGAGCCACCATCCCTATTTCAGTAGGGTCTAAAAGTAGGAGAGAGTGATGAAGATGCGGAAAGATTAAGGAAGGGGGTTCTGGAGTTTAAAGCCTAGGTAACTGAAGGCTCAACTGCCAACAATGCTGTGATTAAACATTCAGATATGCAGAAGGCCAGGAAATTTTAGAGGGTTGTATGGGTAAAAGAAGTTATGTTGATATGGAGGAGCAAGACCATGGGCAAATGTAAAAACAAGCAGGAGAACATTAACTCAAGGGGTTATTGGACAAAGAATCAATGTAGGTTAGCAAGCACAAGGATTGTTGGTGATTGGGACTTCATGCAAATGATATGATTTTCATAGAAACTCAAATTTTGAAAAGAGAGGTAAGTCAGAGGATCACACAAGTACATAACTGATACATTATAGAAAAGATACATTCCCAATTAACATTGCCATACAAGCAAAGATCCCATACCATTTGTTACACTGTACTCCCTTCCTGGAGAGAAACTTTCCTTTCTGAGAGGACAGGTTGGCAGAAACACTCAACAGGAAAATCCATGATAAAACCTCCCAACTCATTGCCAATCAAGACCCTTAAATTCTGTTCCCGGTAGGTGAGAACTGTGGCAGCGTCCCCAACTAGTAGAATGGTACAGCCTACCTCCTGAGTTGGGGTGGAGGGGGGAAGATATCAATCTATCCAGACTTGGGAGTGAATGGCAGCATTGATTGGAGGCAAGGTAGTGGCTCCTGAAAGCTACCACCTTGCCTTGCCTCCCTAACCCCTCTCCCTACAGACCTCACACCATGATCAACCTTGATAAAAAGTCACCTACCTTGGTGTCTGCTCCAGGACTTTGCAGTTGCTGCTCAGCCAGGAATCTTCTCCTATGAAGTATTGTTGCCACACACAGATGCTTCCAGCTTCTGATTGGTTGCCAGCTTCAGGCAGGGCAGAACATTGCTATCCCAGAAATGAAATGCTAAAAAACTCACTGGGTGACCATTTATGTGCCTGACAGACCGATGACACAGCGAGTTTTCTTATTGGTGATAATGGGATTTTTCCGCAAGTTACGGCTCGCAACCCCCACACTTTGAATAAAAATTAGGAAAATCTGGAAGTGTAAAAGAGGGTAACAAACAGAACAAATTCAATTGGCTTAATAGCTTGTTCATTTTGATTTGAAATAGCAAGCTTTTGTATCCAATTAGTGCATAATATCAAAGAATGACATGGTGACATTATAGTGCCAATTCAACATTGTCACACCATATGTTATACCTAGGCTGGGGAGATCCATCCATTTCACAGCTGAAGAATATATCTCCCATTTACTTGAACATGGCTTGCATCTGCACTAGGCCTCCACCTGATGTTTTAGTCAAAAACAGTCTTTTACTTTTGCCTGTAGTGGATCTTCAAAAGATATTCAGTCGGGTTACCTCTTAGAATCTAGAAATCTGTAAGCAGCAAGAGCTGTTGCCTTCTCTTTTGTGTCCAAGTGTTAAAACTGGCGCCTTATTTTCAATAAATTTCCAACTGAGTCCTTGTCACATGACTACTGGGTCACACAAATTTGTATCTGGGCAGATTTCATCAGAGATCACAGTTACCTCTCAGAACTATTCCATTTTATGAGTAAAATATAACCAACTTATAAAGTTCAGCAGTTGTAGTTCAAATTAGAGATGAACATCTGAATTTCAGGTGAGCTTTTGTAATGGGTGCAAATGCCTCTCAGAAGTGCATCGAAATGTAGAGAAAAGAGCAACAGAGATGAAGGTTAAGTCAGGGATGGAGACAGGTAACATTATGGAGTTCAAAATGAATGTTCTTGATGATACAGTGAGTGAGGAGTCGAAGGCTCATCTCGGGATCCAACATAATGTCAATCATGCAAATGGTTTGATTCAGCCTCAAACAAGGATCAAGGAGAAGAATGGATTCATTCAGAGCTGAGTCATTAATGGACAAAGAAATTATGCTTCTTTTTGTCCATTTTACTACTATAGTGTATTGACAACTATTGTATCATAAATAATCCATACAATTGTATTCTTTAAATTACAGTTGGATTACTGGATACTAAATATCTTAACCAGCTGACTGTGTGTATATTGCCAAATTTTTAGTTATATTTAAAAGTAATGGTAACCATTGGGTGAATTCTTTTTTATTGGGCAATCAGCCTTAATCTAAGAAATTGCTATTTTAAAAAAAATGGCAGGTTATGTTAGAGAGTAATTGAACCTGGGCCAGATGGACTGCACCCCAGGGTTCTGAAGGAGGTTGCTGAGGTAATTGTAGAGGCATTGGTAGTGATCTTTCAGGAATGACTCAAGTCAAGGAGGGTCCCAGAGGACTGGAAAATGGCTAATGCAACATCCCTGATTAAGAAGGGAAGGAGGCAGAAACAATAGACCAGTTAGCCTGACCCTGGTCATTGATAAGACTTTACACTCTATTGCTAAGTATGAAGTAGCAGAGTACTTGGAATTGCACGGGATTGACTCTGCACGGCTTCATCAAGGGGAGGTCGTGCCTGACAAATCTGCTTGAATTCTTTGAGGAGGTAATGAGCAAGTTAGCCAAAGGAGAGCGAATGGATGTGATTTATTTGGATTTCCAAAAACCCTTTGACAAGGTGCTGTATAGGTGGCTGCTAAATAACATAACAGCCCATGGTGTGAGGGACAAATTAATGACATTTTAGAGAATTGGCTGACCAGCAGAAGGCAGAGATTAGGGACAAAGGAGTCTTTTCCAGATGGCAACCAGTGACTAGTGGAGTTCCACTCGGTCCATGTTGTGATCACAACAAATAATGTTTCATATTAACGATCCGGAAGAAGGAACTGAAGGCATTGTTGCTAAGTTTGCAGATGACACAAAGATAGTTGGAGCAGCAGGTAGTGTTGAAGAAGCTGGAAGCTGCAGAAGGACTTGGACAAGGTAGGAGAGTGGGTAAAGAAGTTCCAGATGGAATATTGTGCACTTTGATAGAAAGAATAGAGGTGTACACTATTTTCTAAATGAGAAAATTTTCAGAAATCTAAAGCAAAGGGACTTGGGAATCCCAGTTCAGGATTCTCTTAAGATTAACATTCAAGGGTCAGTTGCCAGTTAGGCAGACAACTGCAATGTTAGCATTCATTTCAAGAAGGCTAGAATACAAGAGCAGAGATGTACTGCTGAGGCTGTATATGACTCTGGTCAGACTGCACTTAGAATATTGTGAGCAATTTTGGACCCTGTATCTAAGGAAGGATGGCATTGGAGGGGGTCCAGCGGATGTTTACAGAATGATCCTGGGGATGAAGAACTTGTCATATTGGATGCAGTTGAGGACTTTGGGTCTGTACTCGAAGGAATTTAGAAGGATAAAGGGGAATTTGAAACTTACAAAATACTGAGAGGTGTGGATAGAGTGGATGTGGAGAAGATGTTTCCATTAGGAAAGACTAGGATGTGAGGGCACAGCCTCAGAGTGAAGAGGCTACACTTTAGAACTGAGATGAGGAAGAATTTCTTCAGCCAGTGGGTGGTGAATCCGTGGAATTCAATGCCACAGAGGGCTGTGGAGGCCAGGTCATTGAGTGTCTTCAAGACAGAGATAGAAAGGTTCTTCATTGGTAAGGGGATCAAGAGTTATGGGGAGAAGGCAGGAGAATGGGGTTGAAAAACATATCAGCCAAGATTGAATGACAGAGCAGACCTGATGGGCCAAATGGCCTAATTCTGCTCCTATGCCTTTTAGTCTCACTGTCAATTGAAGCCCTTAAGTAGACAATTACAGAAAGTAGAATCATATTGGTAATTTCTAATCTGGGATTCAATTGATAAATGTGGTTATTTAGGTTTACAGTGTGTCCTATAGAATTGAAATTTATTTTTTAACAATCAAATCATGGGAGCTTTTCTCATTTTGTTACAATCCCAGACCGTAACCCAAATTTGAATATAGTCCAGTTAAGGACCAGTAACGTTTTGTTTAAAGTACATTAAATTTGGAAATTCCAAACCCTTACTAATAGAAAAGAGCCATAAGATTCCATGGGTTTAAACAACAAAACATAAACTTTGCTATACCAACTCAAAAAAGTGAAATAGCTTACAATAACAATCTTTTACTCTAACTTCAAAAATCAACATGACACAAACATAAATGAATCAGCACACAGTGGTCAAGTACAATACCTGGCAGAGGTGATCAAGACAAGTCTCAGAGTTTTGTTAACGTTCAAACATAATCATATTTGTTAAAAGGACATGTCTGATCTCTGGAAATCTGATCTCATTCCTATTGATGAAGGGTCTAGGCCCGAAACGTCAGCCTTCCTGCTCCTCTGATGCTGCTTGGCCTGCTGTGTTCATCCAGCCCTGCACCTTGTTGTCTCTCATTCCTATTGGTGATGATTTGCAGGTGAACACTGTAGTTACTTCTAAGAATGAACAACAATCTTTACTTCACTCTGGCATACTGAATAAGCAGGTCAGGCAGCTCAGACAGATCACGCCTGGCACTAGGTAGTAATTGTTACAATTTGAATAACTTGGCATCTGAAATTAGACCATCTAGAGACTCAGATGAATTAACAGAAAACATTGGTGAATTCCTTTTTAAGAGAATCACTTTCAAGTGATACTGAAAATTCACTTCCTGGTGAGAAATCACATTTTTTACATAATGATCTGGAATGCTCTGATACGCTCTGTGTGGAACTTTATTTGTGAACCTACATAAGAAAAACAGTGAGATCTAGATCAACCAAAAACAAACAGCTTTAGTCATGAAGACGTTTCCAATCAGAATTGCTTTAATAGTCAAACCAACTATTGTAGACTGAAAGGTCATCATCATATGTATACTTTATTTTGCTAAGGATGGATTTCTCTGTTCAGAAGTCAATTTTAATGTAAAACCAAAATACTCCATGTGTCTGAAATCTGAAGTAAAGGCATACAATGTTAGAAATACTCAGCAGATGTGGCAGCATTGGAGAGAGTTAACATTAAACAATCATCTTTTGTCAGCTGCTGAGCAAGCTAGTGATGTAACAGGTTTTATCTAAAAAAGTTTTAAACGACCACGAGAGATAAGAGAGATTAAATGTATAATGCAATGGTAGTCCAAGACAAGAAAATGATGTTGATTGAATAAGTGGTGGATGTATCCACTGCAGCTGTAAGTGAAAATCACTACTAACTGCCATCTGAAAGAAACAGGGCAAGAGGTGTGTCAGATTACTGTACTCAGTGTTGAGACTGAAAAGCTGTAAAGTCCTGAATCGAAAGATTTGATGTGGTTCCTTCAGCGTACATTGAGCTTAATTGTAATGGTGTGGGTGGCTGATGACAGAGTTCAAATTGAAAGTGAGGCAGAGAATTAAAATCACAGGCATGCAGCAACTCAGGGTTCTGTTTACAGATCGAACGGAAGATTTCTTAACCCTTTGCTGCTTCCATTTTATCTGCCTCAATGGGACTGTTTAAAACATATTAGGTCTCCACTTTTTCCAATGCTGCTGATAAGTCACATGAAATATTATTATTGTTTCTCCCTTCACAGACGCTGCTAGAACTGTTGAATATTTCCAGCGTTTTCTATTTTTATGTCTGATGGTCACTTCCTCTCCTTTCGCTATTCTGTCTTCTCTGAATTGCATAACATCCAGGAGCGAGAGGTTAGGCAATTGCAAAATACATCCCGAATCCTTTGTCAATGCTAATGTGAAAGAGACAACTAGGTAAGGTGACAATCACTTCTTCCTTCCCTCCTTATCTGCTCAATATCTCTCTATTACATCTGTGATTTGGGAACTTGCAATGGAGGATTGCAGGATAAAGAACACTTTTTAACCCAACACTTTTTCTTCTGATGTTTGCATAAACAAAAGAATTCAGATGGGAGATTCAAATGGGAACAGAGATGTTTAAAACAACGTTTAGCTTCACTGCACTGTGTGCAGTGCTTTGTCTCCCATTGTTACTTGCTTTAGAGGTTTGAGGACTGTCACAACGCCTTAGTGAGGACTACGAGCCTTTTTTTAAAATTCATTCATATCATGAGGGCGTTGCTGGCTAGGCAGCATTTATTGCCCGTCCCTAATTGCCCAGAGGGCAGTTAAGACTCAACCACATTGCTGTGGGTCTGGAGTCACATTTAGGCCAGACCAGGTAGGGATGGCAGTTTCCCTCCCTAAAGGACATTAAAGGAGATAGAGTAGTGAGCAGAGAGAGGGAGAAGATCTATAAAAACAGGCAGTGTGAAAGAGGTTCTGTGAAACTTGGGGAATTCATAACTGGCCATTGCTGTGTTGGAACTCATGACCCCCAAAACCTCATCTTCGAACCACACATGACTTCCACATTAAAATAACTCTGCCTTAGCCGAAGTTTAGATTAATTTTGGATAGAAGAATTGTAATTCACTTTACGCAGATTTGGTAAAATTGTTATGAACAATACAGTTTGCATACATAGATATATCAAACACGTGAGTCTAGTCTTAAACTGACATTGTAGAAGATCGTGATCAAAACAATTGATAAGATCTGAAAACTGCAAAATATGATTAACCCAGGCCTGTTATTTTAAATACAGGTAGCACAGCATGGAACAAGAACAGAAATTGCTGGAGAAACTCTGGCAGCCAGATCAGGTCTGACAGCATCTGTGGGGAGAAAGCAAAGTTAATGTTTTGGGTGCAGTGATGAGGCAGCTCTGAAGAATAAAAATTGTCACCTGGACAAATGTCGATTAAGTAAAAGTTGCACAGATTTGTTAGGGGTATATCATATATAATTGACTCGATTAAGTTATGAGCAACACAGGTTGATGAGAATCATGCAGTCAATGTGGTGTACATGGAATTCCATGGTAAGGTGCCACACAGTAGGCTTGTCAGCAAAGTTGAAACGTGGAACAAAAGGGTCAATGGCAGCAGTGATGCAAAATTTGTTGAGTAAAAGGAAACAGAGAGAAATGGTAATTTTTTTTGACTAAGGGAGGGTATGCAGTGGGGTTTTGCAGAGGTCAGTACCAGCACCAGCGTGGGTGGCACGGTGGTTAGCACTGCTGCCTCACAGCGCCAGGTACCCAGGTTTGATTTCAGCCTCGGGTGACTGTCTGTGTGGAGTTTGCACATTCTCCCTGTGTCTGTGTGGGTTTCCTCCGGGTGCTCCGGTTTCCTCCCACAGTCCAAAGATGTGCAGGTTAGGTGGATTGGCCATGCTAAATTGCCTGTAGTATTCATGGAGGTGTAGATTAGGTAGGTTATAGGGGGATGGGTCTAGGTGGGATTCTCTGAGGTTCAGTGTGGACTTGTTGGGCCAAAGGGCCTGTTTCCACACTGTAGGGATTCTATGAACTAAGCACCACTTTTTTTTTGATGTATATTAATAACAAATACAGGCCATCAGTTCAAAGTTTGTGGAATAGACAAAATTTGGAAGTATTATGACCTGTGGGAAGGATAGTGAAAGACAGGTTGGTGGAATGGACAGATACATGACAGAAGAAATTTAATGCAGAGAAACGTGGTGATACATTTTGATAAGGAAAAATGAGCAGAGGCAATAGTAACTTAAATGGTACAAATCCCGAAAGGCAATGCAAGAATAGCGAGACCTGGAGGCAGATATGCACAAATTGTTGAAGGCGACTGGACAGATTGAGAAAGTAAATTAAAAAAAAAAATAGAAATCTATAGGTTTTAAAATTAGAGTGCAAAAGCAAGGATGTTATATTGAACCTTTACAAATCACTGATTCGACCTCCCCAGTGGAGTATTGTGTTCAGTTCTGGGCTGTCCACTGTAGAAAAAATGTGATGGTTCTAAAGAGGGTGCAGAAAATATTTAAGAATGGTTTCTGGGATGGAGAACTTATATGGATGAACCGGGGAGGTTGTGGCTAGCATCCTCAGCAAATAGAAGGTTGAGAAGAGATTAGATAGAGATGATTAAAATCATAACAGACAATATGGGGAGAAACTGTTCTAGTTGGTGGAAGAGTTGAAACCAGAGGATACTAATGCAAGGTAAACAATGAAAGAACCAGAAGCAACACAGTGCTAGAACAAAATTCATGCAGTGTGTAGCTAGGTCTAGGAACACAGCACGAGAAGCATATTCAGCTTGTCAAGCCTATTTGGCCATCCAACATGTCGTGGTTGATCATCTGTCTCAAAGGTACTCAATACCTCGGCCTTCAAGTTATTCAATACCCCTACCTACACTGTCTTGTGCTGCACATAGTTCCGAAACTCTTAAATGGTTTATTTCTTATTTCGAGTATGTCCCCTGGTTCATCACTCAAAAGCCAATGGAAGCATCCCATCAACATCTGCACTGTCACACCCTGTAAGAGTCCATGGACAATGAGATCACCGCTCATTCTTTGAAAGTTTGGAGAATATATATTCAATTTCCTCAGTCTCACCTCATAAAACAATCTCACCATCGCAAGGATTAGTCTAGTGAATCTTCATTACATCTCCTTTATGGCAAGTATAATATTCTTTAGATAAAATCCACAGACAGTACTCCAAGTGAAGTCTCACCAAAGTGATATACAATTGTAGCAAGACACCGGTGACTTCTGCTCAAAATATGGAATGCTTTATACGAGAGGGTAGCAAAGGCAGATTTAATTATGGCTTTCAAAAGAGAATTAGATGTACTCTTGAAAAGCAAATGTCAGCAGGGCTGTCAGGAAAGGGATGGAAATGGATGAATTATTCTTGGAGAATCAGAAAAGGCACAATGGGCTAAATGGCCATCTTATATTTGATTTTATTTATTATTATCACATGTACCTAGGTACAGGGAAAACTTTTGTTTTGCATCAGTACAGGCAGATCATACCATACAAAGTACATTAGGATAATAGAACAGAGCACAGAATACAATGTTACGGCTGCAGTGAAGAAACACAAAGAGCGAGATCAACAATACAATTTAAAATTTGAGAGGTCCATTCAGAAGTCTGATAACAGCGGGGAAGAGGTTGTTCTTGAATCTGTTGATGTGTGCGTTTAAGCTTTTGTATATTCTGCCCGATGGGAGAGGTTGGAAGAGACTATAATCAGGGTGGGAGGTTTCTTTGATTATGTTGGTTGCCTTTCCGAGCCAGCAAGTGTAGATGGAGTCAATAGATGGAAGGTTGGCTTGCATGATGGACTGGGCTGTGTTCACAACTTTCTGTAGTTTCTTAGTCCTGGGCAGAGCAGTTTCCATACCAAGCCGCGATGTATCCGAATAGAATGCTTTCCATGATGCATCTATAAAAATTGGTAAGAGTCTTTACAGACATTCCGAATTTCCTTAGCCATGTAAGGAAGTAGAGACGTTATTGTGCTTTCTTGACCATAGCATCAATGCGGGTGGTCCATCTCCACCTCAGCTCGATTGATGTAGACAGGCGTGTGCCCTCCATCTTGTTTCCTGAAGTCAATGAAAAGCTTTTTTGTTTTGTTGACGTTGAGGAGAGCTTGTTATCTTTACACAATGCCACCAAGCTCTCTATCTCTTTTCTGTATTCTGTCTCGTCATTGCTTGAGATCCAGCCTGCAACCGTGATGACATCAGTGAATTTGTAGATGGAGTTAGGACACAGTCATGAGTGTACAGGGAGTATAGCAAGGAGCTGAGTACGCAGCTTTGTGGGGTGCCGGTGTTGAAGATTGTCGTGGAGAAGGTGTTGGTGCCTATTCTTACTGATTGTGGTCTGAAGGTCAGGACATCTAGGATCTAGTTGGCAACGGCAGAGCAGAGACCTAGGTCTTGGAGTTTGGAGATGAGTTTGTTTGGAATTATAATATTGAAGATGGAGCTGTAGTCAATAAGCAGGAGCCTTACGTAGATATCCTTGTTATCCAGATATTCCAGGGATGAGTGTAGGGCCAAGAAGATGGTGTCTGCCTTGGATCTGCTGAGATGGTAGGCAAATTGCAAGGGATTAAGACAAGTCTGGGAGGCTATAGTTGATGTGAGCCATGTCTAAGCTCTCAAAACACTTTATAATTATGGAGGTCAGAGCCACCAGGCAGTAGTCATTGAGGCATACGGCACCAGGATGATGGTGGTTTTCTTGAAGCAGGAGGGGATTTCAGATCATGATAAGGAGAGGATAAAGATGTCAGTGAATACTCCCACCAGCTGGTACATGCAGGATCTAAGTGCACAGCCGGGTTCTCCATCTGAGCTGGTCATTTTTCATTTGCTCACTCTCAAAAAGGCTGATCTGAGGTCTGCAGCAGTGACTGAGGGAACAGGTGTACCCGAGGGTCTCGTGGCAGGTGACACTGTTTCAGTGACACTTCTGTTCGATACAAGTAGAGAATGCATTGAACACATCAGGGAGGGATGTATTTTTGTCCGCCATCCTGTTCTGCTTCACTTTGTAGCCCATTACATCGTGTAGGCCTTGCCACAAACAGCGGGTATCCATGTGGTTACTGTGCGATCTTCTGTGATGTAACCATTTTTAGTTCAATTTTATTGACTTCATGATCCATTCACGGTGTTCTTAATGTGAAATAAGATTAAATTGTTGATGAGAATGATTGGCACAGGAGCTTAATTTTACGTCAGATTTGTTGGTCAACCTAATGACTACTTCCAGTAAAAATAATTGAATACTGATGAAAAGTAAATACAATATTGTTGAAAAATAAAATTATTTAGCATCTATCGTTGTTTTGTGACATATGCACATTTTTTTCAAATACCAATGTTTCTTCTGCAGATTGATACATAACAGCAGCACAAATAATTTTTCATTTTAAACCTTTTCGTATTGAACTTGTACTTCTAGTGAATTATAAAACAGTTTCACTTTTTGAAGATTGAAGTAATAAATCAACTGGTCAGTGCTCCAAAAGCGAGTTTTATTTTTATATTAAAAAGATCTATAATCCTTAGGTTGAAAACCCTATCATTACACAGCTGAAGAAATATTACTCGTAGAGGAATTGAAATGAACCAAAGCCATCCAAATCAAAATTGAAGTTAAGCAATGGTACCTGATTGGAAGGATATAAGACGTGGAAAAATTAGCTGGATGAGCTCAGAAAATGACAAATCTAATCTGATGTAGAAAAAAAGTGTCAAGTCATATATTTTGTGAGAGAATATTAAAAGGAAATACATCTGCAAGTGGATTAGAGGAGCAGAGAGAAGTTGGTGCACAAATAAACATAGATTAAAAAGGTAGCAACACAAGTCGATAAAGATATAAAACTACAAGTGGATTTTCTTACTTTTCTGTTAATTACAGGAAAGATGTGGAAGCGTTGGAAAAGGAGCAGAGGTGATTTATCAGGATGTTGCCTGGAATGGAGGGAAGGTCTTATGAGGAAAGGTTGAGAGAGCTAGGGCTTTTCTCTTTAGAATGACGAAAGAGGAGAGGTGACTTGATAGAGGTGTACAAAATGATCAAAGGTATAGATAGAGTGGACAGCCAGAGACTTCTTCCTAGGGTGGAGGTAGCTATTATGAGGGGACAGTTTTAAAAGTGAGTGGAGGTAGATATAGGGGAGATGTTAGAGGTAGGTTCTTTACTCAGAGAATGGTAGGGGTTTGGAATGCATTGCCGGAGAGGGTAGTGGAGTCGGCCTCATTAAGGGTATTTAAGTGGCTATTAGATAGGCATATGGATGATATTATAAAGGTAGGGGTGGAGGTTAGATAGACCTTAGGTTTAGGGTAAAAGTTCGCCACAACATTGTGGGCCAAGTTCCATGTTCCATGTTCCATGTTCCGGGATAGACCTAGAGACAAAGATGTAATGGGGAAGTTAATGAAGACTGCAATTGGGCTATTCTTGGAGTATTTTGTACAATTTTTGGCATTACGCTTGTGAAAATATTAAAACAATTTATTGTTTATGGTTTAAGTTCACTGGACTGTTACTTTGGCTGAAGGATTACAGTTATGAAGTAATGTGAAAGAGGCCTTTCTGATTCTGGAAGGTTACAGTGATGGATTGTTTCCATTCATCACCCAGGTGGTAATGGTGTGGTGGAGATTTTTAAGACCACCAAAAATGAACTGAAATGATGTTAGAAAATCATCTTTTTGCTAAAAAGTTTAGTTAGAATGTAAAAGTCTCTTCCACAAGTCATTCTTGAAGTAAGCCTCTCAAAATATTGAGAGAGGGAGTTAGATGTTTGCTGGAAATTAAGAGTATTGAAAATTGAGCAGGAATGTGGGACTTGGATTAATGTAGATGATGACTTGAGCATTCAAGGATCATTGGAAAGAAGTGAGCAAAATAAACAAGACAAACAAGAAAAGGCAGTGGGAGCTTGGAACATAGGATCAGGCCTAGGCCATTTAGCCCCATGAGCCTGTTCTGCCATTCAAAGTGATGACTGATCCATGGATTAACTCCATATACTTGCCTTTGGCTCATATCCTTTAATATATCTGCTTAATAAAAAGAGTTATCCATCTCGCATTTAAAACTAACAACTGATCCAGCATCCACTGCCACTTGTGGAAAAGAATTCCAAATATCTACCACCCTGTGTGTGTAGAAGTGCTTCCTAATATCTCTCCTGGACAATCTGGCCCTAATTCTCAAACTATTGCCCCTGTTCTGCAGACCCCAACCAGTGGAAGTAGTTTATCTTTAGCTACCCTATCTTCCTTACTAATATCGTGAAAACTTTGATCAGATCACCTTAACTTCTAAATTCTAGGGATAAAAGGACTAATTTGTCAAATCTGTCTTTATCATGTAACCCCTGAAGTCCAGGTATCGTTCTTGTAAACCTAATTTGTACTCCCTCCAAAACCAATATATCCTTTCTCAAATGTGATGCCCAGATCTGGTTTTGCAAATAAGATGGAATCAGAGAATAACAACTTTGTACACTTTTCACTGTACTCACGTATTCCTATACTTAAGTACACATGACAAAAAGGTCTAATTCAGATTCTGCTTTCAACCTCACTTAGTCTCTCCATTCAAAAGAATTATCCTCTGCCATTTCTGCCACCTCCAGCAGGATGCCACCACCAAACACATCTTGCTTCCCCCCCCACCTCCTCAACACAGTCAGCAATCTGCAGGGACAACTTTCTCTGACACCCTGGTCCACTCCTCCATCGCTCTAACGTAACAGAAACTGACCATTTGTCCAACTCACGCATGCTGACCAGATATCCTGAATTAATCTAGCCCCATATGCTAGATTTGCCACTCTTCCTGTTCATGTACCCATCCAGATGCCTTTTAAATATTGTAATTGTACCAGCTTCCAACACATCCTCTGGCAACTTATTCCATACATGCACCACCCTCTGCATGAAAAAGCTGCCTCTTAGTCACCTTTAAAAGCTTTTCCCTCTCACCCTAAACCTATGCCCTATAGTTCTGGACCCCCCCACCCCAGGGAATAAGACCTTGGCTATTCACCTTATCCATGCCCCTCAAGATTTTATAAACTTCCACAATGTTTTCCCCTCAGCCGCTCCAGGGAAAATAGCCCCAGCCTATTCAGCTTCTCTGTATAGCTCAAGCCCTCCAACTCTGGCAACGTCCTTGTAAATCTTTTCTGAACACTGTCAAGTTTCGAAACATCCTTCCTGTAGCAGGGAGACCAGAATTGCACACCGTATTCCAAAAGTGGCCTCAAAAATGTCTTGTACAGCGGTAACATTACCTCCCAACTCCTATGCTCAATGCACTGACCAATAAAGGCAAGCATACCAAACATCATCTTCACTACCCTGTCTACTTGCGACTCCACCTTCAAGGAACTATGAACCTGCACCCCTCGGTCTCTTTGTTCGGCAACACTCCCCAGAACCTTGCCATTAAGTGTACAAGTCCTGCTCTAATTTGCCTTTCCAAATTGCTGCATCTCACATTTATCTAAATTAAACTCCATCTGTGGCACTCCAGAAGAGGTCTTACCAATGTCCTGTAAAAGTCAACATAATGTCTCAACTCCTAAGGTCTGAGCAATGAAACAAGTGTACTAAATGCTTTCTTAACCACCTTATCTATATGTGATGCAAACTTCAAAAGAATTATGTACCTGAACCCGAGGTCTCTGTTCTACAACACTACCCAAAGCCCTACTTTTAATTGTATAAATCCTGCCCTTGATTGTTTTACCAAAATGCCATAACACATTTTCTAAAGTAAACTCCATCTGCCACTCTTCAACCTATTAACCCAATTGTTCAAGATCTTTTTGTAATCCTAGATAACCTTCTTCACTGTCTACTATGCCACTAATTTTGGTGTCATCCACAAACTTACTAACTATGCCTTCCATATCCTCAGAGTCATACAGCGCAGGAACAGACCCTTCAGTCCAACCAGTCCCTGCCAAACACAATTCCAAATTAAACTAGTCCCACCTGCCTGCTCCTGGCCCAAATCCCTCCAAACTTTTCCTATTCATGTACTTATCCAAACATCTTTTAAACATTGTAATTGTACCTGCATCCATCACTTCCTCAGGAAGCTCATTCCACGTGCAAACCACCCTCTGTAAAAAAAACAAAAACTGCCTCTTGTGTTTTTTTAAATCTCTCTTCCCCTCATCTTAAAAATGTGCCCCCCTGGTCTTGAAATCCCCCATCCTAGGGAAAAGACAACTACTATTAACCATCTATACCTCTCGTTATTTTATAAACTTCTATCAGGTTGCCTCTCAACCTCCTACGCTTCAGTGAGAAAAGTCCTAGCCTATCCAACTTTTCTTTATAACTCAAATCTTCCATACCTGGCAACATCCTGATAGGTCTCTTCTGAACACCCTCCAGCTTGAGAATATCCTTCCTATAACTGGATGACAAGAACTGGACACAGTATTCCAGAAGAGGCCTCACCAGTGTCCTGTACAACCGTAACATGACTTCCCAACTCCTAAACTCAAAAGGACTGAACAATGAAGGCAGGTGTGCCAAATGCCTTTTTAAACACCCTGTCTATATGTGACGCAAACTTTAAAGAATTATGTATCTGCACCCCTAAATCTTCCTGTTTTACAACACTACCCAAGGCCCTACCATTAATTGTATAAGCCCTACCCTTGTTTGTTGTACCAAAATGCAATATCTTGCATTTATCCTGATTGAAATCCATCTGCCATTTTTCAGCCCATTGACCCATTTGATGAAGATCACTCTGTAATCTTAGAAAGAACTTCTTCACTGTCTACTATGTCACCAATTTTGGTTTCATCTGCAAACTTACTAACCATGCCTTCTATATTCTCATCCAAATCATTTAGATAAATGACAAGCAAAAGTGGACCCAGCATTGATCCCTGTGGAACACCACTGGTCATAGGCCTCCAGTCCGAAAAACAACACTCCAACATCAATCTCTGTCTCCTGCTGTTTAGCCAATTTCGTATCCAGTTGGCAAGCTCACCCTAAATCACCCAAACATTAGACGTAACAACAGCTCATCTTGTCTTGAAGTTATATTGCCATTCTTTCACTGTCGCTAATATCTAGTTAATCCACTTTTTTGGAAAAGTTGTGTGAACTGAATATCAGATGACAGCTTCCTATGAATGAAATACATCTGTTGAACAGAAAATTGACTAGCAATTCAAGTTGACAAAAGGGTTCTTAATCAGATTCAGTTGGCTGCAGCCTAACTGCATGTCATAATGGATACATTAGGGGGTGAGAATATAAATGTAAGCATTGAACATGAAAAAGCCATTCATTCCAAAACATTTTTGCATCACACATTTCACAACTGCTGTGTCATGGATTCTGATGTTGAAAGGAAAGTTCTGCATGCTGCCTAATTCATAAAACTATTAAAGCAGGGCTCTGAAATTGATGCATTTCCCCTATTCAAATCTGCAGCCTACGTCTCTCCAAACATCAAGTAGTCTCCCGAAGAAGAGCAGAGCATCAATTTGACATTCATAATTCAGGAACCATAAGGTTATGATGCACAACTTCCCAAGATACTTCAAAGCTCTTTCCCAAGTGATTAGTGTGATCACAACCCTGGCTATTCACTCCAAATATTGAGCAAATCAGAGTCAGCCTCTTATGTATATACACTATACATTGTACCAATTTCAATACTTTTGTTCTAATCAGATCATTAATGATCTGATATCCTGCAGCACATTGAGTGCAGCAGGTTGAGTTTCTTTAATTCTCAATAAGACTTCTGGATAGAACACATTGTGGTAGCAAAGTATTTTCCATCAGAAAGGGAAACTGACTTTGCCTTTGGACTAATTTAAATTAATTCAGCTTATACATTTCTCCCTGTCAAATTATTTTTCATCATACGCTCATGGAGATATAATTTAAAAATATTTATGTTATTAAAGGACTAAATGCTTCTAAAAAAAAGTCATATTCATCCAGTACCTCCTAATAGGACCCAATTTTGATCAAAAAGTTGCCAGTATTCAATTTTTTCTACAAACTGTTGAATAATTGAAGTCTTTTAATAGAAACACAGAGATATTGATGGACCACGGAGAGACAGAAAGAGCTTTGTGTATTTTTGCAGTGTATAGTATATATATCCCCACACTTGCATTTTTTTCCAGTCATTAACTCTTATTGTTCAACTGTAGACATTCATCATCAAAATATAGGGTTCAGGCTTGGGCTATAATGGAAAAATAAAATTGTGGATGCATTCCATTTCAATGGAAGAGCGGAAGAGGATTTTCACAAAGTGGTTGTAACTGGAGAGCAATTAGATGTAGCGCAAGCCAGTAAAGCCATAGTGAAAGAATGTCTTCTGTCAAATGTGATTTCAAAAGGTACCATTTTAGCTTTAGTAAAATAGGTAGCACATAAAGTCCTTTACATAAGATGATATATATTAATGTGATGCTAACAATAATGTTTCACATACAATGACTAAGAAAGAAATGTTACAAGCTTGTTAAAGTTGTGGAACCATAAATTCATTCATACAGCAAAAATAAAACAGGCTAAACAAAAGTGCTGACAACTTAATGGCTTAGTTTATGCCTTTTCACAGCACTGGAGCTAAATTTCGAGCCTTTACTTCATTGATTAAGACCTATAAACATTCAATATCTGTGAGCACAATAAAACACCAATTTTTAACAGCTGCTAAGTTTTTACATTAAATATGACTAATTTCTGTCAAAATAACACAATCTGTATGTTTCTTTTTCCTATTGAGCTGAAAGTAATGACAGTTTAAGTGGGTCGGTTGGTGTCCATTTGGTTAAGAAAAGATGGCAAAGATTTCTCAAACCTGATACTGCCATTTCCAAAGAGCCCTGGATGAGTTCTTCATTTGTGCAGGAGAACTGCAACTTTAGCTCTTGAGCAATTCTGCTTCGAGATCGCTTCTGGAACTTGAACATCTACAGGTAACCAAAAGACAATCATGTGAAATAGATTAAGTTAAGCCTTGTATGCTTTATTATTTTCTATAAAATTATCCTGCTGGGAACTTAAAAATTCAGAGTGTAGAATTTCAGATTTCTGGTGTCAAGTTATTTTGAAAGTGTTCAGCTCTCACATTGTGATTCTAATCACACGCATAGTTTTAACGCTATAAAGGCACTGAGAAATCAGGATAACTTCATTAATCAACTCAGTACCATAAGACAAGAATGATTACTGTTTGAATATTAAAAATCAATTCATCTCCATTGGGATTGTTAGTGTAGAGTAAAAGTCAAGTGCTATATTTAGACTAGGCACAGTTAGATTGCAACCCTGGATGGGTAGTGTAGTCAATTATGTTAAAGACTGCTGACAGTTTAAGAAAGATGAGGACGGATGCCAATTGTGACTTTGATAAGGACCAGAATGGCAGGGGCAAAAGTTTGATTGGATGGATTCAAGTATAAAGTTGCAATCTGGGAGGTACAAAGTTTGGAGGAGTGAGGGTGGGGTTAGGAATGAAGAGTAAAAAGTTGCAGAATGGGAGTAGGGAGAAGGTGAAGAAGAGGGAGAAAGAGAAATGTCAAACGAGGGGATAGGCACCATATTTCATTGAAGTATGGTGAGGTGTAAAGGATTTCAGCTAGCAATTAACCAAACCTTGGTAAGAAAATTGAACCAGTAACTGTGCACAGAGAATTGGAACATCATATTATGTGGCACTGTCACAAAGCTAAATAGCATAGACTCGGAATAGAGCTGGCATCTCAAAACTGGGCAATAGTGAGGAATTGTGGGCCATCCCCAGCAGCAGAATTGTGTTTAACCACATCCTAAAATCCATTTAACCCACTATATCCCTCAGTTTACCATTACCACAAGCAGGGGATCAGCCCTGATTCAGTGAGGGATGTAGGAGAACATGACAGGATCAGTACCAAGTGTACCCAAAAATGAATCATTAATCTGATGAGGTACAATGAATCATCAACCTGATGAAGTACAGCATAGGACTACATGCAGGGCTAATGGCAAAAGCAACATAGACAGAGCTTAGCAATTCTAAATCAATGGATCAGACCAAAACTGCTCCTGTCACATTCAGTGATGAATGGTATAGGATAATTAGATAGCTTTAGGCTTCCTGAACATGCTAATCCTCAATGATGGTGAATGCAGCATGTCAGTGCAAAAGAATAAACTGGAACGTTAGCAATCATCTTCAACAAAGGTATCAAGTGGGCTGGTCTATCTCACCCTCCTCTTGTTCTACAGTACAGCTACAACATGGCCTTCCATTCAACCCAGTGGGAAATGGCTAAGGAATTTCTGATCCACAGAAAATGTAACAAATCCAATTCAACCATTCACTGCTCAATCAGTGTACTCCAAACAAAACAAAGTGATGGAAGTTGTCATTGATAGTGCTATCAAGTGGCAATAAACAGCCTGTGGCTGTTCAGTTTATATTTCACACGGATCATTAACTTTAGTACAGCCCTGACCTGAATATGGATGAAACAACATATTCCAGATGTGAGATGCCCTTGACACCAAGGTAGTATTTGGCTGAGTGTTTATTCTTTATTCATTCACATTTTTAAAAATTCACTCACCACAAATTGCCTTACTACAACTGTATAGGCTTCTGGGCCATTAAGAGTAAACCACATTGCTGTACGGCTGGGGTTACCTAAAGGGGAGGTCAGATAAGGATGCCAGTCTTCGTTCCCTAAACAACATTACAGCACAAGACATTTTGATAATCTGGTAGTTTCATGGTCAACTTTATTGATACATGTTACATCTGTATGCTGATAACCCAGCTCTATCTTGTCACAAATTCTTGACCCATTTGCTATCCTCGATTTGTCAGCCGTTTGCCTGCCATGACTGGGTGTGCAGAAAATACTTTCAACCAAATAGTGGGAAGAGTAAAGTCATTAGCTGCGGTTCACACTATGAAGCCCATTTCTTTGATACTAATTGCATTTCTTTCTGTGACAACAGTCTGAGGTTGAACCAAACGGTTTCAAATCTCTGTGCTTTATGTGACCTGAGTCCAGCTTCTGATTACGTATTTGTACCATCAACAGAGATGACTACCTCTGCCTGTTATGTTGCCTGCCTTGATCCTTTTTCACCTCATCTATAGCTCAAAGCCTCATCTATACCGTTATCCCTGAATTTGATAAATTCAATGCCCATGTAACCTGTTTTCCAACTTCCACCCTACATAAGCTTGAGTTCATCCAAAATTCTGCCGCTTATATCCTAACTTGCACCAAACCCTGTTCACACATCACCCTTTTGCTCACTGATCTATGTTGGCTGCTCATCTAGCCACATCTTGATTTTGAAATTTTGACCCTTGTTTTCAGATCCCTCCAGGAAATCCTCCTCCCTATCTTCCCCAGTCCCAGAAGACTCCTGAGGTCTTTTGCATGACCCCAGTGCTGGCCTCATACACATCCCCAATTTTAATCATTCTGAATGGTGACCATGTCTTCAGTTACTTAGGTCCTAACTTCTGGAATTCCCCTTCCTAAACCTTTCCATCTCTTCACATCTTTCTATTCTCAAAAAGCATTGTTTAAACCCACTGGCTTGTTTAAACCTTTGGTCATTTTCCTAAAATAATGTTGTGACATATGGTTAAATTTTGTTAGAATGTTGTTGATAACTGTCATGTGAGCTGAATTGGAATATTTTACTACATTAAAGATGCAAATTGAATGCAAGTCGTTGTTAATTTCTGGAAATTGAAAAGACAGCTAGGTGGGGAGCAATAGGTGAAAGGCAACAAACAATTCTATTAAGATAGGGGTTGAACTAGATTGAATCTCTTGTAATTTTTAAAATTTATATCTTGCTGTCTTTGTGTTTCATTCAGAAGGTGACATGACTCCAAACCCAGTTTAAGGGGACAGATGATGATCTAATAAAAGAACAAAAAAGGATTGATCAGCTGGAGATTCTTAGCTCTTGCGAGTTCACTGAATAGGTGCTCAGTTATTTTTTTCAACGTACTTGGGATAAAAAGATGGGGATGAAAATGAAAATAAAATGGAGGAAAGAGTGGGGAGAGAACATCGCACAAGAAACAACTCTTTCTAACTACGGTACAGTGTAATGATTCACAGTGACCTCCTCAAATGTTCCGAGTGTCAGGAAATGAAAAGGAGTTTATGAAGGAAATTTTGGATTTAAAGAAATGTCATCTGCAAATAAAATGGCAACTGATCTGAAAGCCTCAGTATTTGAGGAGGCTTGTTTCGTGGATTCTGGATTGAATCGCCATGATACAGAAACACACCAGTTCTATGCTCACAAATCCTGCAACATATAGCAGGGATGAGCTTAAAGTAAATAAAAACAAATTGGAAGCACAAACATTTAGAAGATAAATGGTGCCAATGAAAGATACTTTGAGTCAACGGAAATCCAAAATTGATTGGAAAAAAAGTTTGATGAATGAAGGAAGGGAAACATCTGCGGTGTTATTGCTGCTATAGAAGGTAATGCTCCAATATTAAAAGGTAATTCTTCACAGAATGTAATATAAGAAAAATAGGTAGGGTTTCACAGTACAGAAACATACCAAAGTGGCATTTATGTTCCATACAACTTTCCTCATTTCACACCAATACAAATTGCTCCTATTCCTTTCTTGTTATCCAGCAAAGGACTCAGATTCAATTCCAGCCATGGCTGACCATTTGTGTGGAGTTTGTATGTGTGAGTTTCTGCTGGGTGCTCCTACAGTCAAAAGATGTACAGGCTAGGTGGATTGCCCATGCTACGTGGATTGCCTATGCTACATTGTCTGTAGTGCCCAGGGATGCATGGGCTAGATGAGTTAGCTTTGGTAAATGTGGGGTTATGGGATAGGCTGGGGTCTGGGTGAGATGCTCTTTGCATGATTGATTGGTTTTTGCACTTTAGCAATTCTCTTGTGGACATAGGTATGGTTTAGTTCTCCACAACTTTCATAGTCAAGAGTTGTGGTTCATGGCACCTTTGTTCTGTCCTGAACCATAGTCTGAATGACCTTCTCCTGAGGGGGCGAGGGGGAAAATAATATTGATTAAAAACTGAAAGAATTGCAAATGCAGTAAATCAGAAACAAAATGCTGGAAAAGAAATTGCTGGAAAAGCTCAGCAGGTCTGGCAGCATCTCGGGTCCTGAGGAAGGGTCACTCGACCCGAAACATTAACTCTGATTTCTCTCCACAGATGTTGCTGGACCTGCTGAGGTCTTCCAGCAATTTCTGTTTTTGAATACATGCTGATGTTTTCTGAGAGACAGAAATTCATTGCTCTGAAACTCTTGAGACTCTGCCTGATTGACAGCAGATTAGGGATTATAATTGTGCTGTCAAATTCACAATTTTTAGTTAGACAAAGTTAAAAGGTTTAAAGTGCCTGAAGTTTCAACAAAAATGGTTTTGAAATCTTTTCTTAAGAAGCAACAGTTTTGGTGAATGACAATTGTGCCAACCTTTGGGCATAATCTGGGTAAACTGATCTGACAGTAGCCCACACCTCCACCCCTGTAATAAATAGCCCATCTTACCTGGTACTTTCTGGTTGGAAGTGGGAGGGGGAATTGAAAGTCCAAGGTAGAAGGTGTAGGTGGGGAAGGAAGGCTATAGGGAGATTCAGGATGTCACGGGATCAAAGGAGTGGGGTACTGGGGAATTAGTGGGACAGTGCAAAGACTAGGTCAGAAAGGGTTTGTGGATTGCAGGGTGGGGTGACCAATCAAAACCATGAGTGAGTCAGTCACAAACTATTTTAATTCAAGCAATGTGCAATGAAGTAGAACTGATACGAGATTTTGTAGTTAATGGCCACAACATATAACAATTTCAAATTCAGTTTAAAGGGGAACAATTCAAGTCTCAATCTAGTATCGTCAACTTAAGTAAAGGCAGAGTGATATGAAGAAAAAAAAAAAAAGTGTTATCTAAAACTGATTGGGAAAATAAACCAAGGAGGAAATCAGTAGATGAGCAGTGGCAAACATTTAAGCAGATATTTCATAACGCTCAGAAAAAAAATGTATTCCAGTCAAAAAAGAAGGACTCAATGAAGAATGAACCATCCATTGTTAAACAAAAGGAGTCAAGGATAATATCGAAGCAAAATCTAAGCATCCAAAGTGGTGAAAATTAATGGGAAGCAGAGGATTGGGAATTTTTAAGGAACACCTGCTGGATGACTAAAGGACTAATAAAAAGTGAGAAACTGAATTCGGAAGTGAATTGACAAGAAATAAAAAAGATGAGGAGTTTCTACAGGGGATATAAATCAAAAGAAGATAAATCAAGTAAGTCTGAGATTCATGAAGAATGCAAATAGTGCATTAATAACAGGAAAGAGGGAAATGGCAAATAATTTCAATTAATATTTTTCATCTGTCTTCATGGTAGAGTATACTACAACCAGCCCAAAGATAATAGGTAAGCAAGATGAGAATGGGACGAACAATCTTGTAACATTCTCTATCATGAGGGACAAAGTATTTGATGAAATAATGCAACTAATGACAAATAAATCACCTGGACCGATGGCCTGCATCTAAGGGTTTTTAAGGAAGTGGCTGTAGACATAGTGGAGGCAGTGATTGTAATATTCCAGAACTCATTTGAAAACTGAGTTGCAAAGAAATGCCTTCTCCCGGAGTGTAATGAATGTCGAGAATGCTCCACATTGTGGAGGCTAGATCACTGAAAGTATTTAAAGAGGAGAAGACAGATTTTTGAAGTGCTAAGCAGTTGAGGGACATGAGGAGCTGCACAAGAGGAGTTGAGACTTGGGGCAGAACAATCACGATGTTGTTGAATTCTGGGCAGATTTGGAATAAGTTACTCCTGCACCGTTTTTTTGTGGTTCACATCCCAAAAGTGGTTTTGGGTGAGGCTTGGAGAGAATGGAGGTGAACGATTACTGCAGCTCTGCCTCACAAGCAATGTTGGAAAGGCACCTCATTGCTGAATGTAGAATTCCTCACCTTTGTTTACCTACTCAAGCTCCAGGTCAGGATTAGGCATAATTAGAAAATAATGTGGGGCATGTATCCTCACAAAAATATTTAAATGTCTAACCTGCTACCCGAGGGCAGGTTGGTGAGCACAGCTGGTGTCCCCTTCCCTTGAACCAGAAGTGAATGGGTCTGGGGCTGATGGGTTCAGGTTTGAAACTTTAACAAGACAACATCTGACCAAAAATCAAATCCAAACCTGTCCAGAAAGGACATTAAAACCATCGAGAGCATAAAGTGTAATCTCACCAGGGTGATACAGAAATGGAAAATTATAACTTGAGGAGACACCTGAGACATTGGTTATTTCCACTACATAAGAGGAGGCTAAGAAGAGATTTAATGAAAATTTTTAAACTTATGAGCAATTTTGGCAAAGTAAATAGGGAAAGATTATTTTTTCCCTCTTTACGAGCTAGAGATGAAGGGAATCAGAAGGAAACTTATTTATGCAGCAAGCTATCGGAGCAAGGAACGACGTGTCAGAGACAGTGGCTGAGGAATCGTTTGAAGGGCATTGGGGACAGTTTTGAAGCTGAGGAAAATAGCGAGCTATGGAGAGCACACAGGACAGTGGAATTAGTTTTAAATTGTTCTGACAAAGAACTGACGCAGATGCAGTCGACCATGAACTAACTTCCATCTGTGCTATGATTCCTTAGTTTTATCAAATTGAGATATCAAAATTTCACCCTTCCTTTCAAGAATTCTCATGCTCATTGTCAGAAAGCATTTAGAAGTATTTGTTTTCCTCATTTAAATAAGTGTGCCACTTCAATTAATACTATCAATGAGCTAAAAATGCTGACAACCCTAGTATTTGAATTAAACCAGAAATTGGTGGAAAAAGCAGTTTCAATTGAAACCATTTTGTTTTTAAATGCAATGTAGCACAAAATTATGTTGATCCTATTATGCTGATTGCTTTTAATTGCTTACAAGGCAATATGTAATCATAACCACTTTTACCAATTACAGTGAATAGCAAATGGCATCTGGGAACTTGTTCAAGAACCAGGAATATTAACATAACAGGATACACCAAATATATTCAGCTAATATACACAACATCTGGAAATTAAGCCTCTAAGGCAACTGGTGTGCTGCAAATCATGCTATCACAACATGCTTATTTATTAGTTTCTTAATCTCCTTGGATCAACTAAATTATTTAATGTTGCAAATAAGGTTCACGGAACAGAGTTTTTAAGATCACCATGCAAAATATGGAACATACAAAGACTGACAAATCTGACATTGCGGCTTGTTGATAGTCCATTAAAAATTTAAAATGGTTGCAAATCCTGGTTATGCAGACTCTTGACAATAAATACACTGGCCAGCCATCTGACTATAATTCAGTCTTAGTTATCCTTACTGTAAGCTGTTCCATTCCTTTCGAAGACTGGTATTTCAAAGAAGGTCTAGCCCAGTTTGTTGTCTTGCTGATATGATATGGTTTTAGCCTTTAAGAATATAGGAAATAGGAGCAGAAATATTGGCTGATCTGATTGTGACCTTAACTCAATTTTCTTGTTTACCCTGCCAGAACAATTGGATGGTATGCTGGGTCATTTTGAGAGAGAATTTAGGGTCAATACATCACCATAAGTGGGCCAGAACAGGTATTGGCAACAGCTTTCATTCCTAAAAGATATTAATGCACCAGCATTTTTTCAAAATCTGTTAATTACATGGAGTGGATTTGCATTTCATATTGATTTAATGAAGTAAACTTTTTATTCTGCTCGTTACTATGTTGGCATTTGAATTCATATCTCCAAAGCTTTGGTCCAGGTCTCTGGTTTGCTAGTCCTGTAACATTACCACTTTGATGCCTTTCTTGCAGGTGATGGTATTCTGTTAAGAAATAGATCAATGTTCATTATTACAGCCTACTGTAAGATTATCATCTTGTACAAACTTAGCTACTAAGGGCTTCCTCCACTTTAATGGTACTGAATATTGTCACGAGCCATCCCACTGTTGTCTAATATTTCCCTGCAACTGGCAATACGTCATTATTGGCAGGCCAAAAGACAAGAATGTTCACTTATCACCCTTAAAATAGGTGTGTTGTTGGGGTTGGAGTGAGGAAGTCACAGAAATTTGTATCAATTTAAATTAATTACTTGGTTTAATGCATTATATTTATAATATAACATTGATGCATAACATTCTAGACACATGCTGATTTTCACTGTGATACAGATTTGGATTTCTGTTATGAGTCTCCCTCATACTGAGGTAGATTTCAATGTGCTGGTGTAAATTGTTCCATTGGTACAATTCTTCCTCAAATGGAAACGTATCATTGCCATCCATGGTAATCTAACAAACACTGTGGAAGGGCCATATCTTTTTATTTTACTGGATTTTTAAACTGGACTGAAATGTGGAAAAGATTGTGCTTTAAAAACTAAGGATTATGGAAAGTATTACTGCAATTTTCTTTTTGAAAGCAAGTTACCTGGCACTCATTGTAAATTGAGTAAACAGCTGCTTGTTCAAGCAGTGGGGATATCTAGATTTAGACAAGCTAGGCTCTGCGGACTGTGCACAAATGGAGATTTGACTGGCAACTAATAACTGATTGGTCTGTGGACTGGTAACCAGTTGCCAATGACAAAGGCTTTCTGCCTGCCAACAATGTGATGGGCTCCCAGAAGCTCAACAGCTTGTGGGTGTGAATGTTTGGGCAGAGGCCCTCGGTCTGCAGAAAGGATGGAGCTGTCCTGTTCTTCTCACTTCAGTAAGATAAAACTCATGTCTGTAAGCTGTGCCCCTCAATTGATGGGTCAGAAGTTATAAGTACAACCCAGTCATCCTGTGCTTCCTGCAACCAAGTGGGAGTACCTGGAGAAGCAAGATTGAGGAACAGGATGAGCTAAGAGGGTTATCTTAGTGAACCTGGTGGGCAGGGACTGTTGAACTGTCTTCCTGGTGTTAGCTCCTTTTTGTTTGTAAACATCTGTAAGAGTGTGGGTTAAGTATTATAAGATGGTTAAAGCTTTAACTAGTAGAGTTATATGTCAATGAGTCATAATTTTTTTTAAAAATTCATTCAAGGATGAAGGTGTCGCCAGCTGGAACAGCACTTATTGCCCATGCCAGAGGGCAGTTAAAAGTCAGCCACATTGCTGAGAGTTTGGAGTCACGTGTCGTGCAGACCTAGAAGGATGGCAGTTTTCTTCTCTAAAGGACATTAGTGTACCAATATTTTTCCAACAATCAGAAGTGGCTTCATTAGACTGTTAATTCCAGATTTTTATTTATAATTGAATTTAAATCCCATGACAGGAATTGACCAATGTCTCAGGTCATTACCTGGAGTCTGTGGATTAACAGTACGATGACAATACCACAAGGCCACCTCCTCCCCAATATCTGTAGGTAGAATTTAAGAATTATTATTACTACAACAACAGTTAAATACAGAAACCTGGTTTGTACTTTGTTGATGTTGGGCTAAAAGACAGTTTATTTAGGAAATTTCACATTTTTGTAAAGTCATTAGCTTTTGTAATGACACCGAGAATAGTAGGGCTCGATTTCCAGTACACTAGCCCAGTAAGGCATAACAGTTAGTTAGTGACTTATCCAGTCACATAGAAGCTTTTCAGGAAGATTAGTGAAGGTAAACCAAAGAAAGATTTGCAATGTCAAAGAACCACTGAAGGATGGTTATAAGTACGTAAAGAAATCCATGCAGATTGACAAAGCTTACGGGTCCCAAGTACAAACTCAATGCTTTAGCCTTATGTCAATGGAGCAAAATAATTGACTAAGGTTTACTCACATTTGGAAACATTTGCAGTTATACAGGGCCTTAGTGAGGCCACACCTGGAATATTGTCTCCTCTTCTGAGGAAGGATGCTCTTACTCTCAAGCAAGTGCAGCAAAGGTTTACCAGGCTGATTCCAGGGATGGGGTGGGAATTGACATGAGGAGGGATTGACTAGGTTCGGATTGTTTTCAGTGGAGTTCAGATGAACGAGGGGCAATCTTAGAGACTTTTAAAATTCTAACAGGGCTAGACAGGGTAGAGGCAGGGAGGATGTTCCCGATGATGGGTGTGTCCAGAACCATGGATCACAGTCTGAGGATTTGGGGTAGACCACATATGACAGATGAGGAGACATTTCTTCACCCAAAGAATGGTGAGCCTGTGGAATTCATTACCACAGGAAGCAGTTGATGCCAAAATGTTGAACATATTCAAGAGGCAGTTAGATACAGCACTTGGGATGAAAGGTTATGGAGAGAAAGCAGGATCAGGCTGCTGAGTTGGATGATCAGCCACGATCGTGAAGACTAAAGGAGCAGGCTTGAAGGGCTGAATGGACTCCTATCTTCTATATGTTTCTATTTATGGAAATATTAGCAAGAGGCAGCATGGCTTTATGTGGGGGAGTCATGTCTCTCAAACTTGATTGAGGTGTTTTTGAGGAAGCAACAAAGATGATTGAGGAGGATGGTGTGGTAGATATTGTTTGTATGGACTTTGACAAGGTCCCTCATAGCAGGATGCTACAAAAGGTGAAGTTACATGGTATCCATTGTGAGCTGGTAAAACAGATACAGAGCTGGCTTAGTCATAGAACACAGTAGCGATAAATAGGTATTTTTCTGACTGGAGATCTGTGACCAGTTGTGTTCTGCAGGGATCAGTGCTGGGGTCCTTGTTGAGATGTGATTTGGAGGAGAATGTAGGTGGCCTGATTAGTAGGTTTGCAGATGACACAAAGGTTGGGGGAAGCTGTGGATAGTAAGGAGGATTGCCAGAGGATATAGCAAGATTTAGATAGGCTGGAGAAACAGCAGATGGAATTTAATCTAGGCAAATGTATGATGCATTTTGGAAGATCTAATGAAGGAGGAGAGTATACAGTAAACCCTTAGTATCGTCAACATGCAGAGGGTTTGAGGCGTACAGGTCCGGTTTCCTGATAGTGGTAACACATGTTGATAAGGTGGTCAAGATGTGTACGGCATGCTTGCCTTTATTGGTTGGGGCATAGATTATGAAGATTGGCCAGTCATGCTGCAGCTGTATGAACTTATTAGCCCATATTTGGAATATTGTCTACAGTTCTGGCTGCCACACTACTAGAAAGTGGTGGAAGCTTTGAAGAGGGTACAGAAAAGTTCAGGATGTTGCCTGGTTTGGAGGATATTAGCTGTGAGGGGAGATTGGACCAACTTGGTCTGTTTTCATTTGAACATTGAAGGAGGAGGGGCAACCTTATAGAAGTTTATAAAATAATGGGAAACATGGGTAGAATGGATAGGTGGAGTCTTTTTCCCAGTGAATATTCATTATTGGCTCTGAATTACAGAGGCAGGTATCAATATACTGTCTGAGAATTTTAAAAGAGCATGTACCCACAGCTTTGGGAAGATGTGACAAAATGTATGAAAGTAAAGTAAAAGTTTAAGCATACAATGGTTCACTCATCCCATGTGCAGGATCAATCACATTGGAGTGCAATTATAGTCAATCTACATGGACATTGTGGACTTCTCCAATGTAGACATTGCTGGACTAGCAATTGCAGGTACACCATCACCTCACTAGTCTTTATTCATGGAAGCTGTCAGACACCACAGACTTTGCAAACAAACTATTCAAGTGGCAACTACAGAACTGAACATGGAAAAAGAACAGAACACTTCACTTTCAGCTGAATTAATAGAGCAAAATCACAACTCTCTGCTGTAGAGATAACATTGAAAGTTTACAATGAAAAACCTGAACAACTAGATCAGGATAAATCCAAACTTGAACAGCAGCTTTGAGATGGAAGAGTCCTTAGGGGACACCTCAACTCAGCTCAGCTCACTGAAATGAATGAAGAACTGAAAGACAAAGGAAGCAGGATGAATTATAAACTTTGTAGCATAAATCCCATGAAGAGACCACCAGTTTATGTGAAGATCTGGAGAAAATCATATGCAGGAGTAGGTGAAGGGAGATCCAGAGAGTCATCTTACCTGGTGTTCCCAGAGAGCTATCAGATCTGAGAGGGAGCAGCTTGGAGTAAGAGGCTATATATCATGGGTGAGTTTCTAAGTCTCCACCACTTACCTGGGATTCAGATAGGCATACCGTTCAGCTGCTTGGAACCATCTCATTCTGAGTTTGAAAGGAGAACAGAATGATAACAACAGAAAATCTGACTTTAAATTGTGATAAATTAGAAAAGAATGTGATTTTAAAAAGACATGGCATTTTTTCACCCTATTCATTTGTGGGATGTGGGCATCACTGGCTGGCCAGCATTTCTTTCCCATCCCTTGAGATGAATTTAACTGAGGAGCACCAGTCAACAAGGGAAAGTTAGGGAAATATGAATTAATAGAAGCAATCCTAAGAACAGTAAGTTTAACATAAAGGAAATAATTTTCAGATATGAAAGTCCAGCTCAGTTGAATGAAAGTTATGGTCTGTAAAAGGAGGTGTTACAACATAATAGCAAGTCAAACTAATTCTGTCACTATCTCTGGATTCACAACACTGATCTTAAAACATTCAATGACCTTCAAAATTGCCCAATCATTTCTAACCAGACATTAGAAATAACAGATCTGGGACACTAAGTTTATAAAAATCAGAATTTAACTTTAGCAAAATACAAACAAACTATAACATAATCTAATTAATGTCTATGATGAAAGCCCAGTCTTCCTTGAATATAAACTCCCACTCACACCAATAGACCAAAAGAGTTAAGGGATAAATTGAAAAAAAAAAAACAATTTTCCAGTTTGATAACCATTTCAATTAGATAATCATGAAATCCTTTGACAGTTTGCATTACAGGCACATAACTTAAAGTCACCAGTCAATGCAAACAGCTTCAACAAACCTCTGGAGACTTTTACTCATTTTTACAGATTGGATTCTGAAATAACTCTAGAGGGCAACTCACTCTTTATTTACACATGGGACACCCTTAACACAAAACCAGCTCTCAGAGTGACCAGAACTTCTGACACTCCTGTTATATCTGTCAGCTGGGACTTCCTGATTGGATCAGATTAACAGCCCAAATCAGGGAACTTACATTCAACAAGATTCACCTGGCTGATGTCATTTCAATCACTACAGGTTCTGAAAATTCTCAACATGTTAATCGCTGTAGAATAACTAGAGAGAGCAAAACCAAAAACAGCTTCCCAGTCCAGCAGCTTATAAAGCAAAGAACTGCCTTCTGCTCAAAACTCAGCAGGAAACAATTTACACTTTGATTTCTCTTTCTTTTCCAATATTCTCTGTGAGTAAGTGGCCAGCACTGGTCCTCTCATGTTTGACCAATTCAAAATCCAACCATTTGACTGTAACCAAATCTCGGTGCCGAATCATCTACTGCATTATTAGAGCAGTAATTAACCTACATTAACTCTCCAGGCCAGTTTCCGGGAGTATACATCTTTTGTTTCCTTTTTTGTTTCAAAACAAGTTGTGTTCAGGGTTCAGTTGTCAACTACATTTCACAGTTCCAAATGAAAAATGAGAAAAATAAAAGAAGAATAGTGATGGTTTCAACAAAAGAGAGAAATCATGGATTCTTCAAGTCACCTAGATTATTACATGTGTTGGAAGTGTTGCCAGCTGCAGAAGCCTGAGCTCTGGGTTTTGGAGATGGAACAGTGCCTGGAGGTACTGTGATACTTCTGTGAGATTGAGAATTATGTGGATAGTATGTTCAAGAAGGTGGTCACTTCACATTCAAGAGCCTGGAGGCAGGAAGGGGATGCATAGCCATCAGGCAGCCCAAGAGAAACACAGAAATAACGTAGGACTCTCCTGGGATTCCATTCACAAACCAGTTTTTCATTTTGGATGAATGAGGAGTGCAGTTAGAACCATGTTTATGGCACCACAAGTGGCTTGGCTCTGCAAGAGGGAAGGAAGAGCAACAGTGCTAGAGAACTCATTAATTAGGATAACAGTCATGCTTTTGTGTGGCTGTTTGCGTGACCCCAAGATGTTATGGCTGCCTCCCTGGTGCCAGGTTAAGGATGCCGCAGAGCAGCTACAGGACATTTTTACGGGAGAGGGTGAACAGCCACACAGTACACATTGATCCAAAATTAGCTGAGTAATCAGAAACAGAGGGATGAGGGTCAAAAGTTATTTTTTGAGCCGGACTAAGGTTTAAAGTGGAAAATGTTGGGACTGTTGCTTTTCCTGATATATATTAATGATCTAGATCAAGAGACAATTTCAAATTTTGCAGACGATACAAAACTTGTAAACTGTGAGTGGGACAATATTCACCTTAAAAGGACACAGACAATTTGTGGATAGGTGGCAAATGAGTTTCAATGGGGAGAGGTGTGAGGTGTTGAATTTTTGGACAATGAATATGGACAGATAATATAGAACAGGAGTTACAATCCTTGAGTGTGTCAGAACAGAGGGATCACATATATATTTGCCTAGATCATTGAAGGTGGCAAGACAGTTGGAAATAACAATTCATAAAACATAGCCAATCCTTGGCTTTATCAGTAGAGGCATAGAGTACAAAAACAAGCAGATTATGTTGAATCTATACACAACCCTTTTTGACCTCAGCTACAATATTAGTATTGTGTACAGTTCTGGGTGGCACAATATAGGAAAGATGTGAATGCATTGGAGCGAATGCTGAAGAGATTTACAAAACTAGTTCTGGGAATGAGAAACTACAGTCCTGAGGATAAATTGGACATGTTGGGCTTATTCTCCTTGGAGAGAAGAGCTCTAAGAAGAAATCTGATAGATGTTTTCAAAATCATGTGCAAGCAGCATAGAGTAGATAGGAGAAGCTGTTTCTGCTCACAAAAGGATTGAGAATGAAAAAGCACAGATTTACAATGATTTGCAGATGTGAGGTGAGAACCAAATGTGAGGTGAGAAAAGACTTTTTCATGATATGTGTGTTTCGGGTCTGGAAAGCATGACCTGGAAGTGTGGTAAATGCAGAATCAATTGAGGCATTCAAGAGGGCATTGGATGATTATTTGAATAGAAACAAGGTGGAGAAAAGACCGATGACTGACAATACGTTGGAGAGCTGGTGCAGACATGATTAGACAGTGGCATCCTTCTGCGTCATAAGAGTGCAGTGATTTCGTGAAAACAGATCAGTCTCAGCGGCAGCTACATATACATTGGCTTGAGCTCTAAGCAATGCCAGAAATAAATGACTGACTTGCAAAAACAGGTGGATATCCATAATGTGCACAACAAGGAGCTACAAATCAATCATGAGGCAGTCCTTTCAGAAATAAATACCAACAATGATGCTCTAATGGAAGAACTCAGCCAGGACGTGAAGGAAACCAAGCAATCACAGAAGCCCCGTATGTGAAAGAGGCCCAGGCTTCAAAGAAAACAAAGAAAATAAATTGAATAGGCTGGACAATTATTGGAGCAGGCTATAACAGAGAACACATATTGGTTCAAAACAAGACTGAAACTTTGATAGAATAAGAAGAATCCAGGTTGTTAAATCAGAAGCTTCGAAATGAGCTGGAAGCTCTTGAGGAAGAAAAGAGTTAATGCCAAGATGATTTGAACTGCACAAAACAGCCTTAGAAATGAGGTCAGTCTGTAGTGAATCTGGTGCAAAACTTGGCTGTGTGGGAGTCAAGATCAGCAAATTCTGGAACAGTAATCGCATTGCATGAAAAAAAATCCTTAACAACAGAAACCAGAAAGACAGACAAATCACTGTCGACTGACATTTAATAGCACCTCCAGGCAGAGTCACCCAGATGAGATCTGGATATATCAGCAATTCACATATTTTATCAATATGCATAGGTCTACAAATTATTGTAAATCATTAAACTTTTTTCTGGAAAGGAGAATGTTGGGGTAGCTGTATCTTGCCTTGAAGACCATTCATCTCTAATGACTCCATATGCTGTGTGTATAAATTGTTGCAACCCTGCCCAGCAGTTAGTTTTCTGTGTGTCTGAAAGTTGCATGCAAATTTTTTCGCTGTAATGCCTGCTTCATAGTTTTTAATGTGTTTTACTGTTTTGAATGAACTAACCCATGGAATTAATCACTGCTTCATGAGCAATTGATTTTTAGGTCATTGTTATGGACATGACAACCTCCAACCCCACACACTCCCTGTTCACCCTGACATTCTTCAGTCTGTTCCCGTTTAATAATGGGAGTCTTTATAATTCGGATTCTAACTTATAAGTCTCATCCCTAAGACCATTCCTGTAAATCTTTCCTGCAACTTCTCAAATGATCTCAATTCCATCATGAAATGTCGTCCCCAGAATTGAACACAATACTCACTTGAGCCCAAACCAATGTATCATAAAGGCTTGGCATGATAATAAGTAGTATTCGGAAGTAATCAATTATCAAGTGACCCCCACATTGCCCAATGTATTCAAAAGGAATGTTACTTACTAAACCTGCTTGATGGCGCTGTTGCAACAGTAACCTCCATTTTCAGCATAAACTGAGTTAGATAATCTCTGCAAAGCTTACTGCAAGTTATTTTATGTGGGGCTGAAGTTGTTTTTTGTTTTCTTTATTCATTCACGGGATGAGGGCCAGGCAGTATTTATTGCCCATCTTTAATTGCCCATCTTTAATTGCCCAGATGGCTGTTAAAAGTCAACCACATTTTCTTGGATTTGATTCACCCAATCTCTGCCTGCAGGCCTGAAATTAAATGATATAAACAGAATTTACATTCTTCTTGTCAGGATTATAATCAAATTCCAGGCACACACTGAAAGATTATTTCATTAATTCCCCATCATAATATTTACAATAACGTGTGCAAATTAATTTGACAAATACTTAGTTGCAGGAAATGTCCACAGATGTAATCTTGGTATCATATGTTATTTGGTCATCAGCCAAAAGTGATGAGCTAACTGAGAGATGCAGCATAAATGATAGCTTAGATGTTGCAATAGATCAGCATATTGTTCTGGAACGTAACTGTAATACCCACAGGTTTAAAAGAAGCTGAGCATTTTAGTTTTTAAGCGCAGATTGACAACAGATAAATAACTGGAATTGTATATCACTGTGTAGCTTTTTGAAAAATGCATTTTGAATGCTTCATTTTCCATGTTCAACAATTACAATTGCATGAGGGAAGCCATTTGTGCTAAGTGTAAAGTTCATTGTGTAATTTTGCTGCAAATGATAAAAGGGCACTGAAACAAACTGGAACGAGAAATGCTAAGAGATTGTATGAACATGTTATTAATTTATCAATAAAGTGCTAAATTCTGTGTAAAGGAATACAAGAAGATCCCAAAGGTACATTGTTAGAGTTTATATGCATATAAGACAGCTAGAGTTTAACCTCCAGAAATGCTGTTCCTGCAGCTGATCTGCTAAAGGTCTGGCACCATCCAGTTTTTGACCTGCCTGCATTTTGCAGCAATGATCCCATGGGGCTGGGGATATGGACAGTCTGGTCAAACTGTTGGAAGAGAAACATTTCTGTGCTGGCCTGCTCTTGCATTGATACGTCTTTTCCCTTTAGCAGTTTGGTCCTTGCTAATCCTAACTGTCAGGGGAGTCGATGGCCTAGTGGTATTATTGCTGGACTGTTAATCCAGAGACCCAGATAATGTCCTAGAGACCCGGGTTTGAATCCCGCCATGGCAGATGGTGGAATTTGAATTCAATAAATATCTGGAATTAAGAGTCTTACGATGACTGTGAATCCATTGTCAATTGTTGGAAAAGCCCACCTGGTTCACTAATGTTCTTTAGGGAAGGAATCTGCCATCCTTACCTGGTCAGGCCTACAGGTGACTCCAGACCCACAGCAATGTGGTTGAGTCTTAACTGCCCTCTGGGCAATAAATGCTGCCTAGTCTGTTACACCCACATCCTGTGAATGAATAAAGAAAAAAAAAACCCTAAGCACTTCCCTCCGCTTCCACCAGTACATGCAAAGGACCAGAACAGGACAGAAGCTTAACATAGATGACTCCACCTTAAATTCCTCTGCCATTACTAACTGAGTTAATGCCAATTCCATGTTCAAAATGGGACTTCCGTAAACAAGGTGGCATTCTCAACAGTCTTAGTAGCTTTTTCATGCAATTAAAAGATTTCATAATAGTATCTTACTGAGGTAGACAAGGTCAAAGAGTCAATTATTTTCTGGGTAGTAAACAGTTAATTTATGGCAAAGTGACCAAATCTGAGGAAACCTCCTTCCCATGCTCACTCTTAATCTCATCATCCCAATCTGTCTTCCTTGCTCTCACTTGGAAATGTCTGTTCCCAAATCTGGTTCTCTCCAGACCCACCCAATTGCACATGCACAAAGGCTTGGTATCCAAATTCAGAAAATCACAACGCTGTTGACAAGTTAGGCATGAGTGATGTCACTGTTGGCCTGGAGCCCCCTTTTTCTCACCAAAAGGCTTTACTGGTCACTGAACCTTCCCAGCCCCAATCCCAAACATCCATCTTCTGAAGCTGGACAGCTCAAATCAGAATAGTGGTCAGTACGCCTGCTCCCTTGCGGCTGTGTGTACTTCTGTGTCTGTGCATGCAAACTGTGCTGGTTCTGGACTCTGCATGCACAGCGACACAATGTGTGTGAACACACACTAAAGACGCTAAAGCAGCAGCAAGAGGAGACCTTAGTGGGGGGTCTCCTCTATTGCTGCCTGGATGAATCTGAGACAAATGGCATCACAAGAAGCCCACACCCAGGATGCAGAATGGGAAGGGAAATTCCAGGATATTCCTAGAAAATCCAGAACAATTAGTCAAACTGATTTATGGGTACACATTGCATTTTTTTTGCCATATTTGTCTGGTTATCTCTCATCATTAAAATATCTAATGGTCTTCTCCTACCTCTTTGGGCCATGTAGAATCTGTAGACTCCATTCTCCTGCTCAGAAGACTGCTCACTTCCTCCAATTTCTCAGCATCCAGGATTTTGCCTCATTGCCTGCTCTAATTGTGTAGAGCACAGCATGCCAAGATGATATGGCACACACTGTCCAGACTGTACTGGAGACCCTTTCCACACCAGTCTCAGCAGCGGTACTATATCTTCAGCAACCAAATGCTGTGCAGCACCATGGCCCTTCTTACAGCACATGCACCAACTTGGTGACGGAGCCTGCTGGCTGTATGACCAACATATTACATCAAAAAGGGAATGTGTGCTCTTCTCAAATCCCATTCCCATTCCAGGCTAACACCCAGAGACTCCATGTCCCCTTTTACCTCACACTACCACAATAGCCTAATTCTATCCAGCCTCCGCATGTGGAAATCCACCACTTTGAACTTTGCCTCCACCTCTGCACCTTGCCCTGAGTCCCAACAGTACAGCTTAATGATGCCCCCTCCCCAGTGCTCCATGATCTCCCTGTGGAGACCATGGTGGTGGTCACTGCCAATAAGCCTGTAGCCTACCATGCCTTCTGATGGTGTTCCACCTAGTCTTGAATGCCAATGTCGATGAATACATTGTGCTTGTGGCTGGTGACTATGAATCCTGCACTGAGGTATTGTTTCACCCTGAGCAACATGGCGGCTCCTTGCAGCCAGCTTTGAGTTGAAGTTGCTAGGTACCTGCTCTGAATTCCATATTGAGAATTCTCAATCTCTAGTTTGTTCAGCACATTTGGAATAATAGGAAGCTGCATATTAATAAGGTGAAATGTGCATTTAATAAGATATTTAAACACAGAAAAAAAAAGGTGCAGGTGTAGACCATTCGGCCCTTCAAAACTGTATCACCATTCAATAAGAGCATGGCTGATTATGCAATCTCAGTATCTCAATCCCACTTTCTCTCAATGCCCCTTGATCCCTTTAAACACAAGGGCCACATCCAGCTCCCTCTTGAATATATCTAATGAACTGGCCCCAACAGCTTCCTGTGGGAAAAAGGTCCACAGAATTAGAATCCCTACAGTGTGGAAACAGGCCCTTTGGCCCAACAAGTCCACACCGACCCTCAGAGCATCCCACCCAGATCCATCCCCCTATGACCCACCTAATATACACCCTCTACCTCCCTGAACACTACAGGCAATTTAGCATGGCCAATCTGCCTAACCTGCACATCTTCGGACTGTGGGAGGAAACCCACGCAGACACAGGGAGAATGTGCAAATTCCACAAAGACAGTTGCCCGAGGCTGGAATTGAACCCAGGTTCCTGGCGCTGTGAGGCAGCAGTGCTAACTACTGTGCCACTGTGTCACCCAGGGTCAAAGCTCTTTGAATGAAGAAATTCTTCCTCATCTCAGTCCTGAATAGCTTACCCCTTAATCTTAGACACTGACCCCTAGTTCTGAGATAGACCTTACCAGCTTCCCACATGATCATGTCATAGACCATGTTGTTCAGACCCCTGTAAGATTCTGCATCTTGTTTCTGATTGAGTTAAATAGCTACTTTTGCTGAACTTCTGACCTAATTAAAGAGAAATATATCGGTATGTTCTATTTGGTTTGTGTTGATCTATGCAAATAATTCATAATTTATTGTTGATGTAAATAATAAATGTGTTGAAAGAATTATTTGAAAGTATGCTGCAAGTTCCAGTCATTACTAGTTGAGGATTCTGTGAATTTGACATCTAAATTACGAAGGTACGTTGAGTTGCCTGAGTGTCACAGCTGGAAGCGTTTAATGTCAGTGAGGTGAAGCCCTGAGATCTCCAGGACCTTATGAGGAGGCACAGCTGGAGAGTTGGTGACATTTAACAGGCACTTTCATATTTCACAAGAGACACGAGTCCTCCATAGTTTATAGGTCAGAGGGCTTCGACTATTTATGATACGAAAATAGGCAGTCGTTGTGAGAATACAGAATTTTGTCAGTGGCATGCTGTTCCCAATGGTGGAACGGGAAGACTATGCTGCTTCCAGTTTCTTGCTTTTCCCCCCTTTTCCATGGGTTTCTAATTAAAATCTAATGCTGCCAGCATACACATGAGACGTATGATTCCCAAGAGGGGTAAGGTTTTCCATGGTAAAACCCTTCACCAGCTGACAATGCTACAGCTTGAGATGAAAAAGAGCCTTCTGGTCAAACTGTGAAGCTTTGCATCCCAGCCAAAACTTTCATGTCCAACTCCATTATCATTAAAATATGACTCGAAAATGAAAAAGTGGTGCAGATGATTTTCAAAATTATATTGTACTTGTAAAAATGTCACATTACATTGCTGTCACTTGCTTCATACATGCGATGTTATTTGTTGGGGCTAACATAATCAGAGAACTAAATGTACTGGCACTAAAAGGCATCTGGATGGATACGTCAATAGGAAGGGCTTAGAGGGATATGGGCCAAATGCTGGCAAATGGGTCTAGATTTATTTAGGATATATGGTTGGCATGGACGAGTTGGACCGAAGGGTCTGTTTCCGTGCTGTATAGCTGTACGACTCTATGACCTCACGTTGATGTGCATTGGATGTTAGGGACATACTTTATTGTGGAAGAAACAATCAGGTGTTTTTGTGTTAATGATTTGTTGAATGTTCCTGTTATTGAATGTCCTGTGTTGTATTTACCAGTCTTGGGTACATGGCTGAACCTGCAGGCTCAGCTGACCCTTCCTACTATGCATTGTAAAGGACACCATTCTAGATCACTTGCGGCAGGGATAATTGAAATATTGCAGATAAACTAAAAGCCCTGGTCCTCTGGCTGCCAGCACCCTGAGACAGACACACATGTGGACAGTACTGACACAACCCTTTCAAATCCTCATTTTCTTGCTTTGACTCACTGTTCCCACCACAAGATGCCAAACCCTTCCCATTTCCTCTACTGCCCTGAAACCACCCTCTATTCTTCCATGGACCCTTCAGTCCACCATGACCCCAAACACATTGCTTTGCACACTCACCCCCTCACCAATGACCTATTCTTCTGGGCCTGAGCCTCCACGCAAGCTGCCTTCTCCTCCTCCTCTCCCTTCTGCTGTGAACCTAAACAAGCAAATTCAAGAAAGGAGAGAGGCAGACAACAGAAAACCATAGATAGTAAGAACTGCAGATGCTGGAGAATCCGAGACAACAAGGTGCAGAGCTGGATGAACACAGCAGGCCAAGCAGCATCAGAGGAACAGGAAAGCTGACGTTTTGGGTCTTCTGAAGAAATCTTCTGAAGAAGGGTCCCAACCCGAAACATCAGCTTTCCTGTTCCTCTGATGCTGCCTGGCCTGCTGTGTTCCTCCAGCACCGCACTGTGTTATCGAAAGACATACAATACTTGGATTCCAGAAAGTATTTGGTAATCTGCCACATCAAAGGTTATTGTGAAAGAGTAAATGTTCATGGTGCAGAGGGTAACATATTAGCATCGACAGATTAGCTGGCTGGCAGAAAATGGAGCGTGTGTGTGTGCTCCAATTTTATATGTTCTGTTGTCCACTGACGTTACATAAAACTGCAATAGGCTGGGTGATACTCAACATCTTTAAATGATTACAAATTGGGTGCCATGAATAATGAGTCATGACAATATTGAAAGTATCGAGGCACTTCAGATTGGAACATGCTGTATGGAGTCAAGGTGAATTTTATTAAAAATTTTGTAAGTTTCAAGTGTATTTTGAAAAAATGTACCTTTCAAATTTTGCAAACAAAGTGTTTCTTTTGGGAAAAATATTCAGAGAATGTTCACTATTGGGCTCATTCCTGGGAAGAAGGTGTTGTCTTATGAGCAAAGATTCTGCAGGTTGGACATTTACTTAATGAACATTAGAAGAATGGGAGGTGATCTGATTGCAACATACAGGATTCTGAGGAGATTAGGCGAGGTAGCTGCTGAGAGTATATATCCCATCAAAAGGGGAATCTAGCACAGATTCACAACATGTGGCCTCCAATTTAAGACTAAGCAAAGGAGAATTTTTTCTGAAAGTGTCTTTAGGTTTTGGAATCCTCCACATGGAGGCAGTGGAGGCTGGATCATTGAATTTATCCATAGCTGAGCACACCAGAATTTTTATTAACAAGGCCACAATTAGATCAGCAATGACATCATTGAATGGTGAAGCAGGTTCTAGGGGTCAATTAGTCTGCTCCTGTTCCTTATATCTTGATGAACATAATTCTAATCAACTGTATCTAGGTAGAGACAGCAATTAGGGAAAGTGTTCAAATGCTTCTCACGTCTGACAGGAAAAATTGTTTGCAAAGTAGCTAATTGTGTACCACGTAGCTACAAGATATGCCCTAACTGTAGATCCCTGGTGTCACAGCTGTGGGATGGTTGTATTCAAGCCAAATGGCTGCTACTGGCTTCCAAATAAGTACAGCATGTGTGCTCTGTATCCATTAACATTTTACACTAACTCAGTTGTGAACCTAATTGACCCCTTAGTTTTAGAGCAACTGTTAAATCCAGTTAGGCCAGCAAAGCTTTGAAATTAACATACCTATCAAAGTTAGATTCAGCTAGAATTAAGATATTGTGATGTTTTCAATCTCAATTTACAGCTTCAGGTAATAAAGTTCTGTTGTGAATATAGCTAGCAGTATTTCTTTTTTGTTGCAGAAACAATAATAAAAACTCTTGTGACTCTCCAGTACAAGAGACGTCTAGCTACCTTGCAGCTCTTTACTAACATTTTCAAATCACATCAGTAAAAGTAATAATGCCCATAGTGTTTTTATATCTTATTTTACTCCTCAGTTATCATTGCTGCTTCATAATTATCTGAAGTTTTCAGTGCTATTTATATTCTGTGCTATACGGAAGAAGACACAACACTCAGCGGGAAGGTCACACAATGCTGCACAGATGCACAAAGTCTACTTGCTGACAATGCCTGCTCTCTTGTCAAAATCAAGACCCATGGTGATGAGGATTGATGACAGTAGGGTAACTAAAAGCCTAAAAGCAGTTCCTATCTGTTTCCTGCCATGTAGAAAGTCAGCCAGATAATTGACTAATAATTAAGTACAGCTGTAGTCAATTAGCATTTTTATGGTTGATTAACTTAAAATAAATGTTGTCCAATCTGTAAATGCTACCTTTCAATCCCAATTTTGACACTGGTTTTGCTTTTTAGATGCAAAATACACAATTTACATATTGTTTGCATCATATGCATTCTGCAGGCAAATAAATGAGTCCCCAGAGACACCATAATTTACATCAGAAAACAACACGATGATTGGAATTGTTAATTACTTTTTACCCTTACCAACTTTCTCACTCCTTTTTTAATAGTCAAGCTACCTTTTTTTTTGTGTGTGGTTATTGTAACAATTGTATGATTTTGGTTTTGTATATGGCAAAATCAATAAGTGCTCATAAACAGCAGTCAAAATAACAAGTGAACATTTTAAACACTTGCACGTTTTGAACACACAGTGGCAGAAATTAAACTCCATCCAGTTTATTCTAAAATATTTATAATTTATATTGTTCCTTGAGGGGCAGGTAGGTCCAGGCACTGGCATGCTTCTGAATAGATTTTGTCTGGTTTATGTCTCATTATTGTAAGTAGTCTACATATCCCATATTCATATTTAACGTTAAAGAACAAGACTTTGATTTTGTCTGTAAGTAGTCTATAATCAGGTTCAAAGTGGTAGCTAGATGGGTCAGATTCATGAAATGTTAATTGCAATGTTGCCCCTATGAAAGAAGAAAATAAAGATTTGCATTTATGCCTTTCACAACCTTGGAAGTTTTGTATTGCAGAAGGTTGTGTACCAGCCTCTGAGCTAGTAACTCTGGTCTTGAGTCCCATTCTATCAATTAATGATCACAGAAATTTATTTCATTATTAACCTGTAAATCCTACCACACACCTGTAGCAGTTGGTAAGAGAAAGAGAGCATGCTGTTCAGCCATGTTAATATGGAGAGGCACTCCTCAAGCTATAGCCACTGGCAAACTATTGCAGAAAAAGTGTCCAAAGGAACAGACACAATACAGGGAAGCCTCTAACTCAAAGTTCATGACAGCATTACATCACAAAAGTAATTTGCAGGCAGTGAGGTACTTCTGAAGTATTACAATGACTTCTTAGGATCAATGGTTGGTAGATTGAAGGCATGCCTTACTCTCTCTGGAGGTGCTGAGGAATGTTCCAGGTAAAGAAAAGGGTCTAGGCCCGAAGCGTCGGCCTTCCTGCTCCTCTGGTGCTGCTTGGCCTGCTGTGTTCATCAAGCTCTACACCTTGTTATCTCTCTTCTATTATCAAAGAAAATAATTGTGTGGTTTGACCGTAGAGAGATACTCAGCCCCTTCCCAACAGCTCAGCAATTAAGGGCTGGGTGAAAAGGTCCATGGGCGATTTCTCGACCCATCACCTAGTAAGGCCCTTAAGTGGTCAATAAAGGGTCACATCGACTATCATATTTCCCACCTTGGCATATTAATCAAACCAATAAAATTGTTGAGAAATCGTGGCCAAAGTGAACATTAAAAACACATTTATTCGAACAGAGTTTATTTTAATGAGAAGAAAGTTAGCAACAGACTGTACACACTGGTGAGCCCAGTGGGTTTCTGTTCAGTCATTGTGGCAGCATTGACACTTCAGAGAAAATAGCTTTATGCGCTGTGCTTTGCAGACAGAATAATACTATCAGCTCCAGACAAATAAACCGATAGTTAACATTGCTGTCTCATGTACATCATGTTATACTTGGCATATCCCAAGCTTTAGATAGCACCAGAATGCTTGGATTTCTGTCTTACTTTCATCTGCCATGTACACACATCACCCTTATTACAGCATGAATCTGGTGCCAAATTGCTAGCATGATAATGGCATAAAACACCAGCTGCCCACCAGCTAACACCAGTGCTCAAATGAATGAATCAGTCTTGAACCTATATTAGGAGGGGACCTATGTCAAAGACTATTTGAAGTTAGTCTGAAAGATTGGACAGTTTTCAGGTTAACCTACAGTTCAGAAAAATAATAACAAGAAATTGGATAACGGCAAAGGAACTTCAGGGGCTACAGACATTTTGCTACATTGAATACCTTGAAAGGCATTCCAAACAAATTTTGCAGCTTTCTTACACATGGGAATAATTTCTTGAGTTACAATAATGATAGATAAAAATCTGGAAATTCAGATATGTGAAATCTTTGGAACATCCCAGCTACCATTTTAAATTAATTGAGACTGTTTTAGTCCAGATCTATGGTGCCATATCAGAAAATGTGTACAAGAGCGAGAAGGGAAGAATCAACTTTACAGTGGTGACTAAAGTGTGTGCTCATGGAATTATGTTGACATTTCTGTATCTTGTATTTGGAGATTTTTACAACGAAATTTTGAGATATTTGAGAATTTAGAGCTTAGCGTTTCTTACTACACTTTGTTGATGATATTATTCTGAGATTTTAGCTGTGCTACTCTGAAAGTATATCTTGTCTGTTAGTTTCTTAGTCCTTTTGTACACTATGCAACTGCACTTAATTTAATAGCAGCATTCATATAATTTTTATAACAACTTTTACAGATGGAAAATTTGTTTTTCTATTGATTGAAAGGAGTTTACTATTGTACAAACAGTCCATTTAACATTTTTTGTATTACATAGAAAATTCACAGCCAGTTGAATATGGGTTAATCTCTCTCCATCACTTGCCATCACTTTCCAAAGTTAACATAAACAAGAAACAGTATTAGAGAAAAAAATGGAACAAAAGACTGACAAATTCCAGATTTGATGGTTCCCCAGTATTTTAGAGGAAGTAGTAGATACTTTAGCCTTAATCTTTCAAATTTCACTCAATCTAGGAATTGTCCCTTTAGATTGGAAAATTGTGATGTAATTTCATCATTTCAGTAAAGCGATAGAAATAAGTTAGGAAACTTTAGACTTGTTGGCGTAATATATGAAGAAGATACTGGAATTAAGGATTGACTAACTGAGTACTTGAAGAAATTTGAGCTATTAGAGAGAACGATTATAGATTTGTAAAGGATTAGTCATGTCCAATGAATCTAGTTGAATTGTTTGAGGAAGTAATTTAAGAATTTGACAGGGGAGTGTCCATCAATGTTTATGGAATTGAAGGCAAATAATTGACCTGGTTAGGTTATAGTAGACAGAAAGAAGGCACAATTGGTAATTGGAAGAAAGCAACTAGTGATGCCCCACTCAAATTTGCGCTGGGACCTTAACTATTCATTAATGACATAATGATTGGTAACACAGTAAGTAGTATAGACAGGAACATAAATCCACAAAGATAGATTAAACATGTATGCAAAACTATGGCAGACATATCTCAATGCAGGAAAGGCAATGCAATTTAGAAAGGATACATTGAATTTGAAATGTGTGCAACACAAGGCTGAAAGAGATAGATTCTATGCAGTGATTGTGTTGACTTGCATCACAGTCAAATAGAAGCTGAAGGGGAATTTGATTAGCATTTTTAAGACTTTGAAAGAAATTGATGGGGTGTCTAGACAGAAGAACATTCTGCTAGTAGCAGAAAAGTAATGTTTCTGCATAGCTGGAGTTGTGAATCTTAAAATCAGAACTATGCCATTGAAGAAATAAATGAAGAAAAACATCTTCCTACAAAAGGGTGTAGGAGTGTGGAACAGTTTTTTCACAAAACAAAACAGTAAATGTTAGCTCAATTAATAATTTTAAGTTGGAACGTAATGACATTTTTGCTGTTTGAGGTATCAAAAACATAAGAACAGACGGAGGCCATTTAGCCCCAAAATCTGTTCCACAATTTAACATGGGTATTGGTGACCTGCAACCTAAATCTCAGATTTTAATTTAACAATTGATCAGTAAGATAGATACTAAATTTGTTGATAGGAAACCTTTCAAGCTGGACTAAGATTTGCAGTTGAGTTCCGTGAGGTCAGTTTTGGGATACCTTCCTGATATATATTAATAATCTAGATCTTGGACACCAGGGGACAACTTCAAAGTTTTCAGATGATGCAAAACTTGGAAGCATTGTAGACTATGAGGACAGTGTGGAATTCCAAAAGGACTTTGACAAGTTGGTGGAGTAGATGGATAACTGGCAGATGAGGCTCAATACAGAGCAGTGTGAAGTGATACATTTTGGTCGAATGAGATGGAGAAACAGTATAACATATCCTGTAGGGTGTGCAGGAGCAGAAATGCATAATTCACTAAAGGTGGCAGGGCAGGCAGAGCATAAAATATCCTCAGCTTTATTAATAGGGGCATGAAGTACAGACAAAGGAGGTTACATTGAATTTATGTGAGACACCATTAGATCTCAGCTGGAGGATTGTGTATAGTTTTGGGCAACACACTTTAAGAAGGATGTGAATGCATGGAGAGCGTGCAGAAGAGATTTACATGAACGATTCCAGGATGAAAAACTTCAGAACATCGATCGGAGAAGCTGGGTCTGTTTTAACTGGAGAACAAATGACTAAAAAGAGTTATAATTAGAGTTTCAAAATCATGAGGGATTGGACCTGGTTGATAGAGAGAAACTGTTTCCTCTCATTAAAGGAACTTTTCATACAATGTGTGATTCTGGTCTGGAATGCACTACCTGGAAGTGTGATACAGACAGGCTCAATTGAGCCATATAAAAGGACGTTATATGATTATTTTAAAGAAACAATATACAGGGTTACGGCGAAAAGGTAGAAGAATGACATTGAAGTCATAATGCTATTGACAGAGACAGCACAGACACAATGGGCTAAATGGTCCCATTCTACAGCATAACAATTTTGTAAATGTTGCACTCCCTCTAAGGCCAACATAGTTTTCTTGAGCACCCAGATGCTTGCTGTACTTTAGCCAGGGGCTGAATCATCATGCATATAAGTCGGTGGAGTGGACAGATAAGTGGCAGATGGCATTATATTCAGCCTTGTATTCCAGACTTCCAAACATAGAGGAGATATAGTCTTTATAATTATTTCCAATATTTGTTCATAACATTTTAGTGATGTATGTATTTGGGCTTTTCGATATTAAGGGGTTTGGACTGAAGCAGAGGAATGGAATTCGATTGCACATCTCATGAATGGTGGAACAGAATCGAGGGGACAAAGTACTCCAATTCCTATGTTCCTATATGGCTCCTAGTGTCAAAGCAGGAGCAAACTTGAAGCATAATTGTAACTACAATTGATTTGTAATGGAGCCTAAACCAAAGGTTATGGCCTAGCCAAGCACTTACATGAAACAGAGATACTCTCAGGAGGAACAAGTCTCACTTTGTTTTGTTTATTCTACAGGTTAAGCCATCATTCTGGATTTATGCTACTTAAATTTAGCATTAACTAGAGAACAGGATAGTCTTGCTCCACTTCAGTTTAATGCGGGATTAGGCCCTGACTCTTAATATACACTGCAGAGATTTTGTACAAAGTAGAAATGAATGCCTCTTTCCTAATGGTGGAGTATAAATGCCCCTTTAATTTTGTTGAAGATAAAGGTTAGTTATGATCAGTGATATTATCGTAGTTCAGAGTTCTTATAACTTTCCTTTTCCCTGAAAAGTGTTTGCTCATTTGTGTGGTTCTGTCTTCTCCTATATTCATTGAAACAATATCACGTGGGTAGAAAGAAGCTTCATATACCAATAAAAAATTCTGAAAAATTAGGTTAAAAGACAGACTTCACTTGTACAAAGAATTAGATTTTCAAGCACGAACTGAGTTACAGAGTAAGAGAGAACATGTTTTATATCAATCAAAGCAAAATGAGGAAAGAAATGTGGTTGTAAACAATTCTTAGATACTTCAAACAATAGTAAACATCTCAAGGTGAACGATTTATATTTTAGTAAACACAATTATTTACATGCAGATCACAGTGTCTTTGACACATGATTAATGGAGAAACATTTGTGCTGGTGTCAACCTGTTGGATAATGCTCAATCTTTGGATGCTATTATAACAGCCACCACAAGCTGGTGCTATAGGCAACATAAATGATATTAATCTGAACCAAAATATTTAAAATACTGTTGTGAAATGGTGGAAATAATATATTGCAGTACAGTAGTATCTATTTTATGCAGGATGTATAGCTACAATTGGGTACATTGTTGCTTATTACTTATTTATTAATTTGGCGCCCTTTGGATTTACTCCTTAATTTAGTATTATCCCTTAAAATGATGTGTAGGAAACACATTCATTTAACTGTACAAAGATTTGATTGATGTATGTGACACATAGAGTGCTGAAAACTGGTTGACCCAGCTGGCCTTAATATGTATATGTGTTTTATTTTAATAGAATACAAAAATGAATAAAACAATATTAATGACAATTTTTCATCTGCCATTTAAATTAATAGCTTCTATTATGACCATTAAATCTATGCCAGTGAAAAGATGCTCAATAACCGAACACAACGAATGATTAATTGGATAGGATATTTAAAAAGGAAAGCATGCAGACATGTTGGTACCAGGTTTCAAATAAAACATGTATTTCTGGTACAGCTTCATGAATATTTGTCAGTTGCGAAAAGCATTCACCATGCAGTGGGACAGAAAATGGAGAAGAAATCAGAGACATGTGGCTGTGCGCAACTTCAAAACAATGTTTCATTTTAATCTTTTTAAAATTCCTTTTGAAATCACTGAAGGATAACAACGACTGGACTGTGCAATTGAATAAAGATAAGTGATTTTAGAACACATGAAATAAAATCATAGCAGGAAGCAGAAGAAACAAACAAATTGATTATCTAAATTGATTATCTTAATTGGAAGAAATGTCAAAGATTATCCATAATAAATTTTGTGCCTGATGTTGTTTGTTTGTGAAAGCTGATCTTCATAGACTTTTTTTACGACAAATTGTTTATGCTGGAATGTTGAAATGCATACAGTACAGATACCAACTGTATTCATACTGGCACCTGAACAGCATTAATTGCCCCCTTAACAGTACAATATTGGATACTAAATTGGTAATCAGAAGTAACTGTTACCCTTTCTGCCCTGAAAACTTTGACATTTTGCTGAGTTTTAATTCCTCAGTACTAGCTGTATTTCAGCACTCCCCATGAGCAATAAGTAATAAAAAGCTATTTGACCTTGCACATTGCACATTTCCCAGTTCTGTTGACTTTGCATGTTTGTGTACATACTTGGATTCATGGATGAACTGAAAAATGTCACACTGCAATGTCAGTTTAAATACTAAAATGCAGTATAATGTGGCAGATTTTGGAGTAGTTTCAACAATTGCTTTATTCAGCCATGTTCAAGAAACTAATTACTACCTGAATCAAAGCAACTTGACTTGATTGGCAGTCCTTAACATTCATTCCTTTCATCTCCAGTGCAGCATACACCACTTACAAGATGCACAGCAACAATTTACTCAGGCTTCTTCCACAGCATTCTCCAAACCTGCAATCTCTAAAACAAAAAACAATTGCAGCAGCTGAATATAAACCTCACCACCTCCACATTCAAGTCCCATACCATTCTGACTTGAAAATATATTGCAATTATTTTAAGCAACAACACACATTAAATAAACAATAACTTGGTTACCATTGGTAGGACAGTGGAGGGCAGCCTGCTGGTTCAGTGGTTAACACTGCCGCCTCACAGCGCCATGGACCTGGGCTTGATTTCACCCTTGGGCGACTGTTTGTGTGGACTTTGCACAATCTCCCTGTGTCTGCATGGGTTTCTGCTGGGTGCTCCAGTTTCCTCTCACAGTCCAAAGATGTGCAGGTTAGGTGCTTTGGCCATGCTACATTGCCCATTGTGTCCAGGGATGTGCAGGCTAGGTGGAATTAGCTATGGGAAATGTCGGGTAACAGGATTAGAGCAGGGATCTGGATGGGATGTTCTTCAGAGGGTCGATGTGAACTCGATGGATTAAATTGCATGCTTCCACACCGTACCCAGTATATGCTGGCAAAATGTGCAGAACAAATTCGAATTCATACCTCAGTGTGTAATTAAAAAGTTATTTGCAATAGATTAGTTTAAAATTCTGAATATTTTACACTTTGTTTGAGGGATTAGGTGAATGGTTTTCTAGTTTAATTATAGAACTATATATCTAATTCCACAGGCTTATTAATTATGTAAGATAAATACACATAATGTTTTAATCTTTAAATGGAAATTGATGGAAGTATGAGTATGTTTTCTGAGGACATTACTGAAAACTTGTTTAGACCTAAAGACAAGTGTGAAACATTGAAGGTATGAGTCATTGTGAGTTATCAATTAGACTATTTAAAACAGTTTAAATAATCTGGGACAAGAAGGTTGCTTTGTAGGATAATTATTACCAGTTTAAAGAAAGCACCAAGGACATAATTCAAAGGTGATGCAGAGCAAAAAAAATCACACTTGGTTTTGACTAACAGCAGTTTATCAACATGTATATAGCCAATTTTGTTTTCAAATGTGACAGTAACAAAGTAGATAATTATTTCTGACGAAGACACAGTTGAAAAGGCCATTATTTTTATACTTCTATATTTGTTATGTTTCAGCCTCACCAACACCCTAAATAAATAGCTAAGCTTGCACTTAAATATTCATGAAAAACATCTGTAAAATGAGCAGCATGAAAACTGATAATGAATGTGTTCAAGGGCCCTGCTTCAGGCAGCATTATAATAGTTCATTGACCTTCAGTGATCAGATGGCATGAGTGCAGAAAACTGTGAACATCAGGCTGAGTGGCAATCCTAAGAGCTGGCTATTCACATGCACAGGTAACCTTTCAAAGCAAGATATTTTGGGTGTCATATCATTCAAATTTTGATCTACCTTTATAAAAGTAAAGCTGGAAAATCACTTTTTGCTTGATAATAAAATATATTCAGAAACATCAGTGCTACAAAATTGTATTTGTTTCTGTAGAGTTAATATTTTTAACAAAATGTAAAATGGAAATATATATTACACTTGTGAAAAGGGCCTCTTGTAAAAATGCTTGAGATTAGTTATCTGTGGAGCTTGGGGAAGAAAGTTCCACAACAGGATTTTATGGCTAGAATTTTGCTTATCTCCCCTATATCCCCCTACACCTCTGCACCAGCTCAGGAGCGGGCTGCAAAGCCTAGGGAGACATAATTGGGAGCACAGTGCCCATTGTCTCCTCACATCCATTAGTATTTTATCTCAGTAATCTGACAGCAAACTGGGATGGTACTTCTTGAGTGAGCCCAACGGAGGTCTGTGCAATGGTCAGCTCCACAGCTACCATCTCCCTCCAGCCAATCATGGCCCACCCACTCCATTTGTTCAACACTCAGTGCTGATCTAGCTGAGGAATTAACTAGAGTGGCCGCCTCTCCTGGTGCTCCTGGGACTGGTTGATTGGCTGACCGCACTTGGAGGTGGGACTTCCTTTTAGATGGGGAGCAGAAGCCACAACCTGAGCCCATTAGCAAGTCGACACTGAAAAATCAGGCCTGGGTTACCCAGTCAGGTAGAGGCAGACATGTGAGTAATTTCACTATACTGCTGTCTCAACATAAAATACAGGTTTACCATATAACAAGATTTAGAGCTGGATGAAAACAGCAGGCCAGGCAGCATCAGAAGAGCAGGAAAGCTGATGTTTCGGCTCTGGACCCTTCTTTTCTGTTCATCCAGCTCTACACCTTGTTATCTCAGACTCCAGCATCGGCAGTTCCTACTATCTCTCAGGTTTACCATGTGTTTCTTTTTCCCAAAGATAAAATACCATCTAAAATGAATGCATCAAATGCACTTATTCAGAGATGAATGTAAAATAGGTTTTACTACTTAAAATAAATTGCAACATTTCTGAAATGTGCCGATGTTAAAGTAGATAACATCCAATAAACCCATGTAAAGTGTTTTTGAGCTATTAGAAGAGATTACTTGTCAGAAAACAAAGCAATTTGCTATAATGTGAATGATGTGTCTTACAATTTTCATGATTTCGCAGAGAATCATGTAACAGATCAACAAAGAATGTGTTGAAATATTTTTGTTACTTCATGATTAAACAATAAAAATTTAAATTATCAGCCACTAACGTGCAGATAATCTAATAGCCCATCTACTTTGATAGCCCCCTTAGAGATGCCACCTTTCAAGTTCAACTGCCTTCGAGCTTTTTTAAACATAAAAGCCATGTTATCGGTGTTTGCACAGTCACCACGATTGGCGTATCCCAGTGTTGGTTCATTTATTTAATATTGTGCAAACCATTCTGCTTTGCCTCCTCAAGAATGTCAATTGTTTATTTATTAAATTCCCTCATTCCATTTTAGATACTTAGCTGGCATTTAAGTACTTACATTGTCAGTGACCATCCGGGAATATTCTTAATTCCAAAGCAGCCAAGTGCTTGTCTAAATGGAATACATACAAAGTTGAATTATCTCATTTTTTTATTGATTGGTACATATATATTCCATTGCTTAATGTTATATTGGACTATTTGGATCTTTCAGTAGTTTTATTTTATATCAGTATTTTCACTGTAGTGAATGCCTGATATTAGAAGGGGTTGACTGACTCCATTGATTTATATTGAGAGTCCTAGTTGTCATGGTACTAATTATTGATGGTCAGGTAGGGATTGGAAGATGAGATTTGTGAGACAAGATTTGTGAATTTCCTCACAGTTTTTGACATATTAACAGAGTAGGAAGGGCACAGGAAATGTGTTTTACAGGAAAACATTCTTTTCACCTAAAACAAAATAACTGCAGATGCTGAAGATCTGAAACCTGATTTCCGCCATTAAGATACATCTTGTGTTCCATGTACTTCCCTTGGTCCTCTTATTAAGAACTAACAGCACAATGGCTTGTGGTTGATGAGTGGGCTGTTGACTTTCTCTCTTTACACTTCTAATGTATACTTATTGGCGAATGGTTCTGAAAGGGTTAATATTGGAGATTGCATTAAACTCCGACTAATCTGACGATGCTGTGCTGGCTTTGTTGAGAAGCAGAAAACCTTAGAATCCCATGGAGGGCAGGCCTATGATCATTGTTCTCCTCATATACTTAGTAAAACTGTTTATCTTACTGAGGTAACTTGTACTTATTGCTGTTATAATAAACAATGTCTTTTAGATAAGTGGGAGAGGTGGCAGCATCATGGTAATGTCACTAGATTAAGAAATCTAAAACCCTGATGTACTCAGGATGTGTGTTCAAATCCCATTACAGCAAACTGTGATTTCACTATCAAAAAAAAATCTAGAACCAAAATAAAAGTTGGTGACTATGTAAGCACTGTTGATTGTTGTAAAAGCCCATTTCATTTATTTATTCTGGTTCACATGTGACTCCAGATCCACAGAAATGTGGTTGACTTTTACCAACCCTTTGGGAAAGGTGAGGTGCCATTTTGGATTGTTAAAGTAGACACACAAATGTGTTTAAAAAAGTGCATAAATTCATTTTAATGATCAAGCTCATTAGAACTATTAACGGATCTATGAAAAGGAACTGTTGAGCTAGCAAGGCATTTAAAACTCATACCTTTTAAAGATTTGAAAAAAGCCTGTGCAATGTTTAAAAACATGCAGTGTTTGCTACTTCAATCTCTCTGTTGACATAAACTTGAGGTTTATCATTGCTGGATTAATGCTACGTTACTGATTTCACAATCTTCCATTAGCACTGTGGGGAGGCCTCTCAATTCAAAGTTTGACTTACAGCTCCAAATGACCAGAGACACTTTGAAGTGGTACCATAAATGCCAATCTTTTGTAAGGGATTAGATGTAATGCCTAATTTTATTTATGGATAAATTACATGAGAGGGCAAATGTACAGCAGGTGATACACAATGTGGATGAATGTGAAGTTATCCACTTCGGTGGCACAAACAGGAAAGCAGATTATTATCTGAATGGCAATAGCTTGAGAGAGGGGGAGGTACAACAAGGCTTTGTACACCAGACACTGAAAATGCAGCAGATGGTGCTGATGGTAAATATATGTCAGCCTGCAATGTGTGAGGATTTTGAGTATAGGAGCAGAGATGTCTTGTTGAAATTGTACTTTGGTGAGAGCCACACCTGGAGTGGCCCTTGGATCTCTAATTCTGGGAGATTTCTTGTATCTTCCTCAGTGAAGACAAGACTTAGCTTCTCTGATATTTCTTTATTTACAATATATATTCTCTTCACTCTGCCTGTAATGGATCCACATTTATCTTGGCCAAATTTTACATGTTTTAAAAGTTTTAATGGACCATTTTTATCTTTTTGCTTATTTATATTCATGTTGTTTTCCCTTTCTTTGAGAGTTTATTGGTCCTCCTTTACTATATTCTAACATCTTTCTGATTCACAAGTTTATTACTATTTCAAGCAACTTTATAGATCTTTTCTTTTAATCTTATATATCCTTAACTTCCTTTGTCAGCCATGGTTGAACATATTTTCTGGGGTCTGAGTCGAGACGAAATGTACAGTTGCTGAAATCTATGCAATAATTCTTGGAAGATTGTCCATTGCTCATGTACCATCATACCTGTTAACGTATGCTCCCAGTCCACCTTAGACAATTTGCCCTTCATACCTTCATAATGCCCTTTGTTGAAATTTAACACCTTGACTTTGGTTTGAACTATACAACTTTTAAACATGATGTAATATTTTATCATAGTATGATAATTCATCCCAAAACTTTCTTTTACAATGTTATTCATTCACCATTTTCATAAGTTTTTTTTATTATTCACTATGGGCATCACTGGCCAGGCCAGCATTTATTGCCCATTCCTAACTGCCTAAGGGGCAGTTTAAGAGTCAGCCACATTGCTGTGGGTTTGGAGTTACATGTAGGCTAGACCAGGTAAAAATGGCAATTTCCTTCCCTAAAGGGCATTAATGAACTAGATGGACCACCAATCAACAATGGATTCACGGTCATCGGACCCTTAATTCCAGATTTGTATTGAATTCAAATTCCATCATATGTTGTGGTGGGATTTGAAGCTGGGTCCCCAGGATGGATTTAATTTCTGCACTGACTGAGGTTACCATGAAGGTCCTACCTTTTCAATCGTGCTGCCCACCAACTGGACCTCCACACCCACCTGACGCATGGTGACCTTCAGGCTAAATTCACCACTAATTATCCCTCTCTAGCACTACAACAGCTCTTTGGCCTGCAGTGACTATGGCAACTTTACCTATTACCTATGCTACATGCTTCTCTGATCTTCTGATTAATACCATTCACCACACTACAATTAAAGTTTGGTGGCCTTTCAAGAATTCTTACAATATGTGCTGTTCCTCTCATGTCTCTTAGCTCCACTCAAACAGATTTCATACTTTGCTCCTCAAAGCTGAGATCCTCCTCTAACATACTGATCCTATCCATTATTGTCAGCGCAATACCACCCCACTTTGCCCTTTTGCTTGTCCTTCCTATATGTTGAAAACCCACAAATATTCAGTCCCACTCCTGGTTTCCTTAACACTTATTGATTGTTGCTATCTATTTGTGCTTTTAAATAACCTACCTTGTTGTGAATGCTTTGTGCATTCAGGTGGCTAACTTTGTCTTTAACTTAACTTTGTCTTTCAGGTATTATTCTGCATTCCAAGCTTAGTTGATGCTCATCTTCAGTTCACCTGCCACTTCATGGGATCCCTGACTCTGGCAGAAAGGAGGCAACACACCATCCTGGAGTCACATTCACTGCAGCAGAAATACATCTCTCATCCCCTGACTATGTAATCCCATATCATTATTGCTCTTCTACTCTTCTTCCTCTTGTCCTATGCAGCTAAGTCAGCTGTGGTTCTACAAATAGGCCCTGCTGCTCTCCCTTGCCCTCACCAATTGCCATCACCAGTATCCAGAATAGAGCAGGCACAACTGACTCTGCAGACTCTTCCACTGGGGCCTAGCAGAATTCTTGTGCATGTACCGCATCCGACACCCAATGGGACATTTTAAATGCCGTATGATATTATTGGTGGCATGGTAGTTCAGTGGTTAGCACCGCAGCCTCACAGCACCAGGGACCCGGGTTTGATTGCACCCTTGAGTGACTGTCGTGTGGAGTTTGCACATTCTCCCTGTATCTGCGTGGGTTTCTTCCAGATGCTCCAGTTTCCTCCCACCATTCAAAGATGTGCAGGCTTGTTGGATTGGCCATGCTAAATTGTCCCGTAGTGTAAAGGGATGTGCAGGCTGGGTGGGATTAACCAATGGAAATGCAGTGTTACAGGAATAAGATAGAGGGTGGGTCTGGATGGGATGCTCTTCAGCAGGTTGGTGTGGACTTGATGGACTGAATGGTCTACTTCCACCCTGTAAGGATTATATTCTATGGTTCACAGCCTGCTTTGTTCTCTTCAACTGCCTGAGAGTCAACCTATCCCTTCCTAACTTGCAATGTGACCAACTCCCTAAATGACCATCTCGGTTCCCTGCTTCACAGATACACACAACGGACTAACAAGAAGTGGTACATCAACTTAAAAGGGGATTGTGTTATCTCTAGAGAAATCTTGTTTTTTAACTGCTAGGTTTGTCTGCAGTTTGTATTCCTTGGTACTTTCTTTCTAATGCTAGTTTTATCCACATTTAAAAAAAAAATATGGAATATGGAGCGGTCTGTATAAGTGCTGTACGTGCTCTGTAATTCTTTGTAAGAAGGTACTGCAACTGACTGACCCTCTAACATGCTTCGGACGTCAAGAACCAATTCTGCATTCATAAGTCTAACTGTTACCAACATTCACCATCTATTGTGGGTGCAATGACTATTGACCTCAAGTCATATAGCGTATAGAAGGTCACACAGGCCTATTATTCGTATTCCTGATCTCCTGAAGCTTTCATATTTCCTTTGCTAAATTTGCTGTGTATTGCAACTATAATATTTCTTTAGATGTGAAGTGTTAGTTTACCACTAATTATGGATTAGCTGTACATCAAATGCATATTTATTCCTTGACTGAGCGCATGGTAATTCCAGTCATGATCTGCTGAGCACTGTGTTGAGGATTACTGCCGATAGTGGCCTATTAAGGTTTCAGTACACAGCTGTCATCAACCTTCACTTTGGGGGCTGAATGAGTATAAACATTCCACAGAGTTTCAATTTTTCAGCACCCTGCAATGGTCATACAAAGAAAAAAATATACCAGCCAGGAGGCTCAAGAGGTTTTTGTTTAAACCAACAGTGCACATAACCATTAGAACAGATGAGCAACATTACTGCACCTGTGTTTTTAGCCATGTCAATTCTTTCTTAGAAATTTCACTGAACCACAGCTGGAGTGATGCAGGAATTTTTTCTTATTCATTCGCGGGATGTAGGCATCACTGGCTGAGATTGCAATTAATGCCCATCTCGACTTGCTCTTGAGAAGGTGGTAATGAGCTCCCTTATTGAATTACTGCAGTCTATTTGGTGTAGGTACCTCTACAAGGCATTTGGGGAGGGAGTTCCTGGATTTTGACCCAGTGACACTAAAAGAACAGCAATATATTTTGAAGTCAAGATGGTGAGTGGTTTGGAGGGGAACTAGCAGGTGGTAGTATTCTATGTATTTGCTGCCTTGTCTTTGAAGATGGTAGTCATTGTGGTTTTAGAAGGTGCTGTCTTATGAGCCTTGGTAAATTTATGCAGTGCATCTTTTCGATGGAAGCACTGCTGCCAGTATGCATTGGTGATGGAGGGACCATATTTGTGGATGCGGTGCCAATCAAGCAGACTGCTTTGTCCTGGATGGTGTCAAGCTTCTTGAGTGTTGTTGAAGCTGCACTCATCCAGGCAAGCGGGGAGTATTCCATCACACTTCTGACCAGTGCCATGTAGATGGCTGACAGGCTTTTGGGAGTCATGAGGTGAGTTTCTCACTGCAGGATTCCTAGTTTTGCAGTAGGCGATGGCTTACTGGTATTATCGTTAGACTATTAATTCAGGGACCCAGATAAGGTTCTGGGGACCTGTGTTTGACTCCTGCCAATAGCAGATGGTGGAATTTGAATTCAATAATAATCTGGAAATAAGAGTCTAATGATGACCATGAAACAATTGCCAATTGTCAGGTAAAAAAACACGTCTGGTTCACTAATTTCCTTTAATGAAGGAAATCTGCCATCCTTGCCTGGTCTAGCCTACATGTGACTCCAGAAGCACAACAATGTGGTTGACTCTTAACTGTTCTTCTTGGCAATTAGGGCTGGGCAAAAAAATGTTGGTCCAGCCAGTGATACTCATGTCCATGAATGAATTTATAAAAACCTGCTCTTGCAGCCACTGTATTTATATAGCTAGTCCAGTAGACTTTCTGATCCATGTTAATATGCAGGAACATTGATAATAGGGTGTTCAGCAATGCTAATACCATTGAATGGCAAGGGACAATGGTTAGATTCTCTCTTCTTGGTGATGATCATTTCCTGGCATTTGTGTGTTTCCAGTGTTACTGCCATGTGTCAGTCTAAACCTGGATGTTGTTCTGGTCTTGCTTCATATGGACATTGACTGTTTTAGTATCTGAGGAGTTGCAAATTGCCTGAGAAGGACAACAAATTTTCACAATAAGTTTGATCTTCGGGACCTCAGCTGCATAGGCCTCAATGTTCCATTGGGTGAAGGTGAGAGCAGGTGGCAGTGTGCTCATGGAAGTGGGGCGTAGGCAGTACTGATTATCTATAACCAGTTGACCTGGACGTAACTAAATGGCTTTTCTAAGTTACTTGTGAGGAAAGTAAGAGTAAATCACACTGGTGTGTAGCTGGAGTCGTATATTTGCCAAGTCAAGACAGGAGAACAGCTGTCCTTAAAAGAACAGTTGGGGAACCATATGGCTTTTTGACAGGTTTATTGTCACTTTTACTGGTTGCTATTTTGCATTCAGAATTTACTTTGTAAATAATTACAAATTCTCAGGCTGCCAGATGTTATCTATACCATTCAAAAGCAGGGTACAAACATTTTTTTTTTCAGAATTAAAGACTTATGATTTGAACACAGATGAAGGTTGGACAAATTGGGCAGACTTTCCAAGTAGTGGCAGTCCCACTCAGATTGCCAATCTACTTATTCTTTTACATTAAGGAAGAGCTCCGTATTACAGACAGGAGATTCTGATCAGGGTTTCAATAGGTAATTGAGGAGAATATCCTCTGTGGCTTATTGTCCCTACCTCTGACCCAGGATGATCCTGGATTCAAGTCTCACCTGCTCCAGGGGTGTGTAATTACATCCCTGAGCAGGTTGATTAGAAAATATCTACCATCAAAAAATAATACATAAAAAGTGGTAAAAATAATGTGGACCAGAGGACTGGGAATGTTTTAGGAATCACCAATGAATGACAAGAAAGCTATAAAAAGGGAGAAAATTGATTATGAAAATAAATTGGCAAGAAATATGGATATATAAAAAGAAAGTGAGTAGCTAAAGTGAGTTGGAGGAAGTGACTGGGGAACTGATACAGGGGAATCGGGAAATGACAGATAACTTAGACAAATATTTTGCATCAATCTTCACAGTAGAGGGTACTGTAAGCATGCAAAAAATACCAGGTTAGCAATGTGCTAAGGGAAAGAAAAGCTTGATTTTACTGTGGAGCAACCTTGTGGAGATGTGAATTTTTCCACTGGCTATTCTTGATTTTCAAATGTGTTGCCAGTGTGTCATTCATTGTCATGGTGTTCCATCACATTGTTACATTTGTATGTGTTTTGATGAATTCACTCTGCACAATTGGCATGTTGTGCATTTCCCTAAGCTCAGCTTGGTTTCTCCGCAACATTGCCTCCATTGTGTGTTGGGGATTGTGACTTTAAAACCCTGAGATCACTGTGAAATTAGGATACCTTTGCAGGTAATCTTGTTCCCATTGTGGAGTGTGTGCCTTTGAATTATTTTATGTGTAGTCAAGATAGCAAGTTTTGCCATAAACCTTTAGGTAATGTCCAGTCTCCAAGGATATACAGCCTGAAATATCTGGGCCAATATCTTTACCTTTTATGAGAAGCCTTCAGGAAATTGTTTAAAGTTTGTCAGTTATCCTTCTGAATACTCAGAACAAAAAAAGATTGACATGACCAAAAGTGCAGTCATTTCTTCTTGAGAGTTGAAAGAACTCCCTGTATTTTTTGTGGGTGTTTAATTAAAGATATGTCTTCTCATGATGGAGGGTGGTGCACAAGATGCTGGCTGGATGGTGAGTTTGCAATGTAGGGTGATGCCATCAGCATGGGTTCAATTCCTGCACTGGCTGATGCTAACATGGAGGTCCTGCCTTCTCAACCACTTCGCTTGCCTGAGGTGTGGTGACTTCAGGTTTAACCACCACCAATTGTCTCCCTCTCTCTCTAATGAGAGAGTAGTTTCATGTTTCTCTGCACTATGGTGACTTTATCTTTGTTTATATAGGACCCTGTTCTTTGAAGACAGCAAGAATACGTACAGGCACTGCACCTGTTTCAACCTGACAGTATAGGTAGTAGACATTTGCTTGTTCATTTCTCAGGGCAATCAGAGTCAATCTGCCTGGTTTAAAATTTAAAGCCTGGCTGTCAACTTTCAATTAGAATTAATGGGTGAATTCCACATGGCAACATCTCTAGCAATCAGGGTCCACTTGCCAATCAATCAACACGCTTTTCTCTGACAGTATAAATGTTGGTTTTCCTTTTGAATTGACATTTCTGTAAAATGTCTTGATGAGTGCAAGACAAAAAAATGTTCCCACATCTATACAACCAAATGATTATATTCTTATGTTAGTGCTTCAATAAAAGCAGGTTAGATCCAGAATAGATTCAGTCAGTCTGTAAAATGAAGTTTGTAAGTTAGCAGAAAGTTAGTTGAGAACCAAAACAAAATATTCCATGTTCATTTAGAAAAGGATTATAATGAAATTCAACATAATCTTAATATTGTTGTCTGACATAAGAGACTGTTGAATAAATTAATAATGAGTATTGTAGAATTGGCTTTTAAATAATTAAGTCACTTAATTAAAATTTCAAACATTAAGAACTTCCTTGAATCCCAAATAAAAAGTATCCAAAATATATAAAAAGTTTTACTTAATTATTTGTAATTTGTTTTCTTCTTCTAATGCAGTGACTTTATATCTTCAGTATTTTGGTTGCCTAGCTAGGTGACAGGAATTGAAAATTAATATGTCCTTTGGAGAATAATTCAGTACTTTCTCCACTATACTTCTGCAGTTGTCAACATGACCAGTACTAGGCTTGACAGAGCACCCTTCGGCTTTCAGACAAGCCAATGATATTGCATCTGTCACACAAAGGTCAGCTTCCTGATATAGCATCATATAAAGCATTACCACAAGAGATCAGCAAGGCACAAATCCATTAACATTGGCAGTGCTTGAAGTAAATGAACTACCCCATAGTATAGCTTCCACTCCTTTTTTTTTAACTTTACTGTGTTTTTTTAAAATTCAAATAGCATCGTGTCTGCTTAACTTGAGAAGCTTCATAATGTTTAATGAAAATAATCTAAAAGTTACTGTTCGTGTGCGCCCATTCAATCAGGTAGGATTATTAATTTTACTTTTTAAAACGCTAGTAAATTTCCCAGTGAAGCCTGTTTGTAAAATCTATTATTTTCTTTGACAGATGTGGAATCAAAGTAAACAATTTAAAACAATTTTGTAGGAAATGGTATAGTATTTTACATTATTTGATGATAGAATAGAATTCTAAGGAATTATAACATTGAGTTTACTTATCCTCTATCTTAGGCAGTCCCTCAAAATCTGTAACCTGCAGTCTCTGCCACATGTGGGACATTGGGTACTTGAAGGATTAGATAGAAAGGTTTTTTGGAAGTGTGATACCAAGACTTTGTCTTTGCATGTTCCTGACAATGTCTTTCAATGTCTTTACACGCATCCTGAGCCTTCTCCATTTTGGCTGGTCGCAAGCCAAGATCTGTCATGTTTCAGCAGCTATCCACTTGGCCATTTCAAAGATACTTTGAACACATTGCTCATGAGTTTCCATTGTCCTCCTGGGAATGTCCTGCTGTGACTGAGTTTCAAGTAGAGCAGCTACCTTCAGAGTTAGCTTTCAATCATACAGTTGACATGTCCCACCTAGGAGAACTGGTTTTGAATGATTACTGATCCTGGCAATATCGGCTTGCTACTGGATTTGGAGGATCTTATGAAAACAGTGGTAATGGTAATTCTCTATTACTTTGAGGTGCCTGGATGTCCAAGTCTCAGAAGCAGAAAAATATTCAGGGATCACTGGTGCCTGGTAAACCATGACCTTGGTCTCAGTTTTGAGATCCTGGTCCACAAATGCCATTTGCCTCAGTCAGCTGAAGGCTGAGCTGACGCTTTGAAGGTGATAATAAATTTCATCATCTATGATTACCTTCACTTACCCTGTTCCCCACAAGATTGACTTATGTGGAGGGAATAAAATATCAGAAGATTGGCACACACCATAGGGACACTGCTCATGCATCCCAGGACATTTTAATTGACACTTTTCAGACATTATGAAAGAGACTGGCCCCAGGCTGGCAGATGCTCACTGAGATTCAGAAGAACAAAGTCCAATGATGTTGTTCAGACCCTAACCATATTAACTGACAGCCATAAAATCAAAACATGGCACAGGCTTCACCAGGGAGAGCTCTACTGGGAACCAGGGATTGAGAAGCATCATGCCCATGAAAAGACTGGGAAGTTCAGATGATTCTATTGGTTAAAGGTATCCTTGGGTTCATTAAATGAGTAAATAATTATCTCATTTTATAAGTTTGCAAAGAAAAATTTTGGTTATGTTTCTGGGCAGAATAAAGGGGTGAACTCCTGTGTGAATACGGATGGCAGCTCAAATGTTGATTAGTGTCACTAAAGATGAAATGACAGATGACAAAAATTTAACTTGTCCTGCACAAAAGTCAACGTACACATTATTTGTGAAAATTACACGTGAGTGATACATTTACTGCTTTAATTGGAATACTGCACGCTGACAAGGGAAGGATTTAAAAGCAGCCTAAGGGGCAACTTTTTTAACGCAGAGTGTGGTGTGTGCATGAAATGAGCTGCCAAAGGACGTGGCGGAGACTGGTACAATTACGATAAAAGATAAAGAACATTTTTACATTGATATAACATTTTTTTCAGAGCTGTATGCATTTTGAAGTTCAGTAACTTGTCTTGGAGGCGAAAGTAACAGTCATTTTGTAGAGAACAATGTCCTACAGACTGTAATAAAATGAATGGCCAATCCAACTGTTTTGGATGCCGTTAGTTCATCCAAACTGATTAAGACTACAGGGGTCATTTTCCAATTTGGTGTTTACTGCAGGGAGCCTTGCCCAAAGGAGTTTCTGGCGCATTCAACCATTATTACACACATTGAAAAATGTGTAGAATGCACCTGACTTTACGACAAGCGAAGCCAATTGTTGAGGCTCCCCACTGATAACATAAAGTTGGAAAGTGATTCCTAATGATCATGGGCTCAGCGTGAGTCTGAAAAGAAAAATTTACTGTGATGTATAAAAAACATCATGTTCAACTCGTAGTCAAAATTGTGAAAGTACATGGGCAAATTATGGCTGTGTTTACAGAATAATTTATTGTCTCATTATTATCCACTACTTGAGACTATGCTGTACATAACAGGCAAGCACAGTTCAGAAACTTGACTGCAAATTCGCATTTCAAATACCAAACTAAAATCGAACATAAAGTTTCCTAACCACTTAAAAAAAAACATTCTTGATTGTTACTTGCATGTTAATCTGCTAACTTGTGACACTGGAACGATTATGTTTTTAATGACGCCAAGGAACCACAGTGGGGAGATAATTCCTGCTGCATATCCAATAGAAGTTAAGTCTTTGTTCTTTATGGGGTTTTGGAGCCTGCATCGTAAGGGATAGATCTTTTTGATGACTCATAAAAGTCGAACTTCTGAATGGTTAAAATTGAAATGTCATCAAGGGAATGCGAGGAGGATAAAGTTAAGGATTCTGATCACTCTGATCGTTAGTCTGGGAGCTCCTGCTTCTTCATTTCATTTGATCTGGAGGTGCCGGTGTTGGACTGGGGAGGACAAGGGTGTCAGAGTTTCGGAGCCTTACGAGAGCTTGTGTTTTCAAATAAACCTGTTGGACCATAACCTGGTGCCATGTGATTTCTGACTTCATTTCACTTGGAGCTGGAGGCTGGTGGGTCAAGTGAGATGCAGTGTATTGGCCTACCTCCTAGTACATAGTCCTCAAATGGAGAAGACTGCTGCAGAA
>NC_063339.1:38931997-39044554 GCF_021869965.1 Rhincodon typus
CTAGACCCTTTTCTGATGAAGGGTCTAGGCCCGAAACGTCAGCCTCTCTGCTCCTATGATGCTGCTTGGCCTGCTGTGTTCATCCAGCCCTGCACCTTGTTGTCTCGGATTCTCCAGCATCTGCAGTTCCTACTATCTCTACTGCCCTATCAGTCTACTCTTGATCATCAGTAAAATGGTAGAAGTTGTCATCAACAGTACTATCAAACAGCACCTGCTCAGCAATAGCTCAATGACATCCAGTTTATGTTCCACCAGGGCCACTCAACTCCTGACCTCATTACAGCTTTGGTTCAAGCATGGACAAAAGAGCTAAATTCCAGAGGTGAGAGTGAGAGTGACAGCCTTGGATATCAAGTCTGCACTTCACCAAGTGTAGTATCAAGGAGACCGAGCAAAACTAGAGTCAATGGGTGTTGTGGAGCAAACTCTCCACTGTTTGGATTCATACCTATCACACGGGAAGATAGTTGTGGTTGTTGGAGGTCAGTCATTTCAGCTCCAGGACAACTTTGCAGAAGGTCCTCAGGAAAGTGTGCTAGACCCAATCATCTTCAGCTGCTTCAACAATTACCTGCCCTCCATCATAAGGTCAGAAGTGCGGATGTTCACTAATGATTGCACAATGTTCAGCACCATCAGCCTCTCTTGAGATACTGAAGCAATCCATGTCTGAATGCAGCAAGACCCAAACAATATCCAGGTTTGGGCTGAAAAGTGGCAAGTAACATTTGAGCCGCACAAATGGCCACCTCCAAGAGAGAATCTAACCATTGTTACCATCATGTTACCATCACTGCAACTCCACTCTCCAAATGCTGGGGGCTTACCATTGATTAGAACTGTACAATTCATATAAATAAAATGGCTACAACAGCAGGTTAGAGACGAGGAATCTTACCTCCTGACTTGTCAAAGCCTGTTTATTCACTTAAAGCCACAGTAAGAGGTGTAATAAAATATTCTCCACTTGTCTGGATGGGTGAAATTCCAACAGCAGTCAAGAAGTTTGACACCATCCAGGACAAAGCAGCCTTGATTGACACCACATCCACAAGCATCCACTTCCTCCACCACCAACACTCAGTAGCAGTAGTGTGCACCATCTTATAGATGGACTGCAAAAATTTACCAAAGTTCCTTAGACAGCACCTTCCAAACCCATCTTGAAGGACAAGTGCAGCAGATACATGAGAACACCACCATCTGCAAATTTCCCTCTAAGACACTCGCCATTCTGACTTGGAAATCCACCATTTCTTCAGTGTTGCTACACTAAAATGCTGGAACTCCCTCCTTAAATAGCATTGTAGGTCTACCTACAGCACATGGACTGCTGCAGTTCATAAAGGCAGTTCACCGCCACCACCTTAAGCCAACCAATGATGGGTAATAAATGCTGGCCCAGCCGTCAATGTCCACATTAAGATTAGCTTCAGAGGTTAATTGAAGATTGCATACAGTTTACGGGAGGGATAGGCAACCTTCCACTAAAAGGAGGTGAATCATAGCATACAGATACATATTCAATAGTGCTTTCACTGAACCACCCCATGGAATTTAGCTGCTCTCGCACTGTCTTCGCATGGTCAGCATTGGATGTGCATAATCAAGATTATATCATATGGATTTTCAGGCCTGATAACTTAAAATTAATCAGTATGTGTTTTTTTTCTTGCGCATGATTTTGTAAGAGAGAAAAAGCAATGAGAAGTAAATGTATAATCTCAATGGCTGGCAACAATTGCACCATTCAGGATCCCAAAGACCTTTGCAACAAAAAAGACGTTTACCTTTGATTATTGTTATTGGTCAACTGATGGATATATTGAAAATGACCAAGGATGTTTTCTGCCTAATGGACCTCACAGCCAATACATCAGTCAGGTCAGTCAATCTTCTCTTAGAAATTGGGTATAACAATGCAATCATTAGTTGGTTTTTGGTACTCAGGTTATATCTGCTGATATGCAGTTAAGTACGATTAATTACCAGAAATTTTATTCTCTTTCATAAGGAAAAATGTTACAAGCATAGACTGGGCTAAATAATAATAATTTAGAGTATATACTACAATTTGAACTATGAAGGGACTAATTTATTGTTGACTTTTAAAGGAACAAGTGTTTAATGAACTTGGAAGAGCTATCTTAGAAAATGCCTGGAAAGGGTACAATGCAACCCTTTTTTCCTATGGACAGACTGGATCAGGGAGGAAATAAAGGTCTTGTTCCCATGATTTGTGAAGAACTTTTCCAGGAAATTAAACAACACCAAAACAAGAATGGACAGTTTTATGTAAGAAGTCAATGTTATCACATACACAGTCAATCTGAGTTTATTTCACATTTATTGTGACGTCCTAAACTGCTCCTCTGTTGATGCTCTATTGTCTTTTATAGGTTTCTTTCAGCATGTTTGAAATCTACAATGAACAGGTACTTTTAAATATTGCATTATATAGAAATCAAATGGAGAATGCAAACCTAGGTATATACTGTTTCCTAACTTTTCTGCCACTTGAGCAAATGTGGACACAACTTGAGTTTTGCCTTTTTTTTGAACCAGCCTCACTACTCTATCACATACTTTAATTGATGTATTTGATTTTTAAAATATTCTTAGGAAAATTCAATAATGATGCTTAAAGTTCACTAGAAATATATAGTTACAATACTGAACAGGTATTTTGTCCAAAACATTTTTAATTGACTCCATCTAAGCTAAAACACTCAACACCATGAGAATTCTCCTTCCACATGTCTTCAACCGCTTTTCCTTTCACCATCTATCCAATTTAATCTTGAATGTTGACATAATTTCTACCTCATTTTTTTAGTTTAAAAATACTCTTTATTCATAAAATCATCTCTAAGTACATACAAATGTACTAAATCAGTTCTGTACCGTCTTTGCAGAGAGAAAAAAAAACAAACAAACATGTTGGAGCTTTCACATTTCTCAGAGCTTCTCTACAGTTGCAAAAATCAAAGGCATTTTCTACTTATGCAAGAAACTATTTTTGTTAATTTGGAGGCACTGAGAGGGTCTGACAACTAAAGGGACCCTTATTATACTTTGGCAGAAAGATGGTGGTCTCTCCCCACTGCACCTTGGTGGCAGCTGCCACAAGTTTTAATGCTTCTCTCAGTACATAGTCATGGAGATTGGAATGTGCCAGTCTGCAACACTTGGTTGAGGTTAACTCTTTACACTGGAAAACCAATGAGTTTCGGGCAGACCAAGAAATGAATTCACCGAGTTGATGGCCCTCCAGGCATAGTCAATGTTTGTCTCAGTGTGCGTCCTGGAAAACACAGCAAGTAAAAAACATTTCCTCATACCAAATAACATTCTAATTAACCTACATTGGATTAATTCAAGTGATTGGGTGCTGTTTGCTGTCTACTACCTGCATATCTGTTTTATCTAGTACAGCCCCATTGATACTATTTCTGTCCATGCCAATGTTTACATTTGATTTCGAAGGTTCAGGACCTCCTGGCAAAGGTTCGCAAGCCTAATGGTCTGCGTGTGCGGGAAGGCAGACATGGATTTTATGTTGAGTATCTGAAATCAGTGCCGTGTAGCAGTTTTAAGCAACTTGAGGCTTTGCTGAATCAAGGAATTCGGAACAGAAGTGTTGCAACAATGAACTGGAACACCACCAGCAGCAGATCTCACATGGTGATCAGTATCCATTTTCAACAGGTGATAAGTATAAGCCCAATAAGAGAGGTAGTGAGACCATAAGACATAGGTGCAGAGGGAGGCCAGTGAGCTCATCTAAACTTCTTTGCCATTCAATGAGATCATGGTTGCTCTGATAATGTTCAACTCTGCATTCTTGTCTTTCCCCATAACCTTAGATTCCCTTACCAATTAAAAATTGTTTATCTCAGCCTTGAATATGCTTAATGACCCAACCTCAACAGGCCTCTGTAGTAAAGAATTCCATAGATTCACAGCCCTCAAAGAGAAGATATTCCTGTTCATCTCTGTATTAAACGTGTGACCCCTTATTCTCAGATTATGTCCTCTTGTCTTGACTTTCCCATAAGGGGAAACACTCTATCCACATCAGTCCTGTCAAATCTTTTAAGACTTTTATATGTTTCAATGAGTACAGGTCCAATGTACTCAACCTCTCCTCATAAGACAGTTCCTCCATAACTGGCATCAGGGGAGTGAATTTACTCTGTGTATCTTTCCATTGAAAAGAAGCCCAAAACTGTTCACAATAATTCAGTTGTGGTCTGACTGGTGCCGTGTATAGTTTTAGCATCACCTCCTTACTTTTATATTTCATTCCCTTTGAAATAAAGGCCAAAATTCTATTTGCCCTCCCTATACCTGTTGAACTTTGATGCTAGCTTTCTGTGATTCATGAACGAAGACTCACAAATCCTTCTGTTCTGTAACGTTCTGTAGTTTTTGTCCAATTAAATAATTTTCAGCTCCTCCATTCTCCCTGTCAAAGTGGATATCTTCATATTTTCCCACATCATATTTTATGTGCCAAGTTTTGCCCACTTGCTTGACCCGTCTAAATCCCTTTGCAAACTCACCATTTGCCTGGCCACCTATTTTTATGCCATCCATAAATGTGGCTATAGTCCATTCACTTTCCTCATCCAAATCATTAATATATGTTGTAGATAGTTGTGGTCTCAACAATGATCCCTTTGACACAAAACTAGTTACAGGTTGCCATCCTGAAAATGCCCCCCTTATCTCAATTTTTTTGTCTTCTATTTGTTACCTAATCCTCTATCCATGAAAAGATACTCCACCCAACATTGTGGGGTCTTTTTAAGTAGCTTAATGTGTGGTACCATATCAAATGCCTTCTGAAAATATAAATACCTTCATTCCTTTATCATACATGACTGTTACGTCCTCACAGAATTCTAATAAATTTGTCAGCCATGACTTCGCTTCATAAAGCCACACAGACTGCTTGATCATATTATGTACTTCTAAATGTCTAAAGTAAATCCTTCATAAAAAAATTCTAATATTTTTCCCAAGACAGATAGGAAGCTAACAGCTCCATTGTTACCATCATCCTTTTTAAATAAAGGTGTTACATTGGCAGCTTTCCAATCCTCTAAGACTTTTACAGAATCTAAGGACTCCTGGAAGATTCCTTCTAGTGCATCCATTATCTTTGCAGCTATTTCCTTTAATATCCTAGGATGCATCCTTACCACTTTTTCACCAGTGGTAGTTCTTGTATTTATTTCCTCTCCTCCTGCCTGGTGAATATTTAAAATTTTTGGAATACTTTTAATCTTTTCTACTATGAAGACAGATGCAAAGTATTTATTTGACTCCTGTGCCATTTCCTGGTTCCCCATTATTATTTCCCAAGCCTTATTCTCTAAAGGGCCTTTGTTCACTTTGGCTTCTCTCTTCCTTTTTAAATACTTAAGCTGTTCATTTTGATACTGTTTGCAAGTTTGCCCTCAAAGTTTATTTTCTTCCTCTTTATTTTTTTGGTCATCTTTTGTAGTATATTAAAATTTTCCCAATCACTGTTTACTCCTCATCTTTGCCACATTGTATGTTTTTTCTTTCAATCTGATGTTATCCTTAACTTCCCTGGTTAACCATGGTTCGCATATCTCCTTTCTAGAATCTTTCTTCCTCAGTGGAATATGTCTTTACTATGATTCATGAACTATTTTTAAATGTCTGCCATTATTCCTCAACTGTCTTTGCTGCCAAACTCCTTTCTTAGTCCATTCTAGCCAGCTCTGTCCTTATTCCTTTGTAATTGCCCTTGTTTAAGCTTAGCATAGTTGATTGTTACCCAAGTCCCTCTATCTCAAACTGGTGAATTGTAGGTGTCATTAAGTATGATGGGCTACTTAGCAAGCTAAATACTTAATTCTATCTCCTACATTGATAATATTTTAAAGAGTCTCATCTGGTAAAACAATACTTTGAATCAAATTGCTCAGCCAAAATTATGAAATAAGTTATAGTATTAAATAACGGACAGTTATGCTAAATTTGCATCAAACCTTCACTAGATTACACTTTTTATACTGCATGCTGTTATGGTAAACAAAGAAAAGATATAGAGGTACTGGTTAGAGTACAAAGCAGATATGCAAGGATGATACAAGGAATGTGTGGGCACTCATGTGTGGTTTGGACTGACAGGTTGGACCCATTTTGTCTTGAAAACTGAAGGCTGAGAGGTAATCTAATGGAGTTATTTAATATGATGAAATGTTCTGATAGCGTAGGTACAAAATAAATGATTCCCTTTGTGGGAATAGCAAAATGCAATGCCATCAATACAAGTTAGTCACCAAGAAGTGTAATAAGTAATTCAGAAGAAACTTTTTCACAGAGTAGTGAAAATGTGAAATGCTCTCCCACAAAATGTGGTTTAAGCAAATAGTATAGATGCTTTTAGGGAGATGATGAACAAGCATATTAGGGACAAGGGAGAGAAAGGGGTATGATGATAAATTTAGATGAAAGGAGGTTTGAGTACAGCATAATCACCACGATGGACTGCTTAGGCCAAATGCCCTGCTTCTGTATTTCATATCCATTGTATTCCTAAGCAAACCTAAACATGAAAATGAAAACAAGAACTACAAATGAAGAACAAATTGGAATTAAATGCTGAGAAACAATAAGCAGAATGTTATGACTTCCTCTAGAATGAAATTGGTAGCAGGGGGCCCTGCTTAACCCTAGTGTTTTCCTGTCAATATGCCAATTTTCTGATGGGAAGGCCTATGGATGGCCTTCAAACCACTTTACCAATTGAGGCCTTTAACTAGAATAAATGTCCAGCTGAGGGCCTGCCTACACTGATGTTAACTGGTGGGTGGGGTTTCCTATGTGGAAAGCACAAGAAAACTGTGCTGTGTTTGCTGAAGGGCATCTAAGAGGGAACCTTTGTTTATAGCTATTGAGTACTTGATCAAGCTGGGGCCCAATATTGAGAAAAGGATGGCATGCTGAAAGTTACCTTCATGCCCTTGCTGCCAGTGATCCTCTATATCCGTCCGCTGCAGTCCCAACACCCTGATAGTCCAGACCTCATGACATCATTCACTTGTGGCCTGGGTCCTTCCTTGATCTGAAGTCTCAGGTTGGTACAGTACTTGCATCTGTCATCAGCTACCTAGTGATTCTGCTGAGTAGGGAAGAGTTGCCAGTTTCTGATTGGCCAGCAGCTGTTGCTGGGCAGAATGTCTACTCCCAGGGTACATTAATTCGGGGAAATACTGGCTGTGCATCTGATAACTGGCTGAATGACACAAAGTGCAGTAGACCTTCTGGAAAAGAAATGGCATAGGGGTCTTGTTGGTTCTTTAGCTAGCTGACCAAGACACCCAATACCTTCTTAAGATTGTGGCCAATGACTTGGAAAAAGACAAAAGAGTATGTTGTAATGAGCTCACGAGAAAGAACTGATTAAAGAAATGTTGAAAACATAAAATTAAACCTATTACGTCAACATTACACACTGCAACAGCCCCTCAGTGAGCGGTGGAGGAGAAGATCTTTCAGAGCAGAAGGAAATGGGTGGGATTGGCCATTGTTGTGTAAGAACTTGTGATCCCAAAAATTCAGCTCACACCCCCCACTTTGTGAAGCCCTGTTTTACATTGAAACAACCAGGAAATTGCTTTCCATGTCACAATTTAGAAAATATAAATGGTTTAGACTGGAGATATTTTCTAAAGGAGAATTTATTTATTTATTTAAGGAGAATTTATTGAGGTTTCACTCTATTATATATAGAGTGCATAAGTGTTTATGTTTTACTATAATTTATTAATTATTATATATTTGCATGATATTTTAATAATATTTGATTAACTGCTTTTTATTCTTAGCAATAGGTAATATTATTAGTTACGAAGTCCTGATATGTTCCTTGTCTACTATTCAATTGTGTTCATTCATTAAATGCCAATCAGGAATTTTAAATCTCTTAAAAGGGAAGATAGAAGTAGGAGGTATATAAATCAAATTTAAAAAATCTTCGGAGGTCTCATGAATACATCCCTGAATCAGTAACACGAAACATCAGGATTTTACAATTAGCAACAAAATCCTATGAGGGATTATTTACTTATCACATGATGTAAGTGGCATAATAGTGTAATACTTTGACATCCTCTATATATATGGCATTTTTATTCCTTCATGAAATGTGAATATTGCTGGCTTGCCAAGTATTTGTTTCCCATCCCTAATTGCCTTCAGAAGGGATGGTGAACCACATTCTTGAACCACTGCAATCCAGGTAGTATACACACACAATGTTGTTAGGAAACTTTAAAAATCCTTAACTAAAGGATTACATGGTGTTAGTTAATACTGAAACTTTTGTGAAAAATCTACAGGACTCTCAAACAGAAAGTATCTCTCAATCTACCAAGTGCAGTAAAGGTTTGATTTTAGCTCTACTAATAGAAACTATTACTCTTCAAAAAAAAATGAGGGACCTGGTATAAATTATTTGGATGTCGATTTGTGAATCTATATCTCAGCTCCAGAAATGACTTCACAATAGTGTACATTGTACAATAGTTTCCTCGTCATGTTTTATTCCTCTGAAAGCAGGAGCCTTTCTGTGATATTGGGCTAGATTTAGTGGAGCTTACCAGATTGGAGGGGTGGTGTGGGGGAGTTTCTGCATTGGATTCCTGATGTCAGGAAAACTGTGCCAAATAGCTTGGCTGCAGGAGGGCCCTGTTGCAGGAATCTTGCCTGTCAGCAACTAGATGGCAGTTAGGCCCATTAATGAGGCACTTAAAGCCAATTAGCCCTTTAGGGTCTCTGGAATTTCTTTGTGGCTGAGTGATTGAATGAGACTTGAATGAGGAGGGAATGGGTTGGGGAAACTTACAGACATGCACTTATTTCCGAATCAAGAATGTCAGTGTTGGATAATGTAAATAATGCACTGAATAGAGCCAGTAGGGGTGAGGTGAAATGTTGTGAATTAGTGTTAAATATAGGAACTTCAGAACATGGGAATTAGGAGCGGGAATAGGTAATACTGCCCTTCGAGCCTGCTCTGCCATTTAACATGATCATGGCTGATCTTATCCAGCTCTCAACTCCACTTTCCTGCCTACTCCCCATAGCCCTTTATCTCACTTTTAATCAGAAACATACCTATTTATTTCTTGAATCAGTGGATTGATTCTGCCTCCACTGCATTCTGGGGCAGTGAGTTCCACAGATTCACAACTCTCTGAGAGAAGCAATTTCTCTTCATTTCAGTTTAGAAGCTACCTCCTCTCGATATCCATGATCTCTTGTTTGAGACTGGGGGAGCATCTGTTCAACGTCCACCTTATTGTTCCCCTTTAGCACTTTATACACCTCAATCAGATTCCCCCTCGTTCTTCTCAACTGCAGAGAATACAAGCCCAAGCTATTCAACTGATCCTCATACAATAGTCCTTTCATCCCAGGAATCAATCTGGTGAACCTTCTCTGAAATGCCTCCAGTGCCATCACATCCTTCCTCAAGTAAGGAGTCCAAAACTGGACACAGTATTCCAGATGTGGTCTCACTTTATTACTTTTATAATCAGGTTAATTAAAAACAAAGAACTGTGGATGCTGAGTATGTGAAACAAAAACAGAAATTGCTGGAGAAACTCAGCAGGTCTGGCAGCATCTTTGGAGAGAAAGCAAAGTTAACATTTCAGGTTCAGTGACCTTTCTTCAGAAATCAGTAGGGTTAGGAAGTTTGAGAGTTCTGAAGAAGGATTACTGGAACCAAAACATTGAGTCTGCTGTCAGACCTGCTGAATTTCTCCAGCAATTTCTGTTTTTGTTGCACTAGTTAATGATGTTTTAAGGAAATATATTATTTCTCTGGAGGCAGTTCAGAGAAGGTTCACTAGGATGATCCCTTTTATGGAGGGATTGTCTTATGAGCAAAGGTTAAACAGGCTTGGACTCTACTCACTGGAGTTTAGAAGACTGAAGGTGATCTCATTGAAACATGTAGAATTCTTAAGGAAATTGACAGAGTAAATGCTGAGGGGATATTTCTCCTCGTAGAGTCATAGAGATGAACAGCATGGAAACAGTCCAAAAGGTCCATGCTGACCAGATATCCAATATATGTCTAGTCCCATTTCCCATCATTTGGCCCATATCCCTCTAAACCCTTCCTATCATATACCCATCCAGATGCCTTTTAAATGTTGTAGTCGTACCAGCCTCCACCACTTCCTCTGGCAGCTCATTCCATACACACACCACTCTCTGTGTGAAAAACTTGTCCCTTAAGTCCCTTTTATACCTTTCCCCTCTCACCTTAAACCTATGCCCTCTAGTTTTGGACTCCTCCTCCTTGGGGAAAAGTCCTTGCCTTTTTATCCTATCCATGTACATCATGATTTTATAAACCTCTATAAGGTCAGACCTCAGTCTCCAATGCTCCAGGGGAAATAGCCACAGACTATTCAGCCTCTTGCTATAGCTCAAACTCTCCAACCCTGGCAACATCCTCGTAAATCTTTTAGGAACCCTTTCAAGTTTCACAACATCCTTCCAATAGGAGGGAGACCATTGGGAGAGTCAAGGACCAGAGGGCTTAGTCCCAGAATAAAGGCACACTGATTTAAGACTGAGTTGAGGAGGAATTTCTTCTTTGGGTTGGCTGTGCATCTTTGGAACTTGTTGCCACAAAGAGTTGTGGGTACAGAGTCCTTATGTATATTTAAGGCTGAGATAGGTAGGTCAGTAGGAGCATCAGAATTATGGGGAAAGGGCAGGAAAGTAATTTGCTCCTACAGAGTATCAACATTCCCTTTTCTTGGCATGATTGCCACCTAGAGTCAAAAACCTGCTACTACAAATCTTTGGTTCTAAAACTTCAAGGCCACATTTCTTAAAGGAGCAATAACAGAGTAAAATAAAGGCGAAGAGAAACAAGAGGAAAAATAAAAGGAGAGAGATGCAAAACTAGTAAAATAGATCATTCTGAGACAAGGGCTCTGAAAATTGTGCTTGCTATCAGCAAAGAGGGCCTTTGCAGGATTAAAACAGCTGGCCTTTCCGTGGATGATCAGAAAAGATCCAGAAAAGATCTGGAAAGTTCACCCAAGATCAGCTCAAGGTAGAATTAACTTCAGGATTTAAAAACTCCAATTCATGTTACACAGACAGCTGCCTGCAGAGTCTATTGATGAGTATGTCAGAAGATGCCTCAGCTAAAAACATGAGTATAATATTTCTGAAGAGGTATTATCAGCAAAGATCATTGAGTTATTCACTGCTTCTATACCAATTAAGATCTTTAGAAAAGATCATTTGGGAAGAAAATAGGTGATACCATTGACACATTACTTGAGGATGTACAGAAAAATAAACCCATGTTGCTAAATCAACAACAATTATATGATTTTGATGTCACCAACAGTATTGTTACAGCCAGCAAGGTGCATCAAACCGACTAAATCTGGAACCAATGTGGTTTATCACACCTAACCAAAATTGGTCCAAATTTCCTTGATATCTGTGAAACTTGTGGCGCCGAGGACTATGGGTACATGTGCGAAATTTGATTCCAACCGTCAAGCCAGATACTGGATCACAACCCTGGTGACCAATAAGGTGACATAATACCAAACACTGGCATGAAGGAAAGTATTAAGAAGTTGCACAAAAGTAAACAGATTAGTGAAGTTCTGAGTCAATCAAATGAGAGGTAAATTTCAGAAGATTCCTGATGCTTTCCATGTTGTTAAACTCAGGAACCATGTCAATGGTACAAAGTGATCAAAACATCAATATCATATGTCCTGAAAAGACAGGAAAGCACATACTAAGAACAAAAATCAACTCAGGAGCTCGTGAAAACATATCATCACTGTGCATTCTGAAAGATATCTACCTCAGCAAGTGGAAATCTGTGGTACACTCTAGAATGACACAGTGTATAATTGAAAAACAACTCCATTCGTTAACAGATTCACACTGCAGAGCCAATACTCAAGCTCATTTTGGTTTCTAAAATTCTTTTCCTTGTAGATACCATCAGTCCAGCAGTAGGACTATCAATGTGCACAGATCTCAATGTAATCACAATTCATGAGATTCAATCCACACTTACTGAGGCAGAACAGTTCACATCTGAACCAATCCAAGTAATCTTAAAAGGATATGACTTCGGAGTGAGATTTACACCAGGTACCAAGATGCTTGCATTTGACTCACAGAACAGATTGCCAGCCCACATAAAGACCAAGATATTCCTCTTGATCTACAAACTGATGCTATTGACTAACAGGTTCTCAAGGTTGATCTGTAACACTTTGGCCAGAGCGAGCCTGAACAGTTGCAACCAACAGCTGCTGAAAATGAGCAACCACAGAAATGTATCGAGGAATGATAGGATTAAAGAAGAACCTGCAAAGATTTATTCATTTTTGCTATTCAAGGGTAAAAAAGTCTTAATATCAAAAGCATTATGCCAAGATAGCATTCCATCTTACATAAAGGAATCGTGTACTGACCAGGGATAAATCAGGATATTCAAAGACTCATGAATGCATGTGAGATTTATATTAAGCCCAGCAGTGAAGGGAATCTCAATATCCACATAACTCACTCTTTGGACAAAAATTGTAGCAGAACTATTCACAGTGCACAGGGTCGATTACATCCTTGTGATGCGTGTTCAATGGTTTAGCAACATAAAGAGACAGTGAGTGTTCTTTTTGGTTTATTCAACATGCTGGATCAGATAATATCTGACATTGGACTGCAGAACACTGTCAAACTGTTTCAACATTTGCTTTGTGGGGAGCAGCCTGTATCACGTTGTTACCCTGATATCTCTGTTAAATATTCTAGCAGAATATATGATGCATACTATCAAATGAATAATTATTAAGTGTTAAACAATGAAGAAGATACTCGCATTGTATTACTACATTTTCATGCTATACCAATGGAGAAGGGATAACTATCCAGGACATTTTTCTTCAAGTCCAGAGGAGAATGGAAGAGATACGCAATGTGCCAGCAAGTAGAGAACTATCCAGACTGCAAACTGAGCTGACAATATCAGTTAGAAGCACAAATACAAATTTGTAGATACCAGCAAAAGTTTCAGAAAATGCAACCAGCCTAAATGATGCAAAACCATAACTGATCATGGCAATAAACTGCAAATGATCAGAAGTCAGCTTAAACTAAACAGCCATGAATAGCAGGAAGACAAACAAATTGTACAATAAGCGAGCAATAGTGAGCATTGTGTTTCTCTCCAGTCTAATCAGGGTGTGTTACTAAACCTCCAAAGCATTACATTGAAATTTAAAACATTGGTCATGTAAACTCTGTTTTACCTGTTTGTATAATCATCAAATTAACAGCATACACAATTATGTACATCTGTTTAGGATAAGTTTTGATCTTTGGGAAAAAAAATGGGATGCTGTGATATATCTCGTGGTCAATGTGTCAGTATTCCTTTAAGAGACATGCTCATGATATTCTTGCTGTATTATGGCATGTGATCTGAGGCATAAAGGTTTCAGACTTCATTTTATGTCAAGATCACTTGCAGCGTGCCACGCTACTAGATGCATGTTACTCAATTGGAATCTAATATTTCTGTACAATATAATCTAATATTTATGAATAATAGCATTATGTACAATTAAACATGTATAAGGAACAACGTAAGTATTGCCACATCAGCTGAGGTATCCTTTGGAAACAAACTCATATCAATGAAAAGTCAGATTGAGGGCAAAAAAACCTTCGGAACTCAGGAAATAATTGGAAGCTTGCATCTGATAGCCTTTAATAACAGCTTTATGAGTGTCTAATAACTAAAAAAATGAATGTGCAAATGTACAGATCTTGATGGCAAGGGCACTTCAAGTCTTAGCAACTCATTGTGCAAAATCTGTCAAAAATCTAAAAACCAACAGCTATATTCAGGGCATATACTATATCCTGAGATGTAGATACAGAACCAGAATCCTTTGCAAGTTATGTATTCTTAATACGATTGACAATATGTATAAATCAGTATTGAATTTTCTATTATATTCGATCTCCAGGGTAAGTGTATGTGGAACTGTAATTTCAGAACAGTCAATTTCTATTAATTCAGTAATGCGTATCACATAATAATTTATCAGAGCTAGTAGGGATTGCACAATTAAACATGGTAGGTATTTTTTATTGTATAATGGATTGTATAGGTCTCATTATAGGAAAAATATATTCAAAACTGTGAATGGTTCCAAACTGTGTATGATCTTTAAACTTCTGACTGTTCCAAACGATAATATCCCTGAATTTTCTCACCAGAAATTTTCAATACAAATATGTAGTGCTGAAGTGCACAGCAATCATTTGGCTACTTATGAGGAATAACTTTACTACTGTGAGGTTACTCTACATCACCTAATTCCTGCCTTGCCTTGAGGTTCAAGCCCAATAATTTGACTGTTATCACTCAGGAACTCCATTATTTTATGTTGAAAGCCATCCCCTCACTTCTCCAGTGACAGCCTGGGGCCACTGGAAAACCTATCGCCTCTCCATCATGGTGATCAGATTCTATTCTACAAATTGGCCATTAAAATCAACTAGATCTCATTGTTGGCAATGTCACTCTTGAATAGGCCAAAACCAAAAATCTGAATTCTCGCCAAAACGTGAACATAGAGCCATGTTACCTTCTCTGTCAAATTTTCTAGAACAAAGATTATTTTTAGGAAACTATAATTGTTGTTCATGATGTCACTGGTGTTAACTATTAACCCTTGGTTACCAACACTCACAGAGCAGGAACCCAAATATCAAAGGTCAGGTGTTAAGCCCAGAATGAGGATCTTCTGATCATGAGGAGTTGAGGGGATCATGAATGGGTTGAGGGGAGTGAGAGGAAGTTTCCATACCTTATGTTTTATCTGGATGAGGAAAGTTATTGTTGAATAACCACAAAGCAATCTAGCTTTAGAAATGGAATCCTGTTCTTGATTACATGAAGAAAACATGCATGGTAGCCATTTTCTTTTTCTAGATAAGGCATCAAACAAAGCTATTTCACATACAACACCAACTAGGCACTTTCCACTGAGAAACTTGGTTTCAAAGTTTATGTCAATTAAACTCAGTGGTGGGTGTTGTTTAGGCTGCAAATAGTTTATTTTCACTAACTTAACACTACTCAATATCTATGTATTGCTTGTAATTAGGTGCCTTTCCTTTCAAAACTGAGAACACATTAATTGCTTTGGCTTCATTGCATAATTTGTTTGTAATGTCCCATATTGTGGGCGAGTAGGTTGCCTGATGAATTCTACTTGTGCTGAGAATTGTCACAAGATAACCTCATTGGAGCATGGTCACTGAATACTGAACCTAGGGTTGACATTGTATTACCATGCAACTGGAAACAGGAAATTGGATTAAAGGAGAGCTGTAAAAAAGAGCAGTTCGGGTGACAATATTAAGAAAATAGTAGCAGGGCATTTAATAAATCATAATTCAAGCAGGTTAAGTCAAGATGGTTTTATGAAAAGGAAATTCTAGATTACAACTTAGACTTCTTTGAGGATGAGATAAACAGGGTGCATAGAGAAGCACAGTAGATGTAAGATTGGGGTGTTGAGGAGGTAGTGGGATGTTTGAGTATGGCAAGTCAGCAGACCTGCCTCTTTTATAAAGTTCTGCCATATTTTTGTTCCAGGGATGTAGGAGAGGGATAGAATCAGGCCCTCAATCTCCAGAAGTACGCACAGGATGGTAACTGATCCAGGCAAATGTCAAACTGTTTTTCTCTCTCTTTGGCTCTTCTGTTAGCTGTAACATCGACCCAGTTGTAACAATGAATATCAGGCTGTCAAACCTTCCATGACTCTCTATATCTCATGCTCTCCCAGGCATTCTGCATACTCATTCCTCCAATATCTCATACGTACAGACATGTATTTGAATTATGAGTGATAACATGATGAAGATTAATATTTTTAAATGGGTTTTGTTTAATAGTAAATATCTTCTTTCAGATGTTTTCCTATTGTGCAGACAAGACATGTGACATAGCACAAAAGTTAACACTTTGGATATAATTGGAAGTTGATAGAAGACTTTATAGTGACCTGAACCCCCATTTACATTTAACCAATATAAATATAAAAAGGCTTAACCATGGACATTTGTTCTGCTTCATGCCAGTGATATTGGGCACCTAATTACCAGAACTGCTTCAAAACCAAATTGCTTCAATGCCAAGAATTGGTCCCCATGTGTGGTATAAACAACAAAACTACCTGGTTCTTCAACAGTTAATTCCAGTGATTTATACATCTGTGTTGGTTGTCCATTAGGTTAGTCGTATTAGGTGTCCGTAGATGAGATGCTGGTGTCCTTTGCCACAAAAGAAAGTGAATTATCACTATTGACTCCATTATTTATATCCAGCAGTATTGATTGTCAACTGCAAGGATATTTCCTGTTCATAATTTATTCTATATCCATGTTAAATTAGAATCATGTCATTCAATGCTGGGGTATTATTGAATAGCAATATATTTTTCAGGAGCAGTGAATAATTCTGCCACAGGGTATTTAAAACAGCTGTGATTTGCTGCTCTATCTAATTCTTTCAAGTCCTTTAGAATTCTACAAAATAACACACATGAAAGGAATTAACCAGAAATTTAATTTTTGCCTCCTCACTTGTTGAATGGTTGCTTAAATATTTGTATAAATGTTTTCCAGAAAACTGAGCCAAATATTCCCTACTTTTAACCTCACAATGATTGTTGCAATAAGGTTCCCACTACCACACACCATGCATGTACTTACATGTTACTTAAAACATTTTTAATCTGTATTTTTATGTCCACAATTCATAGTGCATCTGTCGTATTCCACTCAACTTGACAGTTACCTTGACATAGCTTGATGAAGAAATAAATAACTGTTTAGTATTCATAACAGGTGTTTGCAAACCAATTCATGACAAAACATTCGGAGATTAACTTGGTGGATTTGGCTGGCAGTGAAAGGTAACGAAGTGCAGGAGCTGCTCTTGACAGGTTCAATGAAGCACGGGCAATCAATCTCAGTCTAACAACTCTTGGAAATGTTATTAGGTGAGCTTAACCCAATCTGACCTTTCTTCAAAAAATAAATGAAACCAATATTGCTTTTAGAGTTCAGCTTACAGTTTTAATATTTATGCCTAACATCTGCACTGGCAATTTTATTTTTACTAAACAACATCAGTGTGACCAAGTCTTGATGGCTTTGTGTACCTGTTGTTAAAGTGAGAAACTGCTTACTGTTCATTAAATATTGTGCAGTTCCCTCTCGGACAAGGCTGTGGGCAAGAGAGTTCAGTACATTCCCTATCGTAATTCAGTACTTACCAGGTTGCTTAGCACCGCACTAAGAGGGAACAGCAAGACAATTATGGTGAGTTTTGATGACTTCATTGAAGTGTTTATTTATTTTTTCTCAGTTCAAGAATGTTGAAATAAATTTAAAATCTTCTAACTGTAATTTTTCAAATTACATCTAACTAGACTTGGCAATTTTATTAAGAAGAAGTTGGTACACTTATATTTGCAACTGCAATGTAGCTCAGTGATGAATACATTTTGGAACACCTGACCTGTGCTGTTTATATATCAGAGGGAAAATAGTTCATTTTACTGTTATATAGTAAATGTCATAAAGTAAGGTATCTGTTCATTCATCAGTGTATCACATTCACAGTCTATTGTCGGGCTTTATGGTCATACTTGCTGTATATTCAGAATCTGAAGTGAGTTGTAATATGTTAGCTAGTTTATTTAGCTCATGAACAAGACTTCATAACTGATCCCATTCGCTTAGAGAATTAAGACTTATTAGTGACTATATCATGATCGGAATGACACAGAATTCAACAGGGTTAATCTACTTGCAAACTATGCAACACAGTCCATCTAACCACAAAGGAAAGAAAATTGCAGATAAGCTTCTGAGAGCTCTTCGGTGACCAAGTGTAACATTTGAACCATACAGGCCAGCAATGTGCTTACTCAGTTCTTCATTGGTTGTTCTCTGTTACAGGAGTGATTAGGCGTTACTGCTAGCATAGGGACTGGAGAAGGAATTTCTGTTTCTAATTCTGATTGCTATCCAGTGTTAGTTTACAGAAAGCCAACATATTTGAACATTAGAAAACAACTGGAAATGACGTGACTGTTATCCGTAGTTTGCATTACTAATGCTGCAACAGGGATTTCACAGTCTCAAGTTGTAAAACTGGTGGGAAGTCAACTAATTCTCAATTGATTAGACATTTTTCTCCAGGAGTTCTGCCAGTCTTCTGCCCACCAATGTAACCATGGGAAACCAGTATTGGGATTTAAGTGTTTAAATGTATATGTTAAGAAGCATGCTTGCAAAGTACCAAGAATTTGGTGTCTATGGATAGGAGAGAAAGAAAATCAAAAAAGCTCAAGATAATTGTTGCACATTCTGTAAGAGAAAAACACACAGAACATTTCAAAAAGTAAATGTTATGTTTCCAAAATATTCCTGCAAATATTTAAGAAACTAATGGGGTTTGGCAATCCAAAGTGGAAGGAAAGTAACCAACCTCCAAATAAATAACAATGATTTTTTTTTATAATTGACCTTGAAGTTATGATGTGGTTTGATATACATGAACATTTAAGGTGTTCATTCCAAATTCCTTTAATTGCTATTCAACATTAGCATTACCCTTTCAAAATAAATGGATTAATGCAACCCTACAAAAGCAGGAAAGGAGATTTTCAAATGTATTAAGCTTTTAAACCTATTTCCATATTGTATAATTTCAAGGGCTATGATTTTAAACAGAATGCTAACTTACTTTGCTGATTTTATTAGTTAATAATCCTGTATGCAGTAGTGAAATTGGTATATGCTTTGGTAAATATTTAAAGGATATCATTTTCATGAAAACTGGCTGACAACATTCCCCATTTGTTTCAGAATACATAATTCAGGAGTACAACTCACATTGAAATAAATCATTGTGGTACTACTGGATAACATGGTGACAAACATGAGCATGACTCTTCTCCCTATCAAAACGGTGACCTTAATAATTCTGATCTTTCCATCTGCTGAACACAAAATCTGAGATTTTCCCATGTTCACCAGCCTGGGACTTCCTTAAAAATTAAAATCAGGGTGGCTGAGTGCAGTGGCCCAAATGTTCTCCTGCTGGTCAGAAACTGAACAGCATACCACAGAGATCTTTTATTTACAGGGGATTTCCCACAATTTCAGAGTGCATCTTATCTGACATGCTGGAGTGCAAATATTTCATGAATCTGGACTAAAAAAGTACCAAAGTAACCAGAGTTCAACAGTATTGAAATCCAGACGTATCTGAATGGATATTGTTGTGTCTTGCAATGCCTTTGGCATGAGATTTGATTTATTAATTTGGCAAGAATGCACTGATTCTCACAAAAATCCCTAAACTACACCTTCAATAAACGGAACAATGAAGACTTCCTTTTCCTTTTCCTTTAGAATCATAGAGTCACATAGTCACACAGCCCGGAAACAGACCCTTTGGTCCAATTCATTCACATCGACCAGGTTTCCTGAACTGAACTAGTCCAATAGGCCCGTTTGACCATATCCCTTTAAAACTTTGCTATCCATGTACCTGTCCAAATGCTTTTTAAATGTTTAATTGTGCTCATTTCTACCACTTCTTCTGGCAGCTTATTCCACAAACGCATCACCATCTGTGTGAAAAAAATTGCTCCTCAGGTCTCTTTTAACTCTTTCCCTTCTCACCTTAAATCTATGCCCTCCAGTTTGGGACTCCCCTACCCTGGGGAAAAGATCTTGGATTTTCATGTTATCTATGCCTCTCATGTTTTTATAAGTCTGTATAAGGTCACCTGTCAGTCTCCTACACTTCAGGAAAAAAGGCCCCACCATATCCAGCCGCCAGCCTCTCTTTATATCTGAAACATCCTTGTAAATCTTTTGAGGACACTTTCCAGTTTTATAATATCCTTCCTATAGCAGGATGACCAGAATTGTGCACTGTGCTTCAAATATGGCCTTAACAATTTCTTGTACAGACATAACATAATGTCCTGAAAGCAAACATGCCAAACACCTTCTTCAACACCCTATCCACTTGTGATGCCACTTTTAAGGAACTATGTATCTGCACCCCTAGGTCTTTCTGTTTGAGCGCACTCCCCAGGGCTCTATCATTGACTATGTAAGTCCTGCCCTGGTTTGTCTTACCAAATTACAACACCTCACATTTATCTAAATTAAACTCCATCTATCAATCCTCAACCCATGTACAGTGTGTATATTTAGAATAGAACTTTAAATTAAATTAATTGACACATGAGGCAGTTTTAATTTTTAATGTAAAAGACTGTTTTTAATTCACATGAAAAACAGGCATGGTTGAACAAATCTTTATTGGTATCTCTTCTTCAAATTTTGAAATGACTAAAAGATGTGCGTCTAACTCATAATGATTTATTGCGTTTACTATTGCATACTGATCATTTACTACAAGAATTATTTCCAGGTTGAAATGATTAGTCCAGCAGACATCTATTATGATGAGACCATGTCAACATTACGATTTGCAGAAAGGTAAAGAACAACACAATTTATTTCTAAGTTTGTCTCCAAATCAATAACAAAGCCACTTTTAATGAAATGTGTAGCATTTTGATCCTCACAATCTGTTCTTCAGTATAGACAGATGGTGAAGTCCCTGAGTCCCTGTGTGTGGCCTAGTCATTATTATAAGTATCACACAAATTGCTTTTTATTATTTTTATCAGTGATCTGGACGAAGGAATTGAGGAAAACTTATACAAGCATGCAAGTGAACTGATTACATTAGTGAAAAAACCATGAAAGGATAGTTTACAGCTGATAAGATGAAAGAGCAGGCCTGCATCAGGTGAACATCCATTAACACTTGTAGATTGGCATAATGCATTTGGATGGAGAAGTTCTAAACAGAAGAGTTAAGAAGAAAGGGGGCAGTGGTTTTCATTACCTGATTAGTTAAAAATCCATAGCAATTTGGGGAGGTAGTTCTGAAAGGAAATAGGGTCTTAAAATGCATTGCCAGGACAATGGAATATGAAACTAAATATGCAAACCATATGTTAAGCAGAGCAAATGTCAAGCCTCATCTGTAATAACTGTCCCTTCAAATGATGGGAAATATGACAGGACTGGAAAATATTTGCAAGCTATAATGAGAATGGATATGATAATAAGACAGTGATTAAAAAAAAAGCCACAATGTACTAGAGACATCAGCCATCTTGTGCAAGTGACTGGGATGGAATCTCCTTACTAGTGAGTGATGTACTTAGAGAGAACAGCATTATGTACAGCAGAGTGAATAAAAGAGCTTGCAGAACCCATTAGAGTCAGACAGCAGTCACGCATAGGCGACCATTACAGACTACACAGTCTGCCCACAGTGATAAAGATGGTCATCTTTTCAATCTGAAGAATCAAACACCTAGTCACAAGTTCATCAAGATGACAGTCTTTTGATCAGTACCTAGTTAAGTGCCATTAGTTAACAGGTTAAGTTTAGTGGTCAGGGACTATTTAACATTAGGAAAGCATAAACTATAGGGAGAAATCATAGAGGTTATGAAATAATAAAAAGATCAAACCACCCACACTACTATTTATTTAAACTGAATAACTTAGGGAGGAAGGTAGGATATGGTTAAAAAATAGGGAAATAGTTTAGCTGTTAGGAAGTCCTTCATTTTACAAACAGTCATCAATCTCTGGAATAGATTGTTACATTTAGGGAGGGTAGATTTACTACAAACATTTTGGTAAAGGAGCTGGTATATTAGATGATGGATCTGAAATGCTTAGTTTACTTAGCCAAATTTCCAGTTCTATTTAATGATCTACATTGAAATCTCTTCTGTTCTCACATACTAGTAGGCCTGATTCAATAGTTTTTGTTTAGATGTTAGTTTCCAGTATTAAGCGCATGGAAGTCGGAAGGAAATGGCGTAGTGGTGTCTTGTCAGGCTGGATCTGGGAGTCAAGGTGTTGGGGTAAAGCTGTCAGGGCATCTAGGAGGAGTTAAATGAGTCAGTTGTATCATTACACAGCTGTTGGCCATGGTTTTAATCTGTTTTACATTTCCTGGGTAACTATACAGATAAGAAATAGAGTCATAGATTCATAGAATCACACAGCACGGAAGCAGACCGCTATGTCCAACCAGTCCACACTGGCCATATTCCCAAACTAAACCAATCCCACCTGTCTGCATTTGGCCCATATCCCTCCAAACCTTTCCTATTCATGAACTTATCCAAATGTCTTTTGAACATTGTAACTATACCTACATCCACCACTTTCTCTGGCAGTTCATTCCACACACGAACCACTCTGTGTAAAAAATTTGCCCATCATGTCCTTTTAAAGTCTTTCTCCTCTCATCTTAAAAATATGCCACATTGTTCTGAACTACCCCTCCCTAGGGAAATACCCTTGACAGTCAGCTTATCACCTCATGATTTTATAAACCTCCATAAGGTCATCCTCAACCTCCTGTCCTCCAGTGAAAAAAGTCCAAGCCTTTCTAATTTTTATAACTCAAACCTTCCATTCCTGGCAATATCCTGGTAAGTCTTTTCTGAGCCCTCTCCAGTTTAATAATGTACTTCCTATAACTGGGTGACCATAACTGCATACAGTTATTTGAATTCATTCATAATCTGGAATTAAGAATCTACTGATGACTATGAAACCATTATCGATTGTTGGAAAAACCCATCTGGTTCACTAATGTCCTTCAGGGAAGGAAATCTGTCACCCTCACTTCTCCTGTCCTATATGTGACTCCAGGATCACAGCAGTGTGGTTGACTCTCAACTGCCCCCTGAAATGGCCAAGCAGGCCATTCAGTTCAAAGGCATCTAGGGATGGGCAATAAAATGCTGGCTAGCCAGTGACGCCCACAATTGAATAAAAAAGTACTCCTCTTCACCAACATCCAGTACAACCTCAACATGATGTCGCTATTCCTACACACAAAAGTCTGAGCAATGAAGGCAAGTGTGCTAAATGCCTTCTTAACCATCCTGTCTACCTGTGACGTGAATTTCAAAGAATGATGTACCTGAACCCTTAGATCTCTCTGTTCTACGATACTACTCAGGGCCTACCATTAATCGTAAAAGTCATGTCCTTGTTTGTATTATCAAAATACAAATGTCTCACATTTATCAAACTTTTGCCACTCCATTTGCCACTCCTCAGCCCATGTCCGAAATCTCCAGCTTTAACACAAAGTTGGAGACTTTTTTTGGGTAGTCCCAGGATCAGAAAAGTTGCCCATTGAAAATTTAAACTTGCTGGACAATTCATGTCAATTTAATGCAGCAGAACTCATGTAGATCTTGACTTTTATCTCTTGGATGTCTTGGCTCTGACTGTCCGAACTGGAATATCTGGACCAATATTGTGTAGGCTAGGTGGATTAATCCTGATAAATGCAAGGTTACAGGTATAGAGTACTGGGCTGGGTTTGGGTGCTGTTCAGAGGGTCAATGCAGACTCAATGGCTGAATGGCCTCTTTCTGCACTGTAGAGATTCTACAATGCTAAGATATATACACTGAAAGCTGCATTAGTCTAATGATTGTATGGCAGAATTCACCAGTACTTGTGCTGACAGCTACTCTAAAATAGTAACCAGAGATAGAATAATATTCAATTATATTATGATAAGACCCATCTGTCAAGATGTTGAAAATTATGTTTATCCTTCCTAAATGGAAAGAATAGTCTCACTAATACATGTATTATGCATTTGACATAACAATGTCTAGATTTCTACGCAAACATCCAAGCTGCAGTCTACACTTTTCTGCCTTGCTCAGGAGAATAGGGATATCAAGCACTAGGTGAAAAGATGTATGTAATGAAGCGCTAAAATATATTCAACTTTTTTATTCAATGCCATTACATATTAAAAACACAAAGATCTATGATTTTCATCTATAAAGAGGCATCTTCAACTGCAATAAGATCCTATAGAAATAGCACAAATGAGACGACTGTCTATTTCTGATGCCCATCTGCCATGCAACAATATTACATGTTGAAAAAAGATACTTAGAGATTTTAAAATAATGTGGTGTGATACAGTGTAATGCAGTTATGTATTATAATAATGCAAGCCTATAGCCAATGGCGCACACATCATCTGCACATTTCTTGTCTTTAAAGAGCAAAGAATATCCAGAGCAGTGATTAATGAAAGTCTAACTGAGCAGCTTCTCATGGATCTGAAAGAGGATAATACTAGGCTGCAAGCAAGAATTGGCGACCTGGAAAAAGCTGGAGATGTTCACACTGATGAGCAAGGTTGATTTATTATTTTACTGTGCATTAGTTGAATACCACTGTGGAGGTGGTTGAGAATGTATTAAAAGTGTAGTATGATGGAATCAGTGGGTTATCCCATGGTAACAGTTATCAAGTTAATATATTTATACTACCATGCTGATAATACTGTTTAAAAGGTTTTAGCCATTGAGATGATTTAATACTGTCTTTGTTTTACTATACTTGATTGCAGTAATTTTCTTTTGTCCATTCAGTATGAAACTCAACTTTTGACAAGACTACAAGCTAAAACATATTGAGCATTCAGAATTCAGGTTAAGAATAAGTAACTATGGTTGCCCAGGCAGTATTATTGCTATTGAATGATGCTCACACATTATGTTTACTTAATTATTGCACTCTGGAGATAGCTTTCATTATCTATTTGACTAAATTTTGACACATTTTGCTTTATTATTCCTTTCTGGTGAAGGTAGATAAGGCATTATAAACGAAAGAAGTTGCATATAAATAGCACCATTGACAACCACAGGATACCTTTGAGGATATTTTTGAGAGTAATCACAGATTTAAGATTGGGAAATAAGGGCATGAATTTGAGTACACCAAGACCACAAGTAATGAAGTAATCCATTGTTTTAGTGCTGATGTGTAACGGTGACCAGACCAATCCTGCTTACAAAGCAAAGGTTCTACCACTGAGCCAAGGCAAGCATCTTGATCCATCTTTCTTTTTACCTAACAACAGACCAAGACAAATAAAATCCTTTGATATATTTCAATTCATATTAGGTAATCAGCTTTAAGGCATCATCACTATGGACAGATTCAATATTGAAACAGGTTAAGTAGCATTATATTAACAACTATTCTTCTTGCTGTTCTAATTTGCAGGTAATGTGATACATTTTGATGGTTGTTTTACATTTAGGTATTTGCATAAGAAAGCAAACATGTAGTGTATATATATCAACATGTTTGACTCCATGTGACTTTTTAATATGTCATTGGGTCAGTGTACTTATAGGTTCCTTAGCTGAATGCAAGACAGATGGTGTGGAAATGAGACTAAAATGTTCATGGCACATGCGGGGTGGTACAATAAAGGATAGGAAATAGCCACCGAACCTTCAGCATACAACTCAGAGTCAAATGGCAAACAAGAGTTAATGGCAAAGCAAATGGGCTGAGTCTGTAAAGTGCTGCTCCTCCATTTTACATGCAAAAGCTAAAGCCCATGAGAATGAAGCAGAGTGCTAAAATATAGGCAGCTTGGTACTCTACATATGAGTCCTGCGCTAATCTGACAGGCATGATTTGAGTAACTTGTAGGATTTAAAAGTCGAGGTCTGATAATGTGATTCAGACCCCAGTGACACTTCTAACCTACTGTAATGGGATTGACATTGGGTTTTCAGCAGGTCCAGAACATGCTGAAGGCATTTAATATTCAAAAGGGATAGTCTCCACTATTTCAACAACATGTTTTAAGCATTTTCTTTATTTTCTTTCTGAAGATTTAGGTTGATCAATTTCCAATATTATACACCTATACCACCCAGCATGATCAACCTTAGATTTCCTTAAGATTATGTCCAAGTTGGGAGCTGGAGTAGGTGGATCACAGTCCAGATTATGTCTATTCTGACAGATTGTGCTAAATTTACAGTGGGATCACACCAGAATGGACTCAAATGTTTCACATCACTATCTATTTGAAAGGTAATCACTCCAGCTAACACACTGTCTTTACCGTGCACAGCTGAATGTGAGTTTAAGAATAGATCTCTGCGAAAAAGGTGACCAGATTTTCAAAAGTTAAAATGGGGGCAAGTTGAAAAGACTTGGGAAGACAGATTTCTGTGACGATGCACATTTTGGGCAACCGATGGCAAGATTCTGGGGAAGCGAGAGTTAACGGCAGGAAATCATGTGATGACATCTCCTGAAGTAAGTCCTGCAAAGTTAGAAATCCTAAAGACACCAAATTATTGAAGGCAGCAGTTATGAGCCACAGACTCTTATTTCAGTGACATTTCTGCCCCCTTTTCGAATCCACTCAGGATGTTCAGCGAGCAGTTCTCTTACCTCAATGATGAACAGTAGGTGTGATGTCTTTTCTTCACCAAGGAAGTCACTACCAAAACCTGCCACTTGATGCTAGCAGACTAGTAGCCTCAGAGCAGGGAGAGAGTGGCATTGGAAGTATAGAACATAGAACATAGAACATTACAGCGCAGTACAGGCCTTTCGGCCCTCGATGTTGCACCGACCTGTGAAACCAATCTGAAGCCCATCTAACCTAAACTATTCCATTATCATTCATGTGTTTATCCAATGACCATTTAAATGCCCTTAAAGTTGGCGAGTCAACTATTTTTGCAGGCAAGGCATTCCACGCCCTTACTACTCTCTGAGTAAAGAACCTACCTCTGACATCTGTCCTATATCTATCACCCCTCAATTTAAAGCTATGTCCCCTCGTGCTAGCCATCACCATCCGAGGAAAAAGGCTCCGACTGTCCACCTTATCTAATCCTCTGATCATCTTGTATGTCTCTATCAAGTCACCTCTTAACCTTCTTCTCTCTAACGAAAACAGCCTCAAGACCCTCAGCCTTTCCTCATAAGACCTTCCCTCCGTACCAGGCAACATCCTGGTAAATCTCCTCTGCACCCTTTCCAATGCTTCCACATCCTTCCTATAATGCGGTGACCAGAACTGTACGCAATACTCCAAGTGCGGCCGCACCAGAGGTTTGTACAGCTGCAACATGACCTCATGGCTCCAAAACTCAATCCCTCTACCAATAAAACCTAACATACTGTATGCCTTCTTAACAACGCTATCAACCTGGGTGGCAACTTTCAGTGATCTATGCACATGGACACCGAGATCTTTCTGCTCATCCACACTACCAAGAATCTTACCATTAGCCCAGTACTCTGTATTCCTGTTACTCCTTCCAAAGTGAATCACCTCACACTTTTCCGCATTAAACTCCATTTGCCACCTCTCAGCCCAGCTCTGCAGCTTATCTCTGTCCCTCTGTAACCTGCAACATCCTTCCGCACTATCCACAACTCCACCAACTTTGGTGTCATCCGCAAATTTACTAACCCATCCTTCTATGCCCTCATTCAGGTCATTTATAAAAATGACAAACAGCAGTGGCCCCAAAACAAATCCTTGAGGTACACCACTAGTAACTGAGCTCCAGGATGAACATTTCCCATCAACCACCACCCTCTGTCTTCTTACAGCTAGCCAATTTCTGATCCAAACCGCTAAATCACCCTCAATCCCATGCCTCCGTATTTTCTGCAATAGCCTACCATGGGGAACCTTATCAAACGCTTTACTGAAATCCATATAACCACATCAACCGCTTTACACTCATCCACCTGCTTGGTCACCTTCTCAAAGAACTCAATAAGGTTTGTGAGGCACGACCTACCCTTCACAAAGCTGAGAAGGTGGCTGTGAACATGATCTGTCACCTCCCAGGCTGGATCAAGTGATATCTCCAATACCTCCTAGTTCACCATCAACTGGTGTATAAGGGAGATCATTGAGGATCTGAATGCAATATGAGAGATTATGTTTAATTTTGTCTTTGCAGCTGAACAGATGATACTTTTGTTTCTCTCCACTTTCAGCACTATGGCTTCCAGTGCAGTGCTAAAAAAAATCTTGAAGCCAGCTTTCTGGAATGTTTTGCCATTTACGTGACTTTATCATGTGAAAAACACTTTGAAAAGTTCTCCAGACAGAGTCTAATTGTTCTAATTGTCAAAGTTGTTGGGACCCACTTGGTAAAGTGTGCTGATTCTCAAGCTCCACTATTCTCTGGGCCACCAGAAAAGTCACTGATTTAATCAAAGTCCCAAATTTATCTGTATGATGGTGCCAGGTTAACAGAAAACACTGACCAGGTTCCTGTACCTGACAAGAACTACAACTCATTTATTACAAATGAGTAAGATCCAACCATAGGTGAACAGCTATAAACTATTAACATCAGACTCTACTAGATAAAATTCTAACCTGCTTTTTAGAAATTCCCAGACATACATAGAGATAAACAAAAAAGCCCAGGTGTTTTGAATGGAAGATTAAATACGAGGGAATCACAATTGAAGAGAACCAGTCTTCAGGCTTAGATGGGACATTCCTTTATCCTTCCAAATCTTCTGTTCTCCAAAGTCCTTCCTTGCAGATTCTCAGCTCTTTGCCAAAGACACAGGGGATTTACACTTTAATTACTCAGTTTCACGGTCACTGGTTAGCGGAAACAGCTTACTGAACATGGTGAGGGGAAAAAAAACTGTCTTCAGGCTTGAGTTACTTGCCATAAAGAGATATAGAGACAGACACTACTTCTTTCAGCCTGGAAAACTTCTGCCACTGTATCATTCATACATAAGCTGTTCCGTTGCCCAGGAGCCAAGCAGAGAGGTGTCATATAACTAATCAGCTACCTGTTGCTGTCCAAATACACACATCCTGGCATCATGCTGTCTTATCACACCTCCCCCTGTAAAGACAACAGTGTAAACACAACTCACATTGACACTCCTTGGCTTTTTTTCACATTAGTCCACAATCAAAAATGCAGAAAAGTAAAATGATGCAATCTCCACATAATCCTTGCCAGCTTTAACAGGTGTAGACTAACTTTGACAGGTGTCGCCTCGCTTGTCCTCTCACAATTTTGCTTTTCCTAAGGCATGTTGCTATTCAACAGTGTGCTTAGCATTGGCTGCATGCTGCAATTATTTCAATAATCAGGCAGCGCCTAGTCTCCATAGTATCTGCATCTGAAGGAACAAATGCAGGTTAATCATGTATTATGATCCCTCCACCTGTATGTGGCATTTCACAGACAAGAGCGAGAAGTAAATTGAACCATTGTTATTGTTCTCGTCTTATGCCCATAATGGCTATTTCTGTTTGTTTTTTTTTCCCCTTCCCTTTCCCTTCTGAAATTTGGTGGGGTGTGTTTCTGGAAAACCAGTTTGTGAAGTCCAATTTAAAAATGAGCCACAGTAAGTTCTTTAAGGTTAAAACCAAATTTGAATTTATTAAGACCTTCAAAATGCAGGGCAATAGTTTGCAGCACGCACTTGCACACACAAGCATACAGGGAGGAAAGAAGGAAAAAAAAATACAAAGTTACAATCAGAAATCACTTAAATTAATGCAATTTTTAAAAAAAAATGTGAAGTAGAGCTCTGTGAATTCCCTCAGTTGGCTGCTCTGAGAGAGTTCCTTTTTGTAGAAACTCAAATGCAAATGAATGCAGTTGAAGCTACAGCGATATTATTCTCATAGGATGAGAATTACCTCACATTTTAAGTGAAATTACAGGATTCTTTTTGGAAATTAAGTTTTAAGAGAATTGAAATTAGAGGCAGACTACAACTAAATATTATTATTTACTGTACTAATATCAAAAGCAGACGAAGGAAATAAATCAATGCTGTATAATTAAACACCAATTTTTTTTTTCCATCATGCAATTGAGCTCATAATTGAATCACTTTAGTTATTGAGACCCCTTTGATACATCTAGGAAAAACTATTGGACAAACATATAATCAAGGAACAGGGATAGGCCTATTCGATCCTTTGAGCCTGCTCCACCATTTTGTCCGACCATGAACAATCTGATTGTAACCTGAAAACCACATTCCTGCAACCTCATTTCACTTTTCACTTCCTTGCTTACCAAAAATTTATCATATTTAAAAATGTTCAAAAACTCTCCTTCGAGCACCTTTTCAGGAAGAGAATTTCAAAGCCTCATGGCCCTATGCATTATTCTTTTGTATTATGATGCATAAATCTTAATTTTAAGCCTTGAACCCTAGTTCTAGATACCCCATAAGAGGAATTATTATATTCTCCACATCTACTCTGTCAAAACCCCCTCATATGTTTTAATCAAATCGCCTAATCCAACTCTTCTAATCTGTATCGAAAACTGATACTTGTCCAACCTCGTCTCATAAGACAGCCCAGCCATTTCATGTATTAGTCTGGTAACATTTCTATGAACTGCTTCCAAAGTATTTACATTCTTCCTTAAATATAATCGCCAATACTCATCATACTCAAAGTGTGACCTCACATTGCCCTGTGAAACTAAAGAATAACCTCCCTAATTTAATTTTCAATGGTATTACAATTTCTAAGCGCTTTTTTGTAACTGCATGTTAGTCTTTTGTAATTCATCTAGTTACTTCTGCATCTCAGAGCTCTGCAATCTCTCACGACTTTACATGATATATTTCTAGTTGATTCTTTCTGCCAAAAATGGACAGTTTCACATTTTCCCATATTATTATCCATTTATAACATTTTTGCCCACTCACTTAACCTGTCTATATATTTTTGAAGCCTCATTATGTCCTCTTGCTAAATTATTTGCATTTGTGGTGTCAGCAAATTTTGTGATGATATTTTTGTCCAAATCATGTATAGGAAGTGTAAACAGTTGAAATACCAGCACTGATCGCTGTGTCAAACTACTCAATACATCTTACCAACTTGAAAAAGACCCTTTTTTACCTAATTTACTTCCTGTTATCTATCCAACCTTCTATTCATGAAAACATGCTACTCTGTATTCCAGGAGCTATTATTTTCCACAATACATTTAATATGCCACAGATATTAAGCTAACTGTAGTTTCCTGCTTTCTGTCTTGCTCACTTTTTGAATAAAGGAGTTGCTCTTGCTATCGTTCAATCTAATGGGACCATCCCTTAATCCAGGGATTTTAGAAAATTAAAACCAACCCAGAAGGAAAAGTCTGTAAAACTTACAAATGACACACACCTATCCAGTTTATATTATATATATCAAAATAGAGCTCCAGTACAACCAGTATATTCATTTGTAAATATTATATTTTTAAATAGGATTTTTCCTCTGGGAATGCATCAACTATCTCACAAGCCACTTTTTTTAAGACCCTAGGGTTAAATCCATCAGGATCCAGACACTTGTCAGATCACAGCTGCAAAGGTTAACTCACATCTCTTGAGCTAATATTAGCATTAATGAACAGAGCTACCTCCCCACCTATTCCTCATTTCCTGTCATTCTTAAATGTCTTCTACTGTTCAAGATTCAGGTCATAATCCATGTCATCCTGCAGCCATGAGTCTGTAATAGCTGCTAGATCACTTTTATTCATTTCTTTTTGCGCTGTAACTTCATCCAGTTTTGTAATACTATGTGCATTCAGATACTTGTTGTAAATTCCAGTTTTATATGTTGGTTTATTCTTAAATTTTTAATCTCCCTCTTTCTCTCTTCCTGTTATGGGCTGTTTATAATTTCCTGTATTAGCAAAGTTCTCTTTAGCCTTAATTTACTCTTTTATTTACTAGGTCTTTTGATCCCTTACACTCACTATTTAGTTTAAAGTTCCTTCTATTTCCCGAGTTATGGGGTCAGCAAGAACATCAGCCCAAGCACAGTTCAAGTGGAGTGTCTCATCGGTACTTGTGCTACTGTGCTACAAACCAGAATCCATTTCTCTCACACCAGCCTTTGAGCCATGAATTCATTCCTCTAATCTGATTTGCACTATGCCAAATTGCATATGACTAGGATAATATTTCAGAGATTATGACCGTTGAATTCTCTTTCTTAGTGTGGTACTTATCTCCTCTTAATTTATCCCTTTTAGTTGTTCAAGAACTCTTCAACTATGGGAAGTTGAACAGACAATTCTGGTTGCCTTCTGCTTTTCCTGTTTCTTTGGACTTGTTTGAATTCTTGAGGCACAGTGTCTGAAACATTCTCAAACCATTTCACTTGAAGCAGCCAGTTCTCTCTATCTTATTTAATCTCTTTTTGGGCTTCTAATTTCATCTCCAGCACTTGTTTTTTTTCTGAAAAGCATGCTCTCTCTTGTTCTCTTTTTACTGAGCTTCCCTGTCTTTCTGCTGAAACACTCTTTTTCTCCTTCCTGAAGCGCTTGCCATAGTTTCCTCCTTCCCAGCATTATGAGCCATTTTCTAAATTAGGCTGGAGTCCTGGGTTAAGTAAACCAATTAATTTTAGCTCTGATTCCTCTGTCTGCTCTAGATTGAGATTGAGGTCTTTAAAGTCACATTAAGAGAATTTGCTGCAGTTACATTTACTTGTAATAAAATAATTTCACCCATGGAAATTTGCCTTTCCAGGCTTCCAATCAGTAGCTGATTCAGAATCATTGTCTTAATTTGAATGCTGGTCAGATTTTTGTGCATTTTGGTCACATCTGGCTTATTTTAATGGATTCAGCTCTGAAGCTGGGCTCAATTTCTTTCATATACAAGAGAGAAAAGTGAAATTTTACTCTTCTCCTGTTCTGTCCATAACATAGCTGGTTCTTAGTTTTTCTTTTACTTCTTTTCCTTTTTAAATTAGGTGGATGTATATTTTCCCAAATCCTGTTCTAAAATGACCCAAAGCAAATTCCTTAGAGTTAAATCAAACAAGTTTGCATTAATACGTTAAAACCCCAGGGTAATTGTTCATAACAATTATGCACAGAAACAGATAGGGAAGAAAAATAAAGCATTAAAAGGCATTATAATTATGTATTAGTTAGAAAAAGGCATTAGTTCATGTGAATTAGAGCCTAATAAGCCAATGTCGAGTGAGTTCTTGCAGTTGGTTGGGTTGGTAGGATTCCTTTTCATAGGAACTCATAGGGGATGCAAAATAATTCTTGTAAGTTGGTAAATTAGTTCACTTCTCAGGTAGAATGCAGGATTCTTCCAGGAAATCATGTTTTACAAGATGTCAAGACCAACAGCACACTATAGCTAAGCTTGAAGCTGTTTCTTTTTGACTGTACTGATTTAAAACGCAGTTTCAGTCACATGACTGGAACTCCCAGTTAAGTCCATGACACCATAAAACACAGAAGCAGAAGTAGGCCATTCAACACATGTCTGCCCTGCCATTCAATGGGATGATGGCTGATCTAATAATCCTCAACTCCACTTTCCTCCCTTTTCCCGATAATAACTGATTCCCTTACTGACTAAAAAATCTATCTACCTCAGCCTTGAATATACTTAATGACCCAGCCTCGACAACCCTCTGTGGCAAAGAATTCCACAGATCCATGGACGTCTATGAGAAGAAATTCCTCCTCATCTCTTTCTTAAATGTGTAACCCTTCATTCTGAGCTTATGCCCGCTGGTCCTAGCCTTATAAGGGGAAACAACCTCCACACATCTACCCTGTCAAGTCCTCTAAGAATCTTGTAAGTTCCAATAAAGTTGCCTCTCAGTCTTTTATATTCTTCTACATTCCAATGAGTGGAGGCCCAATCTACTCAACTTCTACTCATAAGACAATCCCTTCATTCTTGATATCAACCTAGACAACCTCCTCTGAACTGCCTCCAATCCCAGTATAGCTTTCCTTAGATAAGGGGCCCTAAACAGTCTTCCAGCTGGGGTCTGACTTCTGCCTTGTCAGTCACTTTAGTTAATCAGACAGCCTTGATGCATCTTTTCAAAACCCACTGGGTATTGCCTCAAATTACTGTGGGCATGTTAGCATTATCTTAGATATAAAGAATTGTAATAGCTCTATCTTTGTTCAGAGTGGCTAGAGTAGCAAGTCATCTGCAGTTCCTTAATGTTGGTTGGATTGGAATGTCTATGCAATGCTAGGTGTGTGACATCCCAGTAAGTTGATGTAAGCTTCTTGTCCCTATATTATTGGAGACCAGAACTTTCTCAAAATTGTGATCAACTGATAACAAGTGATCATCAACAGCCATATTGTCAATACAGCAAAGTCCAAAAAAGAATAAGCAAAAGAATATAGTTTAAAGAAAAACAATTTAGCCTCCTGGGCACAACAGGTGATTATCAAATTTGGCCCCACTTATTACATACTGTGATCAATTTGAAGTTAATTGTTGTTGGTCAGGGACGTTTTCAATTGTATTACAATCGGGCGGAAAAAATACCTTCTATTGCAGTAGTGCAGTTTTCCACTAGTCATGTCAGCATCATGATTCTTCTGTATTTCTCAGATTAATATCATTTGGATTTTCACTTTCTTAAAATTACTGAATGATCATTTTTGGAAATCAAATCAAATTTTGGAAATCAATTTGTTTGATTTACTTCAGAGATAGTAGGAAGAAGGGTCTGAAGAAGGGTCTAGGCCCGAAACGTCAGCCTTCCTGCTCCTCTGATGCTGCTTGGCCTGCTGTGTTCATCCAGCTCTGCACCTTGTTGTTTGATTTACTTACTTGATTTACTTTCTAAATGTTAATTTAATAACACAAATTCTTTACAGATTTGATGCCATGTTTATGAAATGTGATGCCCTAGTTATAGCAGTTAGTTTATGATGAACTCAGTTTGGGATGTTTATTAGATAAATAACATTATCATTCAATACAGAGGTGCCGAAAAGATTAATTGTTGACAATGACCGACAATTGAAAGAGATGCAGAAATCATGGCAGCAGAAACTGGAAGAAGCAAAGAGGGAATGGGAGCAGCATTATAGTTATATTATAAAGGTAATTATTTATTGACATAATATTTTACTACATTCTGAGCAAATATTTTTGAGCAAATGTAGTGGGCAATTTATGCAGCAACATTATACTTAAAATTGCAAAGTCAGGAGTTATCTGCTCTATCTGCATGCGTCAAGAGTTTTGGTGTTGTGTTTTTCTTTTGTGGAGGTTTAAAGCTCGTTTTGTGTTTCAATGTTTTATTTACATATTATTTTCAGAAGAACACAATATAAGAGTTTCAAACTTGTAGAGTGAAACAGAATAGATCTGTTTAAATTTATTTAAGTTCGATGTAGAACAAAATTCAAATAAATGTCAAATCTGTTTTCAAAGCAGCACATGCTACATGACTGTACATTAACGTAGTTGTGAAAATCCAAATACAAGCACAGCAATAAAACCATTAAGTGCGAATAATTTAAATTGCCTTAAACAGTGAATATTGATTTTGAATGAATCTCCTATTTAAATAGCAATGCAATTTGACTTTTAATTCAAGAAAAACACTGAGAATGGAACTGTAACCAATTATTTTTAATTTCAGGAAGATAAAATGATGGCAGAGCTTCCCTATTTCCTAAATGTTAATGAAGATGCCCAGTTGTCTGGGGTAGTCCGACGCTTTATTCATCATGGTAGGTGAACCCTTTAAGAACATCTCCACTTTGCATGACTAATGGTGAAAGTAGTGATCAGTTTTCAAGCCATTTAATCACCTTATGCATTCATAGTGCATTGCTGCTGTGGCAGAAAATCAAGCATGTTACAATGTGAAAGGTGCCAATCTGTTTTATTTGACTGCTGAAATACTTAATGCTGTTTTGAAACATTAACAATTGATTCATGCATGAAAGAGTTAAAACAAACAGAATAGAATTATATTTACCTTAACCTTATACAGTACTTAGTATTCAGGGAGTTTTTTTTATATATTAGAAGATTATTCCATGCATTCCCTCTGGCTGAGAGCACTTACTAAATTCCTGACTCTCATTTGCAATTGAATAAGCTGACTTCTTGCTGTGTGCCAAGCAGGTATCTAGAATGAGTCGGTGTTCTATAATTGCAACTACTGAATTGTGAAGCCAAAAACTTATTTTAATATTGCAGGCATTTCTGTAATTGGGCGAACAGCTGGTTTACAGCAGGACATTGCTTTGAAAGGACTTGGGTAAGTGAAACCTAGGGATTAAGTTATTTTCCATTGTTATCACATCTAATGAGAAAAGCTAAAGAGGAACTCAGTTTAATAGTCTATTGAAAGACAGGTATTTTAACTTGTCGAGCACATTGGCCAGCTATCCATTCTGCTGGTGAAGTGGCAGCTGCCATTTTGAATCTGACTGACAAGCTGTGAATGTCAAACAGGTTCCTTGATGTTTCTCCCCTATATCAGGCTCCAGGAATGTCGGTGAGTGATAGCATGTGTATCCCAGGAAGGGGAATGGTGACACGATCAGGTAAGGCGGGTCTTTCTTAAAAGTTCAACAGCAGTTAAATTGCTGAATCCCAGTACATATGCGCCTTAACCACACAGCCAGCAGTACCCATTGAGACTGCAATGTGTATTCAAAATATGTTATAAGGACACAGATTTGTTTGAGTAGGGGACCTTCTTCTTGATTGTCCAGAGGTGAGGCTTTTCCAAATAGCCTCACCGTTAAAGGGAATAAGTGACTACAACAGATCCCAGAATTTTTAAACTGCAACCATGTCACCTACTGCATCTGTACGAGTGCTCTAAATGAGAATCTTGATTAGTGTTATTCTCCTGCTTTCTCCCTGTAATCTTACATATTGTTCCTTTTAAATGACTACCTAATTCCCTTTTGAACGCCAAGGTTGAATTTACTTCCATCACAATCTGTGGCAGAGCATTCCAAATGCTAATAACCCAGTGTGTGAAAAGTTTCTCCTTATATCATTGCTGTTTCTTTTACTAATTATTTTAGATCTGTGCCCTCTCATTCTCTATCCATCCATAAGTGGCAACACTATTGTCTAATCTACTCTCTCCAGACCTCTCTTCCTTTCAACACTTTTATCAGATCTCCTGTTAGCCTTTTCTCCTCTAAGGAAAACAGCTCCAACTTTGCTAATCTATCGTCAGAACTTAAATGTCTCATTACTGGAAATGTTTCTCGCAAACATCATCTGCAGTCTCTCCAATGCCTTCACATCTTTCCTGAAGTTTGGTGCACAGGTTTGGACACAATATTTAGCTAAAGACGAATAATGTCTTATACAAATTGCTTTGGCATCTGTGTCACTGTTAACGAAACCTAGGATATTGTAGGTATTTTCTAATCAACCTGTTCATAGATGTTACTTCACACCTCTGGAGCAGATAGGACTTGAACCCGGGCTTTCTGGCTCAGGGGTAGGGGCACTACCACTACACCACAAGAACTCTCCTAAGATATTGTATACTTTATTGGTTGCTACCCTCTCAACTTCAATGACTACATAAGTACCCAGGACTCTGCTTTAGAATTGTACCACTTTTTAAATATTGTTTGTCCACGTTTTTCCTCACATTTTCCACATTACACTTCATCCGATGCCACCTGTCCATCCACTCCACTAACTTACCTGTCTCCTTTTGATTCTCTACATTGTGCCCTTCATAGTTAACAATGATTCCAGGTTTCATAGTTTGGAATTGTGCCCTGTGCACCAAGGCTCAGATCATTTCTTTTATATTTGGGAAAACAAGGGTCCAAACTGACCTCTGGGGAACTCTACCACACAACATTTCACCCAGCCCAAAAAAAGCAGCCAGTAATTGTTATTCGTTGTTTCCTGTCACTCAGCCAATTTTATATCCATGTTGCTACTGTGCTTTTTGTTCCATGAGCTGAATCTTTGCTTGCAAGTCAGTTGTGTGACATTGAAGCAAATGCCTTCTGGAAGTCCATGTATACTACATCAAGACTTGCCTTCATAAACACATTCTGTTACCTCCTCAAAAATTATGGCCAGTTAGTTAAACATGATTTTCTTTTAGGAATAATTCTCAATTAACCAACATTGTCTATTAATTTTGCCCCAAATTATTGAAGCCAGAACTTCCACACTGTGGAATTTAAACTTACAGATCTGTATTTGTTAGGCTTATCTTACACTTTTTTGACCAACAGTATAATGTTTGCAACAAAAACAAAGTTGCTGGAAAATCTCAGCAGGTCTGGCAGCATCTGTGAAGGAAAAAACAGAGTTAACGTTTCGGGTCCGGAGATCCATACTCAGAACGGAAGGGTTCTGAGGAAGGGTCACCAGACCCGAAATGTTAATTCTGTTTTTCCTTCACAGATGCTGCCAGACCTGCTGAGCTTTTCCAGCAACTTTGTTTTTGTTCCTGATTTACAGCATCTGCAGTTGTTTTGGTTTTTATTTAGTATAATGTTTGCAGTCCTGAGTCTAAGATTGAAAAATGATGGCCAGTGCCTCTGCTATTTTCATTCTTACTTCTCTCAGTATTCTTGGATGCATCCCATCCAATCTCAGTGACTTGTCAATTTTAGGTACTGACAACCTATTCAATATTTCCATCTTATTAATTGTAAATCTTTCTAATGATGGAATTTCCTTTTTTTCACCATGGCTGGGTGGCATTTTCCTACCTGTATTTAAGACTTCAGCCGTATCCACTGCCTCTTATGTGTAAATCTTCTTTCTGGTCCCTAATTGGCCCCGGTCCTTGTGCCATTCTTTGTACAATTTGTACGTCTGTGGAGCACTTAGAGATTCCTTCTTCATCTTAGCATTTGACTTGTAACTTTTTTTTCAATATTTGGTTATTAATATTTTTGCTCTCCAAATTGTACCTCTGTCAGCACAATATTTCATGTCCGTGATTCATAAACTAACAACTTTCTTTTAGATCTCAGTTAAGGCTATGTTGTTACAAGATGCATGGGGATGTATAAGTGCAGCAAAGAATGACCTATCTTCTGGTATTTTCCTCCTTCCCCATTCAAGGCCATGATGCTAATTTTGAAAGATAATGTACATAATTTCAAAAGGGAATTTTTATTAAAGATGTAGGATTGAACATTTGAAAGACATGATCTCTAACTGGGTTTGCTTTGAATTTTTTAGGATTCTGGACAAGCATGCAGTGCTTATTGTTTGTGACCACAAAGTGGTTCTTGAGCCCATAAACAAGGCTCGGGTTATGGTCAATGGAGTACCTGTTCTAACAAAGCATCAGCTGCAGCATCTGGTGAGGGTTCTGTCTCGACTGGTCTGTATTTGTATAACTTAACTGACGTAACATTACTTCGTAATGAGCATCATGTGTGCTCTATCTAAAAGCGGTCCTTGCCTCAGAGTAGCCTTTCCAAATATCTATATCCTGTGCCATTCTTCTCACTTCACAATAACTTTCTGTCAGATTTCAAACTATCCAAAATTAGTATTCTCTTTGGGCCTAGACCCTTCTTCAGAAAGAAGAATTTCTGAAGAAGGGTCTAGGCCAGAAACGTCAGCCTTCCTGCTCCTCTGATGCTGCTTGGCCTGCTGTGTTCATCCAGCTCTACACCTTGTTATCTCAGATTCTCCAGCATCTGCAGTTCCTACTATCTCTGATATTCTCTTCCTTCATTTTACTCTTCTACCTTCAAGTTTTCCATCCATGAGATTTCTTACAAGTATGTTTCTTCTTAAGATGTTCCTTCGATGCTCTTTTCCTAATTACCTTCAGAAAATTTCTTCATCCAGTCACTCTTCACAGTAATTCATCATTTTGTTACTTTTGTTGTCCAACTTATCCTTTCCATTCTCCTCCACACCCACATTTCAAAACTGTTTAGCAAGATGGTCTCAATCCTTCCATGAGATCTATGTCTAACATCCATACAAACAATACTCTGAGTCAATGGTTTCTTGAGATTGAGTTGCTTCTTGAGATATAGTTAACTTAACTACGTAATTTACTGTCAATGTCTGCTACTTTGAGCTGGCATCTATGTGCTACAACAATGAAAGACTTATACAACATTTATTTAATGCCATTCATGACCTCAGGACTTCACAAAGTGCTATACAGCCAATGAAATACTATTGAATTATAGTCACTATTGCAATGTAGAAAATGTAGCAGGCAGCTTTGTTCACAGGAAGAACTGAAAGAACTGTGGATGCAGTAAATCAGGATCAAAAACTGAAGTTGCTGGAAAAACTCAGCAGGCCTGGCGGCATCGGTGAAGAAAAAATCAGAGTTAACTTTTTGGGTCCGGTGACCCTTCCTCAAAACACTGCTCTGAGGAAGGGTCACTGGACCTGAAACGTTAACTCTGATTTTTTCTTCACAGATACTGCCAGACCTGTTGAGCTTTTCCAGCAACTTCTGTTTTTGTTCACAGGAAACTTGCTTAAATAGCAGCATGATAATGTCTAGACAGTTCATTTTAGTCATATTGATGAAGGGATAAATATTGGCCAGAACACCAGGATACAGATTTTCATTCAACATTTGGGAAGGTAAACTAGAAAAATAACTTACCTGGTAGTGCCATCTTCTTTAGAAAGCTATGTTGACTAACGTATTTCATGCGAAATGGGATGGAGTTGGACCACTGCTTCAGGAGGCAGTTTGAAACAACCACCAAGGCAGACGAGTGTCAAAATGGGCTAGTTAGAAGGGTTGCCTCATCTGCAACTTTGGTGGGTTGTACTAAAGGCCATTAGGCTCTTTAGCATTCAGTTTCACACCACCTCACCACCCCTCTTGCTCCCTATGTCTCTGATAAACTCATGCCCCCCCTCAATGCTCCTGTGTCCTTTTCCATGTCACCCTGCATCCTCTCTGCCCGTTGACTTATGCACAATGTATAGAACTAATGAGCAATATAGTAACGATGGCAATTTAAAAGAAAAAATATTCAAAAACTCCTTTGAAAAGGTATTTTTTCACAACCTCATAAAAGTGTCAATCAGACAAGAGTGTTTTACAGCATCAATTACAAAAACTTTACTTTGTTTGCCACCTCTTAATCTTTTCCAAATAAGCATCGAGACTTTGAAAGAAAATCAAAGAAAGAATAACTTACTATCTCTGAATCAAAGCAAACAATTCCCTTATGACTTTGTGAACAGCTCCTGCTGCTGATTCCTTTTGTGAGCCTTGAAGTATAGTCAAGCATTCATAATAAGGCCAACTGGCAATTGTATCAACATAAGCAGATACAACTCCAAGATTCATTGATGGAATCAACAATGGGTTCTAAGTGTAGGCACCTTATAAACTCACAATCCAGGAATGGGGGATAAGAATTCCAGAATTGGATCCATGTTTTTTAAAGCCTCCGCCTCCATTCTGACGTTGAAGGAGACTTGAAAATCAGGGCCAGGATGGGTCAGCTGTTCTTCTTTAAATATTTCTAGAGGAACTTTTATATTTGTCCAGGAAAACAGACATTGCCTTTCATTTAAGAAATCATCTGAAAAGTAGTTGCCATGACATTACTGCACTCCCTCAGCGCTACACTGGTGTTTCAGCCTAGATTTTTGTGTGTGTGAGTGGGATGTGAACCAATAACTTCTGGCTGCAACTTGTATGTATAATCTTGGCAACTTCAATGCTACATGACTCAATAATGCTGATAGTTAACATTAAACGTAACTGTGAGAATGCTAAATAGTGGTTGGTTAATTCAAAGGTCAGAACAAATGTGTAATAATTCATGAAAAAAGTTATCTAAAAATTTAGCTTCAATCGTTATCAAATTGTTTTATAGTATCTTTTAACTTATCTCACGGATATGGAATGCTGAATATAGCATTCTAAAACTTCAAATTTTAAGGGCGCTTGATTTGAGTTTTTAGTGTATAGTTACAGAACAAATCAGAGATTGTTTCATAAAGATCACAAAGACCTGCCCTATCCTGTGACATACAGCAAATGATAACAGTAACAATAGTTTACTGCCTTGGCAGGACAGAGTTATAATTGGATCCTGTTCATTCTACCTGTACTTGGGTTTCCCACATGAACGAAGTGACAGAGATAAAATTCATAAATACAGCTATGAATTTTTTGCTTCTGAATTGGCGTCTATTGAAGGGTTTGGAACGGTGAATCTAGGTATGTTTCAATTTGAGTCTATTAGCCGTATATAAGCATATTGCTGGTGCTTAGGAAGATAGACCTAAGTTAGAGCTGTACTTGTACAGTCCTGTCCATCATCATGGCAAACAGAACAAAAATGAATGACCAGCTAGTTACAATCTACAGATGTGTTCATTTAATTATAATCAATAAAACCAGATACTTATTTTGTACTCGTTTTCCTGGTATGATAACCAAAAGTATCTTCAAACAGTCTTTAGTTATTTATCTAATGAGGGTATCTGAATACTCCCATGAGTGATTGATAATACACATCCTAATTGGCAGTAGAAAGTAGGTTCTGACTTCTATGTTGCGATGAAATCCAAAAAGGTTACAAGTTGCTGTATTGATATGATCTTTGTTGTCGGTGTTCCACACCAAAACTGGTGTTTCTGTTCAAATGTATTGTATTTTACAAATCGATAGGTCTGAATTATAAACTGCAGAAATGTTTGTGTTTGACCATTGATTTCATGAGAAAGTGGGAATGAACAATCAAAAAAAATGTGAAAATAAACTATGCGAAGAAGGAGACACTGTTTTACACACGGTGCTTGTCGAGAGGCCCATCCAAGTGTTTGTTCAATGGCTCAGGAGAGAGATTTTTTTTTCTGTTTATCCGGAGATTTGAAAGCTGATTGATAGAGGACTTGAGGAGGAAGCTTTTCTTCGGTTGATGAGAGTTTTGGCTAAGTGCGTAACGTTTTTAAAGATTTTAATTTTTTTATCTTTTTCATACTTAAAATTAAAATCTGTATCCAAAGAAGGGTAGCTTTTTTATATACAAGGTGCTTTTAAGAGCTTCTTCTTTTTAGGCTTAATGTTAGTGAGGGCTTTCAAGAGACACAGAATGTGATGGTTCATAGATTTAGAGAGTTGGTTACACAGCAGGATCAGTCAGAGAGATGGGTGACTGTCAGGAAAGATAAGAAGGTAGTTCAGAAGTCTCCTGTGTCTATTCCTCTCTCAAACAGATATTCCGTTTTGGGTACTATTGAAGGGGATAGTCAGTCAAAGGAAAATAGAAGTGGCAGTCAGATTGTGGGCACTAAGAATGAACCTTATATTAAGTGGAGTTTGCCCAGTTTTAAAACAGCAATTGTTGTAGGGGACTCTCCTGTTGGGACACAGACAGGAGATTCTGCGGCAGTGAGCATGAATGTAGGATGGTATGTTGCCTTCTTGGTGTCAGAGTTAAGGACATCTCAAAATATTTGAAGCATATGGCCAAAGGAAAATTGAGAAGCCAGAAGTCATACACATTGGTAGGAACAACATAGTTGGGAAAGGATTAAGGCTTTGCAGACTGAATATAAGAGATTAGGTAGAAGGTTAAAAAAAAACCTCAAAGGTTTCTGGTTTCCTCCTGGTGTCATATTCTAATGAGAGTAGGAATAAAAAGGTAGGGCAGATGAATCAATGGCTGAAGAGATGGTGCAATGTGCAAGGATTCAGATTTTTAGATCATTAGGATTTCTTCTGGGGCAGAAAAGACCTGTTCAAAAGGGATGGGTTTCACCTGAACTGGAAAGGGACCGATATCCTGGCGGGGAGATTTGCTAGTTCAATTTTGGAAGCCTTTAAGGTAGTGGAGACAGGGGGTTTCCTAAATAGCATTAAAATTGGAAAGAGAAAGATAGATAAAGATGGTTCTGAATCAGAAAACTGCAAGTTAATTAGAAAAGGCAAGTAACAGCTAGTCAGAGAATGAGGTAACTGTGAAGAATTAAAATGCATTTATTTCAATGCAAGAGGTCTTACAGGCAAGGCTGATGAACTCAGGGCATGTACGTGAACATGGGACTGGGACATCATAGCTATTACAGAAACCTGGCTGAAAGATGAAAACTGGCTGGACAGGGCTGACAGCTATATGGTCTGGGTTTTAGATGCTGTGGGAAGGATAGAAAGAGAGGCAAGAGAGGAGGGGCCAGTGGCATTTTTGATGAAAGAAATTATTGCTGTAATTAGAGAGGATATTTCTGAGTGATCATCCAGTGAAATTCTATAGGTAGAAATTTTAAAAAAGGAAGGGATGATCACTTCGATGGGATTGGAATCTAGGCCCCCCAGTAGTCAGAGGGAAATTGAGGAGCAAATATGTAGACAGATGTCAGATAAATGTAAGAATAATAGGTTTGTAATATTAGGGGATTTAAATTTCCCAAACATTGACTGGAACTGCCCATAGTGTTAAAGGCTTGGATGGTCAATATGTGGATGTTCCTACTAAAGAAGGAGAAAACCTTGACCTCTTGGGATATAAGGCAGGGCAGGTGACTGAAGTGTTAGTAGTGAAACATTTTGAGATTAGTGATCATAACTCTATTAGTTTTAAAATGGTTATGGAAAAAGATAAGCCTTTCATAAAAGTTAAAGTTCTTAATTGGAGTAAGGCAAATTTTAGTGAATGAGAGAAGGACTCACAAAAGTTGCTTAGAGTAGACTGTAGGTAAAGGGATGACTGACAAGTGGGAAGTTTTCAAAAGTATGACAATGAGAGTTCAGAGGCATTATGTTCTGGTTCGGGTGAGAGGTAAGGCTGGTAAGAATAAGGAACAATGGATGAATAAAGATGTTGAGGTTCCAGTCAAGAATGAGAAAGAATCATATATTAGATATAGATGACTGGAATCAAATGAAATTCTTGAAAAGTATAACGAATGTAGGGGTATTCTTAAGAGGGAAATTAGGACGGCAAAGAGGGGATATAAGATGGCCTTGGCAGATAAGGTTAAGGATACTCCAAAGAGATTCTACAAGTACGTTAAGAGCAAAAGAGAGAATAGGAAGAAAAACAGAAGTTGCTGGAAAAGCTCAGCAGGTCCTTTAGCATCTGCGAAAAAAAAATCAGTATTAACGTTCCTCCGAACTGATGGTAGCTGGGAAAACATTGGTTTATTTGCAGAAAATAGGGAGGGGAGGGGAATATGTGTCTGATGGTCGCATCTCTCCCTCAACTGGGTCCAACTCATCTCCCACACTTCCAGCTTCACCCCCTCTACTTCTCTCCTGCAACAGCAATAGGGTTCCCCTTTTCCTTACCTACCTCCCACCAACATCCACATTCAGAAGATCACCAGGCACCATTTTTGCCACCTCTAGTGAGATGCCACCACCAGACACAAATTCTCCTCCCCTCCCTTGTCCACCTTTTGCAGGGACCATTCCCTCCGGGACACCCTGGTCCACTCTTCCTTTACCCCCAACACAACCCCCACTACTGCCAGCCCCCACCTCTCCCCCAAAGCCCTACGGCACCTTCTCCTGTAAACGGTGAAGTTACAACACCTGCCCATTACCTGCTCCCTCCCAAAACCCAAGGCCCCAAACATACCTTCCAGGTGAAGCAACACTTTGCCTGCACTTCTCAGAATCTAGTCTACTGCATTCACTGCTCACAAGGTGGTCTCCTCTGCACTGTCAAAATGAAGCATAGACTGGATGACTGCTTCGCAGAGCATCTACGTTCTGCTCGCAAAAATGTCCCTGAGCTACCTGTTGTCTGCCACTTTAACACACCACCCTGTTCCCTGGCCAACATCTCTGTCTCTGGCTTGCTGCAGTGTTTCAGCAAAGCTCAACACAAGCTGGAAGAACAACACCTCATTTTCCACTTGGGGACCCTGCACCTCTCTGGACTCAATATCAGGTTCAATAATTTTAGGGCCTAAACTCTCCCATGTCGCAGCCCCCTACACCACACACCAGGCCTTGTTGCCACATAGCCTGCCAATACACCTACCTATTGTTTGTCACTAACAGTCCCCATTAACAACTATTTACCCCCTAGCCAAATTGTTATCAACTTTTTTATCTATCCAACTGCTCTTCTCTCTCTTCGGGCTGGATCCTTTATCCTATCATTTACTCCCTAGCCCGTCCCCCTCTGTATTTTCTGCATGTAAACTGACATTTTCCCAGCTACCTTCAGTTCTGAGGAAGGGTCACTGGACCTGAAACATTAACTCTGATTTTTTTCTTCACAGATGCTGCCAGACCTGCTGAGATTTTCCAGCGACTTTGGATTTTGTTCCTGATTTACAGCATCCACAGTTCTCTAGGTTTTTATTGAGAGAGAATAGTGCCCATTAAAGATCAATGGGGTCATCTATGTGTTGAACCTTGGGAGATGGCAGAAGTACTAAATGAGTATTTTGAGTCGGTTTTACTGTGGAAAAAGAAAAGGAGGCTAGGGAACTCGGGGAAATAAATGTTGATGTTTTGAAAACAGTTCACAGTACAGAAGAGAAAGTGCTGGAGGTCTTAGAAACCAGAAAGGTAGATAAATCTCTGGTATCTGATCAAGTGTGTCCCAGGACATTGTGGGAAGTTAGAGAAGAAATTGTGGGGGCCGTAGCATAAATATTTGTATCATCTATAGCCACGGGTGAGGTGCCGGAGAACTGGAGGGTGGCTAATGTTGTGGCTTTATTTAAGAAAGGCTGTTAAGAAGAAGCTTGGGAACAATAAACCTGTGAGCCTGACATCGGTGGTGGGTACGTTGTTGGAGGTGATCCTGAAAGATAGGATTTGCATGCATTTGGATAGGCAAGGACTGATTAGGGGTGGTCAGCATAGCTTTTTGCAAGGGAAGTCATGTTTCACAAACTTGTTTGAGTTTTTTTAAGGAAGTAACTGAAAAGATTGACAAGGGCAGAGTGGTAGACATTGTTTACATCGACTTTAGTAAAGACTTTGACAAGGTTCCGCGTGGTAGACTAATTAACAAAATTAGATCACATAGGATTCAGGGAGAGCTTGCCAACTGGATACAAAATTGGTAGGAGACAGAGACAGTTATTTTTCGAACTGGAGGCCTGTGACTAGTGGTGTTCCATAGGGATCAGTACTGGGTCCACTTTTGTTTGTCATGTGCATAAACGCTTTAGATGAGAATATAGCAGACATGGTTAGTAACTTTGTGGATGATACCAAAATTGGTAGTTTAGGGGACAATGAAGAAGGTTAAGTAAGCTTACACAGAGATCATGATCAGTTAGGTCAATTGCCTGAGGAATGGATAAATGTAAGCTATTTACTCTTTACTCAGAGAGTAGTAACGGCGTGGAATGCCCTGCCTGCAAAAATAGTAGACTCGCCAACTTTAAGGGCATTTAAATGGTCATTGGATAAACATATGGATGATAATGGAATAGTTTAGATTAGATGGGCTTCAGATTGGTTTCACAGGTCGGCGCAACATCGAGGGCTGAAGGGCCTGTACTGCGCTGTAATGTTCTATATTCTATGTTCTATTGCATTTTGGTAAAACAAACAAGGGCAGGGCTTATATAAGTAATGATAAGGGGCCTGAGTAGTGTTGTAGGACAGAGAAATCTAGGGGTTCAGGGTTTTTATAATTCTTTGACATTTACATCATAAGATAGATAAGGTGGTTAAGAAGGTGTGTAGCATGCTTGCTTTTATTGCTCAGACGAATGACTATAGGAGTTGGGAAATCATGTTGACGTTGTTACAGGACATTGGTGAGTTCTGGAGTACTGTGTGCAGTTCTGGTCATCCTGCTATAGGAAAGGTATTATTAAATTGGAGACGGTTCAGAAAAGATTTACCGAGATGTTGCTAGGAATGAAGGGTTTGAGTTGTAAGGTGAGGCTAGATAGGCTGGGACTTCTTTCACTAGAGATTAGAAGGTTGAGGGATGACCTTATAGAGGTTTATAAAATCATGAATGAAGGGCATAGATAAGGTGAATACCAAGGGTTTTTTTCCCTAGAGTGGGGGAATTCAAAACTAAGAGGCATATTTTTAAGCTGAGAGGAGAAGATTTAAAAAAAGACATGAGGGTCAACTTCTTTACACAGAGAGTGTTTCATGTGTGGAATGAACTGCCAGAGGAAGTGATGGATGGAGGTACAGTTACAACATTTAAAAGACATTTGGATAGGTACAGTACATGAATAGGAAAAGTTTGGAGGGATATGGGCCAAGCGTAGGCAAGTGGGATTAGTTTAGTTTGGGAACATGGTCAGCGTGGACTAGCTGGACCAAAGGGTCTGTTTCCATATTGTATGACCCTATGACTCTATGACATCCAGTTCACAGCTCGGTGCTTCTACGTGCCAATGCAAATGGTGACTACTTTTTGATAGCCCAGAGTCAAAGCAGCCCAGAACTCCTGCTTCTCCTGGCACCATAAAAAACCTTATTGTTGTTTAAGGTACCATTTGCTGTAACACTTATGGAAGAATGAATGATGCCCCTGCCTCTGAGCCAGGAGGCCCACATTCAAGTCCCATCTGCTCCAGAGACGTACAATAGTCTCTGATCAAGCTGATTACAAGGTATTTGCAAGTTCCACTAAGTTCTATCCTAAAATGGTAACCAGACTCCCATGTATATTATAGGAGTCTGACCAAAACATCACCAGTAAACAATAATGGCCTTGCTTTGTGGTAATTTCCAGCATTTGCTCTGTTAATTGTAGCTTACAGATATTTTGAGTCTGTGAGTCATTTTATACAATATTCTAATAGATTGTTTTACTGCACAGTAATATTTTGAGATGCTTCCAATTTGATTTGAGGATTAGATAGGGTGGACAGTGGGAGCCTTTTTCCTCGGATGGTGATTGCTAGCACGAGGGGACATAGCTTTAAATTGAAGCGTGATAGATATAGGACAGATGTCAGAGGTAGGTTCTTTACTCGGAGAGTAGTAAGGGCATGGAATGCCCTGCCTGCAAAAGTAGTAACTCGCCAACTTTAAGGGCATTTAAATGGTCATTGGATAAACATATGGATGATAATGGAATAGTGTAGGTTAGACAGGCTTCAGATTGGTTTCACAGGTCGGTGCAACATCGAAGGTCAAAGGGCCTGTACTGCGCTGTAATGTTCTATGTTCTATGTTCTATGAAACAATTATAGAAAATGTGGCATCCATTAGAAACAATTTCTGAGGGAAAAGAAAGAAAATGCTCCCTTTAAATCTGAGCAGCCAATGACATTTACTGCAAAACTACCAGCTAAATATTTTAGATGTCCATGAGCAGCTAAAATTTCTTTAACAATCATTGTACTCTCATAAGATGTTGTCCACGGAAAAGATATCCTCCAAACAAGAGATCCAACGAGTCTCATTTATGAAGTCAGGAAATATTCATTCGTAAAAAACTGAGTTGTATTGATTCAGTGTAAATTTTCTCCAATCATGTTAATAAGTTGGAATGAGCTGGAATATATAACAACCAAGAAAAGTATTAATTTCATAATTCCTTAGCTACAACATTGCAGTGATTTCTTTTCGTGAGCTACAGGCATGTATTTAATTTCTCACGTTCTCTATTTTCCATCTGTTCTTTTTCATAGCTAGCTTGCATAGCTATTGTACAACTGTCTTTCTCTTTTTAGGAATGGATGAAAAACTGGAGGAAAATCTGGATCCTGATTTGGCCAGAATTTTTCATGATTTTATAGCAATCATGCCAATGGTGGCTCAAGCAAACCAAATAAGTGAAGAACTTAACAAGGTCTGTTTCATGTGATGATTCAATTACATATTATTTTGACTGCAGCTAAGTTCTTAGTTTTATAATCCTATCTCAGCAATGCAATATGCACTGAATTCAAATCTGAAATCCACAATAAAACCCCAAGTTGGGAAGTTACAATGAGTTACATTTGCAGAGGAGTACAATTCTTATCCACAGGCCATTGTTACCGTGGCTTGTCATTAAATACTAATTAATTGCATGTTCTCTTCCTTTGTTAAAGATATTTTCTAACTTTATAAAGTAGTGGCCCCTGATATGGACAGAGGTGGTGTTTTCTCTGACAAACCAGACCTCCCTAGGTGCTGTGAAGTTGTGCACATGTGTATATTGCAAATTCTCCTCTCAAGAGCTCAGCCTGGTTGACAGGCATGTCTCTCACAGGGTGCAGCTCCTGAGCTGCTATTCGATATATAAGGCCATGTGATAAGCCCTTCAAAAAATTTGATGCAACCCAGATTTAGCTAAAAAACGTAAGATTTACCTGATGTTTTAGTCAAGGTTTTGTTGTGAGATAATGTCTTTATGTCAGCTCCCTGAGGTGCCAGTAATTTTGCTAGCCTGAATGTAGTTGTATATACAGCAATCATGCAACAAACCTCATTATCATCTGAGAACAGGGCCACTTCAATTGGCAGCTGCAAACTATTCAAAAACTGTTACTCTGTACCACATAATTGTACATGTGACAAATACAACACATGTCTGCAGTCGTGCAGATCTGATCCCCTTGACGAGAATCAGAAATCCAGAAGGCTCAGAAGAAAAGGTCAAATTTCATGCAATTTAGCTCACCACTTTAAGAGCATTACTGCTTTAACAAGACAAATACAGTTAGCCAGCAGCTGGAACATGATCACAAATAAGAAGCTGTAAGGGAGAGGCTGAAAAGGCTGGAGCTATTTTCCCTGGAGCATGAGAGGCTGAGGGATGACTGTTTAGAAGTGTATAAAATCATGTGGGGCATGGATAGGGTGAATAGCCAAGGTCTTTTTCCCAGGGTAGGTAAGTCCAAAACTAGAAGACTACAGGTTTAAGGTAAAAGGAGAAAGATTTAAAAAGGACTTGAGGAGCAACTTTTTCATGCAAAAAGTGGCACATGTACAGAATAAGCTGCCAGAGGAAGTGGTGGAGACTGGTACAATTACAACATTTAAAAAACATATCGATGAATACATGAATAGGAAAGGTTTGGAAGGATTTGGACCAAATGCTGGTAAATGAGACTAGATTAATTTAGGATATCTGGTCGACATGAACGAGCTGGACCGAAGGGTCTGTTTCCATGTTGTACAGCGCTATTACTCCGTAAGAGACAACAGTGCCTGTGGAAGAAGCAAAAATGCAAGCTCAGCACTCAAAGGCAAAACTACATTAAGAAGCTGGCAAGAAACGCTGAGGCAAGAGTGAGATGGGAAAAGAGAGAAAGGTCAGCCAAACTTAGAAAATACAGAAGCTTTGGTGAAGAATTTTTATTATTCACTCACGGGATATGAGCATTGCTGGCTGGCCAGCATTTATTGCCTGTCCCTAGGTGCCCTTGAGAATGTGGTGGTGACTGTCTTCTTGAACCAGTATAGTCCATGTGCTGTAGGTTGACCCACAATGCCATTAGGGAGGAAATTCCAGGATTTTGACCCAGCAACAGTGAAGGAACGGTGATATATTTCCAAGTCAGGATAGTGAGTGGGTTGGAGAGGAACTTGCAGGTAGTGGTGTTCCCATGTGTCTGCTACCCTTATCCTTCTAATTAGTAGTGGTCATGGGTTTGGAAGGTAGTAGAGGGATTGGATGTTTGTGAATATGGTGCCATTTAAGCAGGCTGCTTTTTCCTGGATGGTGTCAAACTTCTTGAATGTTGTTGAAGCTGTACCTATCCAGGCAAGTCGAGAGTATTCCATCAAACTCCTGACTTGTGCCTTGAAGATGGTGGATAGACTTTGAGGAGTCAGAAGGTGAGTTACCTGCCGCAGTATTCCTATCTTCTGACATACTTTTGAAGCCATTGTGTTTATGTACTCGGTTTAGTTGAGTTTCTGGTCAATGGTAACCACCAGAATGTTGATAGTGGGGGGATTCAGTGATGGTAACACCACTGAATGTCAAGGGGAGGTAGTTAGATTGTTTCTTATAGGAGATAGTCATTGCCTAGTATTTGAGTGGCATTAATGTTACTTGCCACTTGTCAGCCCTAGCTTGGATATTGTCCAGGTCTTATTGCATTTGAATAAAAACCGAAAGAACTGCGGATGCTGTAAATCAGAAACAAAAACAAAGTTGCTGGAAAAGCTCAGTAGGTCTGGCAGCATCTGTGAAGGTTCTGAGGAAGGTCACCGGACTCAAAATGCTAACTCTGTTTTTACCTTCACAGATGCTGCCAGCCCTGCTGAGCTTTTCCAGCAACTTTGTTTTTGTAGTATTTGAACATGGACTCATTCAGTATCTGAGGAGTCACGAATGGTGCTGAACATTTTGCAGTCATTAGTGAACATCCTCACTTCTGACCTTATGATGGATGGGGGTCATTGATGTGGCAGTTGAAGATGGTTGGGCCAAAGACACTACCCTGCAGTGATGTCTTGGAGTTGAGATCTCTGGCCTTCAACAACTACAACCGTCTTCCTATTTGCCAGGTATGATTCCAACCAGCAGAGAGTTTGCCTCCTGATACCCCTTGATTCAAATTTTGTGTGGGCTCCTTGATACCACACTTGGCTGAATGCAGCCTTGATGTAAAGGGTACTCTCACTTCACATGTGGAATTCAGCTCTCCTGCCTATATTTGAACCAAGGCTATAATGAGGTCAGGAACTGAGTGACTGGTGGATCCATGACTGAATTCTGTAAGGAATAACGTCTGGGTCCAGGAGATAAAGTTAGAAATCTATGAAGGAAAAAAAGAGTAACTTTATGATAAATGTTATGAAGACCAGAAAGGGAAGGCAAGGGAGTAAAAATGAATGGCATCACCATCATTGTTAGTTTACAGGAGGTGCAGCTGCAAGGAGCAGTAAAAGGGTCAGAAAACAAACTTCGACCAGGGATAAAATGAGACCAGTATCAGGAAGGCCTCAGAATTTATTTAAGCTGAAAACTAGTTCTGAAGAAGACTCATACTAGAGTCAAACCATCAACTGTGAATCTCTCCAGATACTGTCAATCCTGCTGAGTTTTTCCAGCAATCACTGTGATTGCTTTAAATTTCCAGCATTCACAGTATTTTGCTTTTCTGAAATCTTAGAATAAATATTAGCCACCATTTTGATTGTTTAAAAGGTGGGAAACCCTGATAAAAAGGGGAAAATCTAACGAACAGTAAAGCGATCGATTATTACACGGAAACAGATTTTCAAAGCATGAAATGGGTGGATTACCACACAACAGTCAATAATATGAATACACATACAATCTAAAAATTGACTGAAGAATTCAATGCAGTATTACTAAATCTTTCCAACCCCAGGAAAAGGTGAGCCATGACAAGAAACAGAAAGAAAGAATCTATTGAAATTAGTTACAATGGCATAAAAGAAATGTTTCATGTGGCCAAGAAGAAACGATGACCACCAGGCTCTAACAGCATTTCACCATCATGGATGATTTACAAGTGTATGACGAGAAAACCAGTCATTCCAGCTTTCTTTTGGGAAGCTGTATAAGGAAGGCTACACTGAGGACACTCAGCATTACCAGGTTTTCAGCCAGGGCTCCGTCAACAGGCTTGTACTTGTTTCAACAGAGCTGCCATCTTCCATGATGGGCATTTGTAAGATTAAAGGTTCCCAGGTGATGTTATATTGTAACTATCTGAAACAGGAGGGAGAAATTCTTCTGTGAAGAAAATTCATCGGATTAAAGGTCTTCCAGATAATGATTCTAAATGGGGGAGAAAAGCTTAGCAACTGATGTTCTAAAAGGCAATGGCTCTGAAGGGGTTAATACTTATGTTACATTGGCTCCACCGACTGTACTGATGTCACGTAGTACTGTCTGTGGATAGGTACAAGGAGATCTACTCTCGTTTTTAAGGAGACCAGATATGTCTGTACAGCTCCCTAAGATTGTAATAATTATGCCTGACGAACATAGTTGTGACCAACATAATTGCTATTATGCAATGAATATTCATGATATCAAAGAACGGTGCCTCTTCTGTAGATATTCTACAGTGGCGTATTCTCTATCACTGATCACTAGATCAGCCGAAGGCAAAGCAAGGACAAAAGACAAAGACAAAAGTAACAGCAAACTACTGTAAACAATGCTTACCCAGTACCACATCCATAAGGTACCAGCAGTAGTTACCTGGGAAAATACCACATTATTGAACAAAGAACAAAGAACAAAGAAAATTACAGCACAGGAACAGGCCCTTCGGCCCTCCAAGCCTGAGCCAATCCAGATCCTCTATCTAAACCTGTCGCCTATTTTCCAAGGATCTGTATCCCTGTGCTCCCTGCCCATTCATGTATCTGTCTAGATTCATCTTAAATGACACTATCATGCCCGCCTCTATCACCTCCGCTGGCAACGCGTTCCATGCACCCACCACCCTCTGCGTAAAGAACTTTCCACGCATATCTCCCTTAAACTTTTTCCCTCTCATCTTGAAATTGTGACCCCTAGTAATTGAGTCCCCCACTCTGGGAAAAAGCTTCTTGCTATCCACTCTAATGAGAACATTGGTTTGGCACAAGTTTTCTGATTCCCAACTCCAGGAGAGAGGAGCAGGTCCCTGGCTCAAAGGGGAGTGAAATCTTTGGATGGAGGATGGCTTGATGTGGAGATTTGATGACATGGAAACTTGGTAAGCCAGCTTCTCCTACTTCTATAGGTCCACAAGCAGGGCATATATCTCTTCCTGAAGCTTTCCTTGAGCTGCCGAAGAATAAAGGCCAGTCGATGTTACACTTTAAAACAGGATAAACATCAGGCCCCCGGCCTTGTTATAATATATAAGTGGCCAATCTACGTCCTTAAAGTAGATTGACAGCTCATCCCCTTGCCCTGTCCTTGGTAAACCTGAGAATAGATGGATTGGCTTCAGGTTTGAATGTTTTGAATGTTTTGAATGTTTACATGTCATGAGACAACAAGGCCCTTTTTGTTGGAGGTTAAAATTTTCTCCGAAGAATAAAATGCAGTGAGTGTTGTGGCCCCTACAATGTGCAAATTTGTGTCTCTAGTTGCAGTAAACATTGCTTTGCAGAGCCTAGTAACACTCTGAAGTGGTTGGAAGTTTTGTGAGTTTAAATCCTACTCCTGAGCCCTGAGGACATTGAGTGAGTGAGTTTTGAGTAAGTTTTCTGCTATCAGAACTGCTGTTTGCAGGTGTGATGTTGAACTGAATTTGTCTTCTCTTGTTGCCAAGGCACTCTTTGAAGAACAGGAATTTTTTTTGTATCCTCACCAACGATTATCCTCAATTAAGATGAAACAGAGTATCAACTTGTTTTTGGACCTTTCTGTGTGTGAATTGGCTGCCATCTTTTCTCATTTACAGTGGAATCTGCATTTCAGAAGTAATTTGTTAACTGTAAAATTCTTTGGGATGCCCAAAGTTGCAAAAGGCACTTGATAAATGAAGGAATATCCCGTTTAGAGTCATAGAGTCGCAGAGTCCTACGGCACAGAAACAGGCCCTTCGGCCCAAACTGGTCCATGCCAACCAAAATGCCCATCCACACTAACCCCATTTTACTGCACTTGGCCCACATTCTTCTAAACCTTTCCTATCCATGTATTTTTCCAAAAGCCTTTTAAATGTTGTTAATGTACTCGCCTCAACCACTTCCACCAGAAACTCATTCCATATGCATACCACCCTTTGTGTAAAAAAGTTGCCCCTCAGGTTCCCATGTATTCTTTCCCCTCTTATCTTAAACTGATGCCCTCTAGTCCTCAATTCCCCAAGCCTTGGAAAAAGACTAAGCGCATTCACCCTATCCATGCCTCTTATGATCTTATATACTTCTATAAGATTCACCCTCTGTCTCCTACACTCTAAAGCAAAAAGTCCTAGCTTGTTCAACCTCTCCCTATAACTCAGTCCCTTGAGACCTGGCAACATCATTTTAATTTTTTTCTGCACTCTTTCCAGTTTAAGAACATCCTTCCTATAGCAAGGTGACCAAAACTGAACACTCCAGGTGTGGCCTCACCAGTGTCCTTTACAACTGCAACATAACTTCACAACTTCTTTACTCAATGCCCTGACTGAAGAAGACCTGTGCGCTAAAAGCCTTCTTCACTGCCCTGTTGACCTGTGACTCCACTTTCAGAGAACTGTGCACCTGAACTCCAAGGTCCCTCTTCCCACTACACTCCTTAAGACCCTACCGTCCATGAAACTCCTGCATGATTTGACTTTCCAAAATATCTCGAAAAACTATTTGCCACAAAGAGGTAAAGCCATCAGGTATTCAATCCATACCATTTTCCGTGATGCTGTGAGGTTAGTTTAAGAAATGGATGTATTGAAGCCTAGAAAAAGCTTATTTTCCTAATTTGCATTCTTGAAATGATGAGCAGCATCAAGTACATAAAATTCAGAGAGAGAATAGGCTAAAATGAATCAAAGAAAGGCAATTCATTATTCAATCCAGTACCAAAATAATAGTGCATTTATGTCTTTCTGAAGGGGGTTACCTTTGAACTTGAGGTGAAGCACTTGACGTCAACAGATGCCAAGGGAGAGGGATTAGAAAAATAAATTATTGTGAAAGTAACAAACAAGCTAACAAAACAGGTAAGTGACATCAGGAGTTCTATTCTGTTCAGGTAGAATTTCAAATTGAATCATGTTAATACAAATGTGATTGGAAAATTCTAATTGTACATTTCCATGTGTGTGACTGAACAGCATCAAATTAGTGATATATTCTTTCCTAACAATGTATTGATGTTCAATAAGTATTAATACTATTCCAACTAAAGAGCCTGGTCTGTACTTCACCTTAGTCAAGTTTTACACTATCCATTTAACTCTAAAGACTCCTAACGTATACAGCTGCAAAAAACAAATGTCACCTTTTTTGGCAAATTAGGTATGGGCAACAAATGCAGTCTTGTCAGTATCGCTAACTGCCTAGAGAGAAACTTGTTAAAAATTGTGAAGAGACGTAGAATAAAAATCCTGCTCTTATTTTTCCCGTAATTATATTCCTATTCGAGTCATATCCCATGCCTAACATGGGATCCTGTAAGTAAAACCTCTGCATAGTCAATATTGTGGCAGGGCAGTGAGCTGTGATAGCATCTTTCAAGCTATCATGAGTTATGAGGAAAAGGAGTCATGCCAAGTTAATTCAAATATTTCTTTCCATCTGGCTGCTTCCACAGTAAGAATAATGTCACTAAATTATTTACTACATTATACAGCAAGGATGAGCATTCACGTGTTCTCTTTTGACTTTCTCTGGAAACTTATTGGACCTCTGCCAATTCCATAATGAGCTGAATGCTACTACAGAACTTCAGAGAAACTCAAAAATTGAATTTTTCTATCTCTTGTAGCAAGGTGCCTTACTTCAGCCAAACACCTCCAAGGCTAAGAACAGGAGTTTGCTAACATGAGGAGCTCTGAGCATGGTGTCACATTTGATTATTCCCACTACACAGCACTAACAATTGGGTGCATTACCATACAGACAAAAGTATGGGTCAGATACCGAGAGGTTATAAGGTTACATTCTACCATGATAAATTGTGAAATGAAATATAATAAATATGGTCATTTGGGGGCTGATGCAGGAAAAAAGAAATTATGATGCGCTGTCAGATGGTTGGAAAGATCCGACTGATTCATTAATGTCCTTCAGGGAACCTAGCTTTTATTTGTTTTGTGTTTATTTTTCTAGACTTGTACAAGCACGTTCATCTTTCACATGCCATACTTGATCAAACCAATCGGTCCTCTAGGCATTTATTTCTGTGTTCAGTGCCTGTGAATGGAAAACAAAATGATTATTGGTCTATTTCAAGGTCGAGATCTGGCCACGGGACAAGTTCACTGATCGAGAGCTTTTAATTGAAGGCATTTACCAGCACTTTCTAGAAAATGGAACAGTACCTAATATGGTGGAACAAGATCCATTCTGGGATTGTGTTGAGATCTTGCATCTTGGGAGGTAAAAATTAGAAAGAATGTACTGTTAAAGCATTATATTTTCATTAAGCTTCTATCGATTATTGCCTATGCAACCTTTTGCCTCAAAGGGATTTTGTTTTTACTCTGTTTCATGACAACATTGGATTTAATTCACAACAGGTTAGCTCTCAGGGACCAGTTTTCCAGAATGTTCCTTAGGACAAATTAGTAGGAATACCAAAAAAAAACTTGCATTTCACTTTAAACATGATTAAACATTCCCATGATGCTTCACAGGAGCATTACAAAACTAAATTTGACATGGTCACATAGGGAAATATTAGGAAGGGTCCCCAAAACCTTGGTCAAATAAGTAGGTTTTAAGAGATGTATTTAAAGACAATAGAGTTGTAGACAAGAGGAGCAGTTTATGGAAGGAACTCGAAAACTTAGGCTGAAGGTAGTCAAAGGCAATGATGAAGCAATTAAAATGGGGAAGAATTCTAAACAAGAATTCAGATTATAGATGTGATAACTATCTCAGAGGGGTATTATCATAATATCACATTATTTTTGAAACAACGGAGCTTGTTAACAATGTTCCAGAGCTATTCGTATTTTAATATCCAAGTGATCTTCAAATGCCCAGTGGGGGAAGGAAAACTATTCACCAGAGTGCTCACAAAGAGGAGGTTTTTGCTTTAAAAGTGGCAGTGTCAAAAACATCAGTACTAATTGATACATTTTGTAACTTGAATACTCAAAAATGACAAATTAATTCATCAGTAAAATGGTTAATGTCCATTTTGCTATCAACATGAACCATTGTAAATGTATTGCAGTGCCCATGCGTGGTTGGAAACTTTGGCATATTGCATGGCTTACGAAGACCAGGTGGAGGCTATTAACTGTCAAAGGAAAGAAGAAGCCGTTATACAGATCAGATTGCTGCCCTGCACTCCAAGTGGAAAGTAAGCTCAGAACATGACCATAAAATGTTAACACTGTTCAGTTAAATATAAATTGACCTTGGGGGGAGTACAATGTCAAATCAATTTTGCGGTGTAGGGAGAGGGACTCCATTGGGCATTGAGTGCCCAAACTATAGGCCTGTTTCCCAAATTGCAACCCACAACCAGGTTCCTAGAGTTTATTCAGCAGCCTTGGCCATGTAGCATGGGCAGCTTTGCCACTGGTAAAATAACAGTGGTGGTGACAAAAGCCTCTTCACTAGTGATTAACTCATCACTTCCAGCTCACAGCTTACCTAAGGGTAGTCAGGCTGGTAGAACTGCAGCAGAGTTGGACAGTTGATTAGGACAGCACCTCCACCATGCCATCTAATTTTACCAGATCTAGTGGATTACCAGAGATCATCTGTACAGTTGCTTAAGAGAAACATTTAAATTAAAAGCAGTCACATTCCTCTTTATCTGATATGCAGAACCAAGGCTTTGAAAGTTAAAATGACATTATGCAGACGGCAAAAATTCTTTGGACTGGTAGAAAGTATACGGCCATCTTAATTATGAAAAGGTACTTAATTGAAGCCACAACAGATTGATCTGAATTTTGCCAAGTTCTGATTTATTTAGCCAATAAATATCACATTAATTCTGCCTGCTTCTAACAGCAATCTGAGCCTCAATTTACATTTCAAAATAAACTTGAGAACAGGATTACATAAGAGTGGTATTAAAACGTAAATATTTATTACTGTAGCTACAGAAAACATGATGGATGATGTGACCATGCCGTAAGATGTTTACCCCGAGTAAAATAACTAACAACTTGATAGGAATCTGTAGCTGTTGAAATTCTCATAAATATTCACAAGTGCTATAACATTAATTGGAAAATTCATTTTACTTTGAAATTTACCACTTCATCTTGTGTTCTCACTTCAACTTTCAATCTCTGTTTTTTGATGTCAAACATCAACAAAATTTGAGACAACTTGAGAATATTTTAATACAGTTAATTTTATGCACCAACATAATTATGCATGCCACAAATTAAATAAAAACCAAAAGAACTTGGATGCTGCAAATCAGAAATGAAAACAGAAATTGCTGGAAAAACTCAGCAGACCTGGCAGCATATGTGGAGAGATATTAGAGTTAACGTTTCAGACCGAGTGACCTTTCCTCAGAACTGGACTCAAAACATTAAGTCTGATTTCTCTCCACAGATGCTTCCAGACCTGCTGAGTTTTTCCAGCAATTTAAGTTTTTGTTGCCACAAATTAACTTGGGTAGATTGAGGGTAATGATTGCACCTCAATAACCAGTCAAGTGAATCTTCACCATTTGTTACTTTGTAAATCCATTTTTAACCCTTTATAAGTGAATTGGTTTTGAATGATGTAAAATTGGACACGTTTCTCTGAAAGAGCCTAACATTTGATCGAGCTGAAAATTATTTGTTATTGGAGACAGAATGAATGCAGGCTCTGTAATATGATCAGTATCTCACATGTAGGCAATGCAAATAAGACACTAAAGGTTTTTAACTATGCACAAGCTGTGAGGCACTGCTTGCACTACAAGGATTGCAAAGTATACACAAGTATATGTGCCCCTGCAGAACAGTATAAACTTTTAAGGTTGTTGAACATGCTGAGCAATAGCACTGAGAGAGCCATTAAGTGAGAATTCCAGGAGAAAACAGACTAATGTAAGTCATCAAGCAATTTACAAAGGTCGGATTAGTAAATGATACTGAAGGAGTTTAGATGTAGAGAGGTGGGAGGAGGGTCCCTCATGTGAAGTACAGTACAAACACATCTAAGGCCTGTTGAGCTGACTGATCTATTTCATTATTGTACAATATATACAGTCCTGTGTACTCACTATGCTTGATTCTATTATATTTCATGCATTTTAGAAACCTACACGTCAGGAATATTTATTTTTCAATATAAGAATTACTCTGGCTACCTGGAGATATTCATCACACAATTGAGACTTTGTAAAAGTTCTCCAATAGTCAGGATTTCAGAGCATAACTTTTGTTAAAAAGCCCTCGCAAGTCACCCCACTCCTTTTAAAGATAACACAGTGTGGAGCTGGAGAAACACACAGGCCGGGCAGTGTCAGAGGAGCAGGAAAGCTGATGTTTTGGGTCAGGACCCTTCCATTCCTTTTAACTGGTTTTAATTGAAAAGTGTGCACTCGAGCGAAGGTGCATTTAAAAAAAGGCAACTAATATGATATATGTACATTCCCTGTTTAGCCCACTGGGAGAGGAATCTGTCATTGTTGATCCTGACGATTTGCTGGGAAAAGGCATGGACTTTCAAATGCAGATTAGTCTATGTTTAGGAGTGAAATGGATCAAAGCAGCAGAGGAGTTCAAATTGGGTGAGATATCCCAGCTTTCATCTACATACTCCAGTGACACACAAAGCATTCAAACACCTGAGGTTTTATTCTAATAAGTAGCTTACAATTAGACACAAACTTTTTCTAAGTTTTCCTCCACCTCCTGAAAATTTTGTTAAATTGTCGAAAATTGAAAACTCATTCCCTCTTTCATGAAACCCTGTCACTATTTCATTCTGATGATTTTCATGTACAAGTTATTTTGTGCTGCTTACTGATGGATGTTGTAAAACTCAATCTGAATATGCAAGAATTGCCAAACGGAATGTAAGGTGAATCAGTGAAGGTCACAGTCATTTTAAATATCTTATATACTTCTACTTGTTATTTTGTCCTTGTAATTTGCTGATCTGATTTATATTTGATGATGTACTGGATAGTTACCAGTATTTTATTCACTTGAAGACTTCACCTGACGAAGGAGCAGCGCTTTGAAAGCTTGTAATTTCAAATAAGCCTATTGGACTATAACCTGGTGTTATGTGACTTCTGATTTTGTCCACCCCAGTCCAACACTAGCACCTCCATGTCATTTACTACCTAAGCTGTGGTGTTCAGAACTTAATAGAGCACTCTATGTGGGATCCAACCAGGGTTTTGTATAGCTGCAGCTATTGAGTATTAATAATACCCCAAAAAATTCCATTTCAGCACCTCCAGCTTTGGAACTGGTTGCCAAGTACTGGTAAAAGCAGATTTGGTGACACATTTGCTTTTGTACAATAGAGGCAGGGCTGCTCTTCTTGAGATACTATGCTCCCAAGTTACCCATTTTAAAGTGGATTTATGATGAGCAGTTTTCTCTGGAATCAAAGGTTAATCAGGAACTCTCACTAGCGCCAGGCTGAGATGATGGGACAAGGACAGAGAAAGATTGGCCAGGAGTAGAAGGGGGAGGTGGTCCAAAGGGTGTAAAAATTAGTGGGCAGGAACAGGACTTCCTGTGGTCCATGGATCCAACGAAAGGGGGTTCATCATCCTTGCTTGCCACCAAGCTACACAGATACTGCTGTCAGATTGGGTTCTTGGCATGGGCCTTTCCCATATCTGGTAAAATCCCAGTAGCTCAGGGTGAGGTACTTCTTTAAGTGGGTTTTGATTGTCCAACTAAGAACCTGTAAGGGACCATGGGTAAGTGGACAACCAGAAACTCTGCACTGACGTTGTTGACTGATACCGAACTCTGATTTGCAGCAATTGTCTGCCTGTTCTTTTCATGAAACAGAGAAGTGCATAGAGTGCTGGCTGTTCTTGTGCTAGATAGAATTTTGTTAAAGACTAAAGCTCCACAGCTCTTCAGCTTTGTAGAGAGTCAATTCTGGCTTGGAATAGATCAATTCCTCAAGTTTTCCTGTGGGAATATGGTCTCTCCTTCCTTCTGGGTAAGCATATCATTTACAGTCACTGTCTTCCTACTTGGAGCAATTCAGTTGAGATCTAGAACTTATCACGCATGATAGTCTAGTGGAGCTCCAATTACATGAAAGCATTATTAACCCTAGCATTTCAAAACATTTAAACTTGGTACTTTTAGATACCTCCATATATTCAGATACCACATTCTTCTTCAATCATATTCACTTGCTACTTAACAAAATACAAAGACTGTGATGAAAATTTAACACTCATTTATTCAGATTTGAATGCAGCGAGAAATGCCAAGGGGAAAATTCAGGTGTAACATGTATCAACACAGCATGGAGTCAAAAGAATTCAAGTTCTCTATTAGTAGAAATGTGATAAAAATAGTTCAATGAAATGATGAAGAATATTTAAATCAACAATTAAAATTTGCAATTGAAGTTTTCTCTGCACCTATTTAGGCTTTACTCTTACTCTATAACCAACAATATCTGTACCATGTACTTGCAGCCCATCTGAAGATGTTAATACCAAATCTCAGCAATGTTATAACACATTATCAATATGTAGAACATTAGATTTGTCCATATTCAGTATAAATTTCCAATTTTAACATCTTATAAAGAGTTTCAGGGTGTTGTTTTTCAAATTACAATGATTTTGTTAACAAATAGCTTCTTGTGTGCGCAGGTTTATGATGTATAGCCTTCCTGCAACATTCTATACCCCTACTGTGTGGAATAATGCCAACTTTCAAATGGATTATACAATGTCTTTCACGATTCGACATGTTACTGCAGATTTCCTCAGCTATTTGAAAACACATGCAGTAGTACTGGAGCTGTGGGGTTTGCAAGGTGTGTGAATTGAACTTCAAAATTGTTACAGGCAATGAAGAAAATCTGACATAAAGATGCAATTTAATCACACGTACTGTTATTAAATCCTCAAAGCTACTACATTGTAGCTAACCAAGTGATGGAGTGTGTTTCAGCTCCTGTTGTTGCAATTTCACTCACTGTGAATTTGCATTTCTTACATCATCAGGTGGAAGAGATGTAAACACAATGTTGGTGCTTAACTTGGGGGAGGTGGCAAGGCAAATCTGTTTAGTGGTTTACTGTAAGTAGTGAATAAAGACTAGGTCAAGAGCAGTAGCTCTAGAAATCTGAAGCAAGCTACATGTCTGTGCTCTGGTTGAGAAGTTAATGCCTAAGGCAGAGACAAATGCACATGTGGTAAAATGTTTAATGAGAGTTAATATTCCATCATTAAAAATTCACATTACTTGGCTTTGTCTGTGGTAACTTTCATTCTAAAACCTTTAAGAAGATAGGCAATGCCAGCTACTCTTGAACTTGGAATAGCAAATGATTGCTATCCATGCTAAGCATTCCTCAGCACCTGGAAGAGTTATATTCAACAACGATCAATTGGCGTATTCTTCTATGGATGGATCTTCAAAATTACCTAAAATTACTTGGGAGTCTATTAGTGGCAGTCTTGACTATCCTAGTATCATGTAGGATACAACACACAAGGAAGATAATTGCCCACCATCCCAGCGCCTGCTCTTTGATTGAGCGATTATTCTCCTGCTCTTTTGTCATAGCCCTATAAAATCATTTCCCTTCAGGTATTTATCCAATTTCCTTTTGAATTTTATTTTTGATTGTAATTCTGCTCCTGCACCCTCCTTCCCCAACAAAGTATACCTCCTAACTTTTCTCAACTGATTAACTACTTCAGTCTTCACTCATACTATGTCTCTTTCCTCAGCCATCTCTCTTCCTGCCCCACATTTCCCATTCCTCCTCTCCCCTCTTCGATCCTCTCTCTCTGCCCTTTCTCAACTTCCTTTGCTCTCCTCTTCTCTCCCCCTGCTTTCCTGCACTCTTCCTCTATTCTCTTTGTCCTCACTCATCATGTTCCAATATCCCACTGCCTTCTCACTCTGATTGACCTCAAATGGCAGAGGCTTTCAATGTTGGTCTTACTTGGTCAATGCAGATTCATAAAATACTCAAGCACAGAAGAAACAGGTTTATAAAGAAATGGAAAAGCAACCCCTCTCTGTTTTACAGATGGTTGCCAAGAAATGGAAACTGAGTTTGCTCAAGTTGCGCGATCTAGTAATGGTAGTGTGCTGTTGGATTTGTGCTACAGAAATCAATGGACATCCGTGCCAGAGGTATGCTGAATCTGCTCATTACAAGATTATTCAGCACTAGAAAGATTAGCTTGTAGTTGATTCACATTTAATTATATCAATTTTCAAACATATAGACCATTCATAACTGTGTTCTGTTTCACTGCAAGAACTAATGTTTGGTGTTTGATTTAATCTACAATTATTAATATCTTTCCTTTTGATGAAGGAAACAGCTTACTTTAGCTGGAAGGAAATAATTTTGAACAAATTTCTCTCTAACACAATTCATGGCGACACAATTTAGGATCCTGAGAAGTGCCGATCCAAACTATCTGAGCAACTCAAAAAGTTGGAACAAGAAATTGAAAACCTCAGAGATGCAAACCGAGACTTAAAAAATGAAAACATCAAAATGCAGAGGAAACTAGAAAGGCTGAGAAGCTTCCCCTCAAGCCATGGTAACTAATTGTTATTACTGTGCTTTGTTGAATGTTGGATGCTTCACCCGTCATCTATTGCCAGCAAACTAACTCCCAAAGTTCTCACCAGGACTAGCTACAAATGAGGATTCCATTAAATCTACTGATGATCGATCCAGTCAAAAGTCCCCATTTCCCAGCTTGGATGCTGAGTTTGCCAAGGCCCTCAAGACATTTTACTTCAGCATGGTTGGAGTGAGAGGGAGACTAATCCACCTGAAGGAGGTCAGGCCACTGGTAAGGAACCTTTGCATCTGCCTTTCACTAGCACTATTGTTTGATAATGCAGCAGTAGAATGTATAAACTTTCTAAGTGAATTAGTAAATGGAACCCTTTTAACTTTAATTTAAACAAAATATGGGAGCCTGAACAACGTGGGCTACAGCAGGACTTGTGGTAGAATTGTGTAAGAGGTCTGATATGGCCTAACTTGACTTCAGAAGCAACTTGATGCATCTTTAATGCATGTGCTGGGCAGCAAGGCCAGATTCTTGCTAGGCAATGGTGAGTTGCCGATTTAAGGAGATTATAGCTTGTTAAATACTTTATTCAGGCTGGGGAGACGATGGTCTAGTGGTATCATCACTGGACTGTTAATCCAGAGACCCAGATAATGTTCCGGGGACCCGGGTTTGAATCCCACCACAGCAGATGGTGGAATTTGAATTCAATAAGATATTTGGAATTAAGAATCTAATGATGGCTGTGAATCCATTGTTGATTGTTGGAAAAAACATCTGGTTCACTAATATCCTTTAGGGAAGGAAATTGCCTTCCTTACTGGACCTACATGTGACTTCAGACCCACAGCAATTTGGTTGACTCTTGACTACCCTCTGGGCAATTAGGGATGGGCAATAAATGCTGCCTAGCCAGCAATGCCCTCATCCCATGAAAGAATAAAAAACAGAAAAACTTGCTTCATTAAAATTCAGATTCCCATCTTACCAAACACACTGAACAAGCTAAATGTTGAGAAAAATTGACATGGAAGTCAGAGCGAGTACCTGACCTCTATAGAGAGGTCTAGATGAGGCTATAGAGAGCCTCATGTTGCTCAATACCAAACAAGATCTCAAGGCATGATTCATGGGCACCAGTTGTGTGCATCCCTTGACCATGGACATTGGCATCACCACCCCTTACAATCCTCCTGTCACCTCTCAGATCCACTTGCAGGACCCTTGAGCAACATAAACCTGCATTTCAGGGTGCATCAGCAAAGAGAATTGAAAGGCAGCTTCAAGGACACTGCTCACACAGGGAGGTATCCAGCTCCTGCACTGGACCAGGTTGCATCTCAGAACTGCTTATTTGCTTAGCACTTGCTCACCTGGTACCTACCTGCATGCTCTCAGCATTCATGCCTTTCCTTACCTTGTCTTGCTGTGATGTACCATCATTGTTAACACATTGGCTTTTCAGTCAGAGACAAGGGCTTTCAGTACCGCCATATTGATCTGCTGTTTTGTGCAGAGAAACAGACAGACTAGTTATGATATTTGTCAGTGAGAACTTTCCTGTGTAGGAATGGGGGAGGAGAATCTTGCTACACAGCACTCCCAAGCATCAATCTGATACCGAAAGCATGTACTAGCTGCCTGCGTGGCAAACAAAATGGAAGTTTATTTACTTGAATGGCCACGTTGGAAAGTACATAGAAGCTAGTCCTCAGTCCAACCAAGGCAGGCCATTGTCAGTCAGGGGATCCCTGTACCATCAGTGATGGGCACAGTCTGCTCACAACCCAATGTCTTGGCCATAGTCATTCATCCACTTGTCCCCAGCATGGTCGGGGATATTTCTGACGACAGTCTGAGGAGTGGGCAATGGTCAGTCCTGTAGAATCAGCACCAGCATTCTGGGGAATTGTGTCTCATCAGTTTGGGTGCTGCAAACACAGGCCAATTATCTCTATAGGCTGTCTGCTGAAGTCAGTCAAATGTCTGGGGTAAATACAGTCCTAAGGGTTGTGTGTTAATTATTGAGGAAGTGTAAGGGGAACCTATAGTTGCAATGGGGGGAGTCAGTGCCAAAAGGGATTGGGGGAGTCAAGGCTGAATGGGGAAAATCGATGTGCAGATGTGGGGACAAGGCTGGTGCTGAGTGAGAATCTCAAGATGTATGGAAGGGTAAGCAAAAGATAATTGGAAGGCATGGTAGGCAATGAGAGAGTTAGGGTTAGGGTTAGGGTTAGGGTTAGGGTAAGGGTAAGGGTAGGTTATTGGCAGTAACTGGCATGCAGGCCTCCACAAGGGGTACACAGAGGAACAAAAACAGAAGTTGCTGGAAAAGCTCAGCAGGTCTGGCAGCATCTGTGGAGAAAAAATAAGAGTTAACGTTTTGGGTCCAGTAACCCTTCCTCAGAACTGAAGGTGGCTGGGAAGAAAATATATGCAGAAAATAGGGAGGGGAATGGGGCAGGGAGTGAGCAAGAGGAAAAAGGATAGATTCTGAAGAGAGAGAAGAGCAGTTAGATAGACAAAGAAGTGGCTGGGAGGGTGAATAGCTGTTAATGGGGACTGTTAGTGATTAACAATAGGTAGGTGTAATGGCAGACTATGTGATAACAAGGCCTGGTGTGTGGGGTCGGGGACTAGGACATGGGAGATTTTAGGCCCTAAAATTATTGAACTCGATATTGAGTCTGGAGGCCTGCAGGGTCCCCAAGTGGAAAATGAGGTGTTGTTCTTCCAGCTTGCGCTGACCTTCGCTGGAACACTGCAGCAAGCCTAACACAGAGAAGTTGGCCAGGGAACAGGGTGATCTGTTAAAGTGGCAGGCAACAGGTAGTTCAGGGTCTTTTTAGCGAGCAGAACGTAGATGTTCTGTGAAGTCGTCACCCAGTCTATGCTTCGTTTCGCCACTAGAGGAGATCACATTATGAGCAGCAAATGCAGTAGACTAGATTCTGGGAAGTGCAGGTGAAGTGTTGCTTCACCTGGAAGGTATGTTTGGGCCCTTGGATACTGGGAAGGTAGGAGGTAAATGGACAGGTGTTGCACCTTCGCTGGTTACAGGGGAAGGTGCCGTCGGGCTGTGGGGATGTGTTGGGGGTGAAGGAAGTGTGGACCAGGGTGTCCTGGAGAGGACAGTCCCTGCAGAAGGCAGACAAGGGAGGGGAGGGGAATATGTGTCTGGTGGTGGCATTTTGCTGGAGGTGGCGGAAATGGCTTCTGATGATCTTCTGGATGTGGATGCTGGTTGGATGGTAGGTAAGGACAAGGGGAGCCCTATTGCTGTTGTGGGAGAGAAGAGAAGGAATGAGGGTGGAAGTGTGGGAGATGGGTCAGACTTGGTTGAGGGCCCTGTCGACAACGGTGCTGGGGCATCCTCGGTTGAAGAAGAAGGTGGGCATTTTGGAGGCTCCTTTGTCGAAGTTTGCCTCATCTGAACATATGCGATGGAGATGGAGGAACTGAGGGAATGGGGTGGAGTCTTTACAGGAAGCAGGGTGTGAGGATGTATAGTCCAGGTAGCTGTGGGAGTTGGTGGGTTTATAGTGGATATTAGTGGCCAGTCTATCCCCAGAAATGGAAAAAGAGATGTCGGGGAAGGGAAGGGAGGAGTCAGAGGTAGACCAGGTGAAGGTGAGGGCAGGGTTGAAATTGGAAGTGAAAGTGATTTTTCCAGTTCTGGATGAGAGAGGGAAACAGCACTGATGATATCATCAATTTATCAGAGAAAGAGTTGTGGGTGAGGGCCACAAGGAATATTCCAAGTACCCCACGCACCCCACAAAGAGAGAGGCATAGAGCACCAGGGTGGACATCATTAAGATGTAATGTTAGGGTTCAAGAGTAGGGAGGACAGTTTGATGCGATTTCCATGTGAGGGATGGGTGGAAACAGATTGTCAGGATACTGTGAGGTAAAAAGAGACATGTGGCTCTGGAGGGGGTGAAGCTGGTGACCAAGTGGAGCTGAGCATGTCCAATTGAGCTGCATTCACTGCCACCACTTGCAATTCTTCAGATGTTAAATGCAACTGGAAAATGGCTGGTACAATGCCCAGAGTGGGTGGAGTCAGTATCAGTTTGATGGTGAAAGCATGGGATCCACATCTCTTGGATGCTGGGACTGCTGCTATTTTGAATTGCAATCATTCCTTTGTCCATTTGCAATGTATGCAGAGTGAATGTGCTTAGGCTTCAAAAGGTGACCAAAGGCTATTTGCACCATGCCATTGGTGCTTGCAAATCGAACATTGTCATCTCAATGATGCAGAAGGTAACTTAAATAGAGGTGAATTCTGGACAAAAAGCATCACCCACTTGTGAAACTTGCAAGATGGTGGGGGTGGAGGGGAGCATTGCTTTGTGATTGACAAGGGTCTGGGATGGGAAGTGGTTCGGAACACAACAGGCACTCCCCTTTTAGATGTTATATGTTGGTCACTCAGCCAGTGTGGTACCTTTACCAAGTTGGTGACCAGTGCCATGGTGGAGCAGATGACAGAGCCATTGAAAATGTGGTTCTGTCAATTGGACCAGTCTTGTGGGGGGGTCTTCTAGTATTGTAGGAACAGAGTGTGCCATGTCAGCTTGGCATGCCTTCTTCTGTGCAAATAAAGCAGGAAACAAGGAGATGTGATAGATGCTGAGGAACTGAAGGAATGGGAGCAGCCTTCTGAGGAGGAGGAGGATGAGGATGTTGGGGAGTACCCTCTTCTTGTATCTCGCAGAACTCAGCTGCATTGGGTGGTACAAGCCAATGAGGACCTGATTGACACCCGGTTCCTGTAGATGAAAACTGAGTGCAGCATTCCATCATGGGGGTGTTAGATGGCATAAAACTCAGGACAGGTAAACAATGTGATGGTTAAACAGCGACTAGGGTGAGAGAACATGATTGTATGTGTAAGGGAGTGTCAGCCATGCCTCTGTGCCATGAGCTGCATGGTCTTGTGGCTTCTTTACCAGGTTTTTGCTGGTGAGGGGCAACACAGGGCTGTCAATACTTGTCTGGGTGCATAGTGGACTTTCAAAGATGGCATTGGTGGAAGGGATGCCAGTCATTCAGCAGACATGTACTGAGTGGTGAGGTTGCCCTGGGAATGCTGAGAAAGGGCTAGAATCAGGTGAGAGGGATATCTTGGGACAGGGTAGTTCATTTTTGAGGTGAGTTAGGTAAGATATGTTAAGGATTTCACCAGGCTGCCCTTCCAAGAAAAACAATGCAACTGGCACTTAACCAAATAAAAAAGATTCAGCCTATGCTGTTGTTGCAACTAATTTCAGAAGGGTGAATAAATTCTCCTCTTACCACTCCTGAGGTCGGCATAACAGAATTTTGGATTTCAAACAAATATGTTTTCATCTTTGTTCAATATGCACTTGCCCACACATTAAAGTTGTTATACGTTGATTAAACCAGACAGATCCTTGTGAGTTCATTCAAATTAAGGAGTTATTTTATTGTAAACTTACTCAAGTAAAATATAAATCTTCATAAAATGATAAAACCCCATTTCAAGTTCCATGACATACACATACATACTTGCTTGCAATCAAACAGAACAAGATTCAGGGTGAGGGTAGGTGGAATTCAAACAAAGTCATATTTTTTAGGTGAAGGAATTATATTTTCCAGTATTGATTTCAAAGTTCCACTGGGAGTTGTGGCTGGCTGGTCTTCTGGAGACAGTCTTTGTAAACTGTAATCAGTCCTGCTGCCAGAGTAAGGCCTTTGGCACTTTAAGTTCCTTTGTTTTCAATTCTCTACCTCTGTGGTGTATTCCAAGTTGAAAGTGTCACTGGGAAATTTATATCTCTTTATGTTTTAAAAAAGTTATAGGTGTCTATGGGCATTATAACAAATCATTAGACTCTTTTGGGACTTGAGTGGGCTCTCTGGGCCTATTGAGTTTCCCTCCATCCTAAGGAAAGTCACCAGAAATGGAAGCCATAACAGAAAGCCAGCTTACTGGCTAACAGTGCTATTTTTATCACATGCATCCTTTATTAGGCCCATGGGACCTGAAAGTCAGATCCACTGAATCACAGAAGAGCATAGCACAAGAGTTGGTCATCCAGCTCAACAGGTGTGTGCCATTCTTTCCAAGAAAAAAACATCAGTGAGATCTTCTATTTCTGTTTTTCACCACATCTCATCAATTTTCATCCTTCATGTCTTCATCCAAAGCACAACTGAATTTTTTTCACCAACCACCCTATCAGGCAATGTATTCCGAATCTGACCCACTCCTTGGGAAAATGCTTTTTCTTCTCATTGCTTCTGGTTCTTTTCACTGTCACTCTAAATATGTGCCCTCTGGTAATCAATCTAGCAGCCATTGGAAACAATTTATGTTTATTCACTGTTCCCAAACCCTTAATGATGTTAAAGCAACTCTTATCTAATGAACTCTTAGCTTCTCTGCCTCAAAGGGTACAACACCAGCTCCTTGAATCTATTCATTAACTGTAAATCCTCATTTATGAAACCATTCTGGAAAATCAATTTGATACCATATCCAAAGTCTTTATATTCTTCCTAAAGGCTGGTGTACAGAATTGAACAAAATAGTCCAGCTGGGACAGATCCAGTCTTTTATGAATGTTTGGCTTCCTGGCTTTTGTACTCAATGTTTTATGAACTGTCTTGATATCATCAAAGATCAGTGCACTTTCATGTCTCTTCGTATTTGCACCCTTTTAAAATTAGAATAGTGAAATATACTATGTGGTGGCATTTATATTGTTTCTGCATTAACGTGGAACAAATTGTGAATCATGCTGTAACCCAAAAAAAAATCATATACTCTATATGACAATTTCTTCTGGTGTAATTTTCAGCAATACATCTTCTAGAATCATATGAAGAACTCCTAAGAAGGGTCTTTCATCCAAATGAGCAATAATTTATCAATGTTATGTGATTGCTTTAAATTGCTGGAACTGAGTTTCCAAAAATAAATCAAAGGTTTTCTTTCCTGTAGCAATCTGAATAATAGAGAAAATTAAATAAGCTAGGAATAAAGACATGGCTTGATTTGGGTCTGATTGTGTTCATGAAATTCATTGTACCTTTCATTAATAAGAAGGTTCTCACCTGGTGCGCTGATCAAAAAGATCTTTTTTTACAGTTAGAGATACGAGTTAGATAAGGTGAATTTTGTGCTTACCATCACAGGGAATGGATTTATTCCAATGTTGGCATAAAGAAATGGTTTTTAATATTTGGAAGATGCATTCTTTTATCTTGGGCCAACAGTGGAAACCAGACCTAAGAACATTGTATTTGTTAAAGAATCGTCTTTTATAATGGTTTTCAGGAAGAGTCATGGAAAATCGATGACAGAATTGAGTCGGCCTCCTACTGAGTCCTGAACTGTCCTGGGTTTGTTCCCTGCAATTTGCATTCCTATTGGTTTTCGTTTTTCTTAATCTCTTTCCATTTTATGTTGATGCCTAAAAGTCATCAATCTGAAATATAGGCCTAGATACATGGGAGGAGCATTTGGGTGGGAGGGCATGTGAGGAAGAAGGACTTGGGAGGGCTCAATGAGGAAAGAAAAACTCTGATTGGGAAATCTAAGCACACCTATTTCCTATACATCCTACTGTTCACAGTCACATTAGGTTTCCTGCTGAATAAACAGCCTGAATATCTACCTCTTTAGTTGGGGAAGCCAGTGGCACAAAGGAGCAGGCAGTGGGATGACCGGCAGGATGAGATCACAGCTAAGGGCATCCCGTGGTCTGGGGGCATCAAGTGTTTCCAGGGCTGGGGTTGTTGTGTAGTTCACAATAATTGTGATCATTAGGCCCATTGAGGTCAGGGAGAGAAATATCTGTTGCAGAAAAGGTCATATTTGAAGAGAGACAACAAGGTGCAGGGCTGGATGAACACAGCAGGCCAAGCAGCATCATAGGAGCAGAGAGGCTGACGTTTCAGGCCTAGACCCTTCCTACTATCTCATATTTGAAGAGAGATTGCATTTGAGGGGAGTTATGATATGGGGAGAAGGTAGGAGAATGGGGTTGAGAAACATAGCAGCCATGATCGAATAGCAGATTAGACTCAAGAGGCTAAGTGGCTTAATTCTGCTCCTATATCTTATGGTCTAATGCTCTCATGAAAGTAAGCTAACTATAAATTTAAATGTGAGTTACAAAAAGTCTAACTAGATTTGCTGCACTGTTTAACACTGCTTAAAGAATCATTTTGACCAAAGCAAGCCCCGCCAACAAAACTAGTCATTTCCTCAAATTAAAATAATGAAGACTTACCTCTATTGTGGGCATGTGTAGCATGATATCTTTGTCAAAGAACAAGGAACAACACTGCACTGGAGCAGGCCTTTAGCCCACCAAGACTGTGCCAACACACAATGCCTTTCTAAACTAAAAACCTTTTGTCTTTATGTGTTCTGTATCCCTGTATTCCCTGCCTAATCATGTATTAGTCAAGATGCCTCTTAAACATTGCTGTTGTACTCACCTACACCACCTCCTCCGCCAGTATATTCAGGCACTTACCACCCTCTGTGTAAAAATCTTGCCTCTCCTTTCAATTTACCCCCTTTTACCTTAAAGCTATGTCCCCTAGTAAATGACACTTCTTCCCTAGGGAAAAGATTCCACCTATCCATTCTATCTATGCCTGTTGTAATTTTGTGAACTTCTTTCAGGAGCCCCCGCTAATCCTTCAATGTTCCAGTGAAACCAATTTGTACAATCTTTCCTCACAGCTAATAACCTCCGAACCAGGCAACATCCTGGTAAACTGTTTCTGTACCCTCTCCAATATCTCCACATCCTTCTGGTAGTGTGGTGACCAGAACTGCATAGTATTCCAAATGTGACTTAAATAAATCCTATACAGCAAACATGTCACATGTTAACATAAGTGCAGACATTTCTCAATGTATTTTCCATTGTTTCTATATGGTCTGAGGCAATATTTCAGTGAGGGTGAATGCAATGAAGATGAGTGACTGGAAGAACACGTAGACATATGAATTAGGAACAGGAGCAGGCTACTTGGCTCCTCAGGCCTGCTAACCATTCAGTAAGGTCATCTTTATCAAGAATCTATTCACTTCTGCCTTAAGTTATTCAAAAACTCTGCTTGCACTCTGCTTTGAAGAGAGCTTCAAATATGCATGACTATCTGTGAGAAAAAGTTTCTCCTCACTTTTGTCTTAAATGGGGGCCGCATCATTTTTAAACGGTGACTCTTAGTTCTAGATTCCCTCAGAAAAGGAAATATATTCTCCACATCTACCCTACCAAGACTTTGTGTCTTCTTAAATGTTTTAATCAAGTTGCATGTTAAATGTCTAAGCTCCAGCAATCACAGGCCTAGCCTGTGTAACCTTTCCTTATAAGGCAACCCACTCATTCAAGGTATAAGTCCGGTAACCTTTCTCTGAACTGCTTCCGATTCGTTTACTTCCTTCCTTAGATAGGGAGGTTAATACTGTACAAAGTACTACAGATGTGATCTCACCAGTGCCCTATACAATTCAAGTATAACCACCCTTCTGTTGTATTCTATTCCCATCACTGTTAGCTTTATTTATTTATTTCTGTGCCAGAATACTTACCTTTTGTGATTCTTACACTAGGTCTTGCACATTGTTTTACACCTCAGAGCCTTGCAATCTCTCACCATTTAGATAATAAGCCTCTTTTCTATTTTACCTGCCAAAATGGATTATTTCACACTTTCCCGCATTATGGAGTTCTGAAGAAAGGTCACTGGACTCAAAACATTAACTCTGTTTTCTTGCCACAAATGCTGCCTGACGTGCTGAGTTTCTCCAGTAATTCCTCTACTACTTTTAAGATTCTAGAATGAAATTCATCAGGACCCAGGAACTTGTCAACATGCAGCTTCAGCAATTTGCCCAGTATCACATCCCTGGTGACTCCAATTTTCTAAAGACCCTCTGTTCCACTGCCTGATTTACAACAATTTCTAGCATGTTACTTGTATCCTCAGAAGTGAAGAGCAATGCAAGATAACAAGGTGTAGAGCTGGATGAACACAGCAGGCCAAGCAGCATCAGAGGAGCAGGAAAGCTGACGTTTTGGGCCTAGAAGAAGGGTCTAGGCCCGAAACATCAGCTTTCCTGCTCCTCTGATGCTGTTTGGCCTGCTGTGTGCATCCAGCTCTACACCTTGTTATCTCAGATTCTCCAGCACCTGCAGTTCCTACTGTCTTTGAAGCAATGCAAGATAATTGTTCAATTCATCCACCATCTCCTTATCTTCCATTGTAATTTCCTCAGACTCATTTTCTAAATGATAAATACTCACCTTTTTTTAAAAAAAACAAAAGTACTGTGAATGCTGGAAATGTAAAGTAAAAACAAAATGTTATGGAGAAACTCATCAGGTCTGACAGTATTTATAGAGAGAGAATTGGGTGAACATTACACTTTAGGTTCAATATGGCTCTTCTTGCAAACTGATTTCATTAACTCTTTTCTTTTTAAACTATATATATAGGAATTCTTATTATCTGTTCCTATATTTTAACTAGCTTTCTATCATACTCCAGTTATTCCCTCTTTGTAAATATTTCAGTCATTCTTCGCTGTTTTTATATTCTGTATAATCTGAGCTGCCAACCATCTTGATATAACTATACATGTTTTCTTTAAGTTTGACACTGTCTTTAATTTTTATAAGTTGACTATGATTGATGGGTTCTCTGCTTTGAACCTTATTTTATTATTGGAATGTATCTAGAACAAAGAACAAAGAAAATTACAGCACAGGAACAGGCCCTTCGGCCCTCCAAGCCTGCGCCGATCCAGATCCTCTATCTAAACCTGTCACCTATTTTCTAAGGATCTGTATCCCTCTGCTCCCTGCCCATTCATGTATCTGTCTAGATACATCTTAAATGATGCTATCGTGCCCGCCTCTACCACCTCCGCTTGCAACGCGTTCCAGGCACCCACCACCCTCTGCGTAAAGAACTTTCCACGCATATCTCCCTTAAACTTTTCCCCTCTCACCTTGAAATCGTGACCCCTAGTAATTGAGTCCCCCACTCTGGGAAAAAGCTTCTTGCTATCCACCCTATCTATACCTCTCATGATTTTGTAGACCTCAATCAGGTCCCCCCTCAACCTCCGTCTTTCTAATGTAAATAATCCTAATCTACTCAACCTCTCTTCATAGCTAGTGCCCTCCATACCAGGCAACATCCTGGTGAACCTCCTCTGCACCCTCTCCAAAGCATCCACATCCTTTTGGTAATGTGGCGACCAGAACTGTACGCAGTATTCCCAATGTGGTCGAACCAAAGTCCTATACAACTGTAACATGACCTGCCAACTCTTGTACCCAATGTCCCGTCCGATGAATGAAAGCATGCCGTATGCCTTCTTGACCACTCTATCGACCTGCATTGCCACCTTCAGGGTACAATGAACCTGAATACCCAGATCTCTCTGTGTATCAATTTTCCCCAGGACTTTTCCATTTACCGTATAGTTCGCTCTTGAATTGGATCTTCCAAAATGCATCACCTCGCATTTGCCTGGATTGAACGCCATCTGCCATTTCTCCGCCCAACTCTCCAATCTATCTACATTCTGCTGCATTCTCCGACAGTCCCCTTCACTATCTGCTACTCCACCAATCTTAGTGTCATCTGCAAACTTGCTAATCAGACCATCTATACCTTCCTCCAGATCATTATGTATGTCACAAACAACAGTGGTCCCAACAGGGATCCCTGTGGAACACCACTGGTTACAGTTCTCCATTTTGAGAAACTCCCTTCCACTACAACTCTCTGTCTCCTGTTGCCCAGCCACTTCTCTATCCATCCAGCTAGTACACCCTGGACCCCATGCGACTTCACTTTCTCCATCAGCCTACCATGGGGAACCTTATCAATCGCCTTACTGAAGTCCATGTATATGACATCCACAGCCCTTCCCTCATCTATCAACTTTGTCACTTCCTCAAAGAATTCTATCAAGTTGGTAAGACATGACCTTCCATGCACAAAACCATGCTGTCTATCACCAATAAGCCCATTCTCTTCCAAATGTAAATAGATCCTATCCCTCAGTATCTTCTCCAGCAGCTTCCCTACCACTGACGTCAGGCTCACCTGGATTATCCTTGCTACCCTTCTTAAACAAGGAGACAACATTAGCAATTCTCCAGTCCTCCGGGACCTCACCCGTGCTCAAGGATGCTGCAAAGATATCTGTTAAGGCCCCAGCTATTTCCTCTCTCGCTTCCCTCAGTAACCTGGGATAGATCCCATCTGGACCTGGGGACTTGTCCACCCTAATGCCTTTTAGAGTACCCAACACTTCCCCCCTCCTTATGCCGACTTGACCTAGAGTAATCAAACATCTATCCCTAACCTCAACATCCATCATGTCCCTCTCCTCGGTGAATACCGACACAAAGTACTCATTAAGAGTCTCACTCATTTTCTCTGACTCCTTGCATAACTTCCCTCCTTTGTCCTTGAGTGGGCCAACCCTTTCTCTAGTTACCCTCTTTCTCCTTATGTACGAATAAAAGGCTTTGGGATTTTCCTTAACCCTGTTTGCTAAAGATATTTCATGACCCCTTTTAGCCCTCTTAATTCCTTGTTTCAGATTGGTCCTACCTTCCAGATATTCTTCCAAAGCTTCATCTGTTTTCAGTCGCCTAGACCTTAAGTATGCTTCCTTTTTCCTCTTTGCTAGTCCGACAATTTCACCTGTCATCCATGGTTCCCTAATCTTGCCCTTTCTATCCCTCATTTTCAGGGACATGTCTGTCCTGCACTCTCATCAACCTCTCTTTAAAAGCCTCCCACATATCAAATGTGGATTTACCCTCAAACAGCTGCTCCCAATCCACATTCCCCAGCTCCTGCCAAATTTTGCTATAGTTGGCCTTCCCTCAATTTAGCACTCTTCCTTTAGGACCACTCTCGTCTTTGTCCATGAGTATTCTAAAACTTACGGAATTATGATTACTATTCCCAAAGTAATCCCCTACTGAAACTTCAACCACCTGGCCAGGCTCATTCCCCAACACCGGGAGTATGGCCCCTTCCCGAGTTGGACTATTTACATACTGCTCTAGAAAACTCTCCTGGATGCTCTTTACAAATTCTGCTCCTATCTATTTTGTATATTCTGAAATGTCCCCATAAATCCTACCTTTGCATCCTATTGACCTATCCCTTGACCTTATTTGCTGGTTCACTTTAGCTAGCTCTGCTTTCACGTCTTCATAATGTCCATTTTTTAGATTGTAAATTGTGCCTTGGAGCCACTCTTCCACTATCAAACTGAATGTAAAATTCAATCGTATTATGTTGGCACAACCTGGGCACCCCTCACTATTAGGTCATTAATCCTATTTCATTACATAATACCATGTAATGTCCTCTCTAGTAGACGCCAGAGTGAGCTGTTCTAAGAAACTATCCTATTAACATTCTATGAATCTCATTATAAATTCCTCTTAAGCTCTGAGGAAATGTCACAAACGAAAGCATGAAGCAGGCAACACAGCCTTCTGGACTCTTGCATTTTGCTGAATAGAACATGTAGGAAAATTAGAAAACAACTAGAATGACTAATTCCAAACATACTTTGCAAAACTACTGCTAATATTTATAGTAATAGAAGCTCCTCATTAAATAGAATTAGAATAAATAAACGAAGATGTGAATATTGGATTTGTTTATTCTGACGACTTTAGTGTGGGTAATTAGAAAGGAAATCTTAATAGTTGATTTTTCAACAGCTTGGTTACAATTTACCATTTTAAAGCATTTATTGAATACCTGCCAGAGCATGTATTTTCTATTGCTCTATTTGATTTGATTGATTTAATTTGATTTGATTTGATTGATTGCTCTACTCTCATTTTTTACATTATCTCTTTGCAGTCTCCCTGAAGCATGGATAATTTTTTGCTAGCAGTTTTGGCCACTACAAACTGGACTTTAATTTTTCAAATTCATCTACCTTACAACTGGAAAGGAAATTTAACTAGCTTAAAATAGATGTCCAAATAAAATGATCTTTGATTGACATTGCATTCTGCATTGCTTACTCATAATATGTTTCAGTTATGGTGATCCCAAATAAAGAAGGTTGTTATTTAATATCAGTGAACCTATTGTAAGCCTTTCATTTATTCATAATAAATTCATTAAACTCATGAACCTATATTTATATTGAGATAAATTTCCGCAGGAATATAATCTACCTCCCACTGTGTGCCACTTGCCAGACGAGAATAAATGGAATTAGAAGAATACCACTGTGAAAAATATAAAAAATGACTTTGTTGTGAATTTCCTTTTGAGTGGTGGATATGGAAGGAGGATTTTTAAATTTGTTTTGAATCTTAACAGGTCATACTTATTCACAATACTAATCTGATTGAAGTTGACAAGCAGGAAATATGTAAGAAAAATGCTTCAACCTATGCAGTATGACCTTACACGCTCAGGATTTACCCAGATATGTAAAATACAAAGAGCAATATCAGTATGAAATAGTTGTTCTGTGTCAGCCAATTATTTTGTGAATATATAATTTAGCCCTAAGCCAACTAACCTGTGACTGGGTTTGAATTCTCAATGAAACATGGTATTTGAGGATTATAAAGGACAAAGAAAGGAGATGTTTCCACTTAAAAAGGCCAAACACAGCAAAAGCTAGACAACAGCATTATAGTTAAAATATTGGAAGAAATGTACAAAGTACAAAAGAAACATATCATGAAGGTGACTTAAGAAAGTATTAGACAAAGAGATTCAACTCATGGAAGACAGCATGAGACACATGAGATTGGGTGGGACTGTTACAGATGATCAGAATATAGCAAATTACAGCACGGATTCTTCAGATCAATTTTCACAGAGTTACAGACAAATACATTTGTAATAATAAATTGCATTTTTAGAGCATAATTAACATACTTAGATGCCCCAAGTTGCTTCTTAGTAACATGTTAAAATAAACTTGATTTTGAGCCAACAAAACAGACATTAAAATAATTGACTAAAAGTTTAGAAAAGAAGAGGTTGAAGGAGCAGTTTCAAGAGATGAGAGAGTGGTGGAGAAGAGCACTCATTGAGGCAGGGAATTTTAGACCTTAGGCCAGGCTGGCTGCTGAATGTACTATCCCCAAAAATATGACAAAAGAAATTAGAGAATCCAGAAGAGGCCAGAGTGAGAGGAAACCAGAATTCTAAATTAGGGCTGTAAGAGATTACAGATATGGGCAAAGGTAGATCATAGGAGGAATTTAGACATAAGAATGAAAGTTTTAGATAAACCTAAATGTTCTATAATATATGTAAAGAAACATATCATTGCAGAAACTGGAAGGATTAAATGCAATATTACTTGCATTGCAGAATTCTCAGGGAGTTAAAGGAGGATATTATTTTCACTTTGATTTTTTTTTAATATCCTAGACGTAGAGAAAAGCAATATTCAGAATTGAAGTAAGACTAATTAAAGCTGGTTTACGTAATATCCACAGTGTGTGGTGGATTTTAAGTATCTAGTATGTACCGCAGAAAATCTTCAGATTTTTGAGCACTCATAACATAACTGTGGAACTTAAATCACTTTTCTTTCAAACTGATTGTAATTTTGTTTTCTATGCCCTCATGGGATGTGGGCGTTGATGGCTGAGTCAGCATTTATTGCCTGTACTAATTGCCCTTGAGAAGGTGGTGGTGAACTCTCTTCTTGAACTGCTACAATCTGTGTGCTGCAGGTAATTCGACAGCACCATTACAGAGAGAATTCCAGGATTTTGACCCAACGATAGTGAAGGAACAGCAGTATATTTCCAAGTCAGGATGGTGAGTGGCTTGGATGGTGAACTTGCAGATGGTGGTGTTCCTATGTATCTGCTGCACTTGTCCTTCTAGATGAAAGTGTTCGTAGAATAGGAAGGTGCTAGATAAGGATCTTAGGCTAATCCCTGCAGTGCATCTTGTAGATCGTACACACTGCTGCTACTGAGCACCGATGGTGGAGGGAGACGATGCTTGTGGAAGCAGTGCCTGCTTTGTCTTGGATGTGTCAAACTTCTTGAGTGTTGTTGGAGCTGCACTCATCCAGCCAAGTGGGGAGTACTCTATCACATTCCTGACTTGTGCTTTACAGATGGTGAACAGGCTTTGGGAAGTCAGGGGTTGAGTTACTCATTGCAGTATTCCCAGCCTCTGACCTGCCCTTGTAGCCATTGTTTTTGTATGGTGAATCCAGTTGAGTTTCTGTTCAATGGTAACCCGCCACAATGTAGATAGTGGGGGTTTCAGTGATGGTAACACCGCTGATTGTCAAGGGACAGTGTGAATGTTACCTGCCACTTGTCAGCACAAGCCTGGATATTATCCAGATCTTGTTGCATTTGAACATGGACTGCTTCAGTATCTGATGAGTTCCAATTGATCCTGAACATTGTGCAATCATCAGCCAACATCCCTGCCTCTGGTTTTAAATTGGAGGGAAAGTTCCAAGATGACCGCAGGGTAAGTCGCTCCATTCGGAGTTCTACTCTGTTCGCCAGTTCCCTTTCCTTTTCCTTTCTTTTTCTCTTCTTCTTCTCTCTCCTCTCTGCAGTAATTCTATTTCCCCAAACCCCTGCCCTTTTAACCTAAGGAGAAGGGAAGGAATCGAGTTACGACTGGGAACTGAATGGCGCGAGCTGAATGTGTGGGCTGTGTCTGGCAGCGACAGCAGATCGAGTGTAGGCGACAGATCAAGAGTTCGCCAAGAGCAGGCCAATGAGGCAGCTGCAGTCGGCGGCAAGAGTTGGCCGGTAACGTGGTGACAGCGATGAGAGCGGGGTCAGTGAGGGGGCAGTAGGCAGTGGTGAGTGCGGGCCGGTGAGAGGGCAGCAGATGGCGGTGAAAGTGGGGTCGGTGAGGGGGCAGCAGTTGGTGGTGAGAGCGGGGCTGGTGAGGGGGCAGCAGACGGCAGTGAGAGTGGGGTTGGTGAGGGGGCAGCAGTTGGCGGTGAGAGTTGGCTGGTAACAAGGCGATGGTGAGAGCAGGCCTTTCTCATGGTGGTGGCAGCGTCCTGGGTGTCCTAGCAATCGGAGCGGCGCCTGCACTGTTGTGGAGATGGGACTTGGGACTCTGAGATCTGGACTTTTTATTTTGGCTTACCTTTTGTCTCTGTTAAATCTTTTAATTCTGTTTTTTGTAACCAAGTGGGCACCAGTGAATGGTGACTTTGTGCACTGTTCACTGTACTTACATATTTCTATGTTTTGTACATGTGACATATTAATAAATCTAAATCTAAATCTAAGCAGCTGAAGATGGTTTGGCTTAGGACACTACCCTGAGGAACTCCTGCAGAGATGTCCTGGAGCTGAGATGACTGACGTCCAACAATCACGACCATCTTATTGTATGCCAGGCATGACTCCAACCAGTAGAAAGTTTGCCCCCTAATACCTATTGATTCCACTTTTGCTATGGCTTCTTGACGCCACACTCAGCTGAGTGCAGTCATAATGTTAAGGGCTGTCACTTTGACCTCACCCCTGGAATTCAGCTCTTTTGTCCATGTTTGAACCAAGGCTGTAATGATGTCAGGAGGAACCCAAACTAGGTGTCATTCAGCAGGTTATTTCTGAGCAGGTGCTGCTTGATAATATAGTTAATGACACCTTCCATTACTTTACTGATGATTGACAGTAGACTGATGGGCAGTAACTAGTAGGTTGCATTAGTCTTGCTTTTTGTGTACAGGACATACCTTGGCAATTTTTCATGTTGTCGGGTAAATATCAGTGTTGTAACTGCACTGGAACAGCTCAGCTAGGGGTGTGACATTTTCTGGAGAGCAAGTCTTCAATGCTATTCTTGGAGTGTAGTCAGGACCCATAGCCTTTGCAGTATCCTGTGCCTCCAACTGTTTCTTGATATCAAGTGGAATGAATCAAATTGGCTGCAGACTGACTTCTGTGATGCTGGGGACCACTGGACGAGGCTTTTAAAGACTTCTGTCTTTAAAATTAACCAGAATCACAGAATTATACAGCACAAATAAAGGCCTTCAGCCCATAAAGCCTGTGCTAACTCAATTAAAGACCTTCCAATTTGACCCTGTCAATATTCTCTCCCTGTTGCCTTGCAGTTATTTTCCTTTAAGTCAGAAGAGAACCAATTTCATTAAATTTCATTGAATCAGCTTTCAGTACTTGTTTTCAAACAATTCATTGCAGACCATAAAATTCAGTAAGTGAAAATGAGTTTTCCTAATTTCTTCTCTGACATTTATACTGTAATTACTGACTACCTTGCAGTGGCAACAATTTGTCGCTACATATTCTTTCAAAATCACTATAATTTTGTGTATTTATCTTAAATGTCCCTCAATCTTATCTGCTCTGAAAAGCACAGTCTCAGAGGGTGGAAACTTCACAGCTATTGAATGAGGTGAGCAATAATGAGTCAATTGATAAAACATAGTGAGATCAGAAAAATGTGATTCTCAATATAGAAAAGTACAAGTATGATTTTCCACTCAAGGTTTTAACAGCAAGGCAGAAGTCTTGCTAATGAGCAGTGAGAGGCCCATTTGCATGTAGTAATATCTCATTTTTAAATAATATTGCCTCATTTATATGCAAGTTGATGTTATCACACACACTGAAAAGATACCTGACAACGACAATTCCCAACATCAAAGTCAGAGTAGGTACCTGCTGGTTTCAGCTCATTGTTCGCTCCTCCAGGCCGCCATCTTGGCCAACATTCCCCAAAACCTGAGAGCACACAGCATGGCAGCATCCACCTGCACCCTCCATCCACAGAGATTGGCATAAGCAAAGCATGAACATCAACACATCATCAGGGCAAAGTTGGGAGTTACTTTTAGTACGGTTCAAAAACGTAAATACTGCACTTTGGAGCCTTCCAATGCTGCTACCAGGCCGCTTTGTGAACAGGGATTGGCACCCATTTCAGAACATGGTGCACCACTCTCACATGCTATGCTACCTCAAACCACAGCAGAAGTTCTCACTACTCCCACGACCTTCTGGGTTTACTGCCATTGGCATCATATTTAAAGCCAAGTTGTGCACCAGGTGAAATGCTGCCAGCCAGGAATATGTCTTTACAGTAGACATAGTGGGAGGGAAATTATAAAAGAAAAACTTCTGAAGTACATTGGTGACATGTTGATATTTATTGTAATTAGAACATCACATTTGTAGATATATCAGCAATTTAAATCAACTTGGGCGGAATTTTCCAGCCACTGATATCAGTTGGGAAAACATTGCAGTAACGTACAAATGAAACTCCTAATGTAAAAGAAAGAAGTCTAATTTTGCACATAATGTTTTAACAACTAGATGAGAAACTCATAAGTGAGTGACGAGGTGCTGATTTGCATCTATTAAAAATCTAATTATTGCCTAACCTCACCTTATTTGTATGCAGTTTGCAACTTTACCAGGCAATGGAGAGAAGTAGACAGTGCCAATTCTTAACACAAAAGTTTGTGCAGATACCTGACAGTTACAGCTCAACAGTATCCTCTCTGACTATCCACCTTGGCCAGCATTCCCCAATGTCCCAGGGCATGTTCCATGGGCAGTGATAGCCTGCACCCTTTGGCCACGAGATCTGCATCAGACACACACCCATCACATCATCAGGGCACATTTCTGAGTCACCTATAATACAGTTCACCAGTTTGGAGTTCTGTGTAGAAGGGAGGCCTTTTAGATTTTTAAATAACTGGGACCATTTCTGGGGAAGACGGGACCTGTCCAAGAGAGACAATCTTCACCCAAAAGGTGACCCGACCTATTTTCTTGCGGGTGGTTTTGTTAGCACTGTTGGGTGGACTTTAAACTAGTTTGGCAGGGGAATGGTAACTTAAGGGTAGGTTCTGAATTAGTTAGAGTTAAGCTAGGGCTTAAGGAAAAAGAGAATCAAGTTAGTAAATAAAAGACAAGAAGCAGCTGAGCAGTGTAGCACCAAGATGAGTGGAAACAAGGTAGTGACAGAAAAAGTGAGAATGTTTAAAACCAAAGGGTCTTCTGGTGGAGGTGTTAGGATTCAAAAAGAAGGTTTAAAATTTGCATTACAGCACTTTACCTAAATGCTCACAGCATTCAAAACAATGTAAATGAGTTGACAGCACATATCATCATGAATGGGGGCATAAGACTATTTGTAAGAACAGACAGGAAGGAAAGGGAAGTGGCATATCTCTGATATTTAACGATGACATCAGGGCAATAGTGAGATGATATACATTCTCTGAAGAAAAAGGTTGAATCAATGTCGATGGAAATTAGAAATAGTCAGGGGAATAAGTCACTGATAGGCATAGTCTATAAGTCACCAAATAAAACATCATGGTAGGGTGGGCAATAAGCAAAGAAATAACTGATGCATGTAAAAATGGTATGGCAATTATCATGAGAGATTTTAATCTATATATTGATTGGTCAAACCAGTCGGTCAAGGCAGCCTTGAGGAGGAGGTTCCTCAAACAGTGTATAAAGGAACCGACAAGGGAGCAAGCTATCCTAGATCTGGTCCTGTGTAATGAGACAGGGAATAATTAATGATCTCATAGTTAGAGATCCTCTTGGAAGGAGCAATCACAGTATGGTTAAATTTAAAATATAAATGGAAGATAAGAAGGTAAAATCCAATGCCAGTGTCTTGTGCTTAAACAAACAAGCCTACAATGGGATATGGGAGGAGTTGGCTAAGGTAGACTGGGAGCAAAGACTATATGGTGGGATAATTGAAGAACTATGGAAGAGTTTCAAAGTGACTTTTCACGGTGCTTAACATAGATATATACCAGTGAAAAGAAAGGACTGTAGGAAAAGGGATGATCAGCTTTGGAAATAAAGGAGGGTATCAAATTGAAAGCTAATGCATACAAAGTGGCAAAGATTAGTGGGAAATTAGGGGATTGGGAAATCTTTAAAGGTCAACAGAAATTCACAAAAAAAAGCTATAAAGAAAGGTAAGATGGGTTATGAGAGTAAACTAATGCAGAATAAAAAACAGAATAAAAAAAGTTTCTACAAATACATAAAATGAAAAAGAGTGGCTAATATTGATCCTTTGGAGGATAAGAAAGAGGATTTAATAATGGGAAATGAGGGAATGGCCAAAGCGTTGAACAGATATTTTGTGTTGGTCTATACAGTGGAATACACAAATAACATGCTAATAATTGATGACAAGGAGACTATGCCATGTGAGGACAATCAGTATCACTAAAGAGGTAATGTTGGGCAAGCTAATGGGGCTAAAGATAGAAAAGTCTCCTGGCCCTGCTGGAATGCATCCCAGGGTACTAAAAGAGATGGCGGGTGAAATAGCAAATGTGCTCGTGGTAATTTATCAAAATTTGCTGGACTCTGGGGTGGTTCCAGCAGCTTAGAAAACAGCACTACTTAAAGAAGGAGGTAGACAAAAGGCAGGTAACTATTGGCCCATGAGCTTAACTTCCGTAGTGGGAAAAATGCTTGAATCTATAATCACGGAAGAAATAGCGAGACATCTGCATAGAAATTGTCCCATAGGGCAGATGCAGTATGGGTTCATTAAAGGCAGGTCATGTTTAACTAGGTTACTGGAATTCTTTGAGGACATTACAAGTGCAGTGGACAATGTAGAACTGGTGGATATGGTATCAGAGATAGTAGGAACTGCCAATGCTGGAGAATCTGAGATAACAAGGTGTAGAGCTGGATGAACACAGCAGGCCAAGCAGCATCAGAGGAGCAGAAAAGCTGACGTTTCGGGCCTAGACCCTTCTTCAGAAATGGGGGAGGGGAAGGGGATTCTGAAATAAATAGGGATAGAGGGGGAGGTGGATGGAAGATGGGTAAAGGAGAAGATAGGTGGAGAGGAGACAGACAGGTCAAAGAAGTGGGGTTGGAGCTAGTAAAGGTGAGTGTAGGTGGGGAGTTAGGGAGGAGATAGGTCAGTCCAGGGAGGACGGACAGGTCAAAGGGGCAGGATGAGGTTAGTAGGTAGGAGATGGGGGTGGGGTAAATTATTAGCTATTAGTAATGAATGAACAATATCAATATTTAATTGTGACCATTCACATGAAGTGCCAGACATTACTGAGTGAAGGCAAGATTCATATTGGTTTGGTTACAGGAAACCAAAAGGTCAGTTAAAGAAAATTAAACTTTACTGCATTCGATTTTGCTGGATGAAGGGGAAGACCGGCATGACCCTTTAATGTTTCTTCTGGGGTTTCCACAGAACATCGCTATCAGTGTGTCATTTGAATTTTGTGGCACATTGTGGACCTGTGTAAACAGGGGCAAACAAACAACTAGATTGAAGAATTGTTCATTAGCAGCATGGAGTCTGTCAGTTAGAATCGTGAGGTGTCAAATTGGGTACAGAAAACAAGAGGGGGGGGGTGTGGTCAAAAATAGTTTGGATTTAAGAAAGCCAGAGAGGCAAAGTAAACATTAATTAAAAATTGAAGGAATGAGATGAGATGTAGATATTCATTTCTAGGACAGAGGGGTCGTTTGGAAATAATTAAGATGTACCATACGGCTAATAGCTCTAATGGTCAAGCCCTAATTTTTATTTTACAGTAAGCGTAGACGGTATCTTCAAAGTCACTGCATGAACCATATATCATTCAACACATTTCAATGGGGAGCCAGAAGGTGATGTTCAGCTTTTGCACAGCTTAGGGAGGGAGAATGCATCGTACATAGCTACTTCAGATGTTTTACATTTAGCACTAAATGCCGAATGTCACTATCCAACTTGTGCACAATAATGAAAACAAACAATCAAACTAATCAGAGAGAGGCTCCAAAAGCTTCCTCATCCCTAATGATGGCAGAGCCCAGCATGTAAAAGCAAACGATAAGGCTAAAGCATATGCAACCAACTTTAGTCAGAAGTGATGTGGAGAACATCCATCTCAGCATCCTCCTGAGGTCATTTTTAGAGGCCAGTTTTCAGGCAATTGAATCTCTCCATGTGATATCAAGAAATAGTGTAAGGTTATAAAAAATAGCCAGGTGTGTGGGAATAGGTTTTCAAACTCCGGTTTGAGAACAGGTCAGAGTGCCTTGGAGTCTCCAGGAATTGAAGATTCATCTCCAGGACACTACTGAGTGCATATAAAATTTGTTTTCTTGGAACATTCCTCATTGCCAAGTACAAAAATATTGAAAATGTGAAAAGTGAAACTGCCTGTTTTAAGATCAGTCAACCATCATCCATTCGGGTAGTGAAGCTGAAGCTTTTCACTTTCTAATTGGCATAGGAAGGCCATGAATCACATGGGGCAAATCAGATGATGAAACCTTTTGGAATACATTTGATCCTAGTTTGCAACACAACTACGAGCCTTGAAACCATTCTGGTTTGGTAGTGAAGAATTGTGCTCGAGAACTAGCCAAGTACTTAGCGAGCTGTTTCAATACAGATAGAATATTGGTGTCCACCACACAATGTGAAACATTTCCCAGCTATGTTCTGTCCACAAAAAGCAGGACAAATCCAGTCTGAGTAACTATCACCCCAAACAGTCTATTTTCAATCAGTGATGGGAAGTTTCACAGGCAGTGCTGTCAAATAGGTTTAAGGTGAGAGGGAAAGATTTAAGGAGGACATGAGGGGCAACTTCTTCACGCAGAAAGTAGTACATATATGGAATGGGCTGCCACAGAAATTGGTTGAGGCAGGTACAATAGCAACATTTTAAAAAATATTTGGATAGGTACATGGATGGGAAGGGTTTGAGTGGGATATGGGCCAAATGTGGGAAATTGGAACAAGCTGAGTGGGCACCATGGTCAGCATGGCCCAATTTGGACTGAAGGGCCTGTTTCCATGCTGTATTACTCTATGGCTATGACTGTAAATGGCATTTAATCAGCCATAAGCTGCTCACCTATTCTCAGTTACGTTTTTGCTGTGGACATTTTGCACCATACCTCATTTACAAAGTGGACAAAAGAGATGAACTCTAGAGGAGAGAGTCTCCACGTTTGACATCAAAAACAGAATTTTCCTGAGTGTGGCATCAAGGAACTATATCTAGCACAAAGGCAAATGGCTGTGCCTGTTGGAGGTCAATCATTGAAGCCCCAAGAATACTGCATGAGTTCCTCAAAACAATGTTACATGTTCCAAACATCTTCAGCTGGGTCACTAACTTTCCCTCCATCACAAGGTCAGGAGTTCCTTATTGACAACAGCAATGGTCAGTACCATTCACAACGCCACTGACACATAAGCATTCCATGATTGCGTTCAACAAGACTTAGATAACATTCAAGTTTAGGTTCTTAAGTGGCAAATAAACACTAATCCCACACAAGTACCAGGCAATAAGCATCTCCAACAAGAGAGATTCCAATAATTTTCCCTTGACAGTCAACAGCAGTATGATCAGAAGCAAAAACAGAAATTGCAGGAAAAGCTCAGCAGATCTGGCTGCAAGTATTTTGGGTCGAGCAGCCATTCCTCAGAACTGAGGAAGGGTCCCGAAACGTTAACTCTGATTTCTCTCCACAGATGCTGCCAGGCCTGCTGAGCTTTTCCAGCAATTTCTGTTTCTGTTTCTGATTCTGATTTGCAGCATCCACAGTTCTTTTGGTTATTAACAACAACATGATTCCTGACACCCCTACCAACAACATTCTGGGATTACCACTGACTAGAAATGTAATGAGACCAGCCGTATAAACATCATGGCTGTGAGAACGGTCAGAGGCTGGAAATTCTACAGTGAGTAACACACACCACCTGACACCTTTAAGCCTGATCATAACTTGGCATTTAAATTTAGTCACAGAATGTGGACATCACTAGCTTGGCCAACATTCAGTGCCCATGAGAAGGTGGAAGGGAGTTGTCTTCTTGAAAGGATACTGTCTCTATGGCATAAGCGTACCCAAAGAACCGTTAGAGAGTGAAATCAGGATTTTGACCCAGCTACAGTGAAGGAAGATCTGCAAAGCACAAGTCAGAATCTGATGGAATACTCCCCAAAACTCCAAAAAAAAACGCAAAATAGCCTGCTTGATTAGTACCCCACTCATTGTTTTAAACTTTCGCTCTATTCACTAGTAGTGCACAGTGACAGCAGTGTGTACTATCTAGAAGATGTGTGCAGCAACTCCCCAAATATCCCTCGACAGCACCTTCCAAACTGGAAGCCTCTCCTACCTAGAAGGAGATGGGCAGCTGAAGGATGGGGCACACAAGAAAATGCGTTTTCACTTTATACTGGGAAGATAAATCAAAATCCTATCTTCACGCTTCAATGTCTCAGTTTCAAATTCATTTCAATTCTCCACCAAAAGGTTACCTTGTCTGCTTATTAACCAATTGCAGAATGCAAGGTAGAACTTATCAGAACAAATCTGAATATCTGAGCATTGGTAAGATATTACTGTCTGCACTGAATTACCCAATATCTATCAGAATATGAATAAATCTGGTATATTTAAATGCTTAGATCAGAGGGGAGGGCCCTCATGCAGGATTTCTTCTTATACATTTGAGTTTTAACTTTTTGTGCGATCATGAAATGGCTAAGTTTTTGTGCAAATTAAAACAAAGTTAACATCTGTTGTGAAGTTGGGTAGAGTATTTTTGGATTGGGTGGAAGGAAGTTAGACTTTAATATTTGTGAAATGCTAAGGGAGAAAGCACTGCACGGTCCCTTCAAAAGATGTACTTAGAGAGTAAAATGGATGCCTGTGAGCAGCAGCTTGAAAGTTTGCAAATACATAGAGAACACCCGAATTAAAATGTTTGTATCAAAAGACCGTACAGTTAGCAGACCAAGTAGCAGTTTTTGCCAGGAAAACAAGGTTTTGAAATTAGCCAAATCATTTTGAACCAGGCACTTAAATACCAATAACCAATTAAATTTAAATCTGATGGTTTTGACTACATAGGACCAATCCTATTTTAAGAAAATTGATATGTCATCAAGGGTATAAAAGAAGGGGTCAGTTGGACAAAGACAGCAGAGCTAACTGCCATCCACCAGAGTTAACAGTCCTCAGCTCTCAAGAGCGAATCGCTGGCTCTCACAGTCTCCTAAGTCTTACAGAAAGCACTATCTAAATACCAAAGGTACCCACTGCACAATTAGTTCGCATTCGTGGCAGAAGAACTGACAGAGAAGGCACAGAGCATTCTGGGAGACATGTAACCCGGCTGTAATTTCAAGAGACTAAAGTCTTTTTTTTATATCTATAAGTGGTACTTGTATTTATTGGAACATCATACCATTAGAATCTTGTTTTGTTCTGGAATGGTTAGTAGTTAGAAGGGGTTTATCCGATTTGTTAATAGTTTAATTAATTTGTTCACTGTTAGAGTTAGAAAAATAAAATTGTTAATTGTTGATTTTAAAGTGAGTGCCAGTGGTTTATTTTATTTAACCACTAAAAGTTGCTGAAAGGCAGGTTACACCACTTTTCACACTCCTTTTACAGATTAGAAGGCAAAGTGCTTCTCTTTAGGGGTTTTGGTTTTAGTCCTCAGAGGAGGGTCAACCTCTGCTTTATAACAGATTGGGGGCCCATGTCTGGGATTTGGATGGATCTGAATGGATTTGGACAGATCTAAACAAATTTAGGGTGCGAAAGGTCCCAGCAGATTTAAACAGACTTGGGGACTAATATCCTAGATCTTTAAATAAAACTTCCATGAGAAGTGGAAAATCTGTTTAATTTCAGTCACTTGTTGTTGGTTAAATCAAAAGTGGGGAAATGACTCTTAACATTGCTGGAGAGGTTCTGAGGATTGAAGATGTTTCCCAAATTTGCCAAAAATAAAACTTTAGAAAGACAGAAAGACGTGATACTTTTAGAATTAGCAGATGGGCTAAAATTGGGTTTAACTAGGTATAGTAAGAAAGCTGAAATTGTAATGGAGTTAGTCAAACATTTAGGTATATCAGAGTAAGAGTCAAGTGAGTTAGAAAAGCATTAAATTGCAAATGAGATAATTGGAGTTAGAAAGTGAACTTAAAAGGCTGATGGAGATAGAGCAAGAAAGGGAACTGAAACAGTTTGAATTACGGTTAAAAAGCAGAAGAAATAGAAATGAAAAGAATTGCTCTGGCAGAACAGAAAGGAGAGTGAAGAAAGAGGAAAAAGAAAGATTTTGAACTTCAGCAGTTGATAATTAGACAGGAAAGTCAACATAACAGGATGGAGGTGAAGGTAGAAGGTAGGCTTAGTGAGGAGGATAGTGATGATGAGCAAACCCATCATAGCCAAAGGCCTGGTAGGGATGTATACAAATATGTCCAAACATTACCAAATTCGATGAAAAAGATGTAGAAGCCTTTTTCATTCCTTCGAGAAATTGGCTAAACAGATAAACTGGCCAGAGATTATGTGGGTAATGTTAATTCAGACCAAGTTGGTAGGCAGAGTTAGTGAGGTTTTGCAGCCCTGTCAGAAGCGGTGTCAGGAGAATATGAAGGAGTAAAACAGGCTATTTTGAGCACCTACAAATTGGTACCAGAAGCATACAGATAACAGTTCAGATATATAAGAAAGGAACAGGTCAGGCTTATATCGAGTTTGAATGAATTAAACAGAGCAACTTTGATAGATGGATGAGACCATTAAAGACAGAAAAGACATAGGAGGATCTCCAATATATTATTCTGCTGGAGGAATTTAAAAACTCACTTCCAGAAATGATCAGAACTCATGTTGAGGAACAAAGTTGAAACAGCAAGATGAGTTGCAGCGATGGCAGAGGAATACACATCAGTGCATAAATCGAAATCTAGCTTCTGACAGCAATTTCACTCCGTGAGGGATAGAAATTGGGAAAGAGGGAGATCCTTCAATGGAAAACAAAAAGTAGATCACACTGGGAACAGTCTATCACACGTGAAAAGAGAAACCAAGAGGGTGGAAAAGAGGTGAAAGGGGTCTGTTGGACAAAGATAGCAGAGGTAACTTCCATTCGCCAGAGGTAACAGCCCGTAGCTCTCAAGAGCGAATCGCTGGCTCTCACAGTTTCCTCAGTCTTACAGAAAGCAGCATCTAAATACCAAAGGTACCCATGGCACAATTAGTTAATATTCGTGGCAGAAGAATCGACAGAGAAGGCACAGAGCATTCTGTGAGTCATGTAACCTGATTGTAATTTGAAGAGACCAAAGTCCTTTTTTTGTAATATAAGTGGGACTTGTATTTATTGGAACAACATACCACTAGAATCTCGTTTTGTTCAGGAATGGTTAGTAGTTAGAAGGGGTTTATCCAATTTGTTAATAGTTTGGTTAATTTGCTCACTGTTGGAGTTAGATAAATAAATTAATTGTTGATTATAAAATGAGTATCAGGGGTTTATTTTATTCCAACCACTAGAAGTTGCTGAAAAGCAGGTTACACCACTTTTCATGCTCTTTTTTACAGATTATAGGGCAAGGTGCTCCTCTTTACCGGGGTTCCTATTTTAGTTCAGAGTGGGGTTAACCTCTGCTTTATAACACGTCCTAAAGTGAAAGGAGTTGGGAAGGAAAGTGGAAAACTCATTCCATGCTCAACCCCCTAGGCCAAAGGCCCCACAAACAGCAGTGGGATAAAAACTAGACAATTTGCTTTTACTGCTGTGAATGTTATGCTAGTTTGTTATTTGGGATTGCTGGACAATTGGTTTTTGTTGAAGGTTTTTTTTAAGTAATTTAAATCTCAATGTCTCTGGCAAGGCCAACATTTATTGCCTGTTCTAATTTCTCTAGAGAAAGTAATGGACAGTGGTCTTTGCAAATTGCTGTAGTCCATCTGGTGTTGGCGTCCTGTTGGGTATAGTTTTGGGATTTTGATCCAGTGACAGTGAAGGAACGACGATATAGTTCCAGGTCATGATGGTATATGCCTTGAAGGTGAACTTACAGGTGGTGGTATTCCATGATTTTGGTGCCCTTGTCTTTCTAGCTGATAGAGGTGACGCGCTTAGAATTTGCTGTGAAAAAAGCATTTGTGAGTTACTGTAGCTCACCTTGTAGATGGTACACATTGCTGCCCCACTGCATAGAGATGGAGAAGTGAATGTTGAAAGTGGTGGATGGGGTGCCAGCTAAGGGGGTGTTGTGTCCCAGATCATTTTGAGTGGCCTTCAATGAAGAGTGTTCCATCTAACTCCTGACTTGTGCTTTGTAGATTGTGGATAGGTGTTGAGGAGATAGAAAGTAAATTGGCAATTTTAAATTCTTAGCTTCGAGCCTGATCTTGTAACTACGGTATCTATATGGCTTGTCCAACTCAGTTTCTGGTCCATGGTATCAACATTCTGGTTGTTAATGGGGAATTCAGCAATGGTAATGGCTTTTAACGTCAAGCAGCAACGATTAGATTCTCCCTTAATGTAGACAGTCATTGCCTAGCACTTGTATGGGCAAATGTTATTCACCTCTTTTGAGCCAATGCATAGATACTGTCTATGTCTTGTTGCATTTGAATATGGACTGCTTAAGGATCTCAGGAATTACAAATGGTGAACACTGAAATCATCAACAAACATTCTACTTCTGACCTTACTTTCTATGGATGGTCATTGCTGAAGTAGCTTGGGCCTAGGACAGTACCCTGAGGAACCCCTCCAGCAATGTCCTGGTGCCGAGATGATTGATCTCCAACAACCAAACATCTTCCTTTCTGCAAAATAGGATTCTAACCAGCCGACAGCTTCATCTCACCCCCGATTCCAACTGACTCCAGTTTTGCTAGGCCTCCTTGATGCTACACTTAGGTCAATTACAGTCTGATGTCACAGTCTCACATCATGTTGAGGGATCAACCTGGTGAAGCTACAATGTAGGATTACATGCATGCTAAACAGCAGAAGTAGCATGCTTTTATAGGGCTGTATGACCCCAAAAACCAGCAGACCAAGGTCTAAGGTCTGCAATTGTCCCACATCCAGTCATGAATGGTAATGGACAAATAACAGGTGATGGAAGCTCCACAAATGACTGTTACTTCAAAAGGTGGGGGAGCCCAGCTCAGCGTAAAAGATAAAGCACTTGCATCCATCTTCAGTCAGAAGTGGAAAGTAAATAATCCATCTCGGCCTTCTCCTCAGGTCTCTCACATTACATATGCCGTTTTCAACCAACTGAATTCATTCGACATGACATGATGAAAAAACTGAAGATGACGGAATAACAAGCAGACTGGTGCTTGGTTTGAGTTGATCCTGGAGCCCTCAGACATCAGCAAAAAGAAGCAACAGTTACAGGAGGAAAACCATGTTCAAGCAGCGAGTGGTTAGAATCAGAGTTGCTCTGCCTGAATGCGTGAAGGAAACAGGTTCAATCAAGGCATTTGAAGGGAACTGGATCAACATCTGAGAAGGTAGGAACTGCAGATGCTGGAGAATCTGAGATAACAAGGTGTATAGCTGGATGAACACAATTTCTGAAGAAGGGTCTAGGCCCGAAATGTCAGCTTTCTTGCTCCTCTGATGCTGCTTGGCCTGCTGTGTTCATCCAGCTCTACACCTGGTTATTTCAACATCAGAGAAGGACAGGTTTGCAGGGCTGTAGGACAAGGCAGCAAGCTGACCCAGATACAACTGTGGCTTCACCGTCCTGTTATCTATGATTTTATTAGCCCTTTTTGATTTACGTGCATCAATCTGGAAATCCGAATCATGGCCAATAACTTACAGTCTGCATTGAGGACTGACCTTGGATATGTATGACAAGCATTGGTTGTTTATTAGGTATTAGTGCAATTGCCTTGATGGCTTCAGAAGAGGCATCTGTCACAAGCACAGTGCAGCAGTTTCAGCAGGAAAGGGATGAGCATCAAGACGAAAGCTTTGATCAAGTCTTTGAGGATGGGACACCCCACAGTTTGTTAGCTAGAATAATGGTGTTTTCCTGGAGCCAAGAGAACCAGGTTACCCTGATATTGTACAAGTCTGTCACATAACAGGACTTATATTTAGAGCGAGGCATGGAGTTTGTAATTACTCTTTTGTTCACAATATACTCAGAAGAGAGTTGAGAAGTTATCCCAATTTGTTACCCTCTTTTTAGCATTTAGCTCTGGCTTTTTAGTGCCCCATTGACCAGAGTAAAAGTCAATGACCTGCTAGCGTCAGGACTGTATTTTCTGGTGATCAAGAAAAAAAAAAGAACTCTTTGATTTACATAATCTGAAAGTAAAGTTGTTGTATAATGCCACAGATATCCTTTGACCCTACTTAAAAAATAGCAAAGGAACTATTTCACAATTATTGTGCAGTTAGGCCTCTTATTAAATCCAACCTTAAAACGGTGTGGTCCATCATACAGTATTAAGTAGCTTTACTTTAACAATATAAACCTTTATATTTAAATCCCTACTGTCTTTGTAAATTGACTGGTTTTGTGTAATTCTTACTAGTCAAAGAAATTTCTACATTTATGGAAATGCTTAAAATTACATCTTGGTTGATCTCTGATGACAATCGCTAGCTATGGTGCCAAAGAGCACCACCTTGTGGTAATGAGTGGATTACAGCCAGTCTGTATTTCTATTCAAGAACTGTGTTTTGGAAACATGCCATAAAGCCCTGCCCTTCGTGTTTTGCCTTTCAAGATTTGCTTATCCACACTAAACGTCCCGTGCACCTCTTTGTACATTGCAAGTCTAACCTTCACTTATCTTCTGCTTTAAAGCAAAATAATTAAAATAAAACTTCCTTTCTGGAGTAGAAAGTGCTTACAGTGCACGTGCAGTCTGCCATGTTTACCAAGAGTGAAAATCACTTTTACCATGTTTGGAGAATGTAAGCCCTGCAACCAGCAGGACTTTATTGTTTATTAAAATTATGGTAATTACTCAAAGCATGGAATCATAGAATCCCTACAATGTGGAAGCAGGCCATTCAGCCTATCGAGTCCACACCAACCCTTCAAAATGCATTCCGCCCATCCCTTTATCCCCACCCAAACCCCTATCCCCACACTTCCCATAGCTAACCCACCTAGCCAGTACATCACTGGACACTATGGGCAATTTACCATGGCCACTCCACCTAACCTGCACATCTTTGAAATGTGAGAGGAAATTGGAGCACCTGGAGGAAACCATTGCAGACATGAAGAGAATGTGAAAATTCCATGCAGACTGTCACCCAAGGGTGGAATTGAACCCAGGTCTCTGACGCTGTGAGGCAGCAGTGCTAACCACTGAGCCACCATGCCACATGTATTTTTAAAAGGAATACATCAGACATGTTTTTAAATAGGACATTTATCAGTGTACACATGTATATTGAGAAAGGTGCATTAGTTAATTGTGAAACTGTAATTTAGTTATGAAACTTAATGAATTATACTTTTCATTCAGACAGCATTCAGTGCACTTTTAATTCAACATTGTCTGAATCAAATTCATAGATATCTCGTGTGTTTTAGGACAGCATTCTTACCTTGCTGCTGTCTCTATATTCTCTCTCTCTCCTCTCTCAGATATAACCACTAAAATTAACCACTCAATTTTGTATTTGAATTGCTTCTTGGCACTATTCTTCCCAACTCCCAAACGTCTTGAGCCATACAATTTCATTACTTCTCCATCTTGTCCTCCCCACCCCCATTTTACTTCAACACTGGTAGCTTGCAGTCACATCCAGCTATCCTATAACTATCTAATGGCTTAGCCCACAATAGGTAAAGCCAATGCATCTGCCATACTGACCACCCACTGGTGCTGGGATCAAGCCTTACTGATGTATCACTGATGGTTGCTATATCCCAGGATTTTCCTGCTACCTCCAGGATTTAAAGATTAATCTCCAGGATATTCTTGGAGAAAAATAACAATGGCATTAAAGATGGCACCTTCTTAAAAATAAGTGAACAATTCCATGTTAAACCTCAAAACCTATTCAAGCATTCTACATTTACTTAATGTGTCAATAGTGAGAGGACCAACTTTAGATTGTACCTCCTTCCCTAGATATGGCATTTAGACTTAAGAAAACTTAGCACTGGCATTATATGTTAGCTATGTCCTTCAAGTCTTTCTGTGTAATTGGATTTACTTTAGATCTGGCAGAACTGGACTGTACCAGCGCGTGCATGTCCTCGTTTATTAGTAATTGTTAAACAGTTACAGATGAATGTTGCAGTTTCATATACGAGGTGTCAAATGCACAATAATCATCAACTTTATTTAATTCATAAAGTGTGAAGTTCATTTTATTCCATTCATGTGGACTTTGAATCAATAGCAGGGCTTTTACATTAGTGTCATAAGATTGGGTGTCCAAATCCCACTCCAGACCATATAATCTGCACTGTCACAAATGCATGAGACATTAAATCAAGAAACTGGTTATATAAAAACAGTCCCATGCCACGACACGGGAGTTCTCTTGGTTCTTGAACCGCCATTTATTTCTAACAACCAAAAATGAAACTGACTATCTGGTTCTTATTCTTACTTTTGGACCTAAAATGTGCTCAGTCTACGTTAAAATTACTTTGGAAGGGCAAGGTATCCCAAAATTGGGACAACAGGCCAAGTTAATGATATCATCTTGCTACAATGCAGTATCAACACAAATGGTATTTTTGGAAATCCTTTCTGCACTCTTTCCAGTTTAATAACTACCTTCCTATAGCACAGTGGCCAGAATTGTGCACAGTATTCTAAAAGTGGCCTCAGCAAGGTCCTGTATAGCCACAACATGACATCCCAACTCTGAAACTCAATGCTCTGACCAATGAATGCAAGTGTGCCAGATGCCACCTTCACCACCTTGTATAGCTGTGACGCTACTTCCACGGAACTATATACCTGAATCCCTAGGTCTCTATTCGACAACACTCCCCGGGCCCAACTATTAAGCGTATAGGTCCTTCCCTGGTTTGGCTTACCAAAATGCAACATCTTACATTTATCCAAATTAACCTCCATCGGCCCAGCTGATCAAGGTCTCCTTGTACTCTTAAATAACTTTCTTCACTGCCCACTATATCACCAATTTTGGTGTCACCCACAAACTTACTAACATACCTGCTATATTCTCATCCGAATTGTTTATGTAAATACCAATGCAACGTCAGATACATAGGCCATATATCTCGACAACTGGCAGATCATTTCAAATATCTCAATTTAGCTTACTTATACTGGCTAGAAGCTACACAGGCTCCTCTGCAGGAAGGATAAGAACATGCTGAGGCATTATGCCCTTTTTTTTAAATTAAACATGTATTCACCATGGCAACACCTTGACCACTGCCAACCGATCAGCATTCTTTTCCTATGCTTTATAAAATCGCTATTCCCTTTGAAATATGTATTCTTACATCAGTTTTTAAGAGTGCAAGTTGAAGAGCTTTGTCAGCACATCTCTTAGCAATGACCAAGCACTGAAGATATTAAAAAAAGGAGTGAGCTGAAAGAAACGTAAATGTGAGCATTGATATATTATATTGATGAAATACAATGAATGTTCTTGCCTTTTGATTTTGATCAATTCCAAGTGTAGAGAAGAGCTTCTCTCGACTGGGAGATACATTCCAGCAAGACCTTAAGGACAAACTATTTAAATCTTGAATGTCTTCCCATATCCTTGGAAATTCAGGACTGAAATAGAAGAACAATACTAAGAAATACACAAAATAAGAGTGTACTTTGTGGTTTAATATTCAGTGAGTGGACTGAGTTAAGGTGTGGGTTGGTGGAGCTGGGATTTGTAATTAGATTGTTCAAACAGTTCTCCTGAATTAAGTTTGCTGGACAAATATTGACAAAATGGGACCCTGCAATGGAAACACAAAGTGTGGCATTCCGATCCACTGCTGATAAAGGAACAGTGTTATATATATCCAAAAAATTGTGTTCAAACTTTTAATTAACAACACTGACCTCAGTTATTAGTGAATTAAAATTACTTTTGAAACTCTTGGAACACAGTTATTCTTGGCTCCTTGAATTTCACCCAGTTTGATTACTGTTCAAAGTCTTTTCTCTTACAGTGTCAATGCCTGTTTTGTATGTCTTTCTGTCTTTGTTGGTCCTGTCCCCTTCTGTTTCTTTGCAGCTCCTTGTCTTGTTTTGCAGTGTTAAGAGTAAATCTTGATGTCGCCCAGCTCCCAATGGATTTGGGAGTTTGACGCAGGGCAATCTTCAATGAATGTATGGGTAAAACAGTCTATCATCCTTTATGGGTTTAACTGAAGACTCCTTTCGAATAGCATTGAATGGGAATTACACAGATTGATGTGATATATACTAACATGTTTCAGTAAAAAAAAACCCTAACATTTGTGATAGCTAGAGTCAGAAATAAATGTAAGATTTTCACTCAACAACAGCAGGAGCTGCAGAGGCTGCAAAAAGGGTTCAGGCAGACACAGAAGGCCATAGAAAACAGGCACAGACACCATGAGAGAAAAGAAAAGGAGCTAGAGGGGAATTCTGTGTCTTAAGATGTTTTGCAGGACTCGAATTCATGATTAACTGAAGTCACTAACACTGGCTCAAAACTCTGGAATTCCTGACCTCTAAAAATGTTTTATGCCATCAACAATGCAAGAAATAGCAGCAATTCATGTAGAAGGAATAAACAGCATTGCCCATAAACATATTAATGAAAGATTTAAAAAGAAAACAGGTTGCATTATGCGCAAGAGCTGCTAAGATCAGTCAGCTGAGGAGATGGGACCTGTGAGAATGGCAGGAGCGAAAGCTGTTTCATGTATTGGGTTAAGTAAAATGCACCCACCTAGATTTTTGTTTAAAAAGGACAGTATGATTTAAAAGGAGCCAGCAGGTGTTCAAGCTCCATTGCAGGCATTGCTACATCAGAGCTAACAACCCCAAAGTTCTGACTGCAGACCCCACTGAGGGTCATGATGCACAGTTCGGTCTAAAAGCAGTTTTTCTGTTTAAAACTAGGGATCAAAGTAAGTGAGCAGAGACAAACTTTCAGTATGCTTTTGCTACAGTATAGCCACATTTAACTAAGTTGTTCAGGGAAGATAAAAGTCAATGTACAGGAGTTTCACAGTCAGAAAATTACACTTGCTTGACTCAATTTTGGACAGGAATAAACATTTTCTTATTGTTTTTTCAGCTTCACAGTAAGTTATAATCCAGGGGAGGGAAGTTTACCCACTTTGTTTCAGGAAGCAGTCACAGTGTTTAGGCTAGGTCCCTCATTTGATCCATGGTCAGGGACAGAAACAGGAGCTGGTGCTATAGTAGTACTCCTGATAAGTCACTCTTGGTGGTGGACATTGAAATACCTCAGAGTATATTTTGAGCCCTTGCCACCCTCAGTGTTTCCTCCAAGTGTTGTCCAACATGGAGGAGCACTGATACATTAGCTGAGGGAAGATGGTACGTGGTAATTAGCAGATTTCCTTGCGTATGTTTAACCCGAAGCTCCCAAGGTAACTCCGTCCCGACTACATTCCACGGTGCCGCCATCTCTGCTGGGTCTGTTCTGTCGGTGGGATGAGACATACCTAGGAACGGTGATGGTGGTGTCTAGAATATTATTTGTAAGGTGTGATTCCTTGAGTATGACCATATCAGGCTGTTGCTTGACTAGTCTGCGAGACAGCTCTCCCAATTTTGGCACCAACCCACAGAAGTTAGTATGGAGGATTTTGCAGGGTTCACAGGGCTGTTTCTGCCTTTGTCTTTGCAAGGCCTAGGTCAATGTGGTTTCATTTCTTTGCTGAGACTTCGTAGCAACTGATACAACTGAATGGCTTGCTAGTCCATTTCAGAGGGCAGTTGAGAGTCAACCACATTGCTGTGGGTCTGGAAGTGTAGGCCAGACCATGTGAGGATAGCAGATTTCCTTCCCTGAAAGACATTGGTGAGTCAGATAGGTTTCTCTGAAAATCAACAATGGTTTCATGGCCATCAGCAAATTCTTGATTCCAGATACTTTTTATGGAATTCAAGTTTCACCCTTTGCCATGGCAGGACTTGAATCCAGGTCCCTTGAAACTTAGCCAAGTCTCTGGATTAATAATCCAGATTAATACCAATAGGCTATCGCCTCCACAGGCGAGACTCCAGAGGATTGGAGGCAAATATTGTATCATTATTCAAAAACTGTGATTATAGGGCAGTCAGTCTGAAGTCAGTGCTGGATAAGTTACTAAAATCAATATTGAGACTGGATTAACTGTTACTTGGTGAAGCTCAGATTAATCAAGCACAGTCAGCATGGTTTTGTTAAGGGAAAGTTGTGTGATTCTGACTTCGTTGAAGGTTTTGAGGAAGTAACAAGGAGGATTGATGATGTATTAGATGTTGTCTCTGTGGATTTTAGTAAGGCATATGACAACGTCCCACATGACAGACTGATAAGAAAATTAAAACACATGGAATATAGGGGAATCTGACAAGTTGATTCCAAAATCAGTGACTGGAAACAAAAGGGTAATTTTGTTGCAGGAATGATTTTACAAATGGAAAGTGGTTACAAGTGGTATTCCACCGGACTTGGTTTTGGTCCCTTTGCGGTTAATGTTAATGATTTAGTCTTAAGTACGGAAGGCGTGATTGGAAATCTGTATATGACACTAAAATAGGTCAGGTCTTCGATCACGGAGAGATGGTTGTTGACTGCAGGGTGACACAAGTGGTCTGCTTGAGTGGGCGGAAGAGCAGCAAACAGAATTCAATCCAAATGCATCTGGGGAGAGCAAACAAAGCAGAGGAGTTCATGATAACCGAGAGGGGTAGAGGAAAGAAGAGATTGTGGAGTACATATCCACAGGCTTCTGAAGGTGGCAGTACAAGTAGATAAGATGGTAAGGAAGGTACATGGGATGCTTTCCTTCAGTGGGTGGGATATTGAATACAAGGGATGAAATGCTGGAAATATACATGATACTGGTTAGTACACTCTTGGAGTTGTGTACACAGTTCTGGTCACCATGTTACAGGAAGTGCATATTTGCTGTTGAGTGTAGAGTGTATGGAGGAAATTCACAAGAATGTTGCCAGTGCTTGATAACTACAGCAATGAGGAAAGATTCGATAGCTTAGGATTGTCTTCCCTAAAACAGAGCAGGCCGAGAGGTGACTTAATTGAGGTGTAAAATGAGGAGAGCTTGGCCAGAGTGGACAAAGACCGGTTTGCCTTAGTGGCCAGGTCAATTATCAGGGGGCAACAATTTAATCCGATTGGTACAGGATTATAGGGGACATAAGGAAAAAACACTGACTCAGAGGGTGGTCAGGTGGCTGGAATTCCCTGCCTAGCTTGGTGGCTAAGACAGAAACCCTCAACTTATTTGAAAGGAACCTGGATCTGCAACTGAAGTAATATAACCTGCAAGGCAACGGACCAGAAGCTGATGAATAGGATTAAAATGGGCAGCCAGGTTATTTAGCTAAAGCAGCAAAGATGGGCTGAATGGCCTCTTTTTATGCAGTAACTTTATGGTTTTAACAAGGGAGGAACTGACAGCAAATCACAACCACAAAAAAATCACCAGGAAAGCTAATGGGAAGAAAGGAATGTAGGCCCTGATGGCATGCATTCAGGATGTACCTTAAAGGACATTGCAGTGGTAGTGGATACATTGGTTGTAACCCTAGATTCTGGAAAGATCCTACAGGATTGTGTTATGATCCCAACTGATGTAATTACTGGACAACTCAGATCCTCGACTGAAGTCTGACTTGATAAATAAAACAAAGTATGATCTAATGAGTTGATCTTTCACTGAAATACAAGAACACATGCAGATTTGCTTTTATCAATAGAAACAGAAGTATAATAAAGAAAATAAAAGACAAACTAGAATAAGCTAAGCAGTTTACATACAATGACATTTAAAAGATTCTGAAACACAATGAAAATACAATCCCATCTATCCCAACACCACTCAAATACCAGAGACAGTTCACTATTCATGGGTTTAACTGTACGGTTTCTTTCAACTCCCTATCTTGAGAGCCTGGTAGCCTCTTCCTTGATGAGTCATACAATTGAACTTAGACTTTCTCAACTTCAAATAGCTCCTTCAGGATTCTAACCAAACATTTCTGGTCTGGAGTTTTCAAGTTAAACCCATACACTGAGGTAACCAAGTTCTCAGCTTCTCTGGACAAACTTTTCTCTAGGATGAACTGTTCCATATACCTAACTTCAATCAGGTCTCCTGCAAAACAGAACCTTACTAAGCTGCAGGCTTTCCCTGAAGTAAAGTAAAACAGTTCCTGATCCTTCTGAAAAGAAAGCATGCTCATGTTCCTCATTGTTTACTATGTCCACTCAAAACTGTCCCAGTGCAAACAAATTTCTATCTTCATCCCAGGGATTCCCTCCATTAAATTGGTTTTCTTAAAAAAAAAAAGCACCAGACATACCTGACAAGTTGATCATTAAATTCCATTATCCTCCCAGACTAAAACTCACATGCCACTAATTCAAAATTTGAACTCTTAAAAATAAAAGTTATTGAAAAGGTATTTTAATATGTATACATCACACACCTTAAATCACAATTGGAAAACTCCAAATGCAACACCACTGTTCAAGAAAATGGTGGAAGGGTTGGGGAGAAAGCAGAAAACAACTGGTCAGTTAGTCTAGCATCTTTCACTGTGACAATACTAGAATCCATAGAAGTAATACCAGGATGTTTAGAAAATCATTCTACAGCCAGGCAGAGTTAACATGGCTTTAGGGAAAGAAAATCACGTTTGACAAATTTGTTAGAGTTCTTTGATGATGTAACAAGCAGAATGGATAAAGGGGAACCAGTAGATGTAGTGTATTTGGATTTCCAAAAAGCATTCAATAAGGTGCCAAATAAAACATTATAGTACAAGACCATAGTGTTCGCAGTGATATATTAGGCTGAATAGAAGATTGGCTAATAAAAAGTAAATAGAGGAATCAGAGAAATGGGTCAAAGTAGAGTTTTGCAGGGTTCAGAACCAGGGCCTCAACTATTTACAATTATATCAATGACTTGGATGAATGAATAGATGATATTTAACTAAACATCACAAAGATAGGTAGGACAACAAATTGTAAGGAATGTACAATTAGTTTGCAAAAGGATGTTTATAAATATATATAGGTGAAATGAGTGAGTAGGTTTTTGATGGAGCATAATGCGGGGGAATGTGAAGCTGTCCACTTTAGCAGGCAGAGTAGTAAAGCAGAATACCACAAATGAAGAGAGATTGCAAAGTTCTGCAGACTGAAGGACCTCGGTGTCCTCAATCATTAATTTACATATGAAGTTAAAAACATGTTGGTACAACTAGTAATTAAAATGGTAACTGAATCATTAGCCCTTATTCAAGGAGGATGGAGTATAAAAATTGGGAAGATTTACCACAGTTGTGCAGGGCATTGGTGAGACAATACTTGAAGTACTGTATACTGTTTTTGTCTCCTTACTTAATAACGGATATACATGCATTGGAAGTAGTCCAGAGATGATTCACTCGGCCGATTCCTGGGCTGAAAGTGTTGTTTAACAAGGAATAGTTGAAAAGTTGGTCAACACATTAGACTTCAGAAGAACAAGAAGTGATCATAATGAAACATATGCTGAGGAGCTTGACAGTGTGAATGCTGGGAAGATGCTCCATCTCATGAGGGAATCTAGAATGAAGGGCACAGTTTAAAAATAAAGGCGTCTCCCATTTAAAATGGCGATGGGGAAGAATTTACTTTTTCAGAGGATTGTTATCTCTGGAATACTCTTCTACAGGCCGAAATAAATAGACTTCTGACCTACAAGGAAGTTTAGGGGCAGGAAAGAAACTGGAGTTAAGGCTAAAATCTGATCAGTCATTAACTTATCGAAATGGCAAATCAGACTCAATGAGTTGGGTAGCCTATCCTGCTCCAAATATTTATGTTTTCCTAACAGTTACCCACTAAATCATGGGAGACATTTTTGATGCTTCCCAAATTTACTCATTTATGAACCACTCAAGCTAACTGTATTTTTGGACCAAGAGAATGACATTTGTTTTTTGATTATGCTACAAGTAAAAAGGTAAAGTTCTGTTCTGAACTTTAAAAGTACATGAGCTAACAAACACTTATTGTTACTGGAGTCCATTAATTACAGTAAAGGTTTTAAAGTCATGTGACCATAACCGAGCAAGATTTAAGGTAATTATGGATAAGGGCAAAGTTTGACCGGAAATAAAGATTCTGGGTTGGGAAAGGACAATTTTAAGACAAGACAGGATCTGGCCAAAGTGAAAAGGAAGCAGCCACTCACAGCAAAATCCACATCAGAGCAGGAGGAGACTTTCAAAGTGATAAGAGAGAGACTGTAGGGCCAACATGTTCCCATAAAAGGTGAAAGGTGGGACCAACAAGTCCAGGAAATCCTGGATGTCGAGAGATGTACAAGATTGGAGAAGGAAAAGAAGGGAAGCCTACTGTAAATACTGAAGGCATAAAACAGTAGATATCCTGAAGGAGTGTCAACAATAAAGAGTGCTGCTTAAAAAGGAGAAATTAGGAGAGTGAAGAGGGAATATGAAAACGCACTGGCAGGTATCATTAAGGAAAATCTAGTGGCATTTTTGTGTGCATTAGGGATAAGAGAACAACCAGGAAAAGAGTAGGACCCATTAGGCATCAAAGTGACAATCAATGTTTGGGAGCTGGAAGGCATAGCTGTGGTTTTAAATAAGTACTTTGCATTTGTATTCACTGTAGAGTAGGATCGGGGTAAAGAAATTATAGAAGAGGGCTTGTGACATACTTGAAGAAATTGGCATTAAGAGAGATTGTATTAGTGGCTTTATCAGGTTGGAAAGTGGATGAATCCCCAGGCCCAGATGAAATGTATTCCAAAGCTGCTTTGGGAGACAAAGGAAGAGACTGTAGAGGCTCAAACATCAATTTTCTAATTCTCCCTGGCCACAGGAGGGGCTCCAGAGAACCAAAAGCAGCTGATGTGGTACCATTATCCAAGAAGGGTGGTAGGTAAAAACCAGGAAGCTACAGGCCTGAGAGTCTAACATCAGTGGTAGGGAAACTTTTGAAAAAAAATCTGACTTGGAGAGGCAAGGATTAATCAAGGATAGTCATCATAGCTTTGTAAGGGGAGATCATGTCTAACAAATTTGATTGCAGTTTTCAAGGAGGACACTAGGTGTGTAGATATGGGTGGTACAGCTGATGCAGTCTACATGGACTTCAGAAATGCTTTTAATGAGTCTGCCATGTGAGACCTTGTCACAAAGCCAAAACCTTTTGGCATTAGGGTAATTTGGCAAATTGTATCAGAATTTGGCTTTGTGGTAGGAAGCAGAGGGTGATGGCCAAAGGTTTTTGAGAGTGGAAGCCTGTGTCCAGTGGCATACTACACGGTTCAGTGGTGGGTTCCTTGCTGTTTGTAGTGTACACTAATGATCTAGACATGAATGTAGGAGGTATGATCAGTTAATTTACAGATGACATGAGAATTGATGGTGTGGTAAATAGTGACGAGGAAAGCCTTAGCGTACTGAACAATATAGATGGTCTAGTCAGGTGGGCTGAACACTGGAACTTAATACTGAAAATTTTGAGGCGATTTATTTTGGAAGGACTAATAAGGCAGGGGAGTACACTTTGAATGTTAAAATGTTAGGAAGTATACAGGGACCTTGATGTGTGTGCCCATAGATCCTTGAAGGAAGCAGTACAGGTACATAAGGTGGTTAAGGCGGCACATGGATACTTGCCTTTATTAGTCAAGGCACTGAATACAACAGCAAGGAGGTTATGATGGAGCTGCATATTGTGTTAGTTAAGCTACAGCTGGAGTACTGTGCGCAGTTCTTCTTGCCACACTGTAGGAAGGATACAATGGCACTAGAGAGGGTGAATAGGAGATTTACCAGGACATTGACTGGGCTGGAGCAATTCAACTCTGAAGAGAGACTAGATAGGAAAACCACCCCTGCTTTAGAGCAGAGAAGGTTTTCGGCAGGGGGCGGGGGGCAGGGGGGAAGGTGAATTTGATGAAGGTGTACAGTGTTCTGATGGGATAGACATGGTAGAAAGAGAGAAACCTTTCCCTATTAGTAGAAAGGTCAATAACCGGAGAATATTAAAGGTAGATAGCAGAAAGTTTAAGAGGGTTAGAGTTAATGGGGAAAAATACTTTCACTTCAAGGATTTTGCGTATTCAGACGTCACTGCCTGACAGGGTGGCAGAGATAGGAACCCTCAAAACATTTAAAGAATTATTTAGATGAGCACTTGAAATGCCATGACATACAAAGCTATGGGCTACGTGCAAGAAAATAGGCGTGAAATAAATGGATATTTGATATATGACATGGATGCTATGTATGGGTCAAGGGCCTCTTTCTGTCCTGTAAAAAATTCTGTGACTTTAAACAAAAAAAAACACTAATTTGATTGCACTGTGTTAGGTTCCCACATGAAGAAGCAGTCAGCCTCTTGTGCTCCTTTCACTAAGGATTCGGATAGTGTTAGAAGTTTGCAAAAAAAAAATGTGCCTGCTTCTTTAGCTGTTTGCTCCCGTTTCATCTGAATCTCGCTCATCCCTTTGCTTTCTTTACTGCTCCTTTACTCATTTATTTTTCTCTCAATACTGTCGCTTGTCCTCCACTTTGATTGTTCACATTTTACCTTTTCTCTCAGAGGGTTCAGCGTATGTGCTCTTTCCTCCATGGACTTCTCAATGTTTTCACTGAGTTTGTTTAGCATTGTCTTGGTACTCCGAGCTCTTACATGCACTCTCATCTCATTGTATCATTATTTAACCTCTGTCCTTCACTTCCCTTACTTTCTATCTCAAATTCATGATTCTACCCTCTATCCCAGCTTGGTATTTTTCCTGGACTCTGTCAGTTCCATAGTCCTCTCAGGATGCGCCTAAACAGGATCTGAAAAATGATGGTGTTACTCATCAACCTCATTGTAACAATGTCTGTGAAACAAGCTTTGGAAAAAACTCACCAACCTCCAAAATGGTAATCAAAAATGATTTTGAGGAGCTAATAATTGCCACAAAGTATGTATTAACTAATAATTGTACAGCAGAGTGAGCACCTGAACCGTTAGACTCTGCCTGACCTGAAGAGAGTAGCAAAACCCAAAACTTATACACAACCCTTTCCCTCTGTTACTACATCTCACTGGCTAATGGTAAAGTTGCTTTTATCTCAGAAATCATTACCCCTTCCCTTAAATTTCATTTTACCAATCATTAAATAATTTTAAAAAGTACCTCTGTCCTCCTCCCCCACTTCCATAAAATAGCCTCAACAGAAAATCACGAGACTTCCTGTACCTTTCCTGTCCAATTCTCCTTCCTGCTTGAAAGTCTCACACTCTCACACACGCGCACGCGCACACACACAATTTGTTTCCTTATCTGGTTATCGAGGGGGGGATAAGTGATGTTAGCCATTTCGTTTTTAAAATCAAACACTTCTATTTTAGTTGTACGTTTTAAAAAGTACTAACCACAGAGTTTAGTTTACAATGACATAATGCAGATCACATCAATTTTACTTTGAGGTAGAACGGATGGGTGTGACCCAAAGATTAGCTTGATGTTACAGCTTTCAGCAACTTTGTAGCCTCCTCACATAAACAATTATTATTTACCAACAGGCTTCTTGGACCAAATCATGAACGTTTGCAGACTTCCAGACCTGTAGAGCTGAGTATTAATTAACAATGATGGTATTTCAATGGTATCTCTGTTTGAAATGAATGATCCTTTGCTGAGAGTAGGCTATCGTTAAACTGGTAATTAAATGCTCCAGTTTAAGGGACCGCACAAACAGCTCTGCATAAACGTCCTCATTAATTGGACAAACGTTAGCTCTCATTACAAATGTATGGTAGGACTCCTGTACGAAAAGGTGGCACAGCCATAGTTTCCCTGCCTCAACCAAAAGGCTTGGTTAGTGTCCCACCTGCACTGGAGATGGGTCACGCTATATCTTGATTCAAAATGCTTATCACTGAAACTTAAATGTTACAGAAAATGATTAAGCTTTTGGGCTTTTGTGTGATGCAATGGCAGCGTCCACATCTTCTGGACCAGGAAGTCTGAGTATAAGTCCCACCTGCTCCAGAGGAGTGTATAATAATGAGTAGAAAATATCTCAATTGAACAAATGACAGCGGATTGTAAATATATGTCAGGACTTCTGTATTAAAAGGCTCTTGTGGTGCAGTGGTAATGTCTGTACTTCTGAGCCAGGAGGTCCTGGCTCAAGTCACACCTGCTCTAGAGGTGTGCCAAATAACATCTCTGAACAGATTGATCAGAAAATTTTATCAAGCTCCTGGACTGCAGTTTTTCCCCAATCAGGCCCGGAAATATTCGAGCATTAGCCAGAAACTTGTCTTCAGTTTGAGAAAAACAAAACTCCAAAATCTGTATTTGTCAAATGGGATATTTTTTGTGACTGAGCTGATTACAGAAAGAGCAACATACAACAGTACAGCACAGAAGGAGACATTTACCCATCGAGTTTCCCATTTAGTTAAGAATTTTGTTTCTGTAAGGCTTGTTCATAACAGGCTTTACCATCTTTGGACAGTAATTGTTGTTTACTTTTTTGCAGTCACATGATGAGACACTATTTTGTGCCAGAGTTACCACCTAAATTATGTAGATAAAACAACATTTTCAGTGGTCAGTGTACCTGCTAAAATTAAGGCAAGCTCCTACAACTGTACCATCTATTTCTTAGATGGTGAAGTTACAAAATTCCACTTCACAGTTGCTTTAATATAACACATTTATGGTAATATCAATTACCTGGTTAATGTCTTTGCTTTATTAGCATCACATTCTTCGCCATTCATCTCGAGAAGCTTCTCAAGTGTTGGGATTTCTTCAAAGGAATGTTTAATGGGTTCAGATGGGAAGGAATTCTGAAGAATGTTTTCCAAGTGGCTCCTTGTATCAGCCTAAAGAATTAAGACAGTGCAGATGAAATATTCTTTGAAGTTTCACTTTACAAGATTTCAAGATAATTATGGATTAGAAAAACTCATCTTAATTGCTTTCCGTCCATGTGACAGAGTTGGTGCCAACTTCCAGATGTACGCTGAGGAGGATTAGCTCTCCCTTCCTGTCAACTTTCCTGACCTCTTCAACTTCCTTTATGTGATTAAGCAGCTTATCTGACATTCCATCTTCAATAAACCACAGTATCTTCCAAATGAGCATTAGGAGGGCTTCTCTCTTATTCACCATCAAACTGAACCAGGCTGTTTTTAAACCAAGGTCATTTATTCAAATTCACGCTGACCTTCAGACTCCATTCTATATTCTTTTCTGTATTCATTCACATCTCCAAGTCCACTTACTGACACTACCATTCACAAGTCTGCTGCCTCTAAACTCAAATATTTCAATTCTTATCCGAACGCGCCATTTCCCTCAAACCTTAGCTTATCCAAAACTATGGTGCAAATGTGCTGTTCTTCATCTAGCCTCACTAGACACAATCCTGGCTCTTGCTGAGCTACACTGGTTCCCAAGTCCTCCAATAATTCTCTTTTGCCTTTTTGCCTCCTATTCCTCCTCAAACTCATTTCTTTCACTAAGGTTACTGCCCTAAAATGTCATTTTTGGCTCAGCTACTGAAGTGCTTTGGAACATTTTTCTATGCTCATTGTCCCACATCCAAAGAAAAGATTGCATTTACTTTAGTAAGATGTCCCATATCACTTGACAGCAATATTATCAAATTAAAATTCAACAAGTTGTTTAGGTCGCATGTCAGGATTTATGGTAATGTTTCCATTGAAAGGGCTTGGATGCGATGAATGGTGAAGGTGTAAGATCTCAAATTGAAGGGAGATTAGTGGGAGATGGCCTCAAATGGACAGATTGCTGGAAGATGTAACTAAGAGGTGAGACTGAGTAACCCAAGTATCCATACTCCTATTAAGCTGAGAAAAATGATACGTTATTTTGTTGAAACATATGAAGTTGCTAATGCGCTTCACAGGACAGATGTCAGAAGGCTTCCCTGATCAGGAGTTCTAAACCTAGGGGCCATAGCCTTAGAATAAGAAGTCAGCTATTTGGGTAAGAGGTGCAGACATTTTTTCTCTCAGCTTTCCAAAAATTCACAATCTCTATTGCGGTGAGCTGTGGATGCTCAGAGGTAGTTAAGTCAGAGACCAACAGATTTTTGAATAATAAAGGGAATTGAGGCAAATGATTATATGGTGGGAAAGGTAGAACTGAGAAGATCAACCATAATCTTATTGTCTGGTGGACAGGCTCAAATGAGCCAAATGACCTGTGATTAATTAGAACTTCCTTCATAGCTACATGACTGAGTTGTTAGATCAGTTAGATCATTATTAAACCAGGCATAAATCTGTCACTTACCACAATTGCTAATAATAGAAAGTAATTACCTAATATCTGATACTTTTAAGTGGATAGCTCTTACAAAGGACCACCACAGACAAGATGAGCTGAATGGCCCATTTTTGTCCTGTAAGATTTGATTCTCTTTGTTCTTCAGAAAAA
>NC_063339.1:39045054-39177908 GCF_021869965.1 Rhincodon typus
CTCAGTTTGTGACCAATTAGGTATCAGAAAATTGACATGAACCTTCCTTTTTATACAAAACTAGAAGCCCTTGAAAATTGCACCTTGTCCATTGTTTGTGGCTTAGTATTTGTGTACCAAGTTGTGTACACAATGGAAGCTGGGTCTTTGAATTTATTCAGGGAGTTTAACTTGTTTTTCATTATTCATTCATGGGATTTAGGCATTGCTGTCTAGACATTTATTGCCCACTTAATTGCCCTTGAGTCACCTTCTTGAACCACTGAAGTCCATATGATGTAGGTACACCCATTGTGCTTCTCAACAGGAGTTCCAGGATTTTGACCCAGCATCAGTGAAGGAACTGATATAGATCCAAGTCAAGATGGTGTGATCCATGAAGAGAACCCACAAGTGGTAGTGATACCATGTATCTGCTGCTTTAGTTGTTCTAGGTGGTGAGGGTCATGCGTTTGTAAAGTGATGTCTAAGGAGCCTTATTAAGTTGTTTGGAAATTTATTTTATGGTGTATTTTTTTAAAATTAAGACAACTGCTGAATTTAAACTTACATTTCAAGAAAAAATATTTCTTTTGAGTTCAGAATCAAATGTCTTCTGAAATTACCTCATAGGGTGATTTCACTGACCTCCTTAATAGCATTATTAGCTGGTGTAACTGCTCATTTTTAATTCTTAAAAAGGTTTGTGGAGAAATGTAAAACTCATCTGCTGACAAGAATCTGAGCAGGTATTATGTTACTTACACACAGGTCTATTTACAGCAGCTCCTGCCCAAATGATTCAAACCAAGCGACAGCTGGTTGTACAGCTGCCCCATATATGTATAGGAGGAACACAGCTGCTTGCCAGCCAGAATTCCAGGAGCTACACTCATCGACTCTTTTAAGAGTAATCAGAATCTTTTTTGCTGCTTGGAAGGTATCGCTCTGCACCCAAAATTCAGAATTATCCAATCAACAAAACTGAAAATTAAAAAGATGCAACTTTCCAAAGATGTTGCAGTTAATTAAGTGCATCTTAATTCGGATTAATCTTACCCTCCCCCTCTTCAGGTGCTTGCAATACTGACTTGCAGTGTGTTTTATTACAAGTTCCACAGCTGTCATTTTAAATCCCCACTTGGAGTTCTTGATCCATTTCATACTAACAACCCTTTACTGGCAGGAACAGCCATCAAGTTATATTGCACTGGCCCAACAGAGTTAATTCTGCAACAGCATGGCTATTCATTGCTCCACCATTAAATGAAGGTAGGAGACAATTTTAGCAAATCAGCATTATCAATATTCCTTAGATTAAAGCATACAACACTAGGAACACTGAAATAAGGCAGAGAGGGAAAAGATTAAAACTAGATTCTACAATGATAATAATCTGTAGAAACTGCCTAAATGCAGCATCGGGTCTCAAGTTCTCATTTTAAATACAAACAACAGCTTTGTTTTCAATTCCTTTCCACATGGCTCCAGAGAAAGGGTCTACTAGTACACCTGGGCCTTCCTAGTTGCAGGGAGTTAACAGACACATGCAAAAACACTATCATTTAGTTTCATAAGTGTACTTTGGATTAGTTCAAATTGAACTGTTTCAATTCCTTTATTATTTGTGCCTCCTTTAAAACAACTGAGCATAGCAGATTTGTTCTGATGTAAGGTCACAGATCTGAAATGTTAAATCTGACTCAGACAGCATCTGTGGTGGAGAAACAACTGCATATTTCCAGCACCATTTGCTTTTATTTCAGACTTCCAGCATTGGCAGTATTTTGATTTTGTAAGCCAAATCTGCATTGCTGTTTCTCCATTAATAACACCATGTCATATTTAAAAATCAATTAAACAGAGGTAACTGAGATAGGTTATTTTTTTGGAAAATTTCACTTTTATATAACAATTACCCTACAACATGATCAGGATTATAACAGGAAATATTCAGGCTTGAGCTCTTTACCTGGAGACCTTTTGCTGTCAGCTGTGCTGTCAGGAAAAAACCTCCCAGCCACATTCAGCTATTGCATTTAATGAAAGTGCATGGGCTGAGCTGGCTGTTCTCGCACACCAACAGCTAGCTCTCTTTCATTCCTTCAGGGAATTGGTGTGTTGTTGGCAAAGCCGCATTGTTTCTCGCCTCTAATTACTTGCCTTTGAGAAGGTGATGGTCAGCTGCCTTCATAAACCAGTGATATCCATCTGGTGTAGGTATACCCACAGTGTTGTTAGGAAGGGAGTTTTTGGCCAAAGAATAGCAAACAAATGGAATATTGTTCAAATCAGGATGACTGGATGGAAATTTGCAGGTGTGCACGCTCACATGGATCTACTATTCTTGTCCTTCCAGGTGATGGAAGTCACAGATTTAGAAGGTGCTGTTAAAATTGTCTCGGCAAATTACCGCCACTATGCATTGATGGTGGATGAAGTGGATACTTGTGGTGATGAATGGAATAGCAAATAAGCAGGCTCAATACCATTTAATTATTCCAAGTGCAGCCACATTCATCCAGGCAAAAGGAGAATATCCCATCACACTCTTCATTTGTCTCTTGGAGATAACAGACAGGCTTTGGGAGTCATGAGGTGAGTTACCTCCCACAACAGTTCCAGTCTCTGACCTATTCTTGTAGCCACAGTATGCATATGGCTGTCCAATTCATTTTCTGGTCAATGGTAACATTCAGAATGTTGATAGTGGGGGATTCAGAGATGATAATGCTGTTACTTTACAAGGGCGATGGTTAGATTCTCTCCTGTTGGAGGTGGTCATTGCTCGACATTTGTGCAGTGCAGTTATTACTTGCCAATTCTCCGTCAAAACCTGAACATTGTCTAAGTTTTGCTGTATATGGACATGGACTACTTCAGTATCTGAGAACTTACAAATGGCACAGGACACCAATTAAACTCAAGTAACTATCCATTGTGACCTTATGATGCAGAGAAGGGCATTGATAAAGCAGCTTAGGATAGTTGGGCCTAGGACACTATCCTGAGGAACTCGAATAGTCACATCCTTGGACCAATGTGTTTGAACACCAAGAATCACAAGTAGCTTGCTTTGGGCTGGATATGACTCCAACAAGTCAAAAGTTTTAAAAAGAGAAGGTATGGAAGGAACTCAGGGGATCTGGCAAAATCTGCAAAGAGGGAAACAGAATTGATATTTTGAGTTCAATAACCACCTTCAGAATTCAAGTGGAAAGTTTTCCCTTATTGCCAGTGACTTGGGTTTGACTAAGGTTATTTGATGCCACATTCAATGAACTGCAGCCTTGATGTCAAAAGCAGTTGGTCCCACTTCACTTTTACATCATCCATTATTAATATTCCTATTACGGTGACCTTTGCTAAAAAATTCTCCCTCTTAACCTTACTATTAACTATTTGAATGAGTTCTACTGCATAATAAGAAGTCCCAGTTGCTGTTTCCATGCAAATTTCTAAGAAAGGCTCCAATCAGATTTTTTTAAACCAGCTCCATTAATCCAACAGCTCATTAATTGCAGTGAGAGCTCAGAGACAGTAATTCACTCATTCCTCAGCCAGAAAATTATACAAGCCAAGAACTCTTCAAAGAAATAAGAAAGGTATAGTCACTCAAACTATCACAACCAAGCTTTGCCATCTTGCTCTTCAATTTGCTAGCTTCTGTATCTCAAGACCATCCAGCAGAACCACCAGCTTAGCTTTGGATTGCGCGTAACTACTATCTACTTTCTGAAGTTATCAGTATTAAATCTCAAAACTCAGACCATTGCAGTCTTTCTTACCCAGCAAGAAAAAATATTCTGCATGTTGGAAATCTGAAATAAAAACAAAGTGCTGGACACTTTCAGTTGATCTGGCAGCATCTGTGGAGAGGGAAACAGCTAACATGGAGTCCCATTTGATTCTTCTTCAGAACTGCTATTATTTGACTAAGCAGGGCAGTCAGTCTGCATTTGGCATAGAAAAATCCAACAGGGATTGCTGGATAGTGCTCCCCACTGGCTGCCTCCCTAATAAAAGCAACTGAGATGAACTGCCTCAGCCTTCCACTAGCTTACAAGCCGAGATCAAACCTAAGACTTGCTACAGGTCTATATCTCCTGTTATTCATTGCAGGGAAGCTGCAAGTTGGAATAATTGTTTTCAACTGGAATGACTCTCTGGAAAGGCTCCTGTTTTTTTTTGTTAAGTTTTACATAGTTCGTGGAGGTACCATCAATAAAAGTGACTTCGATTAATCACAGACTGTTGTTAAGTAACTCAGCTGTAAAAATAAAGGAACTCTGATGGCATTTGCAGAATGCCCACACCACATCCCCATTTGTGAATATTACGTTGAAACAATGAGAAAACCAAAGTCTGTTAAAATGGGTAGCACTAGAATATCACAAATACAACGCATGACAGCTGTTTAACACAATTTACAAGAGGAACCAAGGCAGTGATAAACACTGAAGCCTTTGATAACCAGAAGCTCACATTTCCAAGATACTCCCATTCCCAGAACCAAATTCCATCATGCAGCTAAAAACAACTATGCAACAACTGTGTAAACAGAAGCAACTATTTTACATTCCAGAACCCATGTTAAAAGATGACATTAAAGCAAAAGAAGCATCCACTTTTTCAATGGAAGTGCATCATTGAGGTTAGCAAACAGAAAATGCACGGGGTTTTAAATTTGCACTTCAGCACAATGATCCAGACTTGAACAAATTGTTCTTAGTTTTAAACATCTCTAGGTCCTTCTTAATGGAAGGAATTCTTCTGCCCACCTTCGGCTTTTATTAATGACAGCATAATTTTCAAATATTTTCAATAGTACCAGTGTTCAGTGCAACATGGACTTAAAAAGGTGGTTGCAAGAGTATACTCCTGTATGTTTATATTCATTGTAGAAACATAGGAACAAGGGGCAGCAGCAGGCATATCTGTCTCTCAAGCTTCCTACCCTAATCCATAATATTATGGCTGATCTTACTTTTTTAACCTCAAGCCCACACTCCTGTCTATCCCTCATAACTTTTTCACCCTCTTACTTAACAAGAATATATCTACCTCTGTACCTGAAAAGGTGGTGGAAGCAGAATCCTTGGATATCTTCAAGGCAGAGTTCCACAGACTCATGACCCTCAGAGAAATAAATTTGTCTGATCTCTTTAAATGGGACTCCCTGATTTTTAAAGTGACTCATGTTTCTAGATTCTCCCATTAGGGGAAATATCCTCACCGCATCTACCCTGTTAAGACCCTTCAAGATCTTACATATTTCAATCATGTTACCTGTTACGTTTCAAAATTCCTCTGGATATAAGCCTAGTCTATCTAACCTTTCCTTATAAGAAAAACCAACCAATCCAGGAACAAATTTGGTAAGTTTTCTCTGAACTACTTCCAAAGCATTTACATCCTTCCTTAAATGAGGTGTCCAATACTGTGCACAGGACTCCAGGTGTGGTCTCAATAATGTTCTGTACAACTGAAACATAAATATCTTAATTTTGTATTCAAATCTGTCTGTGATAAATGTCAACATCCTGTGAGCTTTAATAATTACTTGCTGTAATTTCAAACTAGCCTTTGCCAATTCATGCAATAGGGCACCAGATTCCTCTGCATTGCAGAGCTCTGCAATCCCTCACCATTTAAATAATATGCTTCCTTTTAATTCTCCATCATAAATTGGAAAATTTCACATTTCCTCACATTATGCTGTGCCAAATCCTCGTCCACTGATTTCAACTACCTATAATCTTTTTGTAGCCTTTTTAAGTACTCTTCACTACCTATCTTTGTCATTAGCTGTAGAGCATGCTGCTCTAAGAAACAATCCCACAAACATTCTATGAACTGTTCATCTAGACTACCTTTGTCAGTAAGTATGTAGATTAAAATCTCCCATGATTATCGCCATATCTTTCTGATAGGCTCATTATTTCTTCCTTTACGCTTCACCCTATCGTGTGGTTACTACTAGAGGCCTGAGCATCACTCCCATAAGTGACTTATTGTCTTTATCACTTCCCATCTCTACCCAAGCTGCTCCCATATCTTGATTACCTGAAGTTAGGTCATCCCCTTCTATAGTGGTAATCCAGCATTAATTGCCAGAGCCACCTCTACACCTTTTCCAAGCTTCCTGCATGTCTGAAAATTCATGTCCCTGTCAATGTCATCCTGCAGCCATTTCTATGTAATGACTGTTTGTACCTATTTGTTTTTATTTGTGCTCTGGTCTCAGCTGTTCTTCTTTAAATCCTATATGCGTTCAGATATAGGGCCATTAGTTTAATCATTTTATTCTTTTTGTAAATTCAAGGCTTTTCTCTTGGTTTACTTTTAGATTTGTAATTTCACAGTTTATTTATAATTTCATGTATTAATACTTTTCTCTTTGGCCTTGATTCTACTCTTTGATTTATTGCATATTCCCAAATTTTATCCCTTGCCTGAACTATTTAATCTTGACTTCATGCTACTTCCTTAGTTTTGCAGTAAGAACATTGGGCCCATCATGGTTCATCTGGAGATCATCCAATCAATATAGATCCCATTTTCCCCAGTACTGATGTCAATGCCCCACAAACCTATCTATATGTTCAGATTTCATAAATTCCTATAATCTATTCTCTTGTCAGAGTCCAAACATGGTTATGAAAAATACCTAAAGCTGTGGTCTTGGAGTCACATTGATAATAATATTGAAAACTATACTATTCTTTTAAGTTTGACACCAATTTCTTAAATATGCTTCTTGAAGGAATGTCGCAAAACACTTTCCTTGGGTTGAAAATAAATTTTATTGGTGACACCCTAAATTTATTGGTTAAACATCTTCACTTAATCTATTGAGTGAGGCTTTCCAGCATTATGTACTTTGAACTGCAGCTGAAAATGGTATCAATGAAGTTTACAACCTCATATCAGGTCATATGGACTTACAGAAATTGCCAGACCACACAATATGCATACAACACGATTAAAGCTCCTATGATTGCTAAACCATATTTAAATATTTTTATTTTACAGTATATTTTAATGTTGTTTCAACAATCCTAATTTTTAAAAGCTTCAAAAAGCCAGTTTTTTTTGTTTCAAAATGCATCTAAGCACTGTATTTTAAGGCACTTATAATTGATTAATACAAGATATTACTGTGCTGCAAACTCCTCAGCAGACCTGTTGTTTGAACCAAATACTCCAAACAGTAGAATTTTCAAAACAAACAGAGACTGATGACAGGAAAGTGATTCAAGTCAAGTAAATTTTTTTTAAAAATTGCATTAAGGTTCCAAAGTTACCGAAGTGATACTTCAATGCTTACTAGCATGCAAATGAGAGAAACAAATAGTTCATAGTGTGGTATTTGCAAAGGGGACCAAGTATCTAGCAACAAAATCTCATGGTTAAAAGATGAGGAAGTTAAAAAGGTGAGGAAGTGTGTTAAAATTAACAATTTGCCATTCCAAAAACTGTTAAGACAAATATTGCTATCAAAGTAAATCCTGATATTTGTGCTTAGAGATATATCTTAGTGGATTTACTAACTAAATTAGTTTAAATTTGAAGGAATCTTTGCTTTGCTCAAAATTTATCCTAACACCAGTTTCAATGCTATGTTTTGTGCAAAATGAAACGATACGCATTTACAGAAAATCTTTTAAAGCCAATGGACACCTCAAAGTACTTTATAGACAATTAAGTGCTATTGAAATGTAGTCACTGTTGGGAAATACTGCAGCCAATTTAGCACAACCAAGTCCGACATGAAATACAATACCATTAAATACATTTTTTTTTAAAAATACTGGTTAAGATATAAATATTAGCCAAAACATTGGGAATATACCCCTGCTGTTCTTCAAATAATGTCATTTAATGTCCATCTGGCAGAGCGGCTACGGCCTGGTCTAGTCTATCATGAAGGATAGCTCTTCTCACAGTGCAGTATGGTAATGAGGGAATGCTGCAGTGAGTCTGAATAAGATTTGTTTCCATTAAGTTCAGATCAGTAAGACAAATGGATTAGCCAGCAGTTCAATTGGCATTAAACAGGCACCTCACTCAAACACACAGACACTAGTGCATCAGAAAACTACAAGATTGACTTAAGGTATGCTGTTGAGATTCAGCAGAAATATGCTTAAATAGAACATCAGGTTGAACAGCATTTCACCTGGAAATGCTTGATGCTAACAGTGGAAAGTAAATGTGGTAAGCATACTTTGTTCTCCAGTCACATTATCCCTCATTTGATAAAGCAAAAAAAGGTCACAGGATAAAAATAAATAATAAAATAAAACAACAAACCTCTGGTGCAAGATATTCTGGAGTTCCGCAGAATGTTCTCATAGTTGCTCCATCCTTGATACCTTCTTTGCAAAGTCCAAAGTCAGTTATCTTAATGTGACCATCACTGTCCAGCATAAGGTTTTCCAACTAAACAAAATTAAGCAACACACTGAGCATAAAGAAACTAGTTATTGCTAATCAGCTTAAACTATTAAATTAATTTTCACGTATAAAGGTGAATGCCCTGACACTTTACTCAACAATTTAAAGATACGATTTTTAATTTGAATGATTCAATACCCGCTTTTGGGAAATCTTGTTGGTAATTCCACAAAGAGAGATATGTTTTACATCACTCAAGCACATTTTCTTATTAACAATTTACTGTACTCAAAGAATGCAATGCACTGCACAATGTCTTTCCTACCTTAAGATCTCTATACACTACATTTTTTTCAGAATGGAGATAATCTAAGGCAGAGACAATCTCTGCTCCATAGAAACGGGCACGGTCTTCAGAAAAAACACGTTCTCTTGACAGGTGAAAGAATAACTGAAATAAAAACATATACTAAGAGTTACAAAAAATACTGACCATAGTTATTCATGTTTCAATTATAAGTCAACTATTCTGTAAATTTGTCCAATAAGTACTGAGCCACACAGGCCAGGGGAGTTCAATGGGCTTCAATGCCCATTCATGCCATGCTGAATCATTTCTGCCAAGATAAAGGGAGGGATATTACATCTGATTTTAGACCATTGGGTAAAAGGAAAAGGGGAAAATATTATTTAGAACTTTAGTTCTTCTGCATCTTCCAGTCACTACAAGTAGAAGCACCGTTAACTGAGAATTGTCATCAGCAATGGTCAATAGCTGTGATTCTTATCATAGTAAAAGTTAAATTGTACTGAGTGTTACGATTCCATCTGATGGTAGTACTGGACCAGTCAGATCCCAGAGTGAAACCTGGCTTAATAGAACATAAATTTTAGTTTTGCAATTTGGTTGCCATGGTGGTCAGTCACTGAATATATTCACACGAGACTATCAAAATACTTTTATCAAAAGAACATAAGTTTACTATGCAGAAGAGGGAATAAAAACTGACTCATCATATAGATAATTTGGAATGATCAAAAAAAACCAGAGAGAAAAATTCATTCCTTGTTCACACCAATATTCTTTACAGAAACTCAAACACAGCGAAGGATCACTCCTCGGTTATCTTTTTTAATTCCAGACAGCCTAGAGATTTCTTTCCAGCCCTGGGCAGCCTGGAGACTGTTGAAAGCTAAATGGCACTTCTGCTGGTAGGAATAATTTCTTCTCATACTGAAGCCCAGTTATAGCCATGGCCATCTGTTTTTCGTCAGTCACAAAATTCAAATTAGTAAATAAGACATTAACTCACCTGATAGCTTACTAGGCATTTCACTGAAGTCCTGTGCTTTATTAGAAATGATAAATTTAGTTCACCGTTAAAAAAATGACTTTCTAACTTTTTGGAAACAACAAACAAGTACTTTCACAGTACAAGAACCAAAAACCCAATCATTTCTAGAACGCAAACTCTCAAGTGACAATACTATGTTATAAACCTTTATTCAACCAGGAATATCCTAAAAACAACAGGAAAGGAAATCTAACAGGGAAAAAAGCAAACATTTTGGATGTCCTTTCTCAATTAATAAATTTCCTCCATACCTCACCTCCATTTGCGTAATCCATAACAAAACACAAACGATCATTTGTCTGAAAAGAATACTTCAATGCCTTGAAGACAAAAATACCTTAAATCAGAAACATAATTTAATAGAAATAAACCGCTTCTTTTGTTTAAATAACTAGGTCATTTAATCAGTAATAGCAATTCTGCGCTGCAAATAAAGTTTGATTCTTATGAAAAGCCACTGCTGACTTGAACCCTTCATCAGTTGGGTATTACTCTTATGAACAGAAATACATGCATTTTTTCTGATTTTAGTTTTGCCAGAAACAAGAAACTATCTAATCTCTGCCTTAAGTCTCAGTTAAACTCTTATACAGCGAAAAATAATGAAGCAAATCAAGAATTTTTTCTTTGAAAACATCATGGATTAAAATTCTACTTGTATATAGATCAGTCAGGAAGGGATTCATTAACTTGTACAATACACAACTTATATAGTTCACAGCTCAGGAATAAAATATTTGATTGTACAAATATTACCTTTGCTAACACTACGCAAGGTACTAGACGTAACTTTTAAGCATTTAAGGTATATGCATAACATTTACACAATCAATACAAAATTTCCCTGCAAAAAGATTTTTTTTAATGTACTATTGTGATGAATATGTGATTTACAGTATTGCAGTAACCATGACAATAAGGTGAAAGGAACTTTATTACTTGGTCTTTAATTTAATTGAATTCATTGCAAGGGCTTATTTTTAAACATATTCCATGTCATGAATACAGCATTAGTCCTAACTGCAAGGTATTTTGGCTGCTATTAAAGTATGCTGTGGGGTTAAATCTCAGAACACAAAACAAAGTGAGGTAGGAGTTGAAAAATAAGGTACGATAATCAATTTAGTCATTTCAATGATATCTAAAATGCTCAACATCTGAGATGTGGTCAAAATCTGCTATTGAGGCCACATCAGAGAGGTTGATTTCTTTCTCCTCTTTAGGGTGGGGCAGTAAGACTCTTGAGATGTTCTACTTCCCAACAAGCTCACACTTCAGGCCTTTACTGTCTGGTGCAATCAAATTTCTGGAACTCTAAACTTCTCCTCGAGTAACGTACAAATAGATTACACCGCAATGTCAAGAGAACTACTTTCACTTTCACAAAATGTTGATGCTAGAAAAGATCAAATTGAATTAAAAATCATAAAGTGCATTTCAAAAAGCATAATAATCTATGCACTTTCAAAAACTCATTTGAACAGTTTGCTTTGGCTGCTCTCTATGAAAGATCCGAAAGAGTCTGTTCAAATGAAAAAATTAAATTGTATAATTAAAAAAGTCAAATTGGATGTATTGTATGCATGAATTTTGAGCTTTTGCAACAGAGTAGTTAATTAACATCTCCTGTAGTATTTGAATAAGTACTTACAGTTAAGAATGGATGCCTAGAATTTTGTAACACTCTGTTTTCTGTCACAGTGTGTGCTACTTCATCCTGCATAAAAGATAAAAGAGTTGTAGATCGAGAAAAACCAAGGTATAGCAATAATAGAGCTGAATTTCAATTCAAATAACAGATAGTAAATGAATAGACTGTTTTAGAAGATTAAAGGTTTTACAGAAAAATAGTCAATGAAGCTTCATAAATTAAGCTATCTTCCAGCACTAATGGTGATGAATGTTGTTAAGAGTTACCTTTGCTACAATTACTTCTTTCTTTAGAATCTTCATGGCATAATATTTTCCAGAGGCTTTCTCTTTTACTAGAATCACCTTTCCAAATGTGCCTTTTCCAAGGAGTTTCAAGTATTCAAAATTGTGCATAGTCTGCAACACACCAAACAAAGACCAACAAGTGTCCAACAGAAAACAAAACAGACCAAATGCATTCAAAATTTTAGAGTCAGAATACAATTTCTAAAGATTTATTTTACAAAGTATTAATGACTACGTGGAAGATTTTATTAGCCTACTTCTACTCCCAATTTGTATGTTTGTATGTCAAAAAATACAAGAAGATTTCTCAAGGAGTTACACGCCCCTGCGCTAACAGCAGATTCAGGTTGTGGTTGAGAAGCACTCAAAAGCACTTTTTGATTTCTTTGCATCTAAAAATGCAGACATAAGATCAGAAGACATAGGCTTCAATTCCACTTACATGCTTTATTCTCGTTGTTACTTATTTGTTTAAGTATGCTGGACTGTCACTTTAACAGTCCAATCACATAATATAATGATGACATCATCTGCCACTTTGGGCAGGAAAAGTCTAATCTTGCTGCCCATTGAGTGTGAGCATCACCTTAATAAAGCCCTTGCAGGCTAACGTTTCAGCCTGCTGGTCCTGAATAAGAAGAAAACTGGCAATGAGGATAAAAGCTGCTTTGAGATCCACCAGGTCTATCCACTGATGCATTGGAAAAAAGATCATGGTCCTCACTGCAGTTATCGGCCGCACTTCATAAAAAAGGACAAGAAATCAAAAGGTGCCGTGGCGACACCAAAGCAGATACAGTCAGTGAAGGAAAGAAAAGGAATTCACTCCAGGGAAGAGGTGAACAGTGCAGAAGAAACTTGTCATGTGCTGAACTCTGAAGGAACACTGAGTAACAAGTACCCTACTCAGAGGGAAATGTTTTGACCGAGTGGTGTAGACGTGGGAAGAAACAGGCAGCCAGAGATTTACTTTGTTTTAAACAGAGGGAACTGATGTCATGCAAACATTTTAGTGGCTACGCAGACCCTTCCCTTCAAAAGAGCTTTTCGAAATTCTGTTCAAAACTCAACTAACCCAAGGAGAAAATTACTTGGGATTAAAAAAAACAAGGTGGGAGTAATTTATTTTTATTCACTTACAGGATGTGGTTTTGCTGGCTGGAAAATACCATGAACTACCCTTTTGAACCACTGCGATGGTGTACACAGCCCCACAATGTTGTTAAGGAGGGAGTCCCAGGAATTTGACCCAGTGACACTAAAGAAACAGGATACATTTTAATATTGGGGTTTTGTATGGATTGGAAGGGAACTTCACAGTCATTGTGTTCTCATATATCTGCTGTGCTTATTCTTTGAGATAGTAAGGGGTCATGGTTTTAGAATATGCTAAGTTGCATTGGCAAATTTCTGCAGTGCAGCTTATAGATGGTACAGACTGTTCTGCTGAGTCATAGAGATATATAGCACAGAAACAGATCCTTTGGTCCAACTTGTCCATGCCAACCAGATATCCTAAATAAATCTAATCCCATTTGCCAGCATTTGGCCAATATCCCTGTAAATCCTTCCTATTTATATACCCATCCAGATGCCTTTTAAATGTTGTGATTGTACCAGCCTTCACGATTTCCTGGGGCAGCTCACTCCATACATGCACCACCCACTGCATGAAAAAGTTGCCCCTTAGGTCCCTTTAAAACCTTTCCCTCTAGTTTTGGACTCTACCAGCCCCTCATGATTTTATAAACCTCTGTAAGGTCAAACCTCAGCCTCCAGCTCCAGGGAAGATAGTCCCAGTCTATTCAGTCTCTCCCTGTAACTCAAACCCTCCAACCCCGGCAACATCATTGTAAATCTTTTCTGAACCCTTTCAAGTTTCACAAGTGTGTAAGTCCTGTCCTGATTTGCCTGTCCAAAATGCAGCACCTCACATTTATCTAAAATAAACTCCATCTACACTCTTCAGGTCATTGGTCCATCTGATCAATATCCTGTTATATTCTGAGGTAAGGTTCTTCGTTGTCCATTATACTTCCAATTTTGGTGTCACCTGCAAACTTACTAAACATACCTCCTATGTTCACATCCAAATAATTTATATAAACGACAAAAAGCAGTGGACCCAGCACCAAACCTTGTGGCACATCGCTGGTCACAGGCCTCCAGTCTGAAAAGCAACCTTCCAGCACCACCCTCAGTCTACTACCTTCAAGCAGTTCTGTATCCAAATAGCTAGTTCTCCCTCTATTTTCTGTGATCTATCCTTGCTAACCAGTCTACGATGAGGAACCTTGTCAAACACCTTATTGAAGTCTACATAGATCATGTCCACGCTCTGCCCTCAATCCTCTTCATTACTTCTTCAAAAAAACTCAATCAAGTTATTGAGACACGATTTCCCATGCACAAAGCCATATTGACTATCCCTAATCAGTCCTTGCCTTTCCAAATATATGTAAATCATGTCTCTCAGGATCCCTTCCAACAACTTGCCAACCATCGATGTCAGGCTCACTGATCTATACTTCCCTGGCTTTTCCTTACTACCTTTCTTAAATAGTGGCACAACGTTAGCCAACCTCCAGTCTTCCAGCACCTCACCTGTGGCTATTGATGATACAAATATCTCAGCAAGGGGCCCAGCAATCACTTCCCTCGCTTCCCACAGAGTTCTAGTGTACACCTGATCAGGTCCTCGGGATTTATTTACCTTTGTGCATTTTAAGACATCCAGCACCTCCTCCTGTGTAATATGGACATTCTTCAAGATGTTGCTATTTATTTCCCCACGTTCTCTATCTTCCATATCCTCCTCCACAATAAACACTGATGCAAAATACTCATTTAGTATCTGCCCCATCTCCCGCAGTTCCACACACAGGTGGCCTTGCTGATCTCTAAAGGGCACTATGCTCTCCTTAGTTACTCTTTTGTCCTTAATGTATTGTAGAATCCCTTTGGATTCTCCTTACCCCTACTTGCCAAAGCTATCTCATGCCCCCGGTTGCCCTCCTGATTTCCCTCAAGTATATTCCTACTGCCTTTATACTATTCTAAGGATTCACTTGATCTCTGCTGTCTATACCTGACATATGCTTCCCTTTTATTCTTGACCAAAACCTCAATTTCTCTAGTCATCCAGCATTCTGTATGCCTACTAGCCTTGCCCTTCACACTAACAGGAACATACTGTCTCTGGACTCTCATTATCTCATTTTTGAAGACTTCCCATTTTCCAGCCGTCCCTTTACCTGCAAATATCTAAGTTTCAACGGTGGAGGGAGTAAATGTTTTTGGGTGTCATCCCAGCCAAGCGACTGCTTTGTCCTGAATGGTGTCAAGCTTCATGGGTAGGCACCTTATTCGCTTGTAGTTGCCTCTGGGGAGTCAGAAGGTGAGCTACTTGCTGTAAGATTCCTAGCCTCTGACCGCTGTTGTAGCCACAGTACTGATATAACTAGTTCAGTTCAATTTCTGGTCAATGAAAGCCTCAAGAATGTAAATAATTGTTTGACAATACAGAACATAAACAATGCTTACTAGAAGAAAAGTGATTTAAGCTTTTCATCTTGTACCCATCACAGGAACAGGAGTAGGCTATTCGGCCCCTTGAGCCTGCACTGCCATTGAATGAGATCATGGCAGATCCGAGGCTTAACTCCATATGCCCGCCTTGGGCCCATGAAAATTTGTGTATCTGAGATTTAAAATTAACAGTTGAGTCAGCATTGACCACTGTTTGAAGAAGAGAGTGCCAAACCTCCAATACTCATTGAGGTGTAGAAGTGCTTTCTAACATCTCTCCTGAATGGCCTGGTCCTAATTCTTAGACTATACCCCCTGATTCTAGAATCTTCAACCAGTGGAAATAGTTTATCCACCCTGATTTTCCCTGTTAATATCCTGAAAACCTGGATTAGATTGCCCCTTAACCTTCTGAATTCTAGAGAATAAAGGTCTAATTTGTCTAATCTCTCCTCATAATTTAACCCCTAAAGTCTAGGTATCATCCCTATAAACCTGTATTGAATTACCTCCAGGGCCAAAACTTCCTTTGTGAGATGTGATGCCCAGATCTGCTCACAGTACTCTTAAGTGGGGTCTAACCAGGGTTTTGTATATATGCCGCATAACATTTGCACCCTTATACTCCAGCCCTTTAGATAATGAAGGCCAGTATTCCATTACCTTCTTGACTATTTACTATACCTGCTCATGGCATTTTAAAGAGCTATGCAGCTGAACTCCCAAATCTCATTGGACATCCACTATATTTAACTTTGTGCCTTCTGAAAATTACCCTGATGGTGGATGGATAACCTCACACTTACTTATATTAAAATCCATCTACCACAGCTTTTCCCATTCACCTAATCTATCAATATCCTGTTGTAATTTTATGCTGTTGTCAACACAGTCTGCAAGGTTGCCCAATCTTGTATCATCAGTAAATTTGGACATTTAACTTTTTATGCCATTATCCAAGTTGTGAATGTATATTATGAATAAGTGAAGCCCCAATATAGATCCCTGCGGGACATCATTAGTCAACACTAGTCACTTGACAATGATGAGAAGAGTGTGCCAATTGGCTGGGCCATCATTAATGATCTGCTGCATCTCCATGCAACTGATAGCTCAAATCAATCAATCAGCACCCTGTTCTCATTCTGTATAAAATGGTGGCCCTTTGTTCAAGTATGTTTCTTCCATCGTAATTCTGATAAGTGAAAGATGAAAAGCTTCACATCTTATCTCCTTTTTTGCAATGTTTAATCCCCAGAACATTGATAATTGGCAATGATAATGCCATTGAAACCTGAGGAGCAATGATTAGATTTTCTCTTGCTGGAGGCAGTCATTCCCTGGCACTTGTACGACATGTAAGTTACTTGCCCCTTGTCAGCCCAAGTATGGATATTGTCCAGGCCTTGCTACGTATGAACCTAGACCACTTCAGTATCTGAGGAGTCATGAATGGTGCTGAATATTGTGCAGGCATCAGTGAACAATTTTAACCTCATGACGGAAGGAAGATCATTGATGAAGCAACTGAAGATGGCTGGGACTGGACACCATTGAGAGGAACTCCTACAGAGATGTCCTGGAGCTGAGACGACTGACCTCCAACAACCACAACCATCTTCCTATATGTTAGGCAATGTTCCCTCTAAGCTGCACTCCAAAGTTCTGTGCACGCCTTGCGCAACATTGACTTCCAGTTCTTGAAGATTTTCCATCAAATAAGTGGAGCTCCAGGACAAAAATCTCAAAATTCAGTCTAATAATCATGACGAAAATTATGATTTTTTTTTAATAGAAGATCTCAGAGGCCTGAGAAGCTGGAAAGAAAATTAGAGGGAGCACTGGTGAGGAGGAATTTCTTCAGCCAGAGGGTAGTAATCTGTGGAGGCCAAGTCATTGAGTGTATTTAAGACAGAAATAGATTGGTCTTTGATATAAAGGGATCAAGGGTAACGGGGAGAAGGCAGGAGAATGGGGTTGAGAAACATATCAGCCAGGATCAAATAGCAGAACAGACTCAATGAGCCAAACGGCCTAACCTTGCTCCTATATCTTATGGTCTCAGGCTAGGTACAACTATAACCGGTGAGGAGCACCCCCCAATTCTCATTGGCTCTCATTTTGCTAAGGTTCCTTGACACCACACTCGGTCGAATGCAGCCTTGATGTCAAGGGCTGTCACTCTCACCTCACCTCTGGAATTCAACTCTCTTGTCCATGTTTGAACTAAGGCTGTAATGAGGTCAGGAGCTGTGTGGATCTGCTGGAACCCAAACCAAGTGTCCATGAGCAGGTTATTGCTAACTAGGTGCTGCTCAATAACACTGTTGAAAATTCCTTCCACCACTTCATTGATAGGAGAAGACTGATGGGGTGGTAATTGCTGGGTTGGATTTGACCTGCTTTTTCTGTACAGAATATACCTCAGCAATTTTTCATATTGCTGGGTAGATGTTGGTATTGTAGCTGTACTGGAACAGCTTGGCTAGGGATGTGGCAAATCCTAAAGCACAGGTCTTTTGTACTATTGTTGGAGTGTTGGTGGATTCCATTGCCTTTGCAGTATCTAGTCCCTTCAGACATTTCTTGATATCACATGGGATGAATTGAAAAAGTTGAAGCCTGGTATCTATGATGCTGGAGGCTGAGGTGAAGTGGATCATTGACTCAGCTGTTCTGTTTGAAGATGGTTGCAAATGCTTCATCCTGTCTTTTGCACTGATGTGATGGACTCCCCTCATCATTGAGAATAACGATAGTTGTTCTGCCTTCTCCTCCAGTTAGTTACTTAATTGTACACTACTTTTATAACTAGATGTGGCAGATTGCAGAGTTTGGAGCACATCCATTGGTTATAGAATTATTCAGCTGTCTGTTGCATGTTGTTTTTACTGTTTAGCTTGCATGTATTACAGATGTGAATGCATTCAAGAAGGTGCAAGGAAAATTCAGGCCACTGGTTCCAGAGTTGAGGAACTTCTGTTAAGTGGATAGATTAGAATCACTGGAGTTATTCTCCTTCGAGAAACAAAGCTTACCAGAGGTTTTCAAAGTTTGCGGGGGGGGAGGGGGGGGGGGGGTGGGGGGGTGCTAGTCAGAGCAGATAGGAAAAAAGTTAGAGGAGCAAGTTTCATCAATTTATGGTGATTGGCAAAAGAATCAATTGTGACATAAGAAGAAAAGTTGTTTCATGTGATGAGTAGTTAGGATCCAAAATGCACTGCCCCATGAGAATGTGGTTCAGATAAATTTAATGCAGGCTTCCAGAAAGGAATTGCACACATTTTGTCAGATTGCAGGGGAAAGGCAGGTGAGAGGGAGTAAATGAGTTGTTTATGCAGATAATCAGTATGGACATGATATAATGTTGCAGTACATTTGTCCTATGATTCTAGTCCTGAGCTGTAGATTGACCACATTGTCACCTCATTCTTAGGTATGTTTTTTGCAGCTCCTTGCATGTTCTTCTGTACACCTCATTGGACCAGGGTTGATCCCCTGCTTTGATAATAACGTAGTGTAAGAGATAAATCAGGCCATGGAGTTACAGCTTGTAAGTGAATTAATTCTACTGTTGCTGATGGCCCATAGCACTTCATTGCCCAGTTTTGAGCTGCTAGTATTAAATCTATCAGAATTTTGTACAGTGGCAGTACCACGCAACAAGATAAGAGTGTGAAGAAAGGATCTTGTCCCCAAAAGGACTTTGCAATGGTCATTTCTACCAATAAGGTCATCAACAAATGCATCTGCAACAGATGGATTTGGTGAAAAAATAAGATGAATTTAAGTAGGTCTACTCACCTATGTGCCACAGACCTGGTCAGACAAATACATCCACCAGGACTTAGCCAGCTCTGCCAGCACTGATGATACTGAAACCCACTCTGGATGGGTGTTAAGTTGAGTAGGTGAGAAATGAAAAGAATGAGGTTGGAGGAAAGTATACAATCAGTGACACAAATTTTGGTGATCCTCCCTGTCAAGCACAGAAAAATATAAGAAGTTGAGCAATTATGATGCAAGTGTGAAACCTGAGACTTTAAAGCCTATGTGCATCTGTCCTGCTGGTATTTTGAAGAAAATATAGAGAACATTCTTCCCAGTGTGGGGACAGGGAAAGACTTCTCAAGGTCAATATTCAGTCTGATATTGCTGCATGTGGGGCCTTGTTGTGAGCAAACTGGCAACAATAATTTCAGAGATAGTAGGAACTGCAGATGCTGGAGAATCTGAGATAACAAGGTGTAGAGCTGGATGAACACAGCAGGCCAAGCAGCAGAAGAGCAGGAAAGCTGACGTTTCAGGCCTAGACCCTTCTTCAGAAAATGTCTCTCGGCTTACACGTTCATGAAAGAAGCAGAAGCTTACAAATTAATTAGTGACAAGCTATATGGTGTTTAAGTTATTTCAATTAATTTCTTGGTCTATTTTAATTCGTTTGTTAAATCATGCAGTGTTATATCTTAGTAATGCTTTCAGTAATTATCAGTGTTAGCAACAACAGTAATTTCTAATCTATGGGGTATTATTCCAATATAATCAAAAATGTCATTCCACTAAATAATGAAAGTTACAATATATTTGGTGTTTGCATATTTGCAATTAAGACATCCTACCACTTTGTCTTTTGGTCTAGTACGAGAAATTTCTATTGAATCAGTCCATGAGTGATCATTGGAGGACTCTGCATGGTCGTCCATGATCTCATCCTCTTGCTTAAGACTATCTGCTACTGTTTGGATGGCTTTTGTCCATTCTTCCCTGTAAGAATGAAACTAAAAATAATCAATCATTCTAAACCTCACCTTGCATACAAGATAAATTACTGATGAAACATCCCTAAGTTAATGTTTCTACAATTCATTTAATCATTTTCTTTTTGTAAAACATATCTGTTGCAGATATAAAAACCAAAAGAACTGCAGATACTGTAAATCAGGAATAAAAACAAAGTTGCTGGAAAAGCTCAACCAGTCTGGCAGCATCTGTGAAGGAAAAAACAGAGTTAACGTTTAGGGTCCAGTGACCCTTCCGGTGTTCTGAGGAAGGGTCACCAGACCTGAAACGTTAACTCTGTTTTTTTCCTTCACAGATGCTGCCAGACCTACTGAGCTTTTCCAGCAACTTTGTTTCTGTTACAGATATTCTTTCTAAACTGTTCAATGCTTCAACTTAAATTATAGATAAAATGATCAATAGTTAAACAATGCAGTTTTATCAGTTGCTTTATTTCCCCCGGTTGCAACAGGTTTTCAAATGTTCGGTTACTTTATGATGTTTTCAGTTAATACAAGTTATCATATCTCAGTATTCCACAACCAGTCATTAACGGGTGTCAGGTAAAACTGCTTTAAAAAAGAGGACTCCTACTATACCACATCATTGACAATAGGTACTTTGTCTAGCTGAGCTAACATTTATTGCCTATCCCTAGGTGCCCTTGAGAAGGTGATGGTGAGTTGCCTCCTTGAATTGCTGCAGTCCATTTGGTGAAGCTTGACCATAATGCCATTTGGAAGCATGTTTAAGGATTATGACTCAGCAACACCAAAGAAACAGCAATATATTTCCATGTCCGGATGGTGAGTGGCTTGGAGGGGAACTTGCAGGTGGTGGTGTTCGCATGTATCTGCTGCCCTTGTCCTTATAGCACGCAGTGGGCATGACTTTGGAAGGTCTCCATTACTAATTTATTCAACATAATCATCAATGTGAGTTTAGATTTACAGATGTAACTGACTGTGATGCTTCATACCCTCTTCCTGTACTTGAGCACAAAAAAAATCCAGACTGACATTCCAGTAGAGTGCCGAGAGAGCACTGCACTATTAGGGGTGGCAAAATTTGGATGAGACGTTCAAACGAGGTGCTGTTTACCCTCTCAGGTAGACATAAAAGATCCCATGGACTCTGCTGATGCAAAGCAGAACATTTATCCAGAGTCCAGGCGTTCATTAATCTCTTAATTAGAGACATAGAGTTGTACAGCAAGGAAAGAGACCCTTCAGTCCAACTCGTCCATGCTGACCAGATATTCTAAATTAATCTAGCCACATTTGCCAACATTCCGCCCATATCCCTTGAAACCTTTTGAATTCATGTACCTATCCAGATGTCTTTTAAATGTTATAATTGTACCAGCCTCCACCACTTCCTCTGGCAGCTCATTCCTTACACACACCACCCACCGTGTGAAAAAGGTAACATCACAAAAATAAATAACTTGGACATTGTCACACTGCTGTCTGTGCAAGTTAGCTGTGTGCAAACGGTCTCCATCATTATAACAGGGACTACATCCCAAAAGGACTTAATTGGCTGTAAAGTGCTTGGAGACTTCCAGTAGTTATGAATGACTTGTCTTTAAATGGCATCCTTCTTCTTTCAATATAGCAGGCAGCTATAAAACTCACCAGCATTAAAAATAAAAATGAAAATAACTTAAATCCAAAGTAAAACACCAATCCCCAATCAACTCTGGCAAGAAAATGAATATATTTCTTGTTTTGCTCAGTTTTCCCTTATTTGTACTTAAGTTCACCTCAGTATATTATTTTTCTTTTGTCAGTTTCCACTATTCTCTTTTATTACTTCTCTTTGTTCCTTGCATTTTCTTATTTCTAACACAATAACAATGTATCGTTCTTCTTCCTTTATCAAGAAACTCTCATTTTAATGTAAAATATTTTCCAAAAGTGTAAATGGCTAAGCAGGATCAGGGAAGGCACCCAGTATTCTTTCCTGTGATAGAAACCATTACAGTGATTGCTGGGCTTAGCTACTCTCCCTTTATCTAACTCTGTGGCTGACTGCCCATATTTCAAAGAGTTCTCCCTGTTGGGGATCTCACCACAAATGTCACTAACAGCAACAGTTACTGGGGGAACAAACAAAAACACAATCACCCGCTTGCAACACATAAAGGATTAAAATATCAGTCTTTAGATTCACAATGTATGTAGCTTGATTTTTCACTTTTCCTCTTTTTAAGTGCCTACATCACATTGTTAATAGAACATGGTGCATATAACTCTAACTATAATTGATCATTTCAACAGTACAGCAGAAGACAAAGGCATAAAGTTAAATGGTAGAAGTTAATGGCTAGAAAATTTGAAAGCAGTGTTAGAATAGATTAGGCATTGACTCATAAAAATTATAACACAGAAGACGTCCATTCAGTCCATCATACTCATTAAAGTTCTTGCAGTTCAAGTGAAATTAATATGAATTTCTTGCTTTTTTCTGTATCTTATATTATTTTTACCATAAACCTGGCTAATTAATCTGAGTTAGCCTCCATCTCAATAAACAAATAGGAACATATTCCATTTTTCTAATAAATTTGTGAAATATATTCTTGAAACTGTCCCATTTATTCCCTTGGTAATAGTTTTCGGATTACCAATTTTCTATTTATAGTTTCAAAAACTTAGAACATAACTTCTACATCTCCTTAAGCCTTTCTGGTCTGGTAAAAAGTCTTAGTATTTCAATTCCTTCTTTATAATCTCATCATTGTGTAACTGAAGTCCAAATGCAGGTGCACGTTCCTTCGATCTAAAACTCTAAACAAAAAAGTAAAAGGCACCAAAAATTAAACAAGATGGAATTCTCGCATTATCAACTGTGATGATACTATGGCTTTAAGAGGTGTATTTTTTCCTTTTTTTATATAAAGAGATGTTGAGACAAAAGTGTCGAGCGGTCTGTTCCAAGCAAATAAGGTAAACAGCTTGTGAGGCTTTTGTTTTGTTTTAAAGTTGGAACATAAGAAGCAGCATGAATGGGTGGAGTCAGGCTCCCACAGGACCACGGTTTTAGTTTAGCTTTCAACAATTGTTGGGGTTTTGAAGTTGGCTGTGGAAGCTCTCTCTCGCTCTCACTTTCTCTTTGCTACAGCTAAAAGCTTGGCTTCTTTCTGCTGCCCGATCCCATTTGAAACAACCTATTTTACCAAATTTGCCTTTGCCAAGGGTGTGTTTATGCATTGTTACTGTATTGGAACAGTCGCTGTTTAACCATTAGATAATATATTATTCTGTTAAGTTTTCCAATCGAGTTAAGTTATTCCAATTCTTATTCCTTTTGGTATTTTAACTGTAGGATAAGAACAAAATGGGTTTTGCTTAAAGCCAAATTACTGGAACACAGCACCTTACACTTGCCTTTAAATAAGATAAAAGTTAGGGTCTAAGCCATCTCCTTGATATACTTGAAGGGAATTTGGTCTGATCCATAACACAACCAAAACGTTTATCAAGTGAGATTTGTGGAGCTGGACTCCGACGGCTGACGAGATTCTTCACCCAATCTTCTGCTCTTCATATTGTTAATAATGCATCTGGATCATAAGCATCCTTCTAAGAGAATCATGTGACAGGAGAGATGGAAATACTGGTCACTGCTGGGGCCTCCCGGTTGTTGCCACCTCCACTTCAGACTATGGTGCTTGAATGTCTACATTCAGGACATGGCCCAGAAAGATTAGCTCCTCAGCACACTGACAGAGACCGTGATGGTAACCGACAGAGAGGAGAGCAGTGCTGTATCATGCTGAGAAGCAAAAGGAGGCCATGACACCAGAAACAGTCAGCCTGGATTGAGACAGTGACCCATGTTAATGCAGTGTCCCAGCTAAAATACAACATACGGCAGTGCAGCCAGAAAATTAACAATGTTTTGATCTCCACAAGAGTAATTGCCGCCAATTTCTCTCTGCTACCTTACACTCACAGGGCCACGACTTACTTTAATTCTGTCACTGCACAAGCATTTCCCCAAGGCTCGTGAACTACATGTCTCATTATTGCATGCATCATGTCCATTCAAAGACTCTCATCTATCCAAGTCTTGTTGCTGTCTGTAATTCCTGATCACTCATAAACAAAGCTAAGAGCCACAAGATGTTTCCTGTGTAGATGCATAGGTGTTTGACCTTGCAACCTCGCAGAAGCATGCAAGTCATTGGCGTCCCCGAGCTCCAATGTGAAATCCGGAGGTTGAGGTGGTGTAAAATTTGAACTGAGATCAGACCTGAGGAGGGTGATGGTGTGCCAATGCTGGTTTGTGTGGATGAAGGCTGGAGAAGGACAATTTCCATGGAGCATGCACAGACATAGTGAAGAAGATAGAGTTAGATGAAGACCTGGAGAAGTTAGTGATAAGTGGCTGCCACTGAGCATGCTGGGAAATGGTACCACGTAGTTCCTTGGGAAGGAGAGCTGGAAATGGAATATAAATGAGGCGAGTTTAGTTAATGATGAGATTCAAATACATCGAAATAAAGTAGTCACCACATAATAGTGAGATTCTAATCTGGCCATATGAACCTCAAAGGAAAAATAGGGACACTTTTTCTTGAAGTCAAGATTCCAAGATTTTCATTCTCACTGCATTTTCCCAACTTTCTTGCCTTGCCCACATCAGTCAAGGCAGTGGAAAATTTTAATCGATATTCTTGAAAGGCACCGACAACATACTAATTCTACACCAAACTTTTGTCTTCTTTAAAAATATTCTTGAAAATTATTTGACTCCTGAAATTGTGAGTAGTACTTTAGGCATGTATTATGAATTAATTTGCTGGTGATTAAACTTCTGTGTTGTAAAGAAAAAATGCAGTTTTAACTGTCCTGATCAGTACTATTACTGATAAACACACATCCTTTTCTAAAACATACCGTTCCTCTGGGCTGTCAACATGAAATGTTCTTTCAATTACTGTAGTCCACTGGAGACACCGAATGATAAATGTGTTTGATTTTGGTCTCTCTGTCTTCATCAGTTGACATTCTAACGGAAAGATAAAATTAGCTTGAAAATTACATTTCTAAATATCAGACTTTCACTTGACCCCCACTGCCAGGCATAATTCGAAATACAACTCTGATAACACAACACTAACTTCCTATCTCCAACTTCATCTTGCATCCACACTTTTGGAAAGGCAGAATGTTCAATTAAATATCCCACTTAAGTGAGGGATTTGTGGAGTAGGCAAAATGAAGAAACATAACATTGATCACCGGGTGAATTGATCTAATATGGTGCATCTCTCAGCCAGTCAACTTAAGAGGAGTATCGGTTGGCACAGCAACTATGGCATGCAGTACACAAAGATGGCTTTGACATGGAAGGGAATGTATAAATGGAAAGAAGATAGAGTTTAAAAATATGCATCTAATAACCCGGGGGTAGAACACCTTTTCAGTGCAGTAATCTTACTAGATTTACAATTATAATATAGACATAAAATACACAGAGATGATATGGGATGAAAAATAACTGGAACAGAAGCTGGAGGTAATACAGATCACAATGGGAGACACTTAACTACGATGATGGATAGGACTTAGCCTAAAACTCTAACTAGGAGGAAAGAACTTGCAAAAGCTCAAATCTAAACCTAAAAGAGTGCAGTATATTTTTTGGGTGGTAGAACAGAAGGGAAGCAGAAGAAATAGCAAAACACAAATGAAGAATACAAACATAAATAGAGAAAATGGGTTATTCATCCCATCCAGCCCACTCTTTCATTCAACATGAAATTGGCTGATCTCTTGCTTCAATGTCACATTCTCACTATCTCCCCATATCCCTTGGCATCTTTGGTCTCAACAAACCTTTTTTTTTGAACATATTCAATGATTTTGGCATTCCAATCCTTCTCTGCTAGAGAATTCCACAGGCTCATCACCCTCTCAGTGTTGAAATTTCTCTTCGATTAAGTCCTAAATGGCATACCATGCATTTTGAGATCATGGCTCTTGGTTCTGGACCACCCAGCCAGAAGAAGTATCATCTCTGTGTCGTATGTCCGGCTTTGGCAGAATTTTATACACTTCAATGAGATCTCCTCTCATTCTTATAAACTTCAGTGAATACACAGCTAGTCGACCCAGTCTCTCTTCCTGAAAAGTCTGCCATCCCATGACACAGTCTGGTAAACCTATACTGCGTCCCTTTCTATGACTTTTCTTTGGTAAAGAGAACAAACTGCACAGCTTGCTAGAAGGTCCCTTTGTACATTACCATTTATTTATAAGCAAAACAGAAATTGGTAGATAAACTCAGCAGGTCTGGCAGCACGTATGGAGAGAAAACTGAAGTTCTGAAGAAGGGTCACTGGACCCGAAACATTAACTGAAGTTCTGAAGGCTAGGGGAGCGGCAAGTTCTGGAACACAAGTCTTCAGTACTACTGCCGGACTGTTGTCTGGGCCCATTGCTTTGCAGCATCCAGTACCTCCATCCATTTCTTGATATCACCTGGAGTGAATCAAATTGGCTGAAAACTGGCATTTGTGATGCTGGTGACCACTGAAGGCCAAGATGAATCATCTACTTGACACTTCAGGCTAAAGATTGCTGTGAATGCTTTTGCACTGATGATATAGACTCTTCCATCATTGAGGATGGGGATATTTGTGGAGCCTCCTCCTCCAATGACTTGTTTAATTGCCCACCACCACTCATGCCTGGATGTGACAGGACAGCAGGGCTTAGATCTGATCCATTGATTGTGGAATGACTTAGTTCTGCATGTCACTCACCACTTCGGTTATTTGGCATGCAAGTAGTCCTGTTTGGTAGCTTCACCAGGTTGACACCTCATTTTTAGCTAAGTCTGGTGCTGATCCTGGAATGCCCTCCTGCACTCTCTCCATTGAACCAGGGTTGATCCCCTGGTTGGATGGTAATGGTTGAATGGGGCATATGCCAGGCCATGAGGTTGCTGATTGTGCTGGAGTACAATTCTGCTGCTGTTGATGGTCCACAGCACCTCATGGATGCCCAGTCTTGAGTTGCTAGATCTGTTCGAAGTCTGTCCCATTTAACATGGTGATAGTGCCAGACAACACAATGGGGATAATTCTCAATGTGAAGGTGAAATTTTGTCTGTACAAGTACTATGCGGTGGTCCCTCTTACCGATACTGTCATGGTCAGATGCATCTGCAGCTGGTCACATATGCTTTTCCCTCTTGTTGGTTCCCTCACCACCTGCTGCTGACCCAGTCTAGCAGCTATGTCCTTTAGGACCCGACCAGCTCGATCAGTGGGACTGCTGCCGAGCCATTCTTGGTGGCAGACGGTGAAATCCCCCACCCAGAGTACATTTTGTGCCCTTGCCACCCTCAGTGCTTCCTCCAAAGTGTTGTTCAACATGGAGGAACACTGATTCACCTGCCAAGGGAGGATGGTACATGGTAATCAGCAGGAGGTTTCCTCGCCAAAGTTTAACCTGAAGCCATGAGACTTCATAGGATCAGGAGTCAGTGTTGAGACAATCCCTTCAGACAGTATACTATTGTACCACCACCTCTGCTGGCTTTGTCCAGACACCAGTTTTGCATCTTAAACAAAAGACTTAACAATTTGATAAATATACAATAACTTTAGCATAGAAAAAATTAAACAAGATAATTAATATCAATGTTTGAAAGCCAAAACGTTTGTTCTCAGCCCCATTCATACAAAATAGACAAGAAAAGAGAGAGTTAAGCGACGAGTGAAAGAATACAACAAAAATGACCAGATTATTCAAATGGTTTTCATGATACATTGTTTCACAAGCACAAACTAGCTATCTGTTTAAACACAATGCTCTTCCAGGGATCCCTGTGTCTGTAGGAATTCTTTTAATCAAGGATCAGTGTGCAATTAAACTCTAGGCCTGGCCTCATCAACAAAAGCTTAGTTAGTTTGCTCTTTTCCATTTACCACAAGCTGTTTTCCCAAAGTCCAAAGGCCATCTTCAGCTCATAATTCCCAGTTCCCAGCTACAAACCAAAAGTTGATGAAAGAATCAAATTTAAAATAATGAAAAATCAGCAAGAGTTTTCATATCAGTTTTCAGTATCACTAACTATTCCTGTACTCATTTTTTTTCACTGAATAAAATTTCTTTCAATTCCTCATTCCAAACAGACCTTTGCTTCTCTAGCATTCCGAGGAAGATATTTGTGTCTCCTTCTGTAGTAAAGTTGTTTGTTCATTGTCCTCTCATTTCCTTTTTCTCTATTCAGACTGTAAGCAGTCTACATAGCCTTCCCTAATCTTTTTCCTTTTACATACTTAAGTGGACAGTAAGATCTTTTATATGTTCCTTGCAAGTTCACTCTCATGCTCCACTTTTTCCCCCTCTTAATCAATCTCTTGGTCCTCATTTGCTAAAATCTAAACTGTTCCCTATCTTTAGGCTTGCTATTTTCTCTAGTAACTTCATATGACTCTTCTCTGGATCTAATAGCAACCTTAATTCCTTTGTTTGCCACAACTGGGTTACTTTTCCTATTGTGTTATTTCACTCAAAAGGAATACCGAGCCATTGCAATGCATGCATCCGTTTCTTAAACGTTTATCATTGCTATCAACCATCATGCATTTTAAAAAACCGGAGTTTTGAATGCCTTAAAAGAAATTGGTAAACACAGTTGCTGAAAATAAAGAATAGGTGCAAGTGATAATTAAAGAAAAGATGAAGCTGTTAAAAGATGTCAGCAGCAATCCTATATGGAATAGAGATTCCTAATCATTTTGCTTTTACATTTAAAAGTAAAGGATGAAAATAGGAGTTCTTGAAAAGAATGAGGAGCAACTTATATATTTATTTTAAAAAGTTATGGCAATGTAATGGTAAATGGACAGCAGACCCAGATAGTTCGAGCTCCATGCACCATTTTAATAATTAAACATCAGACATTCTAATCATACTTTTCATTTTTTTATATATATAAAAATATACATACCAAAGCACCAGAAGGTGACAAAGGTTACTTGACAAAGTTTAAATAAGAAAACAGAGAAGCCATCTGGCCTAACTACAAACTGTTAATCTCACATCAGAGGAAGAAAACTAGCGGAAACCATTAGGGCTAACATTACTATACATTTGAAAAAGTATTATCTAATCAAGGACAGTCAACACAGATTTGTAAATGGCATGTCATGCTTGATTATTTCCATTGAATTCTTTGAAAAATGAGAGCATAAAACAAAGAATGCAGTGAATTTGAATTTTCGAAAACTGTTTGATAAAGTGCCACATATGGGACGTGATGCATAAATTAAAGTTAATGACATTCAAGAATAAAGGGATGGCTGAAGGATAAAACATAACGAAACAATGGCTAAATTAATGCTCTCAGACTGCCAAAATGTGCTAGAGGCGTGCCTCATGGATGTGTTGGAACCTTTCTTATTCTCCAAATACACAAATGACTTGCACAACAGCACAAATGATATCAAATTTTGTTGATCTTAAACTCTGGAGAAAAATTCAGGGAGGCTGGAAGAGGATTTAGGCAGAATAGATAAATAGGCAGATGTATGCCAATTATAATTCAACATATATAGGCAGAAGCAATACATTTCCATGGGTGATGTAGGAGGGAGAGCCAGAACTCAAGTCTACTTGAAATCAGTAAAGTCATCAAACATAGAGATTGGGGTGTACAATCTTTTTTTTTAAATTAGACAAAAAAATTGACACAAAGGGAAATTAAAAACACAACATTGGGGCATGCAATACAAAGCAAGAGGCGGTTTATACCTTCAGAAATGTTTCTTGGGTGTTTCTCACGGATCATTAAGGACTTCGGACAGGTTCTTCAAGACTTGGCCATAAAATCCATACAGCACAGAAAGCGGCCATTCAGACTCTCCTATTTATACCAGCTCTCTGAAACAGCAACTCACTTAGTTCTACAAGAAACCTGCCTTTCCTCCATAAACCTGCAAATTATTCTGTCTTCAGACAGTATCCAATTCTTGTTTGAAGGCTTTAATTGACTCTGCTTCTACCCAACTCTCAAGCAGTGTAATCAAGATTCTAAAAGGTCAAGGCATAAAAAAAGATTTTCCTCACGTTATCTTAAACTTGTGTCTTCTGATACTCAATCCTTTCACCAATGGCAACAACCTTGTCCTCCAACCTCATCTGTCCAGACGGATCATGATTTTGAGCACCTCAATACTGAGTTCTCCAAAGAAAACAGTTCCAGCTATCCTAATCTATCTAACTGAAGTTCAGCATCACTGGGACCATTCTCTTGAATTCTAACCAGAGTACAATATATTGTTCTATTGTTAAGGCATTAGAGAGATGAGGCCAAACAAATATTACAGGTTTGTTGCTTTTGCATTTTATGTCACTATTTATAAAGCCCAGGATCCCTTTATTATCTGCTTTCTCAACTTGGCTTATCAACTTCAACAACTTGCGCAGAAATGCCAATAATCCCTGCCCCCCTCAACACCCAGGTTCCTCTCTTCCTGTGACCCCATTCGAATTTTGCCCTTTGTCTAATATAACGTCTCCTCATTCTTCCTACCAAAATGAATCACTTCACTCTTCTCTGCCATCTATGTACCAATTCCACCAGCCTGCCCATATCCTTTTGAAGGTTATCGCAATCCTCCCCAGAGTGAATAATATTTGCAAGTGTGGTGTCATCTGCAAAATCACAGGTTTCTGAATCCCTGGTGCATTTATTCTTTCAGTCAAATGGCAGCCACAGTAATGGCTGCTGTGATGTTTTTTAATGGGATACACACTTGCAATGTCCACCTCCATTCTGCACTCACAAATTGGCCACTCAATCTGCCCTGCAGCCAATTGGCAGTCTGCACCTGCACAAATCAGAGGCTGTAACTATCTCTCCCTCCTCCAATGTCCATTTCCCAATCCTAACCCTATCACAGGGAAAATTTTATCCTTGAAACCTTTTGCTGACATTTCAAACATTAAAAAAGATAGCTATTTTTAACTGCATGGCTGAAAAAGACAAGTAGCAGTTGAGAATGTAGCAAAAAAAGTACTTTGATTTTGGCTATCTTGTGTTACTTGGTAACGAGTAAATAGGTGCTTAGAAGAAAACTTGAATATTTAGGTTGTTTGTTCTTTGTCGAGCAGGGGATTATCAAAGTAGAAAATGCTTGGCCATAATGGCTATCTCAGACAACTCAATTATAGCATTTAACAGTGAATTAAATTAACATGAAGAATAAACTGAGTAAATATGGAGGAAGAGTGAAATATGCATAGTAACTGGCATTAGCGTGGAACTGGAACTCACAATTACAAAGGCAATATGGTCTAATTGGTCCTCATCTATGTTAAATTATTATCCGCACAGGTCAACAATTGCTTTAAAAAAAGACACACACCCATTGACAAATTTATCTACAGAATTACTATTAGATAGTTCAAAGCATAGAATCATGGCAAGAAAGCCACATTCATGTAGATTTTCCAAGTAGCTTGTGTTATTGATCTCTTCTCACAGGATGAATCCTTGCCTATACGACATACAGGCATAAATTCAGCTTTAATGTGGCCCGAGGTAACTTTAACACATTTTGATCTGAATAGATAAAACCAATGATAATAAATGCTTGGCCAAGACAGATAATGCATCATGGAGACATGAGCAGCAACATTCATTTATTTAGCGCCTATAATAATTTAAAACATCTTAAGGTAATACAAAGCAGCAGAATCTGACAGTAATCAACAACGAAGTATGGTAGGAACCTCTCAATGGGAATGCGTTTCTTCAACAGTGCTTTATCATCCCAAATGACTGCTAATTCAGCGAGTTACAGAGTTTACCATCATATCCATCACTTAAACCATCTCCACTATTCCACACAGCCATTAGGTTTTTACTATTTTACAATAAAAAGTTTCATACAAATGTGTTACACGTGCCTATTTGAAAAAAACGTTCTACTACTAAACAGGAAATGTTTCTGATTTGAAGAAAAACTCCTGGGACCAGACCACATAAATTTAACCAGTGACATGGTGTTAAAATTCTGCACTCAAAATCATGAAGCATTAACAAGCAGAATGAAAAAAATTCCTCAAACTTTTTTACATGTGACATAACCTAGAATTACGTTCTAATGAATAGAAAAAATGCTCTTAATTTGGTTGTTCACAAACACTCCACAACTCAAAGATCAACATAGAAGGCGAAGGTACCATGCCGCTTCTCAGCAGCACTAACTATCATTTCAGATGCACTTACCACTGTCTCCTCCACTTTCATGCCTGACAATAAGTACCATGAACTAAAGGGCATTTTCTGATGAAGATCGCGACCAGCAAGTGAGATCGCTCTTATATGTCTTTCCATTTCCTTAGCTCGTTAAGCATAACTTCTTCTAGGTTTCCCCTTTGTACTTACCCTGAATATTTGAGCCAACCCCCTCTCTACTTCCTCTATTATCTCCCTTCAAACTGTCTTTTAGTTCACCTTGTTTGCGACAACACAATTTTAGTGGACTGGCTATGCTGAATTGCCCTTTGTATCCAGGGATGTGCAGGGTAGGTGGATTAACTGTGGAAAATGCAAGATTACAGGGACAGGGGGCTGTGGGTCTGGGTGGCTCTTCAGATGATCAGCGTGGACTTGATGGGCCGAATGGCCTGACTGTAGGGATTCCACAAATTCCCTTTCTGGTTCCCATGGCAGCTGCCATTATTAGCAATTCTCTCTTCTTGCCTGAAAATCTGCCATTACCCCCTTTCATCAAAATGCCTTTCTGGGCTGTTGCCCATGTCTCATTCACCACAAACTGGATGTCATTGTAAACTCTGCTGCCCACTTCACATCAATTCCTGCCAACACATCTGAAAAAGTCAAATAGGAGTGAAAATACAGTGAAAGCGGTACTATCTGATCCACATTGGATCTGAATTGGCTCTATAATGTACTTCAGCCATACAAACCTTCTTATTTCCTGTCTCTCTACAGATTATGATCTACTGAGTAATCCAATTTCAATCATTTTATCACCATCAACCTTGCCATCAGATGTTTAGGTCCTAAGTTCTGGAAAATAAACTTTTATTCACTTGTGGGACAGGAGTGTTTGACAATGCTGTGGCTTTACGTGGCTATTTTGACCTGTCGTTTTTTTTTGGAAGAGAGGTTTTAAGGCAGAGGTGACAAGCAGTCTACTAAACAGCTTGTGAGGCCTTGTTTTTTTTTCAAATTTAGAACAATAGAAGCAGCCTGAATGGGTGTGGATCAAATTACTATTGAACAAGGATCTTTAGTTTACCTTGCAGCAATTGTTACTGGGGTCTTGAAGAAATGAAAGCTATTTTTCCCGTCTCTCAGTTACCACCAGAAACTGGGTGTTCTCTGCCTGCTACAGGAGTTGCATGTAAGGCAATTTGTGTGACACAAACATTATTAATCACTTTCAACCCAAGCCTGAATATTGTCTGGGTCTTATTGCATTTGAACATGGTCTGTTTCTGAGAGTCGCGAATGGTGCTGAACATTGTGCAGTCATCCGAGAACATCCCCACTTCTGATATTATGATGGAGGGAATCCCACCATACATCTTGTCAGCTCTCTTAAGATGTTTGAGTACAGATAAGGTGAATGGCAGGTGTCTTTTCCCTCGGGTGGCAGATTTCAACACAAGGGGGCACATTTTTAAGATGAGAGAGGAAAATTTTTTAAAAATGTTTTTACACAGAGAGTGGTACGTGTAGAGAATAAACTTCCAGAGAAGGTACAGCTACAGCATTTAAAAGACATTTGAATTAGGACATGAATAAGAAATGTTTGAAAGGATATGGGCCAAGCGCAGACAGGTGGGACTAGTTTAGTTTGGGATTATGGTGGGCATGGACTGATGGGTCTGTTTCCATCTGAATGACTCTATGACTCTATATCCTACCATTATGACCAAGTTTTTGGTCATCTTACCTCATACATCTCCTTATGTCACTTGGTGTCTATTTTTATTCCATAATTCTTTATAAAGCTCTTTGGAACATTTAATCATTTAAATGTTCTATACAAAAGATGAGGAGTGTGAATGTGGAGAGGTGGCACGACATGTTCTTCAATTCCAATATTTATGACACCTGAATACATCACAATGCAGAGTGATCTTAGTCACACTGCAATCAATGGAAGGTGGGCAGTTCCCTATTGGGAAGGGTGAGAAATTGGTTTTAAACAGCATGTAGCATCTGACTTAAGCAACACTGAATGAGGCCTGGAAATAGGTTCAATTTCAGAGGGAGGTCCATAAAAGAGCTAAAGAAGCAAATACTACAAATTTGAAAAAAAAATCAATGCAAAAGTAATTTGATGAAGAACAATATTAAAAGTGTTATATTCTTAAAATCAGATTAAATATACCTTTTGGTTTACTGGTGAACTATCTGCCGTTGACAGAAGAAATGAAAGATTGATTTTGTGGCTTAAATAAGATATCAGTCTCCTTCCTTGCACACAGATTTGAAATTTGCTGATGGAGCAGACTGAAGATGCAACCAAGATTATCAGGAATTCTGTCTACTAATAACCACGGCAAATCAACAATGTCATTCAGAATGCTTTTGTCATATGGAACAATTGCTGCCTAATTACCCAGTTCTACTCTGACTGTCACATTATCAGATCACTGATGAGCTTCGAGCCTTTTTGGTAACAAAAACTACAATGCTGAACACTAACGTTCAGATTCAAAACAGCATCCAACATATGGTTATTTTCCTTTAAGCTGCCAGTTAAGAATAAACATATTTTTGTAATAATCAGAACCAAGTGCACAAATACAATGACTAATCAGTCACTGTGAAGTCCATTTAAGGCAATGATTTTCAAAACTTTCATGAGGAATCTCACACAAATACCAACAGACTGCCAGGGAACTGCTTGGGTTAATCTCATATTCTTCCAAAAGGCACAATCAACTAACTGCAGGAAGAGAACAGTCCAATTTTATAGATTTCCTTTAAAAAAAAAGAATTTAAAAAAAAATGATTTTTTAAACAATGGGCTCACTCCCCAAACTCCACAGCACTCTGGTTGACCTATCTGCAGTCCCCGGACTGGCTGCACTTGACCTTCAGGACTGACATTGACCTAATCCCCAGACGAAGAAAATGGATCCCCGGTCTCCAGTAGGATTAAATGCCTGATGACTGTGCCAGCCTCCTGATTGACTGTGGCAGTACTCTTAACTATGCACCGCACTAAGGACTGCTACCTTTGGACTTGCAGACATTGTCATTTGTATGAAGCACATGCAGTGTGTTTGCTGTCTATACGGCTGGCACATGCTGACGGTGTGACACTGATGTAACACGGTGCCACTCACCACTTGTCACTCCGTGATTGTCCAGTGTACCCTCATGTCACAATCTGCCCGCCTTTCCCTATGCACCAAAAAGAGCCACAGAGGTTGGAAACCTGCAACCGAGCACTGAAGGTTCTGTGTGCTAAGAAAGCAATGTGAATCCCATAGAGCTGACGTTTCGGGCCTAGACCCATTTCTGAAGAAGGGTCTAGGCCCGAAACGTCAGCCTTCCTGCTCCTCTGATGCTGTTTGGCCTGCTGTGTTCATCCAGCTCTACACCTTGTTATCTCAGATTCTCCAGCATCTGCAGTTCCTACTATCTCTGAATCCTGTAGAGGCTGGCAGCCTGCAAGTCACTGCTGAAGTCAGTGAGTATGCATGAAGAATGCAATGTGAAGTAGACAGAGGTTGACCGCCTCCTAGTAAACACAAGCTAAGAGTCATGAGATGCATCCTGTGCAAATGCATGAAATGTGTCCTGCATGTAATGCAACCTGGGAGAAGCAGATAAAGTGATAAAATGAGACTGGTGGTTTGCAATGCTGACTTACGCAGACAAATGGTCGAGGTGCATTGCGGCCATGGAGCGTGCAGGGACATGGTTTTAAAGAAGCATTTGCACGATGGCTGGGACAAGCATTTGGCAAGCTATACCCACGAGGTAACTGTTCTTTTACATGTCAGGAACTAGTACCATCAAGTTTCTCAGGGAAGAAGGAGGAAAACTGGCATGCAAACAAGGTGAGTTCTTTAATGAGACGCAAGTACATGGAAATAAGGTTGCTCAACGGTGAGATTTTGAAGTCTCCATTTAAGGTTTGATGGGAAAATTATCAGAAATAATTTTTCTCAAATGTTAAGGTTGTGCTTGTTTTCATTCATTCCACGTTTCCCAATTTTGTTGCTCACAAAACACCAAGGAAGAAAAATAATCAACCCGGATACTTATTGGCCAATACGATCTTTTCTCAAAAACAATCTCTGCAGAGAGATTTTGTCATGTCATGTCATAGACATAGAATCCCTACAGCGTGTAAACAGGCCCTTCGGCCCAACAAGTCCACACCGACCCTCAGACATCCCACCCACACCCATCCCCCTATAACCCACCTAATCTACACATCCCTGAGCACTATGGGCTGTTTAGCATGACCAATCCACCTAACCTGCACATCTTTCGACTGTAGGAGGCACCCAGAGGAAACCCACGCAGATACAGGGAGAATGTGCAAACTCCACACAACCAGTCGCCCAATGGTGGAATCGAACCCGGGTTCCTGGCGCTGTGAGGCAGCAGTGTTAACTACTGAGCCACTGTGCTGCCTTAAATTGTATTAATAAGCAATTGCATTTATAATTTTTTTAAATGCTTTTTACTTAACTTACTTTTCTTCAAATATTTAGAGGGATAAATGCTTATACGTTCAAATTACAAACTACATGTGTTAACTAATTTTGCATCATCTTTAAGTTTCATGTTATAATAGATCAATAATTTAATGTTTATTAAAGAAACCTGATTGTTGGACCTTTTTATTATGGATCTAATATGGATAAAGCACATAATTAGCCATATCAAGAACCAGGTAAAACAATTACATTTGTGTTGAAAAAGCAAAATACTGCAGATGCTGAATATCCAAAATAAAAAAAGCAGACATTCCTGGAGAAACATAGCAGGACTGGCAGCATCTGTGGAGAGTGGCAAAGTGATGTCAATAGTTGTATTCAATTCCCACAGAAGCGGAGATTACCATGAAGGACTCTCCTTCTCAACCTGTCCCCTCACATGAGGCATGGTGACCCTTGAGTTAAACCAAGACCAGTCATTTCTCTCTAATGAGACAGCAGCCTATTGTTCAGTAGGATTATGGCAACTTTACCTTTATTACACATTTTTGATTCTATTAATACCATCAACGGAACCTTGTGATTCCTCAAGAAAAAAAATGAAATATAAGTTTGGTCTTATTTTTATGAACTTTGTTAAGACTTTGAGTCAAAAAAGGCTCAAACATCATACAAATATACCTCGAATTTGAAAGGAAGGAAGGAATGCTTAAAAGCAATCTTATAATTGCATGAGATATCCATAACATCAATTTGAACTTTCTAAAGTTAAACACTAGTGTATGTTTTAAGATCTTTACTGTAACAAATATTTAAAAACACTATAAACAAACCTGTTGTTGTAGGAAACCTTTAGTTTTAGAACTACAGAAAAGAACATTCGTCTTCAACTTTTAACAACATACAACTTTGTACTGCCAATATGTAGTCATTCATTTTTCCCCAGACTCAGTGCGGACTAATTCCTGGCTCATGAAGATTTACTAAAATTCCCAGCCATATAACCTTTAACCTTAGAACAGTCTTTCGCTGTGAGGGGTATTGCTGGTCGTACTTTCTTTAACACAGGCTAAGCAAATCTTCCAGTGTCATTTTAAATCCTTAAATCAGAATGTAAGCTCCAACATGCACTCCTATGGTACATCTCAGAGACTTTCATAAGAATTAATGAATTAGGAACAGGATAGGCTATTCAACCCTCTAGCCTGCTCAACTATTTAATAAGATTATGTTTGATCTGACTGTGACCTCAATTCCACATTCTTGTCCACCCTGACCTCCCTTGTTTATCAAGAACGTATCTACCCTTGCTTTAAAAGCATTTAATGAATCCCACCTCCAATCCTCTTCTCCAGAAAATGTTCCATCAACTTCCCCTCTGAGAGGAGAATTCTTTCACATCCACATCTCACTTTTAAACTATGCCTCTAGTTCTTGTTTCCCTTGTGGGAGAGACTTTCTCTTAGAAACCCTTGTCCCCTCAAAGTATATTTCCTTGGCAACATGAATCGCATGGGTTTTGTATCCAGATAGAAATGCTGATTAGCTACCAACTCTCTTTCATCTTAGAAGTCAATGGGCAGCTTAAAGCATAACTGTTTACGATCTGACATTCTTAACACTACCCTGGCACTTCGAAGCAATGTGACCACTCTAAACACAAAAGCAGCTGCCTCGTCTCAAAATGGGAACATCTTACACCACCTTTCCAGCAAAATAATTTGGGCTTTTCTTTAACCTTTAATAGCCAAATCATCCAGGCCTGCTTTTAAAGGAGAATTCAAAACAGATCACAGAACTCCCTACACTTCACTAAGTTAAACAGATAGTTCCTAAACCTACCAAAAATTGTTATAAACCTTAGAATTGTAACTGTAAGACAGCAAAAATATCTTAGCACCTCTACCATTTAAGATCAGACTCTGCTCTTGCTGATAGCTTTAGAATCACAGAATCCCTACAATGTGGAAACAGGACATTCACCCCCTCAAGTGCATACTGACCCTCTGAAGGCCATCCCACCCAGACCCACCCCCTACCCCATACCTGTAATCCTGCATTTCCCATAGATAATCCATCAATCCTGCATGTCCCTTGACAGTATGGGCAATTTAGCATGGCCAATCCACCGAGCCAGCACATCTTGGACTATGGGAGGAAACCGGAGCAACCGGAGGAAACCACGCAGACACAGGGAGAATGTGCAAACTCCACACAGACAATTGCCCAAGGCTGGAATCGAACCCAAGCCCCTGGCACTGTGAGGCAGCAGTGCTAACCATTGTGCAACCGTGCTGCCCCAGTTATGTACTTTCAGAATATTGTAATTGCTAAATGTGGAACCCTTTTTAAGAGTTGAGCTCGTCGTCTAAAACTCATCTACAATGTTACAAACTGTAATTAGCTCAAACCAATTCACCAGTAAATGGCTTCATTCAGTGATCGGTTATTGTACCACTAACATAGCAGTTCTCTCTTTTCATTTTACACACGGTGATTTCAAATTTGAGCAGAACTGTGGGTTCTGGCCGCATGGGAAATTCCATAATGAAACTGTAGGTCTTACTTACGTGCTACAGAGAAGTTATTCAAAGGTGTTTCTAGTTGCTCTGCATCTTGTGGCCGCTCTTTATAGCCAATAAATGTACCATCAGTCTTCAACAGAAAATAGCGGGGCCTCCATGTTTTTATGTACTCTCCTGGAAATACAGGTAAGTAGAAAATATAACATTCTAGTGTATAGCAGGTAGACCTTAGCACAAAGAACATGCTCAAATTATGCATTCCTTTCATCCCTGTCTTTTAACCAAGGGCTTGTATTGAACTAGAAGATATATTTAAACTTTTTTGTACTATAACCTCAAATCCATGGGGCTAAGAGGAATTCAGAAGGATGAGAAACAGGCTTTGCAGTGTAAGTACCTTTGTTGGGCTGTGTCCTAATAGGCAACTTGTTTGTTCTTCATTGCTAGAGGGATGGAGTTTAAAAGCAGGGAGGTTATGTTGCAGCTGTATAGGGTGCTGGTGAGGCCACACCTGGAGCACTGTGTGCAGTTTTCATCTCCTTACTTGAGAAAGGATGTACTGGCACTGGAGGGGGTGCAGAGTAGATTCACTATGTTGATTCTGGAGTTGAAAGGGTTGGCTTATGAGGAGAGACTGAGTAGACTGGGATTACATTCATTCGAAGAATGAGGGTGGATGTTATAGAAACATATAAAATTATGAAGGGAATAGATGAGATAGAAGCAGGGAGGATATTTCCACTGGTGGATGAAACTAGAACAAGAGGGCATAGCCTCAAAATTAGAGGGGAGCAGATTTAGGACTGAATTGAGCAGGAAGTTCTTCACCCAAAGGGTTGTGAATCTGTGGAATTCCCTGCCCAGTAAAGCAGTTGAGGCTTTCTCACTGAATGTTTTTAAAGCTAAGATAGTTTTTTGAACAGTAAAGGAATTAAAGGTTATGGTGAGAGGGAGGGTAAGTGGAACTGAGTCCACGAAAAGTTCAGCCATGATCGTATTGAATGGCAGGGTGGGCTCGAAGGGTCAGTTGGCCTACTCCTGCTCCTGTTTCTGATGTTCTATTATGTTTTTATGACAAGGGAACTGGAAATTCCTGCCAAAGGGTTGTGAATGGTCATAATTATTAAATTTACATGTTACTCTTCAAAGGACCAGGCTGGAATCATGACCATTGGATTAATACAACTTTCAGTCATGTACAAGTAATGTGTCTAGTTTGTGTGTGGTTAATTTGAAATGAATTTATCAATTGCTTAATTTCAGCATTTTGTAATTCAGTAAGATTTTGAAAATACATCTTTCAAAGCCATAATGAATACTATATAGAAAGGTCACAGAACACTCCACGAGAAAGGAGTCAGCTTTATTTTAAATGATGAACAAATGATGAACTGTGTAATTTTTCATTTCTAAATGACGGAAGTCATTGTAAAGTTTGTACTCTGCTACCTAAAAATGGCACAAGGTGTTTCACCAGCATCTTATATAACCATACAAAAACAAACAAACAAAGTCAGTCAAAATAAACTTAAACTAAAGCTACATCCCAACATAATACACTACCCCCTTTTGCAACACCCTACATGGAAGACATGCAAGCAGAAACAGGCTATTCAGCCCATCATGTCTACTTCCCGTTCAATGAGATCATGGCTGATAGAATCCTCAACTCCATTTTTCTGCCTTTTCTCCAAAACACTTGAACCCCTCATAGATATTTTTAATCAATCTCACTTAATGACCCAGCCTCTATAGCCCTCTGTGGTAAATAATGTGACAAATTCACTACCTTCAAAAGAAGAAATTCCTCTTCACCTCTGTCTTAAAAAGGTTGAGCCCTTATTCTAAGATTATGCCTTTCGAAGCTGGATTCTTCCACAAGGGAATATCCAACCTGTTTCTGCTTGCATGTCTTACATGTAGGGTGTTGCAAAAGGGGATAGTGTATTATGTTGGGATGTAGCTTTAGTTTAAGTTTATTTTGACTGACTGTTTGTTTATTTGTTTGTTTGTTTGTTTTTGTATGGTTATATAAGATGCTGGTGAAACACCTTGCGCCATTTTTAGGTAGCAGAGTACAAACTTTACAATGACTTCCGTCATTCAGAAATGAAAAATTACACAGCCACTTTTGTCAAGTCCCCTCAAGGACGTTGCATGTTTACAGCAATATGCACTCCCCCTGCGTGCCCCACCCCCACCCCCTTTCCCAGCTATGTCCTTCCATATTTTAAAGAGAAATATCCCCTGTCACCTAAATCATAATGGGGACCTAGTAGGCTTCTAAGTCTCTGTCATCATAGATTGAGCATGATAGGCCTGTGGTGATTCATCTTATTTTCCTCCCTTTTCAGGAAGTGACTGGCCTCCAGATGAAGATTTCTCATGTAAGAGCTCATGGGTGCAATATCACATTCTATCCACTCTGTGGCACAGCATGTTAGAACATCAATGCACTCCACACCAATGCATCTCACAGTTACTGAACATTGCACTTATTTTAAATATCAGATTAACCATCAATGAATTTATATTGCCTCAAATCAGGCCTCTACAAGCTTCAATTGCACAATAGAATAATGGATTGTTTGTGTGCATTTCTCAAACTTCAAAATTAGGCATGAATGCATATTGTTAGGACAGGATAGAAAAAGCTATTATGTGCACCTCAGAGGGTGCTTACAGCTGACAAATGGGAAAGTATCAGGGGCCAAGCACAAAATGTAATCTCTTCCTTTTTGAACTGTTGCTGTTAGATGTTCTCCTTTTGTATACTATAATTTTATGGTTACAGAGTAATTAAAAAAGATTTATCACTGTTGAAGGAGGAGAGTAGATTTATAAACAGCACCGAAGCATTGTCAATATACTTTTCCTTCAATCATGACCAGATATTAGACACATCAGACTGACGCTCACCTTCGTTGTGAGGCAACTGTAAAAGTAAACAATGTGCATCAGAATAGATGCTGCTTGAAAGCCAATTTCTCTATCGATCCTACCAAAACAAGAAGTCTTGTGGTTTTATGTTCATTCAGTAATATACTGAGGCATGAAGTTGTAGATTTTTGTTCATTCATATTTTACTCCCCAAGCCCCATCCACTACGTACAAGGCAAAAGTCAGGAGTGTAATGGAACAATCCCCACTTGCCTGGACGAGTGTGTCTCCAACACTCATGAAGCTCGACACCATCCAGGACAAAGCATTGGAGGTAGTCCAGAGAAGGTTTACTAGTCTGATCCCATGTACGGAGAGACTGTCTCATGAGGAGGGGTTGAGTAGATTGGGCCTGCACCTATTGGGAGTTTATAAGAATGAGAGTTGACCTCATTGGAATGTATCAGATTCTCAGGGGATTTGACAGGGTAGATCTTCCAATTCTTCCTCATTGCTATCTCCAGCAAACTGACTTCCTCAATCTACGTAAAGATTCAAGTCTCATGATAAATATGTTGTTATTGTTGTTTCTACTTGTGGGAGAGTCAGAGTAAAAGGAGTCGCACATTTAAAACAGAGATGAGGAGGAATTTTTTCTTTCAGAGGGTAATGATTTCATCATTCATACTGATTGTTTTTCATTATTAGAGGAATCAATGGTTATGGAGAAGAGGCAGGAAGAAGTGAAGTTGAGGATCATCAGATCAGTTATGGTCTCATTGCAGTGATATTGCAGACTCAATGGATCAAATAGCCTACTTCTGCTCCTACATCTTCTTATCTGAGGTTTATTTAGGGTTGGATAATAAATGCTGACCTTGCCAGGAACACCCTCAGTTTTAAAAAAGATCCTTGGTTAAATGACTCTTTCAAATGGCAGCAGTTCCAAAAGAGCAACACATGCTCGATATGGTACAGGAGAGCCAGTTTAGATTTCATGCTCATGTCTTTGGTCGCTGTATTTGAATCCACAACTTAGATGAGCAAGTGCTACCACTAAGTTATAGCTGATGTTGTTCATTGTTCTTCTTGGCAGTAATGTATGAAGGCACTTGTCAAGCTTAGTTAAAAATACAGAAGTCAAATACAACAGTCCTTCATTTCTTTCAGATGCACATAAGGGACCAGACAAATGGATCAGAAGGTAATTCCCAGTTGGATAAACCAAGGTGGCTCAGAAGTTGAATTACATGTATTGTGTAAACAGAAATTTAATGCCAGCTTTATATTTCAGGTGAAACAGGTGACCAAGTAATAGACACAAACAACAGCATTAAGGAAATACCCATTTCCTTTTTATGGAACAGCATTTTTAGTACATGTGATGTCAAATGTGATCGTACTATCACACTCGTAAATAAAACCTGTGCCTTCTTTAAGCAGGCGATTTTATAGTGACCATCAAATTTGAGCTTTGTGTGTTTTTTGGTAGCCTTTTTACAAACTGGGACAAAACAGTCACTATTATTTCCAAAATCTCTTCCCTGTCTTACCTGTGTAAATATTATTGTCCCAGTCAATTTCTGGGAAGGTGAAATCTTCAATTATAATAGTTAGTTCCTTAACAGTCACCATATTCATCTCATGCTACAGCTCCAGATCAAGGGTTTCATGGCTATTGCAGAAAATACGGAGGCATGGGATTGAGGGTAATTTAGCGGTTTGGATCAGAAATTGGCCAGCTGTAAGAAGACAGAGGGTGGTGGTTGATGGGAAATGTTCATCCTGGAGTTCAGTTACTAGTGGTGTACCTCAAGGATCTGTTTTGGGGCCACTGCTGTTTGACATTTTTATAAATGACCTGGATGAGGGCGTAGAAGGATGGGTTGGTAAATTTGCGGATGACACCAAAGTCGGTGGAGTTGTGGATAGTGCGGAAGGATGTTGCCGGTTACAGAGGGACAGAGATAAGCTGCAGAGCTGGGCTGAGAGGTGGCAAATGGAGTTTAATGCGGAAAGTGTGAGGTGATTCACTTTGGAAGGAGTAACAGGAATACAGAGTACTGGGCTAATGGTAAGATTCTTGGTAGTGTGGATGAGCAGAGAGATCTCGGTGTCCATGTGCATAGATCACTGAAAGTTGCCACCCAGGTTGATAGCGTTGTTAAGAAGGCGTACAGTGTGTTAGGTTTTATTGGTAGAGGGATTGAGTTTCGGAGCCATGAGGTCATGTTGCAGCTGTACAAAACTCTGGTGCGGCCGCACTTGGAGTATTGCGTACAGTTCTGGTCACCGCATTATAGGAAGGATGTGGAAGCATTGGAAAGGGTGCAGAGGAGATTTACCAGGATGTTGCCTGGTATGGAGGGAAGGTCTTATGACGAAGGGTTGAGGGACTTGAGGCTGTTTTTGTTAGAGAGAAGAAGGTTAAGAGGTGACTTAATAGAGACATACAAGATGATCAGAGGATTAGATAGGGTGGACAGTGGGAGCCTTTTTCCTCGGATGATGATGGCTAGCACGAGGGGACATAGCTTTAAATTGAGGGGTGATAGATATAGGACAGATGTCAGAGGTAGGTTCTTTACTCAGAGAGTAGTAAGGGCGTGGAATACCCTGCCTGCAAAAGTAGTAGACTCGCCAACTTTAAGGGCATTTAAATGGTCATTGGATAAACATATGGATGATAATGGAATAGTGTAGGTTAGATGGGCTTCAGATTGGTTTCACAGGTCGGCGCAACATCGAGGGCCGAAGGGCCTGTACTGCGCTGTAATGTTCTATGTTCTATGTTCATCCTTGTCGTATGGGCATGCCAGTTCACTGGGCTGTATGAGCTGCTGTTCATGAAAGTTGCTGCCACCATCCTCTCAATGTAGGAAACTATAGATTTTTCTTGGTCTATGGTAGGAGAGAAAACCTACTTCCTGGCCCAACTAGAACAGTCTCTTGTAGTTAACAAGATATAGTTTATTGCATCTTAGCAATACAGGCTGCATTGATACGATAGGCATTGTTTCAGAGACTTTAAGGAGAACCACATGTTAGATCTCAATCCCTCAAAATCCTACATTGTTCTGCCTATGTGTCCAAATGAAATCATCATAGTGGGTGATGCTTATGGCACTATTTAGTTTTAACCCTTTCAAACCCAAGTACAAGAATCTCAACCTAGCAATCAATAGTATACACCCAGTTTACCGTCTATTAATTCTACCATAAATTTGAAGTTTATACATACATATACTTATTATGTCCTTATTTTGCTGCTGCTGCAGGCTCTTCTAAACAATTCATAGCCTACTAGTTGTATGTTACAATTATTGCAATCATTCCTGTAGAAAGGTAAGTATTTGGAGAAGCGAGGAAAAGTTGAAGAAACAAAGAATTAAAAATGAAAATTGTTCTTATGTTTTATTTTAAAACCAAGGTGGATGCTACAATAATCCAAGCTACTTGAGAAATACTATCTCAGAATAGATCTGCCAGTGGAATTCCCTGCTGTGGAACATGGAACTCTCCAGTTAAATTCAATCTGTCTTTGGGCAGACATCTGCCTCTTATCAGCTGAACTAGAGAAAAGGAGCATCTGTGCTTTGAAAAATACCATGCATTTTGCCTTACCTATTTTAACAATAGAACCACAGCTGGGGAGGTGAAAGGCAAAGAAAGAAGGAAGAGGAAATATAGGCAAAACAAACTTTGGTAAATTCCACTCCACTAATAATGGAGTGGAAAAAAATCAAAAGCATAGTTGCTGAGAATTGATTCAGCCTATTTTGCCTAGAATCAGTGCCAACTATTTGAAGGATCTCCTCATCAAGATCTATGATTTTACTGAGAGACACCTACTTATCCCAGGTGCAACATTTAAAAGATGTTCTGAATTAAATTCCACATGCTAAGTTCAATTAACAGTGGACATTTGCAAAGGAAGTCCAAATATGTAAGCAGAAACATTTGAATTTTAACTATTTAAGATAGATTTTCCAAGTTCTTGAACATGAAAGTCACCTCACACATTACAAACATAATCGGAAAATTCACAATTAGTAATATGTCACATCATGTGTCTGACTCATAATAGCTGTTGTATTGCTGCACAGTTCTCAGAAAGGCACCGTATCTCTAAGGCAGCTAAATGATATCACAGTATGTGAAACTGTGGTATACAAGATCAAAAACAAAGTTGCTGGAAAAGCTCAGCAGGTCTGGCAGCATCTGTGAAGGAAAAAAGAGTTAACGTTTCTGAGGAAGGGTCACCGGACCTGAAACGTTAACTCTGTTTTTTCCTTTACAGATGCTGCCAGACCTGCTGAGCTTTTCCAGCAACTTTGTTTTTGTTCCTGATTTACAGCATCCGCAGCTCTTTCGGTTCCTATGTGGTATACAAGATCTCCATCTCACTCTCTGCACACAGTTAGTCGTTCATACCAGTCAATTGGACAGACAGATTAGTCAGTCAGCCAACCAACTATAAGCCAGTTGGTATATCTAGCTATAGTAGGAACTGCAGATGCTGGAGAATCCGAGATAACAAGGTGTAGAGCTGGATGAAAAGAAGGGTCTAGGCCCGAAACGTCAGCCTTCCTGCTCCTCTGATGCTGCTTGGCCTGCTGTGTTCATCCAGCTCTACACCTTGTTATCTCGGTATATCTAGCTAGTTGTTTTTAGATATCTGTCTGAATAAGAACCCAAGTCTGTGAAACATGTTACATGGGCAAACATATAGATATCCACACCATCAATACTTGCTGTCAAGTATGTGGTGATATTATTTCCAATAGCAAAATAAAAAAGGTCCAAACTGAGAAACCTAATAATTCAGAATACCTTCGAAAATCTTGAAATTTGCAACTAATGGAACTAATAAATTTTCCGAGTTTATCAACAGAGAACAAAATTAATTTACAATACCAAAAACTGTTGTATTGTCATTTGTGCATACTGCTTAAATCTTTCTAGAAAAGAAACAAATTCTACTTAAAGAACAATTTACTTTGTAGCAGCTATCATATTTGAAGTATCCATTATGCATCACTGTCGTTCAGTTTTCAAAACTAAAATGGCAACACTCCTATAAACTGACTAAGCAAGGAAGCATTAGATTATCAGTATCAAGGGACTGCACCACAGATATCTAATACAATATTCCAGCAAATAGAAAATTACCCCTATGTTTTTGAAAAGAATGGCCCATCTAATCAATATTCTAATTTGTTAGGATCAAGCATTTACAATAAAAGCAAGGTTTATACATAACTTTTTCAATACTTATTTGTTTTAAGACAGGTAAAGCAAAGGAATATTAGGAGTTTTTATAATTGAGCAACTGAAAATAACTTAGTTTAAACTTGGGAGAAAGTAAGAACTGCCGATGAGATAACACAGTGTGGAGCTGAGGAATACAACAGGCCAGGCAGCATCAGTGAAGCAGGAAAGCTGACATTTCGGGTCAGGACCTTCTTCAGAAATGAGGCTTCCGGAGGGAGGAGGATAACTTCTTCAAGATAGGCATCCCTAGAAAAGAGGCTTTGCAGTGGGGTTATAACTCACTCAGAGATAGTAAGAACTGCCGATTCTGGAGTCTGAGATAACAGTGTGGAGCTGGAGGAACACAGCAGGCCAGGCAGCATCAGAGAGCAGGAAAGCTGATGTTTCTGGTCGGGACCATTCTTCAGAAAAGCCCCATTTCTGAAGAAGGGTCCCAACCCGAAACGTCAGTTTTCCTGCTCCTCTGATGCTGCCTGGCCTGCTGTGTTCCTCCAGCTCCACATTGTGTTATTTTAGTTTAAAATTGACAAGTTTAGACTCCTCTAATTATTAAAATCTAATGACTTGACAGCCATCTAATTGGGGAACCCACGTCCAGCTGCGGTTGGCTTAAAACATTATAAGAAAAACTAAATGCTGTGCCCTTGCTTTGTCTTTCACATTACTGAAGTTCTGGACAAAACTGGATACATCTCTGCCACAACAAACAAAATACTTCCCCATGTACAAAGGAAAACAGTTAACCAGTTGAGTAACTGATGCATACCATAACATTCTAAACAAGTACCATAAGAACAACATGCAAGGCCCAAAACCTATAATGAGATAATATGTTTGAAAATCACTCCAAATACTTAGATGCTTCAAAAATAATAAAGCACAGGAGGATTTTGCTCAGGAGCAAGATGAGTTATAAAATAAGACAAAGGTTCAAAGCTAATTAGGAAATAGGCCACACAAATAAAAATAGTAACTCCAACACTTTTTTGACGCTGCAAAATAGATCATTCTCAGCTCTCAAACATCTCATTTGAAATAACTCTCTCTAAAACCACTGCAGATGCCTAACACTTTTGTTCTGCTGCTGTCACTTTTTAGCATGACACACCAATGGCTTTATTTTTAGAAGGACTACGTTGCAGAACAGCTAATGCATGTCGACTGTCTGAAGTAATTTATTTGTTAAAGTCAAAACATAGTATCTATGTCTTTTGATTAACTATAGAAAGTAAAGAAAGAGTGAAGTGTGCTGCAAGTGTGTTGCCTCAATGTGCACAAAATATTTTTATTATCAGCATAACATTTCTTTAAACCAGTTACTGGCCCATTTAAAAAAAAAACAAATAAATTAACCCTGAGGAATATTCCAGGAAGATTTGAAAATGCTGTTTGCAAACCACATATGGGGTGTAATCTTGCTTTATGGAAACTAAGTACAGATGTGTGCCTAAAGTGGGAGGTATGTCCATTCAGATTTTCTTGTGTGATTATATCCTTCTCAGATTATTGGATATGCATGCACAGGTAGTATATCAAATTGTATGGAAAGGCAGCTGGGTAGACCTGCACCTGCATTAACATCTGCCCTCTCCCACTACCACCACCCCAAGGCCAGTGACTCTTTGATCTCCAGCCACCAGCCACCATATTTAAAAGGTAACTGGACAGCACTTCATTCTCTGCAACTAAGATTACTCAATCTCCATACATAACCCTGACTCACCCCTGGAGATGTCAGAGACTAGGCAAAAAGTGAGGCATTAGCAATCTTTCCTTAAATGTTCTTCTGAAAGTTGTCCAGGAAGAAAGGGAAGTTCTTTGAAGTGATAAAGATAGCCTCTACAGAGGTGGCAGCAGGAGTTAGCACACATGGGTGGCTCAAGAGAATGTGGTTCCAGTGTCACAAAAGGATGAATGACCTGCTGCATTCTGCAAGGGCCATACCACCGTCTGCTCAATGCTTCATGCCTCTGTGAGTCAGTTGGCACTGTAGGGTTGCCATTACAAGCACTGACACATACAAGTTTGGGTGCCAGACAACTCCATCAGATGTCTCATATGCAATCAATGTCTTTCACTTCATGTCAGCTCCCAATGTAATTCAACTACCACAATGGCACTGCTTCTGACTCATCTGCCAGGGTTCACATTTCAAATGTAAAAGGACTTATAGCACTCAATAGCTCACACTCCATCAATTCACTGAGCTTTCTTAAGTCTTGGAGAATGTTCACATCTGATAGTTTCTCAACAAAGGCATGTAGGAGACAAGGACACAAAAGATGGCTTCGGAATCAATACCCAACAGATATCTCGGGCATATACATCATATAATGCTTTACTGTTTTTCATCAACTGTAGTACTTTGACAACAGTGACTCACCTTTCAGTTAGAATTCTTTAACACCTAACTACCCTGTACCACAATCTCCTTAGTTGTAACTCAGACAGGATTGCACCTACACAGAAGACCCTCCCCCAGCAGGCCTAAGCATTCTATGCCATACAGCATCACAGCCCAGCTGCCAAGGGTCATAGGAAGAACCTGGCAAAATAGTTAGCTGGCTTCTTCAAGCTCAGCTATGGCTACTGGAGTGGCACACAAGACAAAGTGGTCAGATTTTTTTTGTTCAGACTGTCCAAGCCAGTGTTTATTGCTAATCCCTAATTATCCAGAGGATAGTTATGACTCAACCACTTTGCTGTGGGTCTGGAGTCACATGTAGGCCAAACCAGGTAAGGATAGCAGTTTTCTTCCCTAAAGTACATCAGTGAACCAGAATGGTTTTTCCAAAAATAAAAATCGATGATGGTTTTTCATGGTCTTGGTCCTTCATGTTTTTCTAGATTCTTAATTCTAAATTTTCACTGAATTCAAATTCCATCATTTGCCACATTGGAATGTGAGCCCAGGTCCCCAGAACATTATTTAGGTCTCTGGACTAATATTCGAGCACTAGGCCATCGCCTGAGGTTTGTGCACTCACATCATTAGCCATGTCTTCTGGGAATATTCCTTATCACCCTGGAGTTAATACAGGGGAGTGAACTTTTGAGGGATCTGGGAGCTGTGCAGAATGTAAGTGTTAGGACAGCTCCCTGGAATTGCTGCCCTTGGTCACAAAGGAGCTGGACCTTGAGGGAATGAAGTCAGGAACATGACCTGGATGATGCCATGGAATCTGAGCACCATGTGCATTCAGTCAATGGCCCTAGTTCCTGAGGGTACACAATGATGATTGCCAATCTAACAGTTTGGCCCATCTTGATCTATCATGAAATGGACAAACTGTATTGCTTTCCTGTAACAGATAAACTCATAAATGCACTTGCGATCTGCAGATTTGGAGTTGCCACACATCCCAACTAAGGTTTGAAAGGACCTAGTAGCGAGGAAATTCAAAATCATTGTCATCCTTAGTGCCACAGCCATAGCTCTGCCTCCCAAGCCATGCATTTGCAGATTGCATACAAAAGGTGGCAGACATATGTCCTGGTTTCCATAGTTAGACGAAGATGTTTCCAACATTGTCTCTCATTCATCTGTAGATAGCTACAACATCTTCAGTACACCCTCTCTCAGTTTACAGCTTGATGGCACTGAAGACCCTGGTTCCCCCTTTCAGGCACTGCTTGCTTGTCCACAGCAGCCATCTCACTCCCACATCTCTGTTCTGTTAGCACTGGGTAATTCTTCTTCTCCTGCTCCTCAACCACAGCAATGTTAGTACTGCTACTGGGTTAAGTTGGTCAAACATCTGGCATGGGAGTACTAATCTATGAAGAAATATCAGAGCGAGTTCTTTCCTATTTGAAATCTTGACATAGTCACGCTACCCCTTGGGCCCTTATCAGGCTGCTAATGTGTTGTGAGATAGCCCGACTGACAGCCAGCTCTCCATGATGAGGTGCATCCTCCATAAGCCATGACTGGTTTTCCTCTTCCTCATTCTGCCCGATGCACGATCTTGTCCATCCTGATGTTTATATTGCTCTTCATGCAAGTGAAAAGTAGCCCAATCTGAATTTTAGTAGTCTTCATTACCCCCGGCAAGGCAGCTTTACAACAATGGAATCTACAATCTACCAAAAAGTTTTATCCCCTGTCCTTTACCTTTGGTGAAAGAGCCTTTGAATGTTCCTCCACAATTGCATATGCAACAACAAACCTCCACAACCACTTCTGGGGAGTCTTGGGTTCCCTTCTTGTCAGTTTTAAAAAGGGACATGATATTGGTGTTTGGAATTGTTAGAGCTTATTCATCTTTATTCTGCAGAGTACTTCACTTTAGCACTAAGCCCTTAATTGTGTGCGAATGCAACAGAATTTTTCAGTTTGTGTTTGATTCTCTCAGGTACCAAAATTAAATACACATACCAACAGATTCAAGATCAGCTTCTTCCCTGCTGTTATCAGACTTCTGAATGGACCTTTCAAATTTTAAATTGAAATGGTGATCTCGCTCTTTGTGCACCTTCTCTGTAGCCATGTATTCTTCGCTCTGTTCTGTTACCCTAATGTACTTCGTATGGTATGATGTGTCTGTACTGCACGCAAAACAAAACTTTTCACTGCAGCTAGGTACATGTGCCAATAATAAATCAAATTTTTAAAAAATCAAAATTTGTACCGCATATGCAAACCAATTTAGGAGAAGGATATTAGTTGATTTTTCATTCATTTCCTTTACCTGTTATCTTTTCCCTCTGTACATTTTGAATTCTCCCAATCACTGTAGATGACCTTCTCTTTTCCTCTAACGTCTCCTTTCTCCTTCAATCTCCCTCCATTATTCCAACTACTCCATTGATTCACTCCCATCCAGATCCTCTTGCTAAGTCTTAGCCTTACAAGACCCTTTCTTCAATTAACCTGCTCTTTCTCCCATCTTAGCACTCACAATTACCTCATGCGTTCCTGACCTTAAATATGAAGCTCCAATCCTCCCTTGTTCATTTTGTCCTTATCACTGTGAGTTTCCCCTTTGTACAGTATCCCAGTTTCAAGTCTCCAGGAATCTTAGTGCCCCTGCCAAACAAAGTTACACATTCTCTATTGTTCTTTTTCCTTTAATTCACCTTTATTTGTACCTCAAGACTTAAACCACTACAGCCCCATATTGAGTAGAGCCCAATTTTCCTTTCCCTGTCAGGTTTGTTGGCAATTTTGGACGGGTTTGTTGATCCAATCTGGCTTCATCCTTTACACTGTAAGCATTTGAGCAAAGAAATAGCTTGATTATGAAGGAGACAAGGTCCTGAAGGAGTTTATACTAGTGCTCGGAGGAGGACAACTCACTTACACAGCCAAATTCGTGAACATATGTTTCCCATTTTTCACTATCAAAATTGTGCCTGTAAACTTAATTCCAGTGGACTGGGGTATTAATGACTACTCATGGCATTCTAACAAATGCAATACAGGTTCCCCACCATCAAGGTTGGGACAGCCAACCCACCTGAAAGGTCGACAACCCAATCACAAATCTTTAACCCACTACTAGGAGACTGATTTTTTTTGCCTCCCACACAATTAAGTTTTCCATCTGCCCTTTTAAAAATATTGGGTGGGTCTGGAACATTGCACCCATGATTCTAAAATCACATTAGAGTTGCTTGGATCAACAGTCATGACATCAACAGTGAAAGTCATTGAACTAAATTACAAAAAACTAGGAAGTCAAATGAAATTGAGAGAAATAAGAAGGCAAAGAATGTTATGATCCTGGGGGAGACTGAGAATTTTTAGAAAAGGAATTCAAGCTTCCAGTTGGTAGCTGATGATGACCATATTTCACATGTTCAAACTTCTGCTGTAAAAACTATAACTAAAAGTTGAAGACTAGAAGTGCTTTAAACTAAATGTAATTTTCATAGGAACTTTATACTTTACTCCACAGGAAAACAAAATCCCCTTATACTTTAAAACCAAGAAACCCATGTCTCAGGTATATATTACACTATCCCTTAATTAGATATTTGATTTTCCAGAATGAATCCAAAGTAATTTAGAGCTTGAAATTTACTGCCATTTTTATTCTGGTAAATTTTAATATCAGAACTGTCCTTCACAGTGAGACTTATTCCACTGGAGATCATTCCTCTGTGCAATTCAGAGTTGAATAGAATGGAAACAGATCCTTCAAAGTGAGGAGAAACTTTCAGTGTTCTTTTTACACCTCAGAAATTTGGCTTCAACATCCTAAGTGTGAGCTCTGACCTGCCTTCCTTTGAAATTGTACAGTCTCCAGCTTCTTCCTCTCTCCTGGGTCCTGGCAGACTAATGGCCCCTGACAGTTTTCAGGAACATCTCAGAAAACCTTTTGGAGATTGTATGTAATTGGAAATGCTGACTAATTATTCTTGAGACCTCAATATTTGAAGTATGTGGACAATTTTAAATCATAATTGCTTACAATTCCAAAATTCTCAGCATCTTCCTGGAACTTTGGCAACTCGCAGTCTAACCAATGTAAACACAGATACCCAAGCAAGAACACCTTGCACATTCTTCCCAGCAAAACAAACCTTTACCAGCCGTGTTGGCCAGATCTGTTGTCAAGCTGCCATCAGAACTGATCAGATGACTCCCTTCAATTATCCGCAATTAAAAATAAAGCAAAATCTCAGAAATCTCAAATTGTAACTTCCTCAGAAATGAAAAGTCACTGAAGCGATGAGTTTTCATAACTAACAACAATTTACACATTTTAACTAATTTAGCACATTCAATACAAGTAAAATGATTCCTCATAAAAACCAAAAGAACTGCGGATGCTGTAAATCAGGAACAAAAACAAAGTTGCTGGAGAAGCTCAGCAGGTCTGGCAGCATCTGTGAAGGAAAAAACAGAGTTAACGTTTCGGGTCTGGTGACCCTTCCTCAGAAACGTTAACTCTGTTTTTTCCTTCACAGATGCTGCCAGACCTGCTGAGCTTCTCCAGCAACTTTGTTTGTGTTGTAAAATGATTCCTCCACTGTCCCCAACCACATACTGTCACAGTTTTATATCAATCAGTCCATGTTGGCAGCATGTTAACTTCAATACACATCAACCAAATGTTTGTACCACTTAAGATTTAAAGTCAGCTTCATTTCAATTTCTAAAATTCTTCATTCATATATTGAGCATATTTTCTTTAGCTGTGGCTTTGCCTTCCATTAGTCATTGTAGTATCTCTCCTTTCTCACGATCATTTATATTTCTTGTTCTTGGTTAGACAGTTTTATCCTTAGTCTGACTTGGTTAAAGTTCTCAAGAACAACACTGCCGATTTCTAATCATCCGTCTGGTCTTTGAGAACCAGCTAGTGTATGTCTGCACACCAATAAGAAATTCTCTCCCATTATGCTTTTTACCTTCAGAACTTCCACTGTCATCAGGGCGGTGACTTTTTAAGTCTTTGAATCGTCCTTCTGTTTCAGAGCTATATGTTCCCCTGATGCTCACATTTTAAACAAAGCTTCAGTGAGTGAAGCATGAGTCATCTTCCTCCAGTTTAAATGTTTCACTGCTTAAAGAATCTCATTGAGCTGACATTGATGTTCTAATAAAAAAAATCCAGATACTCATTTTTAAAAATCAGCTGTCAGATTCATTTGCACTTATAATGTTTCATATCATCTCACTAAACACGAGCTTTGCTCAATTCCACCTAATCAATATACTGTCTTCACTTTGAAATTTTACTTTCCACTCCAAAACTTTCATACTTGCAACTCCACAGAATCACCAAGTCATTTTGCTTTAAAAGACCATCTCTCTCTCTCTCACTATCTCTCTCTCTGGCACCAATATTGCTTTTTTTAGTTACCAACATCTTTAGTTCTGCAGGCAGCCTCAATGCAAACAGATTCAGTTTGTTAAAACTCTGATTTCAGATTAAGAAATCTGAGCTTTTGACCCTTGGGACACGTCTTGAGTTGACAGAATACCTTCTACAGCAGGATTACACACAGTATACTAAAGAAATTAGGGATTATCAATGGATTTGTGTACCATCCGGGAAATGACAGCACTTCAGTTCCCATGAGGTGACTTCTAGACATAACTGACTTGGATAGGCTATTTGCGATACCGTTAAGATTACAGTTAAGGTTAACCCTAACTTCAACTTCATTCCGACAATAGGTACATTGACCAAAGCACAGTTCAAATTCATGTCTCACAATGGAACAGATGAACAACTTCCATTGGTACGCTTTTATTTAGTGAACCATCTGGAGAGAAATTCACAGATTTTTTTTAACTTCAGGAATTGGGTGACCCTGTATAAGTATCAGGCTAAGTGGAATTACTTAAACCACAAATACAGAAGTCCTATAGTTGTTAATGTTTTGACGATCTTCAGTAAACATATCAAACAACATTGATTTTCCACAAGCTTCACTCACTGGCACAACATTTTCTGGAGAAACACTAAACTTTCCCACAAAAGCTAATAGATTAGCTTTAAGTTTCCAACAGTTTGCCTTTGCATGCCCTGTGCTTTGGCAAAATCAACATGTTGGACTTGAATCACATTTATCTCTCATTCTATCTCCTTTGCTACTCTGAGAAGCATCTGTCCTTTCATTATTGTTGTTCTCCACATAGTATTCTGCTCATTACCAGATCTATCATCTCTCCAGTTTCTGCATTAGCTTGATTTTCAAACATGTATGTATTTGTAGGACAATTCAGAAATAACTGTATTATCGTATTTTAGAAATTTTACCATCTCCTAGGTGGGACCTAATACTGTTTTGAAATTCCTCCATTAATTACGCTTCCCTAAAGATTTTAAAATCCCAATCAACCTTCATCGCCTTATACAAATACAATTTTACCTTCTCTAGTATATTCCATAGCAGTCAATTCTGCCTGTTCCTAATTTTTGACCATTAGCTTCTGGACTACCACATATGCATTAAGTTTAGCAGTCTTAACCAGATCACAAAAAGTTTGAATAAACTTTCAACACTTTCCCTACCAAAGCACACCGCGATAAAATTGTCCAGATTTGTTTTGGCCATTGCACCATAGGAACAGTTTTCTCAAAGGAGACAAAATACATTTTAACCCCTTCCTCACTGAGTTTAAGTATCAGGCGTGTATTCCTTGCAAAACTGTAACCAGGAGTTAAATCCAACCTTCCATCATGTTTCCCTGCTATTTCCTGTTCACGTATTCAAAGCCTTTTTCTGTCCAACTTAAATCTCCTGGCTTTGCTTTCTCTTTGCAATTCAAGGCTCACCATAAATTTCTTTTGCGCGCTGAACTTCTCCAACCTTTTCCTCTTCTTTCCCTTTGAAATTCTAATTCAAGTCTTCACATTTCCCTTTCTTCTCTTTTCAGCCCACGATGAATTCCTCTTTCTATTTCAAATTACATTTATAATTGAATCCTGGCCAACTCAACATGTGTTTTATCCCTCCAGGTGTCCACCTTAATGAATTTCAGGCACGACACTTCATCGAACTCTTCTTCCATCACCTTTGCCTCCATCCTTATTTCTTTGGAGAAGAGTCCTCTACCCATCCCACAGATCCTGTCACCCATCTCCAACACTCTCCCTCCACATGGACCCTTTCCTCTGGCCTTTTACTTGCACTTGACCTGTTCATCGAGAATTGTTGATGTGACATTGGTCACCTCAATTTCTCTGCCCCACCCCCTCCATTATCCATTCCCCACCTATCTCCCTCCGAGCTTACTGATCCAACCTGGGCTTTGTAATGAAGCCTGCCGGTAACTGTGGTGCTGTTGTTATCTGGCACACTGACCTTTACATTGAACAGAATGAGTGCCAGCACTCAGATATCTCGTCTTATCTCCCCCAGACCATAACACCTCCATGTAACATCAGGCCATCACGTCCACCACAGTCACTAACCTCATTTCATCTGGTGATCTCCCCCACCACTGTCTCCAAGCTGATAGTCTCCCAACCCTCCTTCCCAAAGTCAACAAACAGGACTGCCCAGGCAGACCCATTGTTTCTGCTTGCTCCTGCCCCATGGACCTCATCTCTTCCTACCTCAACTTGATTTTTTTCTCCCTTTATGCAGTCCCTGCCCATTTACGTCTGCAATTCTTCTGACGCTTTACGTTAGTTTCAGAATTTTCAGTTTTCAGATTCCACCTGCCTCTTCTTTACCATGAACGTGCAGTCCCTTTACATGTCTATCCCCATCAGGATGGTCTCAGGGCTCTCCATTTCTTCCTGGAAAAATGGCCTGAAATGTTCCCATCCACCACCACCCTCCTCCTCGGATGGCCAAGCTCATCTTCACCCTGGACAACTTCTTGTTTAACTCCTCTCATTTTCTTCAGGTCAAAGGCGTGGCCATGGGTACCCACATAGGCCCCAGTCATGCCTGTCACTTTGTGGTGTACATGGAACATTCCTTGTTCCAGTGACACCCATAACTCTTTCTCCAGTATATCGATGACATCATCGGTGCTGCTTCGCTCTCGCATCCAGAATTGGAAAAGTTTATTGATTTCACTTCCAATTTCCACCCTATTCTCACCTTCACCTGGTCCATCTCGGACTCCTCCCTTCCCTTCCTCAATATTTCTGTTTCCATTTCCAGGGATAGACTGGCTACCAATATCCACTGCAGACCCACTGATTCCTACGGTTACCTTGACTAACATCTTCCTGTAAAGATTCTATTCCGTTCTCCCAGTTCCTCCGTCTCATCTATTCTGAGGATGCCAACTTCGACAAAGGAGCCTCCAAAATGTCCACCTTCGTCCTCAACCAAGGATTTCCCAGCACGTGGTCGACAGGGCACTCAGCCAGGTCCAACCCGTCTCCTGCACCCCCTCTCTTCCCTCCCACAACAACGACAGGGTCCTCCTTCTCGTCACCTACTATCCCACCAGCATCCACATCGAGAGGATCAGTGGTCACCACTTCTGCCACCTCCAGCGAGATGCCAACACCAGATAAATATTCCCCTCTCCTCCCTTGACAGCCTTCCGCAGGGACCATTCCCTCTGGGATATCCTGGTCCACACCTCCTTCAGTCCCAACACATCCTGACAGCGCCAATGCACCTTACCCTGCAGCAACAGAAAGTGTAACACCTGCCCATTCACTTCCTCCCTCCTCAGTATCCATGGGCCCACATACACCTTCCAGGTGTAGCAGCGCTTTACCTGCACTTTGCTCAAACTAGTCTACAGCATTCGCTACTCACAATGTGGTCCCCTTTACACTGGGGAAACGAAGCATAGATGGGTGACCGCTTTGTGGAACATCTACATTTTGCTCGGCAAAAAGACCCTGAGCTTCCAGTTGCCTGCCTCTTTAACACATCACCCTGTTCCCTGCCAACATCTCTGTCTCAGGCTTGCTGCAGTGCTTCAGCGAAGCTCAGAAAAAGCTGGAAGAACAACACCTCATTTTCCATTTGGGGACCGTCAGCCTTCTGGACTTAATATCAAGTTCAATAATTTTAGGGCTTGAGGCTATGTCCCTACCACGACCCTCTCCAGGCCTTGTCATCACATGAGCTGCTACCACACACAACCCATTGTCAGCTACTAATAACCCCCACTTCGCAGCTATTAATACCCCCAGACGGTCTTTTAACCACTCCTTTGTCTGCCCAACTGCTTTTCCTCTCTCTTTGGGCTCTATCTTCACCTATCATTTACTCTCCCTCTCCCCCTCCCTCTCCCCGTCCCCGTCCCCCACCCCCAAAAGCTTTCCCTACAGTGTGGAAACAGGCCCTTGGGCTCAAAGTACACAACGACCCTCAGAACATCCCACAGAGACCTATGCCCCTAATCTACACATGCCTGAACACTACGGGTAATTTAGCATGGCCAATCCACCTAACCTGCACATTGTTAGACTGTGGGAGGAAACTAGGGCACCCAGAGGAAACCCACGCACACATGGGGAGAATGTGCCAACTCCACACAGACAGTCGCCCGAGGGTGGAACTGAGCCACCACGCTGCCCTGGATCTGAAATGCTAACTCTGCTTTTCTCCTCAGATGCTGCCAGAGCTGCTGAGTTTTTCCAGTAATTTCTGTTTTTGTTTCTGATTTCCAGTAGCTGCAGTTATTTTGCTTTTTGTTTTGTGTTTTATTTGGATATTTTTTATTCCTCAAGTTCTAAGGGTTGAGCTCAAGTATCCCTGTAGTTTCAATGCACATTTTTAAATGTATTTCTAACTTCTTTGCTACTGACCTCAAATTAATCTTTGTATTGTTGCAAAGTAATAAAAGATAAATTCTCCCTTTTAAGGGATGTTTTAGCAATAGACGTAGACATTTTAACTTTCCCTTAAATTCAGTAAAACAAAGGACAATACAGCACAGGAACGGGCCTTTCAGCTCACCAAGCCTGCGCCGATTCCTAGTCCTTATTTAGACCCGCAACTTATTGGCCATATGCGGTTTCTATCTCCTACCAAAAAGCAGGACCTCTAGGGCAATAATCTCTATGTACTTACTGACCTGCTGCTCCGGTTCCCAACCCGACCACAGTGCCTTAAACTCTCCAGAGTGGCACTATCAAACCTCCCTGCCAGGATATTGGTGCCCCTTCAATTTAGATACAAACCGTCCTTTTTGTACAGGTTCCATCTTATCTGCAAGACATCCCAATGATCCACATAGGATTTATAATCATCTAGAAAGGAATAATTTGATTAGGGATAGTCAACACGGTTTTGTGAAGGGTAGGTCGTGCCTCACAAACCTTATTGAGTTCTTTGAGAAGGTGACCAAACAGGTGGATGAGGGTAAAGCGGTTGATGTGGTTATATGGATTTCAGTAAAGTGCTTGACAAGGTTCCCCATGGTAGGCTATTGCAGAAAATACGGAGGCATGGGATTGAGGGTGATTTAGCGGTTTGGATCAGAAATTGGCTAGCTGTAAGAAGACAGAGGGTGATGGTTGATGGGAAATGTTCATCCTGGAGTTCAGTTCCTAGTGGTGTACCTCAAGGATCTGTTTTGGGGCCACTGCTGTTTGTCATTTTTATAAATGACCTGGATGAGGGCGTAGAAGGATGGGTTGGTAAATTTGCGGATGACACCAAAGTCGGTGGAGTTGTGGATAGTGCGGAAGGATGTTGCAGGTTACAGAGGGACAGAGATAAGCTGCAGAGCTGGGCTGAGAGGTGGCAAATGGAGTTTAATGCGGAAAGTGTGAGGTGATTCACTTTGGAAGGAATAACAGGAATACAGAGTACTGGGCTAATGGTAAAATTCTTGGTAGTGTGGATGAGCAGAGAGATCTCGGTGTCCATGTGCATAGATCACTGAAAGTTGCCACCCAGGTTGATAGCGTTGTTAAGAAGGCGTACGGTGTGTCAGGTTTTATTGGTAGAGGGATTGAGTTTCGGAGCCATGAGGTCATGTTGCAGCTGTACAAAACTCTGGTGCGGCCACACTTGGAGTATTGTGTACAGTTCTGGTCACCGTATTATAGGAAGGATGTGGAAGCATTGGAAAGGGTGCAGAGGAGATTTACCAGGATGTTGCCTGGTATGGAGGGAAGGTCTTATGAGGAAAGGCTGAGGGACTTGAGGCTGTTTTCATTAGAGAGAAGAAGGTTAAGAGGTGACTTGATAGAGACATACAAGATGATCAGAGGATTAGATAGGGTGGACAGTGGGAGCCTTTTTCCTCGGATGGTGATGGCTAGCACGAGGGGACATAGCTTTAAATTGAGGGGTGATAGATATAGGACAGATGTCAGAGGTAGGTTCTTTACTCAGAGAGTAGTAAGGGCGTGGAATGACCTGCCTGCAAAAGTAGTAGAATCGCCAACTTTAAGGGCATTTAAATGGTCATTGGATAAACATATGGATGATAATGGAATAGTTTAGGTTAGATGGGCTTCAGATTGGTTTCACAGGTCGGCGCAACATCGAGGGCCGAAGGGCCTGTACTGCGCTGTAATGCTCTATGTTCTATGTTCTATATCTGAAGCTATCCCCCATACTCCAGCCCTTTAGCCATGTGTTCCGTTGCATTATCTTTCTGTTCCTAGCCTCAGTAGCACATGGCATGGTAAGTAATCCTGAGGTTACTACACTAGAGGTCCTGCTTTTTAGTTTACTGCTTAACTCCCTAAATTGTCATTTCAGGACTTTGTCACTCTTCATACCTATATCATTCGTGCCAACGTAGACAATGACTTCTGTCTGTTTAGCCTCCCAGCTCCTGCTTTTGGCTCCTTCTGAAAGGGATGTGCCTGAACCAAAACTAGAACTGTGATGTGACTGTGTAATCTAGTTCATTTAAATCCTGGTCAAATTCAATGTCCCAGTCTCAGCTTGTGAGCTCTTAAAATCCCAAAAGAGTCCAAATTTGTCATGACCCCAATGGAGAGCAATACTTTTTTCAAAAGTTCAAACATGCTGAAAGGAAAATATAAGATTTCACATTAAGACATTTATTGTAATAACTAAACACCCTGAAATCACAATTAACTATTTTGTCAGCAATTTATACTTTAAAGTACACAACAGAACTTTTCCCTTTCACTTGTAGCACAACCAAAAGTCAAATGCCACAAATATACTTTATACTATCTTTTAACAGGCATTCAATTTTTCTGGACTAAATCCAAAGGATCTACATTTCCATTCCATTCTTTTCCTACCCGGTAAATTATTAATCCCAGAACTGCCTTTTTTTAAGGGAGGGCTTTCCTGGAGATTCTTCCCATTACAAGCTAGGCAAACCTGTAACTTTAACTTGTGAATTTGTTCTTTCAATTGAACAAAAGCTCCCACCTTCATTCCTGCATGGTGAGCCAAAGAGAATTTCAGTCTTTAGCTACTCTCACTTCCTCATATCCTGGCATAATAACTGTGCCTGAGGGTTTTCAGGGACATCTCAGAGCCCCTTCAACTCTCACAGCCTCTATGCACAGTGAAGTGAAAGATGTGGCCCTTGTATCCAAGTGGAAATGCTGACTAGCTATCCTTGAGACACCAACTTCATTTTATCTTAAAACTTAAAACTAAATAGATAGTTTAAAGGATATCTGTGAGTGGGCAACATTCCCAACAACTTCCTGGGACATGAGACCACCACTGTAAACACAGATACTGCTGCTTGTGTCCAAGAATCAACATCTTGCACTTTTTTCCCCGTCAAAAAGCCCAGGAAACCCTTTAATCTGTAATCGTTCGGCAGACTTCAGAACAGGCTACGTGACTCCCTTTATTTTACTTTAAAGACACAGTCCCAAAATATAACTTGGTAACAACAGTTAGACAGTGGAAACAATTTAGACACAAACACTTTGTTTTTTGATCAGGAGCTGCTTTGGGAGATTAAGATTTTTGAAAATCGATAAACTGAACATCATTGTGCCACTGCAGAGATGTTTTTATTCATTCACAGACAGTGGGCATTTCTGGCTGGTTGATAGCAGTAATTTCTACAGTCCATGGAAAAGTTAGGAACACCTCCAGCGCTGTTAGGGAATTCCAAGATTTTGATGTGATGACACAGGATGAATGGCTATAAATAGCCCCAAGTCAGGATTGCCTATGCTTGTCAGAAGCTATTATTAAAGATATTATAAACAGGGACAGCATGGTGGCACAGTGGTTAGCACTGCTGCCTCACAGCGCCAGGGACCCGGGTTCAATTCCACCCTTGGGCGACTGTCTCTGGGGAGTTTGCACATGCTCCCCATGTCTGCATGGGTTTCCTCCAGGTGCTCCAGTTTCCTCCCACAGTCCAAAGATGTGCAGGCTAGGTGGATTGGCCATGCTAAATTGCCCGTAGTGTTCAGGGATATGTAGCTTAGGGGGGTTATAGGGGGAAGGGTCGGTGTGGACTTGTTGGGCCAAAGGGCCTGTTTCCACACTGTAGGGATTCTATGATCCTATGACATTTCTATAAGTTCAAGGTAATCAGGCAGAGCCAACATGGTTTTGTCAAAGGCAAGTCTAGCTCAACTCATTTATTGGAGTTCTTTGAAAACGCAATTTGTGCTGTGGATGGAAAGGGAAACCAGTGGATGTATTGTATGTAGATTTCAAGAAGACATTTGATAAGATGACATATCACTAGTCATTGTGGAAAATAAAAGTTTATGGTGCTGGGGGTAACACCTATTGTTGTGGATAGAGATTGCTTCCTTTTCACTAGCCAGACTGTAGGAATAAATGGCTCTTTTTTTAAACTGGCAGAATGTCATGAGTGGTGTGCCACTGGGGTCAGTGCTTGGGCGTCATATCTTTATGAGTCATATAAATCATTTGGACAGTCACTGAAAGTAAGCATGCAGCTACAGCAGGTGGTGAAGAGGAAAATGTTATGTTGGCCTTCATAGCCAGAGGATTTAAGTACAGGAGCAGAGTTGTCTTGTTGCAATTTTACAGTGCGTTGGTGAGACCACAACGAAAGTCTTGTTTGCCGTTTTGATTTCTTATCTGAGGAAGGACGTTCTGACTATGGAGGGAGTGCAGCAGAGGCTTACCAGATTGATTCCTGGGATGGCAGGCTGACTTAAGAAGAGAGACTGGATGGGTTTGACCTATATTCACTGGAGTTTAGTAAAATGGGGGGAGGTGAAGAAACCCATAAATAGAAACCTTAAGGATACAGGATATACCATTTAAGACCATAAGATATGGAGCAAAATTAGGCCATTTGGCTCATTGAGTCCGCTTTGCCACTCAATCATGGCTGATATGTTTCTCAACCCCATTCTCCTGCCTTTTCCCCATAACTCTTGATCCACTTACTCATCAAGAAACTATCTATTTCGGTCTTAAATATAATCAATGACTTGGCTTCCATAGTTTTCTGCAGCAATTGCTTCCACAGTGTCACCACTCTCTCGCTGATGAAATTCCTTATCTCAGTTGTAAAGGGTTGTCTCTTCACTCTGAGGCTGTGCTGTTGGGTCCTAGTCTCTGCTACTCGTGAAAACATCTCCTCCACATCCACTCTGGGGCCCAAAACTGCTCACAATATTCCAAATGCAGTCTGACCACAACCTTATGTAGTCTCAGAGCAGTAAATCTCTGTTTGTATTCTAACCCTGACCTTATAGACGTTTATAAAATCATGGAGGTATAGATAAGATGAAGGGCAGGTGTCTTTTCCCTAGGGTGGGGCTTTCGAGACTAGGAGCCATATTTTTAAGCTGAGAGGAGAAAGATTTTAAAAGTCATGACAGGCAACTTATTTTACACAGAAAGTGGTTAGAGTTTGGAATTAACTTCCAGAGGACGTGGTGGATGCGGTTACAGTTACAACGTTTGAAAGACATTTGGAATATGTACATGAATAAGAAACGCTTATAAGGATACGGGCCAAATGCAGGCAGGTGGGGCTAGTTTAGTTCGAGATTATGGTCAGCATGGACTGGTTGGATTGAAGGGTCTGTTTCTGTGCTCTATGACTATGACTTTTGAAATGAATGCTAACATTGCACTTGCCTTCCTAACTGCCAACTGAACCTGCATGTTAACCTTAAGAGAACTAGGACTCCTAAACCCCTTTGTGCTTCTGGTTTCCAAAGCCTTTCTCCATCTAAAAAGTAGACTATGCCTCTATCCTTTCAACCAAAGTGCATAACCTCAGACTTTCCCACATTGTATTACTTCTTTCTTGACTCTCCTAGCCCACCCAAGTCTTTCAGCAGCCTCCCCACCTCCTGTACATTCACCTGTGTGTCACCTGCAAACTTAGCAACAATGCCCTCCATTCGTTTGTCCAGATCGGTGCATGTATAATGTGAGTAGTTGTGCTCCTGACACGGGTCCCTACAGAACTCCAGTAGTTACCACCTGCCATCGTGAACAGGACCCCTTTCTCCTACTCTCTGCCTTCTGCCAGTCAGCCAATCCTCTCTCCACACCTGTACCTTTCCCCTAACACCATGAGCTCTTCTCATTTGAACAGATTCCTTTGTGAGACCTTGTCAAACACTTTCTGGAAATCAAAACAGATCACATCCACTGGCTCTCCTTTATCTAACTTACTCATCGCCCTCTTGAACAGATTTGTCAGGCATGACTTCCCCTTGACAAAGCTGTGCTGATTCAGCCCTATTTTACCATGTTCTTCCATGAATTCCACATTCTCATCCTCAATAATGGATGATTTAGGTCTGAGATCAGGAGAAATTTCTTCACCCAGACAGTGGTGAGCCTGTGCAATTCTCTGCCACAGAAAGTGGTTGAGGCCAAAATACTGAATGTTTTCAACGAGATATTAAATACAGTTTTTAGGACTAAAGGGTGTGGGGAGAAAGCAGGAACAGGTAAGTGAGCGAGATGATCAGTCATGATCACATTGAAAGGTGAAATAGGCTCAAAGGCCCAAATGGCCTACTCCTGTTTGCTGTGGTTCTGCATTTGCCCCTCCAAGTAGGAGAGATTGCTGTTTTGAAAAGGTGCTGATGGAGGACACTAGGTGAGTTGCAGCAGTACATCTTGTAGATGGTGGATCGAGTAAATGTTGAAGGCGGTGGATGGGATGCCAATAAGTAAGCAGCTTTGACCAGGAAGATATTGTGTTTCATGCATGTTGCTGGAGCTGCACACATCCAGACAAGTAGAAAGCACACAATCACACTGCTGACGTGTATCTTGTAGTTAGTGGACAGGCTTTGAGGAATCAGGTAGCGAGTTACTCACCACAGAATTCCCAACCTCTGATCTGTTCTATTCCAATATAGTAACATCTTATAAACAAACCCTTGGCAAAAGGTAAATTCAGAAAACAGATTGTCTCACATGCAACTCCCACAGCAGGCAGAGAACCCCCAGCTTTTGGCTGTAACCGAGAGAGGGAAAGAATAGCTTGCACTTCTTCAAGACCCAAACAGCAACTGCAGAAGCCCCAGAGGAAAAGCATAAAGAGAAAACTCACAGTGTAGCAGACAGGAGAGATTTACTGCAGCTTCCAACCCTGCTGAGACCCCAGCACAACTGCTGAAAGCTAAAATCTAACTGACCTGACTCCATGGGAGCTGCACCACACCCATTCTACTGATGCTTCTATTGTTCCATCCTTTTAAAAAATCTCAAGGCCTCAAAAGCTTAGCTGAACTCGTCCTCACCCTTAACAACTTCTCTTTCAATTCCTCCCACTTCCTACAGACAAAGGGGGTGGCCACGGATACCCGCATGGGCCCAAGCTATGCCTGCCTCTTTTGTAGGATACGTGGAACAATCCCTCTTCCATAGCTACACTGGCCCTAAACCCCACCTCTTCCTCCATTGGCGCCACCTCATGCTCCCATGAGGAGCTCGAACAGTTCATCCACTTCACTAACACCTTCCACCCCAACCTTAAATTCACCTAGACCATCTCTGACACCTCTCTCTCCTTCCTGGACCTCTCTATTTCCATCTCTGGCAACCACCTGGAAACCGATATCCATTTCAAGCCTACCGACTCCCACAGCTACCTAGAGTACACCTCCTCCCACCTACCTTCCTGCAAAAATGCCATTCCCTATTCCCAATTCCTTCGCCTCCGCCGCATCTGCTCCCAGGATGAGGCACTCCACTCCCAGACATCCCAGATGTCCTCGTTTTTCAAGGACCGCAACATCCCCCCGAGAGTGGTCGAAAACGCCCTTGACCACATCTCCCGCATTTCCCACAACTCATCCCTCACACCCCCTCCCCCCAATAACAACCAGAGCAGGATCCCCCTCGTCCTCACATACCACCCCACCAACCTCCGGATCCAATGCATCATCCTCCGACATTTCCTACCTACTAACCTCATCCACCTATCTTCTCCTTTATCCATCTTCTATCCACCTCCCCCTCTCTCCCTATTTATTTCAGAATCCCCTTCCCCTCCCACATTTCTGAAGAAGGGTCTAGACCCAAAATGTCAGCTTTCCTGTTCCTCTGATGCTGCTTGGCCTGCTGTGTTCATCCAGCTCTACACCTTAATATCTCAGGCCTCAAAAGCTGTTTACTTCCTTGCAGAATGCTCAACACCTCTCATGCAATCTCTCTCTTAAAAGAAACCAGGACAAAATACATCTCTTAAAGCCACAGTATTATCACACCTGGGAATTACCATTGACCAGAAACTGAACTAGTTTAGCCATATGAATATTGTAGCTATAAAATCAGGTCAGAATCTAGGAATTCTGCAGTGATAATTTTATCTCCTGTTTCCCCAGTGCCAGTCCACCATTTATAGAACAAAGTCAGAAGTGTAAAGGAATACTGAGATAACAAGGTGTAGACCTGGATGAACACAGCAGGCCAAGCAGCATCAGAGGAGCAGGAAAGCTGACGTTTCGGGTCGAGACCCTTATTCAGAAATCAATCTTCTTCAGATTCTCCAGCATCGGCAGTTCCTACTATCTCTGTAAAGGAATACTCCCCATTTGTTTGGATGAGTGCAGCTCCAAGACCACTCAAGAAGTACAATACCATTCAAAACAAAACAGCCCACTTGACTGGCACTGCCGGTGTCCCGTCTTCAATGTTCACTCACCAGTGAATGCCATCTACAGGATGTACTACAGCAATTCATGAAGGCTCCTCCAACCTGACCATCTAAACCCATGGTCTCTGCCACCAAGAAGGAGAAGGGCAGCAGATGCACAGGAACACCACCAAACACCCTCCAAGCCAATCACCATCCTGACCTGGAACTATATTCTTGTTCTTTCACTATTGCTGGTTCAATTTCCTCCTTCATAAAAATACTGTAGGTCTTTCAACACCCTGAGGACTGCAGTGGATAGAGAAAGCTGCTCTCTACCACCACATACACAAAAGATGGGAATAAATGCAGATTCCAGCCATCAACACTTACATCCCATGAATGAATAAATGAAAACACAATTTTTGCAGTCAAGTCATTAGCTCCTGATAAGTTAGGATTTGGTGCAATCATGACGAGTTAGCTTCCTACAAAGGTAACAGGTATAGTTTGGTGCAAGTTACATTTTCACTCACTAGATGGATACTTCAGGAATTTGTGTTGACATAGAGTCATAGATATACAGCACGGAAACAGAACCTTTGGTCCAACTCATCAATGCCAACTAGATATCCTATATAAATCTAGTCCCATTTGCCAGCATTTGGTCCATATCCCTCTAAACCTTTCCTATTCATATACCCATCTAGATGCCTTTTAAATGCTGTGATCGTACCAGCCTCCACACTTCTTCTGGAAGCTCATTCCATACAAGCACCACTCTCTGTGTGAAAAAGTTGCCCCTTTGATTACTTTTATATCTTTCCCCTCTCACCTTAAACTTACACTCTCTAGTTTTGGACTGGGGAAAAGACTTTGCCTATTTACTCGACGCATGCCCCTCATGATTTTGTAAACCTCTATCAGGTCACCCTCAGCTTCCAGTGTTCCAGGGAAAATAGCCCCAGCCTATTCAGCCTCTCCCTTTAGCTCCAAACCTGGCAACATCCTCATAAATCTTTTCTGAACCCTTTCTAGTTTCACAACATCCTTCCTATATCAGGGAGACCAGAACTGCACCCAATACTCCAAAAATTCGCCAAACCAATGTTCTGTACAGTCGCAACGTGACCTTGTATTAGAGAATATACAAAAACTAAAAACATTTCAGAAAGGGTACTAAATAAAACACAATTTTCCTTGTGATCAATTTCCAGCAGAGGACTGTAAAAAGAAGATTCAGGAAATTTTGCCTTTCAGCTACTTCAAGTTAAACCTGAACAGCATATCTTAGATTTTTACCAATCTTGTACAATTGCCTGAGGGACCAATCTGCAGTGGTTATATGAACAACAAATTTGTACAGCATTGAAACAATTTCAGTTAACTTTGAATTCGTCGCTAACTTCAATCACCCTGTGATCTTTGTTTGTTATGATCTGCCTGTACTGCATGCAAAACAAAACTTTTCACTGTACTTAAGTACATGTGACAATAATAAATCAAACCAAATCATTCCAATATTCCTATAGCACAACCCTCTCCGAAATTAGCTGTGAATATAATTCATAGGTAGTTGCATGAATTTTGGGGCACCATTCTGCAAAGTGCATTTTGATATGAAACTTCAGCCAATTTGATAGTACAATCAACTCTTGGTGTTTCAAGTCCCACATTATAGCCTCACCATATAATCTAGACTGACACTTTAATTTCCCATACAATACTAAGTCAATACTAAGTTTAATCGAGGAGTTTCTCTTTAAAGATGAGACTTTGTTTAGATAATGTAAAAGATGCCATGGTTCATTTCAGAGTTCATGGGATCTACTAGACAACATTCATCCTTTAACCGCCACCAAAACTTAAACAAATAAACTACTCATTTACAATGTTGTGTAATTGAGTAAGTTTAAAACTAACTCATTAAAGTGCTTGCTTTGGGATATCCTAAGGACATGAAAGGCACTATATAACTGCGAGTTCTTTGTCTCTTCCCACCCAATGGCCAGGATAGAGTATGTGACTGTAAATCTGGAGAATATTTTGTTTGCACTTGTTTTACACACAGGATGTTGTTAATTGCATGTCAGCAACCAGGTACCAGTTACACTGACTAGTGAGGCATAATTAGAAAGACCACAGGGAGCCAGAGAGGACATGTCTGTCTCCACTGGGGTATGGTACTTGACTGCTCTTCTCTACCCGAAAACTGCTACAATATTAAATTTAGTGGCGCTTAGTACAGCTTCAACATTAACGCCTTCAGAACTGCTATTTTATACAACATCCCCCACAAGATTTTACCCCATAGTTAACATTTATCCTTTTAGGTGTATAACTACTTTTTATACTCCATAGCCCTCAAATCTCTGACTCCACAAGTTCAGGTGGTCTAGTCATCTTTCTGAAGCCCTTCACAGAGGCTGTTGTTCTTGCTAAATGTGGCCATTGGTCCATAAGACTGTTGAGACAATGAAGAATCTCCTTTGCAGAAAATCTCCTCCTTGCTAGGTCAGGTAGTTGCCCCATAACAACATCAGGAGAGCCGTTAACTTCATGAATCTTGATGATGAAAGATGATTAATCTATTTATACAGACAATTTTCTCTTCTTGACCAAATCTTGAACCTGCAGACGTTGGTCTGTCTTCCATGGCATCAGATGCAGCTCATCTCCATTTTGTTCAAGTAAATATTTACTCTCATCTTGCAAATAACTCTGTATTGAAATATGTAATCTCTTCACTTCAGCTTGCTGAGTAGGTTGGATATCTTCATTCACACTTGTGGATGTCTTCCTTATGAACTGGACATTTCCACAACCTCAATTATCTTACTGGAGAACAATAGTTTGTTTGCAAACTTGTCAAAATATGTTTCACATACGCTGTGAATGTTTTGCTTTGATGGCTGATGAACTGCACTTTATATGGGTTATAATCACAGTCATCAAATCCCTCCTATTCCAGAGATGGGTAGTAACATCACTGAGCAAGTTGATTAGAAAAACAGGTTGAAAATAGGTCAAAGTTCAATAAAAATCTGGAATTAAGAATCTAATTATGACCATTAATCCATTGCCAAATGTCAGGAAAACTCATCTGGTTCACTGATGTCCTTTAGGGAATGAATCTGTCATCCTTATCCAGTCTGGACTACAAGTAACTCTAGACTCACGGCAATGTGGTGGACTCTAAGCTACTGTCTGGTAAATTAGGGATGGGCAGTAAATGCTGGCTTAGCTGGTGACACCCTCATTCTTTGAATGTTTATTTATTCAATCAAAATATTAAGTTAGGGTTCTTGTGATGTAGTGGCAGCGTCCTTACTTCTGCACTGGGAGGCAAGGACTCAAGTAATAATTTAAAAATATCAAAATACTAAGTTATTTATAGATTTCTCTTGTATTCTACCACACAGTTTTCAATATATGTTCGCAATAAATCTTCATGAGATTTCTTGTACTGGCTTGGTTTCTGTAAAATACAACTTGACCAATCAACACTTTTTGCAGACTCCATAGAACTGTCTTGATATAGCTATCAGTTTTAATATTGTGCACAGAAAATGTCTGGTTTTCTTTACAATAACATAAATCATTGGACCAGCAATAATATATTATCTACCATTAATTTAGTAGCAGTTAATGTTTTTTCTACAAATCTGAGGAAATGTTGCGCCTAATCTAATGCTATATTCAGACTAAATTTTAAGTCGATCACATCCAAAACCACATGAATCCTGATCAAAACAGTGAAATTATAAACATTCAAAATCCTTTTGTAAGATTTTTCAAACATTAAAATAAATGGACTCATAAGGGGATAGAGCATAGAGTGATACAGCACAGAAACAGACCCTTCGGTCCAACCTGTCCATGCTGACCATAATCCCAAACTAAACTATTCCCACCTGTCTGCTCTTGGCCCGTATCCTTCCAAACATTTCTTACTCACGTAATCATCCAGATGTATTTTAACTATTTTAACTGTACCCGCATCCACCACTTCTGGAAGTTCATTCAATGTATGAACCACTGTCTGCGTAAAAAACAAATGCCCCCATGTCTCTTTTAAATCTTTCTCCTCTCACCTTAAATATATGCCCGCTAGTTTTGAAATCCCCCACCTGAGGGAAAAACACTTGCCATTCACTATGTCTACATTCATGATTTTATAAACCTCTACAAGGTCACCTCTCAACCTCCTAGGCTCCAGTGAAAAAAAAAGATAGTTCTGGCAATTTGCACAATTTGTATTAGAATAAATGCTTGGGCTTATTTTCAGTATTCTGCTCATTCTACTTCATAACTTCCTGCATCACTTACACAATTGTAGCAATGATAGAATAGTACAAAATTGCACACACATAGATTGATGAAGTAGATCACATACACAAACACTGACTCAGTCTTAACAATGCTTGGTTCTAAAATTTATAAAGAATTTCTGTACAACATCAAACACAGCAGGAAGTTAAGTAATCTAACAAATTATAGCTTCAGAGATTGTTTCATGTTAATCAAAGATTAAGCACTGAGCACTTGTCAAAGGAGAAATAGCTTTCAAGGGAATGTTAACTCGCAAAATATATAAATAGACCAACTGAAATGTACTAGCCAAATCGAATACAGACTTGGAGTGAAAGGACAACACTTTAGAACTAAGATGAGTAGGAATTCCTTCAGCCAGAGGTGGTGAATCTGTGGAACTCACTGCCACAGAAAGGAGGCCAAGTCATGGAGTATCCTTAAGACAGAGATAGATAGGTTCTTGATTAGTAAGGGAATCAAAGGTTATGGGAGACTGGGGTTGACAGACATATCAGCCATGATAAAACGGAGGAACAAATTTGCTGAGCCAAATGGCCTAATTCTGCTCCTATATCTTGTGGTTCTTATGGCCCTAGAAATAATGGATGCATTGGGTCATTGTCCAAGATTCTATTATATAAACAGCATGACTATGAGAGTTGGAAAAATATGAGGTTGTCTGCAACAACTCACTTCTAAAACCACTTCACTATGCGCAAGGGGCCATTCAGGTGTATCAGAATCAAGCGTTTGAGGTATAAAATAATGCTCCTTGTGCAAATAAACACCAAATTACCCAGAGGTAAACTCTGATCCAGTACTAAACTGATAACTATATCTCAAACTGAAATTACACAGTTGGACATATTCAAGATAAATTCAATGTTCCAGATGACAGAAGGAAGAATTAACTTATAGGCTTCGTGCCACATGAATAAAACTATTCAGAAAGTTTCAATCAATAAAGCAGCAACATTTACTAACAAATGCTTCAGCTTGCTGCTAACATATAGTAGAATTTACATATGGCAGAACTGGTTAATGATTCATCCTATTCCAGAACACTTTAACTTCATTGGAAAATTTGGAATGAGACACTTCCGATTAATTTTTATATTATCATTAATGCTCTCATCTATTTTTGTCAGATAGTAAAATAAACTGATACAATTCACCAAGTTCCTACTTGTTCACAAATATCAAGCATACAAGTGAAGTACTCTCTAGCAACAGAATGCCATCACAAAGGGTTGGGAATATGGCAACAAAAACAAATAACTATGCTGCTGGTCAGGATATAGTCTGAAGAAAGCCACATGAAATGTAGTTTGTTTCTAAAATAGGTGGTTATGACCCAGGTAATAATTTGCATTTCAGCATCAGAAGCATTTAATAAGGCATGGAACACACTTCTGCATAGACTTTCTACTGTCATGTTAATCTCGCTGTTGCCATAACAGCTGTTTTATGGTTTAATTGCATATCGGATTTTGAAGAAGCAGAAAGAGCGAGTTCAATCAGGAATTGCACACGGAGAACAGCAACAACACAACATTGATGCAGACTGTACAAATGAACACCGAAGTTTAAACATGAGGGTATATGTGAAAGGAGGGAATGACGAATGGAGTAAGAGACAGATATTAAATCAATAATTTTAAGCAATCTGTAATGGGGGTGTAAATGGAACTAATCAAATCAATTTAACTGCATCACACAAGAAATTAATTGGTAGACATTCTGAAAAAAATTCATTTTATTAGCTACTTCTGTCATATAGTGATCACTTAAATCCTCTGAAATCCTTTTTATAGGGTCAATCAAATATGTTCACACAGCAAATGGTGGGAGAGGTTATTCAACTTGTCCAGTTTACACCAAAAACATGGTGGTAGCAGGTTCAGAATCCTGTAGAAGAGGTCCTTGTTTTAGATTGCTAGAGTGGTCACTGGAAACAGGTGAGCACCTAACTAACGTTAGGGTCAAATTCTGTTCTCAAACGGTCAGTGCCAATTCTGCCTCAGTTAACATTGCTACCACTGACTTATGCCCCACCCATAAACTATGGGTGTTGCAAGATGGAAGACCACCATTTCCAGTATTTGCATTACTTTCCTCACGGACAACCAAAAACAATGCCTGTTTTGCCCTAGGTCCAGAAAATCATTGACTGGACACAGGCTAAATAATATGACCTCAGCTCCACTTTCTTTGTCCTTGCACAGCGAATGTGAGGTTAGTTACTTTTGGAAACACAGCTTGCCCTGGCACTCTTACATCATTAATCCTCTCAGGAACTCTCACTCAGTGGTTGAACTGCACTAGAATCAAACCCACTCTGGCAGCTCTAATATTCTCATTACATTTTTTTAATTGCACTGCGCTGCTGGAAGTTCCACAGAATAACATTTGTGGCATTTACTTGCCTTACCAGCTCTGTAACTATTGCTCACTAGAAAGGAAATAGTCTTACTGATAACAAATGCCATGATTACATCCAGCACACCAGAGATTTTCAGGACCTCAGCCATCATATCACACGCTTTGTTTACTTGTAGTATGTAGCTGATTCATTTAAGTGCACAGATCCTTAACTTTTTTTTATAGTACTAGATACATATGATAACTTAAAATGGAAAAGGTCTTGGCCTCGGAGGAAACTTCTGGATTGCTCTGTGACCACACAATTTGAAGGGAACAATGGCCATGGTTAAAGGCAGGCTTTTTGCTTTATACCTTTTACTATATTATCAAGAAAATATTCCTCCCTGTTAAGGGGCTGCTGTTTGTCCTTAAGCAGAGGCCATCCATCTCAACTGGCAAGTTGTTTAACAGAATCATCATCGACTTGCCAGTTACAATTAAATTAGGCTTGGTCTAGGCTTAGGGGGTCAGTTAGCTCAGTTGGTTGGATAGCTGGTTTACGATGCAGAGCGATAGGTTCAATTCCTGCATTGGCTGGGGTCACCATGAAGGACTCTCCTTCTCAATCTCTCCTCTTGCCTGAAGCATGGTGACGAACAGGTTAAACCACCACCAATCATTTCTCTCTCATTAGAGAGCAGCTCTATGGTCCGGTAGGACTATGATGAATTTACCTTTACCTGGAGGCTTAGCCACAGGACCTGCACAGGCCCTAAACATCTGCATCAAGCAGATGGAGTGGTTGCATTAAATATGTCACTCATGAAAACTGCCAGCCCTATTCATGGCAGGTTAACGTTATTGTCAGTATAGTTCATGTGTATACAAGCTTAAAGATTAAGACACTACCAACATGTAAGCTGTCATTTTGGAAATGAAATTAAGATGGAAAAGGTCTTAAAATGAAAGGTCACCTTAATGTCGATGTCCTATCTTACACAAAGCAACAGCGTACACAAACACTGGATACAATCTGTGCGAGTTAGGTCCTTACACTCTGCTAGGTCTGAACAGCTGAAGCTGGAAAGGAACTATATCAAACTTATTAATCACAATTTAAAAATGAATTTTACTGTATGTGGCATATTTTATAATCAAATACCAGTTGGAACACAAGGTAGCAAAAGGCCTTAAGACCGTAAGATGTAGGTGTGGGAAAAGGCCATACAACTCGAGTCTGCTCTGCCATTCAATGAAATCATAGCTGATTTAATAATTCCCAACTTCACTTCATGCATTATTCTCATAACCCTCAATTAAAATTCTGTCAATCTCAGCCTTCAATATACTCAACAAACCAGCCTCTCCAGCTCTTTGTAGTAAAAAATTCCACATTTCGCTACCCTTTGAGAGAAGTTTCTCCTCATTCCAATGCTAACTAGCCAATGCCTTACTCTGAGATTATGCCCTCTGTTTCTAGAATATCAATTCTCTCAAGAGACTTCTACGTTTCAATAATGTCTCGTTTCATTCTTCTCAACTCCAATGAATACCTACTGAACCTCTCCTCATAACACAATCTGTCCATACTCTGGATTAACCCAGTGATACTTCCCAATGCTAATACATATTTCCTTAGATAAAGGCACAAAAAGTGTTCAGTGTTCTAAGTGTAACCTGCCTAATGCCTCGTATAACTTTAGCAACTCTTCCCTTTTTTTTAAACTTCATTCCCTTTGAAATAAAGGCCAACATTCCAAATGCATTTCTTCCTACCTTGTATGCTAACTTTTTGTGATGTATGGACGAGGACTCCCAAATCCGTCCCTGCAGTAGCTTTCTGCAATCTTTCCCTATTTAAATAATATTTAGCTCCTCTATTCTTCCTGCCAAAGTGTATAACCTCACATTTCCCCACATTATTCCATTTGCCAAGTTTTTGCCCACTGGTTTAACTTTTTAGATCTCTCTGCAGACTTTTTGTCATAGAGTAATTAAGCATGGAAACAGGCCCTTCGGTCCAACCAGTCCATGCCGAACATAATATCAAACTAAACTAGTCCCATCTGCCTGTTCCTGGCCCATATCCCTCCAGATCTTTCCTATTCATGTACCTATCCAAATGTCTTTTAAACGTTGTAATTGTACCTGCATCCACCACTTCCTCAGGAAAATCATTCCACACGCGAACCACCCTCTGTGTAAAAGCTTTGCCTCTCGTCTTTTTCTAAATCTTTCTCCTCTCACCTTAAAAATGTGCCCCCTAGTCTTCAAATTCCCCATTCTAGGGAAAAGACAACCACCATTAACTCTATATCTATACCTCTCATTATTTTGTAAATCTCTAGAATGTCACCACTCAACCTCCTACGCTCCAGTGAATAAAGTCTCAGCCTATCCAGCCTTTCCTTATAACTCATACCTTCCATACCTGGCAACATCCTGGTAAATCTCTTCTGAACCCTCTCAGCTTGATAATATCCTTCCGATAACTGGGCGACCAGATGTGGACACAGTATTCCAGAAAAGGCCTCACCAATGTCCTGTACAACCTCAACATGACTTCCCAACTCCTAAACTCAAAAGACTGAGCAATAAAGGCGTGTGCCAAATGCCTTTTTAACCATCCTGTCTATATGTACAGAAACTTCAAATAATTATGTATCCACATCCCTAGGTCCTTCTGTTCTACAACACTACCCAAGGCCCTAGCATTAATTGTATAAGTCCTACCTTGTTGTACCAAAATGCAATATCTTGCATTTATTCAGATTGAACTCCATCTGCTATTTTTCAGCCCATTGACCCATTTGATCAAGACCCCTTTGTAATCTTCAAAAACCTTCTTCTCTGTCTGCAATGCCATCAATTTTGGTGTTGTCCACAAGCTTGCTAACCATGCCTTCTATATTTTCATCCAAATCATTTATATAAATGACAAACAAAACAGGACCCAGAACCAATCCCTGTGGAACACCGTTGGTGACAGGCCTCCAGTCCAAAAAGCAACCCTTCACCATCACTGTCTGTCTCCTGCCATTAAACCACTTATGTATCCAATTGGCAAACTCACCGTGAATGCCACATGATCTAAATTTACTAATTAGTCTACTATGCGGAACCTTGTCAAAGGCTTTACTAAGATCCAAATAAACAACATCTACTGCACTGCCATCATTAATCTTTTTGCTAACTTCCGCAAAAAACTCGATTGAGTTTGAGATAGGATTTTCCTCGCACAAAATCATACTGACTATCCCTAATCAATTTTTGTCTCTCTCAATGTCCACAAATCCTATCTTTTATAATCACCTCTAACAATTTACCCACAACTGAAGTCAGACTCACAGGTCTATGGCTCCCCAACTTCTCCATACAAACCTTCTTAAACAAAGGCTCAACATTAGCCACCCTCCAGTCATCAGGCATCTTCCTCACTTAGCTTCCCATTTATTTTGGTGTCATTTGCAAACTTGGCAATAGTATATTCACTTCCCTCATCCAAGTTGTTCATATATATTGTAAATATTTGTGGTCCAAGCACAGATCTCCGTCGTGCTCCACTAATTATAGGTTGCAATCCTGAAAATGCCCCCATGTCCCAACTCTCTATCTTCTGTTAGGTAGCTAATCCTCTACCTATGCTAATTTACTGCTCCCAAACTCATGGACTCTTATTAAGTATCCTAACATGTGGCACCTTTCCAAACACCTGCTGGAAATCCAAACATATTATATCTACTTGTTCCCTTTTATCTATCCTGCTTGTTACTTCGTCAAAGAATTCCACTAAATATGTCAGGCACAATTTCTCCTTCATGAAGATATGCTGACTCTGCTCAATTATGTTGTGTATTACTATTAATATGCCTGTGGAATCCTGTAGATGAATAACTACCGAAAACATAAAATATATTTTCCTCTTCTCCTCCACCAGCTGCATTACATACACACGACATTCTGGTCGCCACATTACCAAAAGGATGTGGATGCTTTGGAGAGGGTGCAGAGGAGGTTCACCAGGATGTTGCCTGGTATGGAGGGCACTAGCTATGAAGAGAGGTTGAGTAGATTAGGATTATTTACATTAGAAAGACGGAGGTTGAGGGGGGACCTGATTGAGGTCTACAAAATCATGAGAGGTATAGACAGGGTGGATAGCAAGAAGCTTTTTCCCCAGAGTGGGGGTCTCAATTACTAGGGGTCACGATTTCAAGGTGAGAGGGGAAAAGTTTAAGGGAGATATGTGTGGAAAGTTCTTTACGCAGAGGATGGTGGGTGCCTGGAACGCGTTGCCAGCAGAGGTGGTAGAGGCGGGCACGATAGCGTCATTTAAGATGTATCTAGACAGATACATGAATGGGCAGGGAGCAGAGGGATACAGATCCTTGGAAAATAGGCGACAGGTTTAGATAGAGGATCTGGATCAGCGCAGGCTTGGAGGGCCGAAGGGCCTGTTCCTGTGCTATAATTTTCTTTGTTCTCTGTTCTTTGTTCTAGACTGGAGGTGAAAAAATGGCTCAATTCCACCAGTTCCCACTTAATAATGACAGAACTGGACCAACAGCAAAGGCAGTATATATCAAAGAAGTATTTTTATAAAAGCAGAAATCTATTTCAAAGATATATTATGAAAGAGAAAATCAGTTTTGTCTGATTCTCTGATGAAATAGAACCATATTAATGTATTTATTTAATGAAATTGTTCCTAAAATTCTAGATCTCTTCAAAAACTTCCCTAACTGTAGCACAACTTCTAATTTTTCATGTCATCTTATATTCCCAGTCTAATAATTATATAGTATAACAAAGAACAAATATGAAGCTTGATTTATGTAGACAAGGTAAATAAAGGCCAAACATGACAGATGAACTCAAACTGAGCGACATTAAAAGGAATGTTAATCTTTATCATTTAATTCAGCATTTCATCAAATGAGGCCTGATCTCTGAAAATGACGTTTTAAAAAGAACGTTTAGTGGTGGTAAATTTAGAATAAGAAAGATAAGAATCAAAAATCTTTAAGATGATAATCTACAGGTTTTCACCAATTCAGAAATTCATTAAATCCAGTGCTGTCTTGCAACCATAGATTGTTCAAGATCAAAAGCTGCAGCTTTCAACAAAGCATCTGGGAACAGGCAACAATGCAACAATCAAGCTCTAAACAGAATAAATGTGAGTTCATTTTGATTAGCCAAATGTTACATTTCTGTCAAAGTTGATGCATTAACAATATTACACCCTCTTTCGTTAACAGTCTGGATAGTCCTCAAACTGGTGTTACAGATTTATTGAAACTGTAGATTGCTGTTATGAAGATGTGGAAGAAAAAATCTCAAACGAGAACCATTTTTTCTTCTCTGCTGTATGCTAAATAAAGAACATGTGTTTACTGAGGACCTCGGTTTTGTTTGGCTATTGAGAGATTATAGGACTGCTTCTTTGTTGATTTTCTACGGTCACTCTCTGTATCCATTCTCTAACATTGCCTCCAGCGTACAGCTGCGGACTGTTCCACTGTGCCCTGCATCTCAATGAACCTGCTCAGACTGCAGTCAGGAGTGCACCCCAATGGAGAGGTCAAGCCTGAGTCAGCAGACTGTCTGCACTAGACTGGCGCTCCACAGCTTAGCGACGCTTTGCATCTTTCATTGCCCATATAAGGCAGCTCACCATTAAAACCACCTATTCACAATAAGGCAAATCCACTTGCTGTTTTTGTACGCACTTCAGTCCTATGAAATTTGCATTAATGCACTTACAACAGACTGCATTAGGATGACTGACATTGCCGTCAACAGGTTGATGAGAAATGCCAGGCTCTCAAGTGCCACTACAGCCTTTTTTAAGCTGAATTTTATTCTCACGCTCACACATTACATATTGCACCTGCTTAATTATCATACCATTATGCACATATTGGTACCCGAAGGTCTGAATTAACAAATAAAAAGATATGACAATGTAACTCTGGAGTTTTTGTTGCAAAAACTTTTCAGCTTGCTTCCTTAAATCCTGGTGGCAAGCAAATATAATTAAAAATACTCCTGAACTTCTCATCTTAGAATTAATTGGATGATTTATTGCTGTAGAACTATCAGAATGCAACATTATAAGGCAGTAACTTTACAAGCTACACTTAGTAAAAATCCAGACACACAAAACTAGCATCAAACAGCTGAGAGTCTGAATAATGCAGTCAGAAAATACTTGTTTAAATTGTATTTAGTTTTTTTTAAAAATTCACTGCAAAGCATATTTAGTTCGGAATTCCACAAATGTTCTTTTTTAACTATTATATTCCTTTTTGGAAGATGATTTTCTGTTATTAAGGTTTCTTCATATAGATGGTTATTAAATGGAGGACGAGAATGATGTGGGAAAGGAGTCCCCCTCTTCTCTTCTCATCACTTCCCCCTAACCCCCACCACCATGAGTTCATCTGTTCTCTCTCACTTACTACAAATGGCCTCCATTTCCAACTTCTTCAGATCGCCTGAAATGAGCTCAGCGACTTATTGCATGAGATATACCTGTACAAGAAACAACACACTAATACACACAACATACTATTACAACATCTCTTTCATGCATATGTAAAGACTAATTATACGACATCCTGGAAACAGCTGAATAGGTTTATGAATCATCTTCCTCAAGACTTCTCCTACTATTACCTCTCCAAAAACATTACCAACATAAACCTTATAACGGGGGCGGCATGGTGGCTCAGTAGTTAGCACTGCTGCCTCACAGCACCAGGAACCTGGATTTGATTCCAGTCTTGGTAGTCTGTCCATGTGGAGTTTGCATGTCCTCCTTGTGTTTGCACGGTTTTCTGTCGGATGCTCCAGTTTCTTCCCTCAGTCCAAACCTGCATGCTGAGTTAGCCATAGTATCTGTGGATACTTTAAAAAGATATATTTGGCTTACTTTTACTTTCCTTTTTCTCTTTCCCTCAAATCTTTCTCTCATTTAAATTTTTCCTTCAAAGCTGCCACCATCCTTTTACAGAATAGGTATCTACAGGGCCTGGTTTGGTCTTTTCTTAAACCAGATGTAGTTTTATGATACAACAGTAATCGATACAACAAGTTACATTGATAGCCTCTGTAATGAAGTCTGAGGAAGATGCAGATGGTAGGAAAATGCTTTGATCAGCCTCAGCTGTCACTTTGTCTCTTCCAAGTAGGCAATGATGAAAATGTTCACAAGCAAAGGCAATGGCTAGACACTCTTTAGCAATCTGAGCTTAGCACTGTTCTGTTTGTGTCAACTATTTGGATGCAAATGCAATTGGTTGTCCTTGGTGCACTAAGGTTGCCCCAAGTTCTGTCTTGCTGGCAACACACTCAAGGCGATTTTATTATTTCTCTCATAATATTTCAGCACTGACATTGTTGTCATTGGTCACCTGGCTTTAGTGAATGCTACTTCTTTTTCCCTGCTCCAATATCAATCGCATTTTGGCTACAAGTTGGTGCAATGCTTGGTTGCTACTACAACTCTCACCTTTTCAGGATTCATGTGAAGACCTTATATTGGCAGTACATGCCCTCTTAAGTTTTTCGGTTGTTGTGCAGTCCTCTGATATCCGTGCATGGCCACGGCTTTGGGAATAGGACTTCAATGGGTTCACATGCCAATTGGCAAGTGAGGACCCTCCAAGTGGCTACACAATGACACAATGTTGATTGTGTTTCTATCTCCATAAACAAATAGATCATCCAATATACCTCCCACTCCAGGAAAATCACTAAATATCTCACCGATATGTTAAACAGCAGGTGCAACCATCCATATCTCCCGAGGGCACCCAGAACGTGACTAAGAAGCTATTATTTTCATCCTGTTTCACACAGCCTCAACCATACTTTCAAGATCCTCAGTTTTGGAGTGCCATTTTGATCTTCTCAGAAGATCATGATGTTACATGGTGTCTAATCGGACATTTCAAGTTGATCTATGTTCACCTACTGCAGTCCTCATTCCCAACCATGTATCACCTATCAACCTGACTAAACCAAACTGTGATATGGTATAGAATGATTTTTTAGAATCTGAAGTTGCTATCTCTCCAGTGGCCAATTGTACTTCCTTGTTGTGTTTCCTTCTGGCCATACATTTTTTTTTTGTCCAAAATGATTTAGCTTCTTGCAGTGAAAACACTACTTGCCTTACACAGGCCATGTCTTCTGAGTTTTGCATGAAGTCCATAGTATTTGCATCCAGACGTTTTTCTGTGATAGAGACCCAATTGGCAGGATAATCATCATAATGCAAGACCAGATCTGTTCTGCCACAAATATACTCTAGCTCCCGATTTACAACCACAGCACTTTGCACACATCACCTGCTGTTCCTAGAGTGACCTTCACCTCTCTCAGTAGACATATTCTCATTGCAAGATTTCTTATACATAACATAATCCAGTTTAGAATTAGATTCTTTTATTGCAAATTAAACACAATTCTGTGAGCTGAGCTGATATGGTCATATAATGATTAATGGACTCTTTTATACATATTTTTAATCACAAACCACTCATAAGTTACATTCGCTCAGGGTTCAAAATGTTCCTTCAAGGATGTCAAATTTTCTGCAGTCTTTTTCTGTTCTCCAGAGAGATAGAGTGGAATACCCTTTGAAACTATTACAAAGTGTCTTCCCAACAGTGTTAATGAGTGTACAAAGTCTGTCTGTTTTAGCTTGCAGCATAGATCAGTTACTGTTTTGTAAAATTTTGCCATTGTGTGTGGAATAACTGCATGTTTTGCTTCATGTCACCTTTCATTTTGACCCGCACTCGAGAGAAAAGCTGCAGCCATTCTCTCTCTCTTAGTGTTACAGCTGTGGCCTGTATCTTTCCATTAGTTTTAAAGTTTATTTCAGTTGCTTACTGCAGCTTTCATAGCTCTGAATATTATTGTGTCGCTCTATCAACAGCTGTGTGATTTTTTTTAACAGGTCTTCCACACTGGATCTCAGCTTCAGTTCTGACACGTTCTTTGGTGCTCACAAGGCAGAAGTCTGGTCCAAATGTTGTGCATATTGAAGTGCCTCTAAGATGGTCGCCTGCAATATATGTGTCCAACGGTACTGGGTACATGACTATGGCAGACCAGCAAGGACATTCCTAGATGATTATATTTCAATTTAAACAGCCAGAATCAAATACTTTTAGCACTTCAGCTTAGACCAATATGAATCCTCCAGCTGCTGTGTGGAACTCCTGTTCAACATTAGTCCAGATTTCAGGATTACGAGATCAAAGGAATCACCATTTAAAAAAGTGTACCTCAGTATATGCTTCCAAACTCTGTGAGCAAATTGGGTCATAATTTTTCTTTCCAAAACACACCTTTTATTCACAAAAAGTTTATTCACCCTTTTAAAACAAAACATCAAGATAATTTGTATCTCTTCATTCACCTTTATATTCTAATTTACCCAAGTTTCTGATTTCCAGAAAACACTTTTCTCTTCCTGTTTTCATAGATATTTATTCACATTATTTCCTCTTCAAAATTCTATATTCCAGTGTTTACCACAGTTCTCTGCAAAGCCAAGAGAAATGTTACATTTTGCAGTTGTAAAGCAAGCTAATTTTACACACGTAATTAACAACACAGCAGGCCTACAGAGCTTGTAGACAGCCAATAGCTATTTTCTTCTGCATGGGCTTAATATCTAACTTTGTTTGGAAGTTGATGTCAAATCCCAACAGCTGCTCAAATGCAATTTACTTTATACATCTTACAGTTTGCAAACTTAGAATCAAATACACAAAAATAGTACTATTTTCCCGATTTAGCATTTAGATTGAGTTCAATATCACCAGCCCCAATTACATACCCAAGAATCTTTCCTCATGTACTCTTTAGAAATGAACACCGACATAGAGTTTAAAAATTGTTATTTCCAATCTGAAACTTAATTAATCTGCACATGGAAAAGCTTTCATTACGATTTCAGTCTGGGCTACCAGATTATTGAATCTGTACTCCACCAGGAGAAGTATTCTATCATGTATTACCAAACTTTGTGTAATGAGAGCAAGCTTTTGCATCTGGCTTACAATAATTCACTGAAAGCCTGGCACACTGGCAACTAGACAGACCTCCTGCATGTACAGAAGATCCGGTGGGCATTTAGCCATAATTACTAAACAATGTTTCTGCTCCACTCTTTCAGCTGCAGCATACGCAATACAGTTTCTTCAAACAAACTACCGGAGAAAGTTTTACATTCTGAACAAAGGCATCAATTGTACCATCTAAACAAGTTGGGTTTTATTCTCTTTGTTTAAAGTTGCAACAAAATGCTTTGCAATACCTTTTCAATAGCAATAGCCTCATCATGTATTACCCACAAATGGCCTCACAGTACGATTTGAACATTTTGAATTGTTAACTGGTAAAAGGACAAATAGTGACTTAGGTACAACTAAAGAAAAGTTCTATGCCTTGGGCTAAACATTCCACTTGCACAGCACAAATGTTCTCACCATTAACAACACAAACACACCACATTGAATTGGGTAGTGAAAACGTCACTTTATCTCCAAGTACCAGCTCTTTATTTTTGAACAGCTGCACTATTTGAATATATGAAATTAAGATTTTGTTCTATTATCCCCAACATGAGCTTATTTAACTAGACATGAGTAACATGCAGCAAAATGTATACTTCTGAAAGATTTTGTTTAAAGTGAATTAAAGAGAGGAGGACTCAATTTCATCCTGCATGCACTTTTCTTTGTAATACTACATGAAACATAAAAGAAAAGCTATTCTATATCCTCTTGGCAAGTCTGAAGCTAGAAAATCAGACTGATGCAAGAAATACTGTGTTGGAAGCAAATCTGCATTTATACCTTACAATACATGAGTCTTCCAACAACACACATGCCACTGGACACAACTTCATAGAACTGTCTGAATTGTAGAACACTAAAGAGGTAGTGAAATTTCAGAGTTCAATAGCAAATAAAGTTGTTTCTATATTGTTTCTGACCAGCTTCTATCCTAGACAGCTTTGCTCTAGACCCAAGGTTAGCTTTGTGATCATTAATCCTTCAGATAGGAGTTATCAAGTTTTACTCCGCTTACATTTTAAGCCAGTCCATAATAAACACAGTCAATCTTGTATCCAAACTTCAATTAATCCAGAAGTCTGTAACCAATTCATATCAACGCTATGTACACTCTTTATCATCATGCACTCCACTTATATTGGCATAAATATCAACATTCCAGTGTTCAAATTCTCCCAGTTTTGTCAGTGACCTTCTGCAACTATATGTCACACAGTACACTCTCTGGCATACCAACCCTGATTTTTTGTTCCCTATTCCCACAATCCATTCATTCCGAGCCAAGCAATCCAACCTCGATGGAACTTTCTTCCAACATTATTTTGCCTCAATGCTGCTCTTCAATCATTTCTTCAGCTCATGTTTTCCAAACTCCTTCAAAGCATCCTCCTCTCCCTCTCTTAAAATACTGAATTTTTTTCAAGGGAGGTGCTACATTAACAGATAAAATTACAAAGGTTGAAGAATTAAATGCAGATTTCCTGTGAATAATGCATACTGTTGAGGCATAACATGCTGACAATAGTTAAGGAGTCACAAAACAGGGTCTAAGCAAGTTTCTTGTGAGCAGTGACATTACCCCTAAAATAAAAGGAAATATCAGTGCGTGAATTGGCAAGTGAACTCACTGTGTGATGCAATAGGTACCACACACTGTGGAATCTATACCAGCTGCCAATTGCACAAAGTAAGACTACATGATATTATTTTGTATCAATTCTACTTAGCTCAAGAGTATACTAATTTACTTATGTCTCATTTTTTAGAACTAAATCCACTTCTAACATCAAATAATTTCACCTTAAAAAATTCTATGGAAACCCTCTTTGAGGGACAGGTCTCCAGTGAAATTAATAACTTCTGTAGAAAAAGCAAATGAATTGGCAGTTGAACTCTTCACCACTTCAACATGTGATGTCTTGTTAAAACATCTGAGGATATAAAGGTTGCATACTTGCAATATGGAAACTGTACATCACATTCACTGCTAATCCAGTGTCAGAGAAACTCAATCATAAATAATTTTTCATTAGCATTTCAAATTAGCATCAGCATTTCCCCTCCCACTCCCTGGACGACATGTCCCTCCTGGGCCTCCTCTAGTGTCACAATGATGCCACCCGGAAACTGGAGGAGCAGTACCTCATATTCTGCCTTGGGAGCCTACAACTCAATGGTTTCAATGTGGACTTTACTAGTTTCAAAATCTCCCCACCCCCGGCCTCATCCCATGACCAACCCTCCCTCTCATCCCCACCTCCTTGATCTGACACAACCTGTCCGTCTTCTCTCTCACCTATCAGCTCCTCCCACCTCACCTGACCAATCCCCACCACTGCCTACCTGCACTCACCTATCACCATCCCTTACAATACTTATCTTAACAAAATCCCACCTTTTTCTAAAAAAAATTAATTAATGGGATGTGGCTATTGCTAGACCAGCCAACATTTATTGCCCACCCCCAAGTGCTTTCAATTAGGCAGTAGTCAGCAGTCTTCTTCAAGCTCTGCAGTTCTGGGGCGTAGGGACACCCAAATGTTAAGGAAGCGAGTTCCAGGACTTTGACACTGTGACAGTGAAGGAATGGCAATATGGTTCCAAGTCAGGATGGAGCATGGCTTGAAAATAAACTTTCTTAGGGTGTACCCCACAGATCTGGTACCCTAGTCCTTCTAGATGGTACAGTTTATGAAGGAGATCATGCGAGTTATTGCAGTGCATCTTGTGGATGGTATATATACTTCTGACAGTGTGTGTGGTGGTTGAGGGTGTTAAATTGGGTGCCAATCAGAATGTTTCATCCTGAATGGTGTGAAGGCTTGAGTGTTGTTCAAACTGTGTTCATCCTGGCAAGTAGAGATTAAGCCAACACACTCCTACTGGTGTCTTGTAGATTGGGGACAGGCTTTGCGGAATAGGAGGCAAGTTACTCAAATTCCTAGCCTTTCACCTACTTTGTTTTCACTGTATTTATGTGGCTAGTTCACTTCAGTTTGTGGTCAATGGAAATCCTAGGATATTGATGGAGTGATGGCAACACCATGGAATTTCACAGTCTAAGGATACAAGGTGGGCCCTTTGGAGCTGGGATGAGATACTTTTTATCCAGAGACTGGTGAATCTGGGGGATTCTTTGCCACAGAAAGTGATTGAGGCCAAAACATTTAGTATTTTCAAGAAGGAGTGAGATTTAGTGCTCAGAAGATCAAAAGCTATGGGGAGAAAGCAGGAACAGGGTGCTGAGTGAGATGATCAGCAATGACTATACTGAATACTGGAGCAGGCTCAAAGGTGTGAATGGCCTATTCATGCTTCTATTTTCTATGTTTCTATGATGGTTTCTTTCTTGTCGGGAAAGTCATTGCTTGGCACTTGTATGGCGTGTATGTTTCATACCACTTATCAGCCCGAACCTGAAAACTGTCCAGGGCTCACTGTTTTCGGCCATGCACTGCTTCAGTATTTGAGAAGTCACGAATGGCACAGAACACCATTAACTGATAATTGCACATCTCACTTCTGGCCTTATAATACAAAGAAGTTAATTGTTAAAGGAGCCCTCTCCAAGAACATTAGCCTGGCCAAAGCCATTGATGTGATGTGATTGACAGCCAACAACCACGAGTGTCCTCCTTTGTACAATGTATAACTCTAACCAGAGAGTCTTTACTAATTCCTATCAACTCCAGTATTGTTAGTGCTCTTCAATGCCACGCGTGGTAAAATACAGCCTTGATTTCAAGGGCAGTTACTCACACCACACATCTGGGAGTCAGATCTTTTTCCCACATTTGGAGCAAGACTGCAGTGAAATCGGGAACCAAACTGAGCATCAGTGAACAGGTTATTCAGTTGCAAGTACCGCTTGATAAACATTGTCAAGGGCGCTTTCCAAGTGGAGTGAATCAAGTTGGTGGAAGACTGGCATCTGTGATGCTGGGGACCTCAGAAGGTGGCTGAGATGGATCAGCCATTCAGAATTTCTGGCTCAAGATGGATGAAAACACTTCAGCCTTGTCTTTTTCACTTATTTGCTGTGCTCCCCCATTGTGTATGGGGATATTTGTCGAGACTGTTAGTGAATTGTCTACCACTATTCATAACTGGATATAGCAGGACTGTAGAGTTTAAACCCAATCTATTACTTGTGGAATTCTTGACCTCTGTTTATTGCATGTTGCTTAGCACTCAAGTAGTCCTGTTTACCCCTCATTTTTAGGTAAACCCGATGTTTTTCCTGGCTTGCCCTCCTGCACGCTGCATTAAATCAGGTTTGATTTCTTGGATTGGTAGAGGATATGACAGGCCAGGAGGTTACAGCTGAATACATTTCTGCTGCTGACAGCCCTCAATACCTCATGGATGCCCAAAGTGGAGTTGTTAGATTTGTTCAAAGTCTGTCATTTAGCACAGTTGTAGTGCCACAAACACGATGGAGAATATCCTCGACATGAAGATGAGACTTCAGCTCCTCAATAGCTGTGCAGTGGTCACTCCTACCAATTCTGTCAAGGACAGATGCATCTGTGACAGGTAGACTGGTGAGGATGAGGTCAAAAAGTTTTCCCTCTTATTAGTCCTTGTACCATCTTCTGCAGACCCAGACGAGCAGATATGTACTTTACAAACTCTGCCAGCTCAATCAGTAGTGGTCCTACTGAGCCATTCTTGGAGTTCCTGGCCCAAAGTACATACTTTGCTCTTATAATCTCAGTGTTTTCTCTGGGTGATATTCAAATAGAGCAGCATTGATTCATCAACTAAGGTGGGGGTGGGGGAAATCAACAGGAGGTTTCGTGCCCATGTTTGACCTGATGCCATGAGACATCATGGAGCCCAGTATCAATGTTCAGCATTTCCAAGACAACTGCCATCTGACTGGAAACCACCATACTGCCACATCTGGTAATGGTGGTGTTTGGGAACACTGTCTGAAAGGTATGATTCCTTGAGCATGACTATGTCAGGCTGTTGCTTGACAAGTTGGTGGGAATAGCTCCCCCATTTTTGATACAGGCCTCCAGATCCTACTAAGGAACACTCTGCAGGCCCAAAGGAGCTGGGTTAACTGTTCTCATTTCCAGTACTAGGTTATCCAGGTTGTGCATCTGTCAGTCCCTTCTTTAGATTGTGCAACAGTTCTAAAACAACGCTGTGGCTTGCCAGTCCATTTCAGAGGGCACTTGCTTGTTGCGGGTCTGGAGTCACATATAGGCTACACCAAGTAAGTACAACAGATTTCCTTCCTTGATGGCAATTCGTCAACCTGATGGATCTTTATGACAATTGACAATGGCTACCCAGTGACCATCAGACTAGTTTTTAATTCCAGACCTTTTATTTAAAAAGAAGTTGAGTTCAAATTTCACTATCTACATTGTGAGATTCAAACTCATTTCCCAGAGTATTAGTCTTAGTCTCTGGATTAAGGGAATCAATGGTTACGAGGTAAAGGCAGGAGAATGTGGTTGGGAAACACATCAGCCTTGATCAAATAGCAGAGCAGACTCTACAGGCTAAATGGCTAAATCCTGCTCCTATGTTTTATGGTTTTATGGATTATTAATCCAGTGACACCATCACTAAACCACAGCCTCTCCTCAAATAGAAAAAGGTAATTCAAACTGAAAGGAAAAGTATTAAGAAGATAAAGAAAGTGCAAAGAAAAAGGAATGGAAATGCTAAACAAGGATGGAGATAGAGGAAGCAATAAATAATGTTAACTTGGATATACACATTTTAAATCCAAAAAAATCCCTGACAGATTTTGCTGTAATCTGTGATCATCCACATCCATCATACCTCAATAACAAGTCTAGCTATCTTAGGGAACACTTCTTTTTCTGGTTTGTGAAATTTTTAGCTAGTTTTGTGGCAGTTTTACAGATGCATGAACAATATAGAGTGCATTGCAAAGGTGAGGCACATTATTAGAGTATCTCTTCTACCTCTTATACATGTAGATTTCAATCCCTGTCTGCTAACTAATAATGTGGTATATATGTATTTCAGTGCTATTGTGATGCTACTTATATAAAACAGTGCATCCTAAAGACTGACAAATTGTACCAAAATAGCATATTTCTCTGCTTGTTTGCAACAAGCAAAGTACTGACAGTACCTCACTAGCCCACATTTGCAAAACTTGCAAGTGTCCAATATTAGATGTGAATCTGCAATTGAACAATATTTGCGACATAATTGTGAGTTTGCAAAGAATTATGTTGACAACCAATTTTGGATCATTATTTGGCCTCACAATATGGCGCACTTGCATCTACTGGAAGCCTGATATATTAATACACAGGGCCCTGTTCTTTGCAGACATAAAAAACATGTACACATTCCTGTTTCAATGTAACAAAAATATTGAAAGCCATTCTCCGGTTTAATCTTCAAGGCAATGTATTGTCTAATTAAAGTAAACCTGCCTTGGTCAAAACTTCCACAAACCCTAGCGGTTAACTGTCAGTCATCATCTAACTGGTGCAGTCTCCACAGTAAAGCTTCTTGCAATCAGAATCCACCCGCCACCCGATCAGCACTCACTTCTCACAATATACATTGTTTTCCCTTCACTTTGCAATTTCTTGCAAATTGTCCCAATGAATGCAAATTGAAATTTAGCTCAGTTGGTTGTACAAGTGGTTTGAAATGCAGACAGCATGGGTTCAATTCCTGCACCAGCTGATGGTACCATGAAGAACCGTCCTTCTTAATCTCTGCCCTCACCTGAGGCATGGCAACCCTTAGGTTGAATTGATTTATTGTCACGTGTACCTAAGTACAGTGAAAAGCTTTGTCTACGAGCAGTACAGGCAGATCATAGTATGCAAGGACATACAGATCATAGGGTGAAAAAAGAACTAGACAGAGGCATACAAGTTACATTGCACAGGGCATGTGCTAGGCAAGATCAACATTAACAAGATCAGCATTATTTGAAATTAGACAGTCCATTCATTAGTCTAATAGTGACAGGGAAGAAACTGTTCCTGAACTTGTTGGCGCGTGTGTTCAAGCTTCTGTATCTTCTGCCTGATGGAAGGAGGTTGAAGGAGAGCATTGCCAGGCTGTGATGGGTCTTTGATGATATTGGCAGCCTTTACACAACAACGGGCTGTATAAATGGAGTTCATGGATGGAAGGTTGGCTTCCACGATCGTCTGAGCTATGCATACCACCTTCTGTAGTTTCTTACGGTCCTGGGCAGAGCAATTGCCATACCAGGCCGTTATGTACCTGGACAATATGCTTTCAATGCTACATCGATGAGTGAGCTTGTGGCTATGCCAAATTTCCTAAACCACCTGAGGAAGAAGAGGCTTTGTTGTGCCTTCTTGACTGTCGCATCTACGTGGAAAGTCTTGGACAGGTTGTCGGTTATCATCACTCCAAGGAACTTGACGCTCTCCACCCTTTCAACCTCAGTTCCGTTGATGTAGATAGGGGTGTGTTCTCCTCCTTTCTTTTGAAGTCAATGATCAGTTCTTTAGTTTTGCTGATGTTGAGAGAGAAATTGTTCCCATTGCACCACGTCACCAAGCCCTCTATCTCCTTTCTGTATTTTGACTCATCATTGTTTGATATCTGTCCTATTGCGGAGGTGTTGTCAGCAAACTTGTAGATGGCCTTCATTCGGAATTTAGCAACACAGTCATTGGTGCACAAGAAGTACAGTAAGCACATCCTTGGGATGGTGGGGGCAGTGCTGAGTGTTATCATGGAGGAGGTGCAGTGTTCTGCCTTCACTGACTGCGGTCTGTGGGTCAGAAAGCAGAGGGTGGAGCTGAGACCTAGGTCTCGAAGTTTTGAGATCAGTCTGGAGGGGATAATGGTGTTGAAGGCGGAGCTGCATTCGATGAGCAAGAGTCTGGCGTAGGTGGCCTTGTTGTCCAGATGTTTCAGGGATGAGTGTCGGGCTAGGGAAATGACGTTCACTGTGGACTCGTTACTTGGTAGGCAAATTGTGGAGGATCAAGGCAGGCTGGGAGACTGGAGTTGATGTGGGCCATGACCAGCCTCTCAAAGCACTTCATGATTACTGAGGTCAGAGCCACTGGGCGGTAGTCATTAAGGCTCATTGCAGGTGCTTTCTTAGGTACAGGGATGATGGTGGTCTTCTTGAAGCAGGTGGGGACTTCAGCTCGTAGGAGGGAGAGGTTGAAGATGTCGGTGAATACCTCCACCAGTTGGTCAGCACAGGATCTGAGTGCTTGGCGGGAACTCTATCTGGGCCATCGCTTTCCTTGGGTTGATTCCCAGGAAGACCGATCTGATGTCTGCAGCAGTGACAGTGGCTACATGTGCATCCGGGGCTGTCAGGGCAAGTGACACCGCGCCACTGGCATTCTGCTCGAACCAAGCATAGAAAGCATTGACTGCATCAGGGAGGGATGTGCCTTGGTCCAATATCTTACTCTGCTTCAGTTTGTATCCCGTAATGTTACTTAGGCCTTGCCATAGGCGGCGGAGGTCTGTATGGTCGGTTTGAGCCTGCAACTTGGTCCAGTACTGCCTCTTGGCATCTGTGATGGCTTAGCAGAAGTCATATCTGGATTTTCTGGGTTGTCCGACTTGATTGCTGCATGTCTAGTCTTCAGTAGGGAATGGACTTCCTGGTTCATCCAAGGTTTCTGATTGGGGAACACTCTATTGACTTCTTTGGTACACAGTCCTCCACGCATTTGCTAATGAAGTCCGTGACAGTTGTGGCACACTCGTCTAGGTTTTCCACGGAGTACCTGAATATGGTCCAGTCCACCAATTCCAAGCAGTCCCAGAGACGGTCTTCCGCTCCTTTGGACCAGTATTGTATTTCTTTTCATGAAGGATCCTCCCGTTTCAGCTTCTGCTTGTAAGCTGCGAGTCAGAACTCAATGCTGTGATCTGATTTTCCGAAGTGTGGGCGGGGGATTGAGCGGTACGTGTCTTTGATGGTTGTGTAGTAGTGATCCAGGATGTTCGGTCCTCTGGTGGGGCAGGACATGTGTTGGTGGTACTTTGGCAGCACCCTGCTGAGGTTGGCTTGGTTGAAGTTGCTGGCCACGATAAATAAGGCCTCGGGGAATTTCATCTCCAGAGTGTTTGTCGTGGTGTAAATTTCACCTCGGGTATTCTACGCATCCACATGGGCTGGTATGTAGGTTAAATCACCACTAGTCATCTCTCTCTACTGAGAGAGCAGCCCTATGATCTGGTAGGATTATGGTGACTTTACCTTTATTAGTTATGTGACGCCCTCTTTACACCACAATATTCACTGGATCCATTTGCAATGATGAACACTTGTGTACCAATATTGTCATATTCATATCATGGTTTTAACAGAGAAAAATACCTCTGGCACCTTACAAAGTAAAAAGTGAAAATATTAGTACTAAACTGAAGAACTGGCTGTTTGAAGAGTGAGCCAAAACATGATGAAGGGTTTGAATAGGTGTTAAGAAAATGAGGAGAGATCAAGCAAATGAATTCTAGTTCAGCCTATATAGTTAAAAGCATGACCATCTTGGGCATCTCCCATCAGGTCCAAAAATGCAAAAGTTCTAGAATGGGTTTGTCCTGCTAGATGACCACACAGTCCTATTGGAGAGCCAAGGCAAGAGTTTTAAATACAAGAAAAAATAATTTTAAATTATAGAGGCAGTGGGGCCCAGGAACCAAAAAAGAATTGTCAACAAAAACAAGGGTGTTTGCAAAGTGTGACTTGGTGGAGGATTAAATCGGGAAGTATTTTAGATGGCCTGAAATTTAGCAGAGAGGAGGTTGTGACATTGACAAGAACAGCATTGCAATAGCTTATTTTGCAAACAGCAAATGTAGACAAGAAGAGTTTTAAAACCAATAAAATAAGGACTGAGATAGTTGCAAAGACAGAAAAGACAGTAAGCAATCTTCACATTGGAAAGGATATGCAGTTGAATACTCAACTCAGAGTCTGCTTTCGCCTGTTATATTACCCAGGGAAGTGAGTGAAATTGATTGCAATGGTGCAGAGGTTGTGATGATGATTGATGACAAGGGCTTCAGTCTTTCCAATATTTTACAGAAATAAATAACAGGGATGAGGGATCAAAAATGGAAGTGAAGGAACGTTTGAGCAATTTGAAGTATCTTCTTAAATGGAAAGCTAAAGGCTGAACAGTTGCTTTTTGAAAAATAGTTGTAAATGGCCTTGAGAACAAGTTTTCCAAAGGAACAGATGACAAAGAAATTTGAATAAGACAGTGGATGTGTTGGTGAGGTACAAGGAAGTGGACGTAGATGAGTATGGTTTTTTGATTGAAATCATGTGAGAGGCAGCAGGGAATGGCAAAATCAACAGTGTGGCTGTGAAGAGTGAAGGACAGTTTAATCAACTGACAGGATTGACAACTGTAGGATTCACATGGTATAAGAAATCATTCAGAAAAGAAAAGACTTGAGTTTACATAGCACCCATTATAGCCTCCTCATGCCCCAGTGCAATTCAGAGCTGTAATGTTAAGGATTAGAACTATTAAACGTAATAATTGTTATCACATTAGAGCAAAATTACAACTCTTAATTATTTAATTCAATTTCTGTTCTAAGCTCCTCAAGCAGAATTAGTATCGGCCCTACCTTCCAGGTTATGGTCTACAATTCTGCACTTGTGCTGCATGAAAAATCACGTTAAGTCAAAAAAGTTTAAGTATAAGGTAAACCCTTCACAAGTACGGTGCTTGAAAAGAATTAAAGCAATGTCAGATCTGTTGGAATGGGCACCTCTGTTAAATTTTATCCTACACCCTCAGCTCAAAGATTTGGCGCCATCATATGCAGATATGCAAACTGATAATACAGTGAGAGGGCAAGCAGGAACTTAATGAATGCAAAGGATAATACTGTATCTCCTTGAGTGATGAGATATTGGGATTGAGGAAGAAATGGAGAAACGATCGAGAAGAGGGAATGAGAATGAAATCAGGTACAGAAAGAAATAAAAAGATAAAAAAGAAAAAGAGAAGGAACAAAATAAATACAGAAAGGAAAAGTTTAAAACAAGTTAAAAATAGTTTTAAAAACTGAAGAAATGGGCAACAGTTTTATTATAAAAGTAAGCAAATCCAATCCAATAACAATTTTGTGGTTAAATGTTAACATTTGAGATTTACAAATTGTCCACTATAATTCAAGCATGACGGAATTATGTTCTGGCAGCACACAAAGTTTATAAAAGTTAAACTTCACAAAAAGAAGAATAAAATGTCTGCCAAGGTATTCTTTTAAATGAAAATCTAGTAACACCTGCTGGTTACTGAATGAGCTGCCAACCACACACTATTAAAATTCTTTGAATACTTGTCAATGAATGTTCTGAAAATATGCAGTTTTCCTATGGTTCCTCAGCTTTGAGCCCTTTAAGTCTGCTTTGATATTAATATTTAAAAGAGCAGTCGTAACATGTTTCTCAGTACTTTCCCAGCACTTCTCTTCAGGTTGATAATTTGTAAAGTACATTATAAACATCCGTGTGGGAAAATTCAACAATTCTGTGTAAAAAAAAGACTACTTTAGTTTTTAAGTTACATATTCTTCCATGTTTGTTCAACAACACCTAAACACTTCCCATTTTAACACAGTTTTGTTCACAAAGACTAAAGTATTGCAGATGCTGGAATTCGGAAACAAAGAGACAAAACAATGGAAACACTCAAGTCAGGCAGCCTCTGCCAACAAAGTAAAACCTTTTTTATACACAGGCCCTTTCGCAAGAACTGAATATATTATAAATGGAAGCATTTTTAAACAGGAACCAAATGATGAGAAAGGTGGGAGGGGAGATAAAAGGAAGGCAAACAATACAAGCACAAGAAATTGAATACCAGAACAGTTTTCAGCCGAAAGCAGAAGAGAAAAAAAAAATCAGAGTAGCAGTCATATTTCTATCAGCCTTCTAGACCCAATATTAACATCTTCAGGTTTTTAAAAATATCTTTTTAAAAATTTATTAAGGCAACTGGTTAAAGATAAAACAAAAACAAAGTGTGACGTTATGCACTTTGGTAGGAAGATTACTGAATGGACTATTTTCTAAACAGGGAAATGCTTTGGAAATCTGGCGCGCAAAAGGACTTAGGAGTCCTAATTCAGGCTTCTCTTAAAGGTTAACATGCAGGTTCAGTTCGCAATTAAGAAGGCAAATGCAATGTTAGCATTCATTTCGAGAGGGCTAGAATACAAAAGCAGAGATGTACTGCTGAGGCTGTATAAGGCTCTGGTCAGACTGCATTTGGAATATTGTAAGCGGTTTGGGCCCCATATCTAAGGAAGGATGTACTGACATTGGAGGGGTCCAGAGGAGGAAGAGAAGAATGATCCCAGGGATGAATGGCTTGTCATCTGAGGAACAATTGAGGACTCTATGTCCATACTCAGTATAGATTATAAGGGTGAAGGGGACTCGGATTGAAACTTACAGAGTACTGAGAAGCCTGTATAGAATATCATGGAGAAGATGTTTCCATTAGTAGGAGAGACTAGGGCCCAAGGCCACAGGCTCAGAGTGAAGGGGCAACCCTTTAGAACTGAGATGAGAAGGAATTTCTTCAGCCAGAAGTGATTAATCTGTGGAACTCATTCCCACAGAAGGCTGTGGAGGCCAAGTTATTGGGTGTATTTAAGACAGAGATAGATAGTTCTTGATTAGTAAGGAGATCAAGAGTTACAGGAAGAAGGCAAGAGAATGGGATTGAGAAACATATCAGCCATGATTGCAAGGCAGAGCAGACACCCTGGGCTGAATGTCCTAACTATGCTCAATATTTTATGGTGCCAAGAACTGCTGATGCTGGAGTCAGAATCAACACACTCTGAAGTTGGAGGAACACAGCAGGTCAGGCAGCATCAGAGTAGGAAAATCGATGTTTTGGGTCTGAAGAAGGGTCCTGACCCAAAACATCGACATTCCTACTCCTCTGATGCTGTCTGACCTGCTGTGTTCCTCCAGCTCCACCCTGTGTTGACCCTAGATGGTGTCAATTTATGGTGTTATGGTCTAAAAACTTCAATCTTTGTTCTTGGTGTCTTGTTGCTGCTTGAACAATGAGGTACAAGATAGTCAGCTGCTTTATGTGTGATTCTTCTCATAAGACAGGACCAACTTCATATAATTAAAAAGATGTATAAATATTGGATGCCAGCACTGAAGCCTTGAATATTCAGCAGAACTTGGAAAGAGTTAATTAATTATCAAAGCAATCAAACTAATTCTTGGTAAAAGCACATACACAGTTCAAAATAATTGTTTTGAGATAAATCAATATTTCTGAATACTTAAGTGTCCACATGAGTAGAATGAGCTTTAAATTTCAGTGATAGCTCCTATCCTGTCACAAAACCACACAAGGAAATATTCATGAGGACTGCAGAAATAAAACATGGTTATTATAGGTGTCATTTTAGTCTCATATAATGGCTTCTCCTCCTGTCTCTACTGCTGCTACTCCAGCCACACAAAGATCTATTTTTGTCCCAGTTCTAGTTCTCGTCTACCTGCTTCCCTTCAAAGAAATCAAGTTCCATGTGTATACTGACAATAGCGAGCTCTATCCTGTCACTACCTCTTTCCACCTCTTGCGGCGTCAGAATGCATTGTTGACATCCAATCCTCAATTAGCATAAATTTAAACCAACAAAATATTGGAAAACCTAAGTCATTGCCTTCAGTCCCTACTACGAACATGATTTCCCAACTAATGATTCAATTCACCTACTGCTCACTCATTCAAGCTGAACAACACTGTTCACAACTTCAGCATCCCACATGATCTAAGCTGTGCTTCTGACCCTCTGTTATGGAAAAGGTAACAGTAATGACCTAGTCTCAGCCTGTGCCTCAGCCTCATTCTCTTACCCTCAGATAGAAGTATTGAAATGATCTCCCATTTGCCTCCCATTCTTCCACCTAATATAAAAACTTGACCATATCCATGATCCTACTGGCTGTATCTTTTTTTCGCACCAAGTTCTGTATTTCCATCACCCATGTTCTCGCTGACCTACAATCCCTCTATTTTAAAATTCTTTTCCAATTCCTCCATGACAATGCACGTTCATATTTCAGAAAACTCATCCAACTCTACAACTTTGAGCTCTTTGCATGTTTCCAATTCTTGCCTCCTGTGAATTGCCTATTTTATTCACAACATATTTGCAGCTATTCATTCAGACATCTAGACTCTAATCTCTGGAATTCTGGTTCATGGATCACTGGCACCACCAGTGGGTAAACTTGAAGCTATACTTTGGGGGCACTCTATACCTGAAACAAGCTGGCACCATTGTTCTTGCAAACTGCATAACTAAGGAAGTACAAAGGACTTTAAACTAAATAATGGGCAAGGATCAAATGTAGAAAGATGTTGTACAAAGAGTAGAAACAAGGTGGGAGGAGGAAAATAGTAATATGGAAAATGTGGGTCAGAGAATCGCAGGAAGGGACAGAGAGAAAGAAAACCTTGAAATACATCAACAATTAATACAAGATATTACAAAGCAGACAGAAAGATAAAACTAATGGCTCTATATTGAAATGCGTGTAACATTCTGAAAACGAACAAATTCATAGCGTACACTGAAAGAAATAAATACGATCTGACAGTCATTACAGAGACTTGGTGGCAAGATGGGAACGATTGGTCCTGGTAATTGAGGAACATGTGGCATTCAAAATGAATAGGATGCTGGATAAAGTTGGAGGGTAGCATTGTTAGGAAAGGACAGCTTTTGCACAATACTTAGATATGAATTGGTTCAGGACATCAGGATGTGGAATAAACTGATCGACAAGACAGCAATAATCATGAGTCACTTTAGTCCACTGGAAAAATCAGACTGGCAGTAGTAATCCGAATGAGGAATTTATGGAATACTTTTGAAGGCTTTTTTTTAAGAGCGGCATATTCTGGAACTGACCAGAACAATGTTCCCTCTAAGCTGCACAACCATGCAGCTGCTGGGAGGTCCTGGGCATGCTGATTGACGTGCTGATGTGTTGACTTCCGTATACATAGAAACATACAAACATAGAAAATAGGTGCAGGATTTGGTCATTCGGCCCTTTGAACCTGCACCACCATTCAATATGATCATATTTGATCATGCAATTTCAGATCCCCTTCCTACTTTCTCTCCATACCCTTTATCCCCTTATCTGCATGGTCACATCCAGCTCTGTCTTGAATATATCTAATGAACTGGACCCAACAGCTTCCTGTTGGAGAAAATTGCACAGGTTCACAGCTCTCTGAGTAAAGAAATTCCTCTTCATCTCACTCTTGAATGGCTTACCCCTTATTCTTAGACTGTGACCCCTAGTTCTGGACTTCCCAACATCGGGAACATTCTTCCTGCATCTAGCCTGTCCAGTCCCATTAGGATTTTATGTGTTTCAATGAGATTCTCCCCTTGTTCTTCTAAATTGTAGCAAGTACAAGCCCGGTCGATCCGGTCTTTCTTCATATGTTAGTTCTGCCATCTCATGAATCGATCCGGTGAACCTTCGCTGGACTACCTCAATAACAAGAATGTCCTTCCTCAGACTGGGAGAACAAAACTGCACACAGTACTCATAGTTGGCCTCACTAGGGCCCTGTATAACTACAGCAGGACATCCCTACTCCTGTACTCAATTCCTATGCAGAAGTTGCTGTTGCGCTTAGACCTCAGAGGTTTGCGCAGCTGAGAAAAAATGGGAAATGTAGGATCGAGAGCAGGCTGTATTAGATTTGACATTATGTGATGTGACAGGATTAATTAATGACCTCAGAGTAAAAACCTAGGTAGCAAAGACCACCTACATTCCCTGCAAGTTTTTCTGCCGCTTTGCAGACCACTGAAGTCTGTGCACAGCAATAGCTTCTGAAAATCAATGTGTCCACACATCGACTGATACATGTGTATCCTCTGCATGTGCAGCTTAGAGGGAACACTGGCAACCATAATATGATTGAATTTTATATTCAGTTAAAAAGAGAGAAGATTGGATCAAGACTAATATTTTAAATAAGGTCAGCTATGTGGGCATGAAAGCTGAGCTAGCTGAAATGAATTGGCTTCTGAGGCTGAGGAATAAAACAAGCAGTAGCATATGTTTAAGGGGGTATTTCACAATATTCAGAATAAGTATATTACTACTAATAAGAAAAGAATTTTAAAGGAAGGATCTACCAATCTTAAGAAGTTAGGAAAGTATGAAACTTAAGGAAAAGGAAGGAATTGTACAAAGATGAGTCGTTAGTCAGAATACAGAATGGCAGAGAATGACTAAAAAGTTAATCAAAACAAGAAAAAAACAAAAAGCATGAGAGGAAGCTAGCTAGGAATGTAAAAATAGATGATAGTTTCTGTGTGCAATGATCACTGGTCTGCTACAGTCAAAATGGGGAGTGATAATGAATTGGAAAGGTATGTTATAAAGAAGACATAAGGCAGATAAGGATAGTGAGTGGGCAAAAATCTGGCAGATGGAATATAACATGACGAAATATGAAATTGTTCACTTTGGCAGGAAAAATGAAAAAGCAGAGTATTACTTAAATGGATAATGACTGTGGAATTCTAAGGTGCAGCAGAATTTACTACACTGTGCATAATTCACAGAAAAGTAGCATTCAGCTACTGCATGTAGTTAAGGTAGCTAATGAAATAATAATCTTCATTATGAGAGGAATTAAACATAAAGGGATGTTATGCTTCAATTATACACGGAATTGATAAGTCCACATCGTGAACATTTTGTGCAGTTTTAATCTTATTTAATAAAGGACGTAAATGAATTGGGGGTACTTCAGAGGAGGTTTACTAGATTAAGACATGGAATCAGTGGATTATTTTATGTGGATGGATTAGGCAGGCTGGGCTTGTTTACACTGGAGGTTTGCAGTGTGAGGAGGGACTTGATTGAAGTGTACAGGATGCTGAATGGTCTTGGCAAAGTCATGTGGAAAGGTTGTTTCCTCTTATGTATATGTCCAAAATTAGGGGATTCCCCTATTGGACAGAAATGGGAAGAATATTTTCCTATGAAATGATCATGCAATTTTAGAGCTTTCTAGCTCAGAAGGCAACAAAGGTAGGGTCACAAAGTATTTTTAAGGCAGACATAGCTAGATTCTTGTTAGACAAGGAAATCAAAGGTTATTGAAGGTAGGTTGGAATGTAACATTCAAAACACAAAGAGATCAGCTATTATCTTACTGAATAGCAATGCAGGTTTGTGCAGCCAGGTAGTCTACTTCTGCTTTTATTTCATATGTCTGCAAATTGCTTCACCTCTCCTCCAAATGTCCTTTAAGTCCTCCCTTAAAATCTACCTCTTCACAAAGTACTTGATCAAACCTCCTAAACTCTTTTTACTAATTTCGGTGGCAAGTTTCTTCTGATTATGCTCCAACAAGTAACTTGGAACATTTTACTCAATACAGGTGATATATAAGTCACTCAGGAAATAGCAAGAACTGACGATGCTGGAGTCAGAGATAGCACAGTGTGGAGCTGGAGGAACACAGCAGGCCAGACAGCATCAGAGGAGCTGGAAAGCTGATGTTTTGGGTCGGGACCCTTCTTGTCTCTGATGCTGCCTGGCCTGCTGTGTTCCTCCAGGTGATATTTAAGTGCAAGTTGCTATTATACTGTGAGATTCTTATTTCTGAATTACGTTTTACATCTTCAGAGCAGAATCAGAAAAGTTTTCTTTTAGAATGTTAAATGTTATGAAAAACACTTCTTTATACACAACAATATTTATAAAAATTAATAAACCTGGAAAATCAAGGCTATGAAATTTTAAACTCAAATTTTTATGGACAATTTACTCTCTGAAGATCATCAGAATAAAGTCATCGCATAAAGTCCAATCATTCAACTATTTGATGTAATTGTAGATGTCAGAAATTCTTTTTTAACCTACAGTTAAATGAACCCATTTATACTAAAATCTAAAAGGTTAATATTTTGTAATTGAAATTAATTTCAAGAAATGTATCAAATAAACCATTACATTAAATGGGACACACTCAACATTACTTATCCTAAATAAAATCTTTTCATGTCCACTATCACTACAATTTTAATTAAGTATGAAGTTTGTATTTCTAATTTTTTCCCAAATATTACCACACAAACATCTACCATCTAATAATGAGTAATATTTTTCATTTGTTTATGTTTCAACTGGTTATATTATATAACAGTTGTCACAAATTAAGTAGCACTGTATAAAAGTAATATACCATTCTAACAAAGTGACATATAAATATCTAAAAATATTTCCTCAAAATATATATACACATCTTGGTAATGTTATGATCTGTATACCAGATCATCCTTTATCCTATCTTGTAATGTATAAATATGCTTGAATCTTTTCATACACTGTGCGGCATTTGTTACAAGTACATATCTCCCATGAAATTAACTGCGATGACAGCATTTCACAATGCAATACTGTCCTCCAAGTGATATAATAAAACTAATCAGTTGCATATCAATAATATTTTATTACAAGTACTCTTGACAAAGTAGACATAGAACTGTACTTTCAATGTGCGATTAAAGAGTCTATATGTCAGTTTTTGAACTCAATGGAGTCAGTTTTTCCACTGTAAAAATGTGGTGGAATTGCTGGAGTGGCAAATGACATGTCTTCATCATTCAAAAGGCATTCATTCATGTCAGGAAGTGGAGAGTAAACCACATCCATTATTGCACTAAAGTTCAATTCCAGTATTTGTACTAATGTTAGAACCTCCTATTCAGACTGCATTCAAGATCTATAGCATAATTGAGGACTTAAATAGTATTGGCATGCGAAAATTATTGAAAGATAGTGTTTTGTACAATAAAATTATTTATTGATATTGACAATAGCATTATTGTGTTAAATATTGTAAACACAGAAAGGAGGTTTTAATTCACAATTCAACATTTTAAGTGCCTATATTTGTTACCATTTTCACCAAACATAATCAATAATACAATTCAAGAAAATATGCCTTATGGACAGTGCTTCTGACGTTACAGAATAAAACCCTTAACTGACACCATAAGATCAAATAGGGTTACTGTAGCAAATTACACCAAATCGAGATGCTCTCTTGCAAACTTTGATAGGAGTACGTCGTTTACCAATTCTGCTTATTAAAATTAGACAATAGTAAAATATCTGTTCAAACACGTGGAAAGAAGTGTGTTGTGCACTTCCACTGGAATCAATGACAAAATCTTACCTCTTTTGTGAAGCCACCCCTCTTTCACGATTGTACCTTCAGTCATAGTGATACAAAAGATTTAAAAGCAGCAAAACTTCACTTTGAAAGAAAGTTGACTCGAAAGTTCCTGATTGAAACCCCTTATTCTTCACAGCAACCTGTGTTAAAGAGAGAAAAAAGCAATGATAAGTAGCAGGTAATTATAGCAGTTAGCAAGCTTGCGTGGGTTAGGACAAGGTGGGCGTTCACGTACAGTCAGTGATTTCCAGGCTATTATGAACTTACGGTCCAGACTCTGAACTAATTTTAATGAATGGCAGAGAACATAACGCGCTTGGCGCAGCATCGGCAGCTAGCATCCTGTTCCCCGGGCACAGCCGCAGGACAAGCGGCTTCCCCGGCTCCTGGGGCGCCTGGCCGGGAGGGAAGCCCAGGGCAGGGGGCTGACCGATCTCCCATCTCCGGACAGGCAAATGAGAACAGGCCTAGAGCTGAGGCAGGCCTGTAGGCGCTGAGACTGTCCTCAGTGGAAGGTTACCCTGAGGCTTGCTTTCCTACCTGCAGCTAGTCGGGTCCGGCTCCCTACCTCCTTGTACTGCCCCTATGTTCAGCTCCGGATCATAACTAAGATTCGCAAGGCGCTGAACTGTATTAAACGGTGAGATAGCTTCTTCCTTGTGCGAGAATGGGTGACGTTAGGCTGGCTTAGTCTCCCCAGCACGTCAGTACGGGGGCTACACAACGCCCAGGCGAGCTCTACATTCTTAACGAGCAGTAAATACAATAATCGGTAGGTTCCGCAATAAACTCAACGACTCCTGCAATTAACAGCAGTGAAGAAAGTAACGACTGAGACTCACTATTAGCATTAAAGTAACTATCATAACTGACAGCAAACAATTCACAGAAACTGATGAGATAAGAACTGCTTGGGCTCAACAACAAACTAACATGCTACTATTTGCAAGTGACACTGAGCAGATCAACGACTGGGACAGCCATTTTTCAAACTAACCCCTGGGACAGCAGAAAACAAAGCCATAACAGGGGCAAACTATTGTGTTGGATAGTGAACAAAATCATTGTTTCTACTGGCAGGTGGGATTAGATTTAAGTTGCTTTTTTTTTAAAAAATAGGACTGTGTCTTATCAGAAATTGGTTGTGTTAATTTTGTCAAATTTCGTGGAGGGTTTCTCCCAGAAAGGTCTATCAATCCCAAACTTAAATCATTAACTAGGTACAATGCCCATGACAGCCTGCTCATCCAGTGCTAGCCAATTCACAATAAGCAGAAGTATTCATCCCAGGATTACTGGCACCGGCTCATTGTGCATCCTATCTAGAGCTGGCAGTCCAGAGCTGCCCTGTGTAATCAATGATATTTGCCCCGGATGATGCAGATAATGGAGAATTGCTACCTCACTTTGTAGACCAGGGGACCTGGAAGCTTTGGTTGACAGCATGCTGCTGAGGAGGGCCGTCCTCCTACCCAGCCTGGTAGAGGTGATCTTGGAACCAGACCCTGCCCGCCTACAAGGTTGCCACCTGGATCAGTGGACTCCAGAGTTTGGAGAAACACCTAACAATGCAGAAGGAGAGACTGGAATTGCACACAGTATTCCAAAAGTGGTCTAACCAATGTCCTGTACAGTTGCAACAGAACCTCCCACTCCTATGCTCAATGCACTGACCAATAAAGACAAGCATACGAAATGCCTTCTTCACCATCCTGTCTACCTGCGAATGTATTTTCAAGGAACTATGAAATTGCACTCCAAGGCTTGTTTGTTCAGCAACACTCCTCATGACCTTACCATTAAATGTATAAGTCCTGCCCAGATTTGCCTTTTCAAAATGCAGCACCTCACATTTATCTAAATTAAACTCCATTTGTCGCTCCTCAGCCCATTGGCCCATCTGATCAAGATCCAGTTGTACTCTGAGGTAACTTTTCTCGCTGTCTTCTATACGAAGCAATCTCTGTTCCTGTGCTACTCTTACATTACACCACTGTGAATGACTTTGTAACGCATTAGTAATTTTACTCCTTGTTCACAATGCATTGCCTCTTTTCTATCCTGCAGATATAAGAAACATTAGCATGGTCTCCATAGTCAGCATTCCTCGCACCTTTGAGCAAGATAGCATGATGCCTCAGAGGATATGCCAGCAAGGCAGCCTCGTGTACCTATCCACTAGTTCAGGTACTGACCCCTCGGTGAGTACTTCAACTAATTTCGATCTGGGAGTATCTGCTGATGAGCATGTCACTCCTAGGTCTGTGCAGCTGACTGAGTGAGAAATGCCCCAGGTCATTGGCACTGGAGAACAGGTACCTGCCCATGCTACCCAGGAGAGGAGCCCGTTGATGTTGGCAACAAGGGAGTTAATGCTGAGACAAACACAGGAGCAACAGGCAGGTTTGTCAGGAGCACCGGGCAACCTGAAAGAAAGGTTGCAGGATTCCAGCAATGCTGCAGGTACCTTGCAGTCTTAGGTATGCGATTGTCTGGCTGTTTCCAAGAACACTTTGGAGAATGCCAGGGGTGCCAGCTGTCTCAACAGACTCTGACTCATCCCTTCCTCACCAGCACACAGGGCAGTGCTGGTAGACACCTAGCCACAGGAGGAATCGTATATATTCCCCCCAAGACATCTCCTCTCAGGTTACTCCAGAGTTGACTAGGCCTTCAACCCCTACCCTGCTTTTCACCTTTAGCCCACTGGAAGGTCAAGCTGAGGAGATGACTCTGGGCAGGAGACACTCAGCGCGTCTGGGCCCTATAGGCACAAATGCACCCGGTATCACCCAACCAAAACTCCCAGTCCATTTAACTCCATGATGGGGCAAGCTGCCTCCATCAATGTTGAGGGACCCAGAATTTCACTGAGACAGACTGGGAGGAAAGGAAGAAAATGAGCTTCTGAGGGCACTTAGTTAGCAATGGGTAACACTTTATTGTAAATACATTCTCACAATTATAGAGGGTGGTGGTGGAAGGTTCCTTTTCAGACTGGAGGCCTGTGACCAGCAGTGTGCCACAAGGATCGGTGCTGTCATTTATATGAATGATTTGGATGTGAACATAGGAGGTATGGTTAGTAATTTTGCAGGTGACACCAAAATTGAAGGTGTAGTGGACACCAAAGAAGGTTACCTTGGAGTATGACAAGACCTTGATCAGATGGGCAAATGGGCTGAGGGGTGGCAGATGGAGTTTAATTTAGATAAATGTGAGGTGCTGCATTTTGGAAAGGCAAACCAAGGCAGGACTAATACATTTAATAGTAAGGTCCTAGGAATTGCTGCCAAACAAAGAGACCTTGGAGTGCAGGTTCATAATTCCTTGAAAGTGGAGTCACAGACAGGGTAGTGAAGAAAGCATTTAGTATGCTTGCCTTTACTGATCAGTGCATTGAGTATAGGAGTCAGGAGGTCATGCTGTGGCTGTACAGGACATTGGTTTGGCCACTTTTGGACTATTGTGTGCAATTCTGGTCTCCCTGCTATAGGAAGGATGTTGTGAAACTTGAAAGGGTTCAGAAGAGATTTACAAGGATGTTGCCGGATATGGAGGGTTTGAGCTGTAAGGAGAGCCTGAATAGCCTGGAGCTATGTTCCCTGGATTGTCAAAGGCTGAGGCAGGACGTTATAGAAGTTTATAAAATCATGAGGAGCATGGATAAGGTAAAAGCCAAGCTCTTTTCCTCAGGATAGGAGAGCCCAAAACTAGAGGGCATAGGTTTAAGGTGAGAGGGAAAAGATTTAAAAGGGACCTAAGAGTTAACCTGTTGATATAGAGGAGGGTGCATGTATGGAATGAGCTGCACAGACCCATCCCCCTATAAACCCACCTAATCTACACATCCCTGAACACGAAGGGCCAATCCACCTAGCCTGCACATCTTTTGGACTGTGGGAGGAAACTGGAGCATCCGCAGGAAACCCACACAGACACAGGGAAAATGTGCAAACTCCACACAGACAGTCGCCTGAGGGTGGAATCAAACCCTGGTCCCTAGCGCTATGAAGCAGCAGTGCTAACCACCGTGCCACCCCAGTGGTCTGTGAGCAAATGTCTATCTGTCACAACTTTGACACTGAAGGTACAAAGCCTAACCATCTGTAGTGCTACACAATATTCTTTTGTCCAAGGTGTTAAGCTTCATGTACAGGCTCTGGGAATTTGAAAAGTGATTGCTACTCTGGCAATGATTAACCAGATGTTGCCAGGGATGAAGGGCTTAAATTATAAGGAGAGGCTGGATAGGCTGGGACCTTTTTCACTGGAGCGTAGGAGGTTGAGTGGTGACCTTATAGAGATTTATAAAATCATGATGGGTATAGATAAGGTGAATGGCAGGTGTCTTTTCCCTAGGGTAGGTGCTTTCAAGAGTAGACGACATATTTTTAAGGTGAGAGGAAAAAGATTTTAAAAAGATGTGAGGGGCATTTTTCTTATACAAAGAGTGGTTTGTGTGTGGAATGAACTTCCAGAAGAAGTGGCAGATGTGGGTACAGTTACAATGTTTAAAAAATATTTAGGTAAGAAGTGTTTGGAGGGCTCTAGGCCAGGTGCAGGCAGGTGGGAGTAGTTTAGGTTGGGATTACAGTCAGCATGTACTGGTTGGACTGAAAGGTCTGTTTCCGTGCTGTATGATTCTATGGCTCTATAACTGTGAATGTTTTCACATTGGAAAGCATTGCTTGTGCATCACAGCCAATAATAGGATTGATTTGTAATGTTGCCTGTTGCGGTCAAGAGTGCTTGGGACCAGGATTTAATGCCTTCGGTTCACATAGTACGTAATGCTCGCAGGTATATTTCAGCATCAGAGTATGGGTATCTGTGAAATGCTGTTGCCCTTCAAAGTGCATCTTATTGAAGAAACTGAAGACCCTTCCCTCACACTTACCCTGTCCCTGGATGTGATGGCAGCCATTTTCAGCACTTGTTGTTTCCAGTACAGTCGAAGGAAACAGCGGTTATTCCTCAACCCGTGAGAGTCTGCTCAGCCTCTCACTCTAGATGAGCCTGCAAATTACACGTTCCCTTCTTGCAGCCCTTTTCGTAAATCCCCATAGTCTTCGAACGTCCCCAAGTATCCTCCCACTCCATCTGAATTTTCATTGCCCCACTTTACACAGTCCCTGCCCCCATCCCCAGGCGTATCAAGTAAACATGTCAGACCTAGTCCTCCACTGTCACCCATAGAAATTAGGGTGCTGCTGACTGTTGATGACATGCCTCTAGTATTACCCCCTTACCTCCAACATATCATCCTCCCCATTATATAATGAGTTGCCATCCCCCTGCACAATTGTAATCCCCTCTGCACCCCAGCATGCTGCCTCTAATCCACAAAATTAAGTTCCCAACTTCCATCCCACCGCTCAAGCCCCTGATAAACCCCCCACTGACTTTTAGTGAACAGACCCCAGGGCTGACTGTAGCTCACCCCCTTGAGTCACTTAGACGGCCAGAACAATGAGTGACCAGGCCCACTGACTGGTAGCCAGACAGCTCCCTGACTGTGGTTCCACAGCTCCCCGGACTGTTTGCACTGGGGCCACAGGGCTGACTGTGGCTCACCCCCAGACTGTAGAAGTATGAACCCCTGACAATGACCATCCCAGATGTTCCACTGACCATACCCAAGCCTCTGAATTGATATCAGAGGCTCACCTTGACTTACTATGCCAGGAACCCCTGCATAATGGGTGTCTCCCTTGACTTGACTGGGAACTACTCCCCTCAGACTTTGAGACATGACCACTTGCATGAAGCACATGCAGTGTGCTTGATGGTGTACACACTGATACAGAGTGCAGTTCTGAGACTGACACAGCACATACCACCCAATTGACTGATGACTACTAACAACCTTAACAAGCTGCCTGCCTTTGTGTTTGTGCTGAAAGGCAAGGCAAACAGAAGTATTGTGAGCCTTTAAACTTTGTCTGAGGGGACAAAGTGCACAAAGTTGAGGCAAGGCGGGGAGGCTGTGAGCATACAAGTAGTCACAAAATGAGTAAGCACGAAGAGAGCAAGTGAGGATCTCTTAGATGCACTGTTATGATCCCAGCTGATGCTGTTACTAGTCAAATTCCAGACTGAAACCTGGCTTTATAGATCTTTTTTCTTATTTAATGAGATGGTCTTTCATTGAAACATAAATATGCATGCTGCAGATTTCATTTTAACAATAAAATAGAAGTTTATTATGCAAAATAAATGAAGAAAAATAGAGTAAGCTATTTGTATATAACACAATTTGAAAGATTTCTAAACATACACTAACAATATTATCCCATCTAGTCCAACACCATCATGTTATAATATTCAAAAACCACAGTGAGTTGGATTCTTTATCACATCCACAGATTTAACATAACTGTTTCTTTTACTTCCTGGTCTTGACAATTTAGTAGCCTGTTCCCTGATTAGTCAGATAACTAAGCTCAGATTTTCTCAGCTTTGAATAATCCCTTCCAGGTTCTACCAAATACAACTGGTCTGGAAGATTCAAACTAAAGACCTTACACTGTGATAACCTACTTCCTAACAGTTTGAAAGCAACTCCGTTTTCTAGGACAAACTATTCCATATATTCAATTCAACCTAGACTTCTATGAACTGAAAACAAAAGGTTTGGAATGTGCCATGAGATGCTGGTGTCAGGTGTCCACGATGTCCTTCAGTGCTGCTTGGCCTGCTGTGTTCATCCAGCTCTGCACCTTGTTGTCTCGGATTCTCCAGCATCTGCAGTTCCTACTATCTCTGCAGAACCCTTTCCTCACACTTAGGTGAATGTCAGAGGATGGTCCTTGGTTGGCAATTATTCTGAATGAGAATTAGACCAGTAACATGTTAAAAGTAACTGTTAGCAGATAAACTATGTAACTATTTGGACTAAAGAACTAATACTGAGCAATATAAATATTTATTTTACCAAATGAAGTACTGCCCAAAGCTGGATTTGAAACCACTACTAAACAAAGAACTATTATTCAACTATTAAATGATTAGACCAAACCACTCATTAACTATTGTGGGGTATAGTGGCAAACATACAACTACCTACTGTTGAGGAATCAACTACTATTTGCTCGAAACAGTAACTGCTACTGTTGCTAAAAACATTTGGAACTTCCTAAGCATTGTCCAGGACTCATTACTTTTTCACATTGTATGACAAACATGAAATTTAATGTTGCTCTGGACCATCCCTCTACACCTGGAACCTTCTGAGTGTCAGTGATTTTGGAGGGCTCCAATGAAATTAAACAAATAGTTACTCAAGAAAAGTTATGCTATTAAATATATAGTCTAATTTCTGCCTAACTTTTAAAATGACCTCATACCTACCTACACACTTGCAACTGGATTTCACCCAGACTTCTTACAACTCTGGATGCTGACTGAAGCCCCGTTGGACCTGACCCAACACCCTTCCCCAAGTACACCCCCCCATAGTACCTGACATCCCCATCCCCAGCTGGACTTGATGCTTCACAGATCCACCTCCTGTGCTATTGCCACCTTTCCTTCCTAATATAATGGCAGTATTGTGATGCTTTAGTTAAGCAATTTGCTTGGATTAGGACTATTAAGAATAAATCTGAAAGGTGACAGCTGTTAAATACTTTATGTGAGAGAATATTACTACCTGTATTCAGAGTTTGAGATCCATAGCACTGATGAAACAAATGTCTACTAGTCTAATACAGACCAAGAACTATATACAAAATTGCTACTATAGTCCAACAAGAAACATTATTGATAGCTATTAACAGAATTAAACTACTTGGAAAATTGTAGGAATGTATTTTGATAGACCAGTTATACAATGGCTGCTTAAGGAAGAAAAACAAATTATAAATTGTTATATTGAGCATCAGTGCAGTATCATTACTGCTGAAAGTTTGTATTAAATAGCATAAAGAGGGATTATTTTCTCTTTGATATATAATTGTTACAAATCTTAGACTTTATGAGATAGAAATATTTTAAACTGTCTCCTTTAATTCAAGATAAAAAGGAGTTATCTGGAGAAGGAAATCTGACCAAAATCCACCAAGAAACAAGTGCATGTGACCTGGTTGCCACAGGGACAGGAACCTATGTGAAACACCTTGAAAGAAAGATGTGACATAAAGGAGGAAGGAACTGGTTTTATTCTATATAGACTTACAGAAGCTGAGCTTCAGTCAGACAAAAAGATTTGAGGTAGAAGACCAAATCATGTGTTCCCATTCCCAGCACAGGAAAAGGATTATTTTCAGTTTAACTACAAAATAGAATGCCGGTGATGATAAATCCTCTATAAGAAGAAGAAAGATTTGTGGAGAACCAAGGAATTGCTAAAGAGTGTCTTGCTACCAAAGTCCATTCAGTTATACCCAGAAGTTTGAGAGAGCAGACTTTGTTTAAAAGGACACTGGAAGATTGACGCTTGGATGGTAAGGAGAACAGATCCTATTATGGCCAAGAGGAAGTTTGTAATTTATATGCAAAACTATATTTTAACTGAGAGTCTGTACATTTTGAAACTGACCCTGTATCTGTGGATGATGTTGCTTAGGGGAACCAGGGAAGAGATGGATCATCATTAGATCCTTAGAGAATTCAGGAGGTAACAGTGTAAAAAATGGAAGAAATGTTTTGGGTATGAAGGCAAGGGAGTTCCAGATTTCGTCCAGCAACAGTATAGGAACAGCAATATAATTAAGTCTAAAGATTTGGCCAAGATCTGCGGCTCGGGTTGTGGATGAGGTTGTTGACTTGCTCGCCGAGCTGGCTTGTCCTTGTTCAGATGTTTCGTCACCATGCTAGGTGACATCATCAGTGGAGCCTTCGATAAACCGATGTTATTCTGCTTGGCTTGGAATTTATACTGTCTGGTCTGTTACGTTGAGTCCTGTCATTTCTGGTTTTGATCTGTATGGATTTGTATATGGGGTCCAATTCTATATGTTTGTTGATTGCATTATGGGTGGAGAACCATGCCTCTGGGAATTCCCGTGCATGTCTGTGTTGGGCTTGGGCAGGAAGGAAACTAGCCATCAGAATACATGAACATCAGCAAGCAGCAAAATGGCACGACGAACTCTCCTTAATATCGGTACATTCAGACAATGAAGGCCATCAGTTTAACTGGGACAAGGTAACCATAGTAGCCCAAGCCAAACATAGACACGCACGGGAATTCCTAGGGGCATGGTTCTTCGCCCTTACTTCAATCAACAAACATATAGAATTGGACCCCATAAAGAAACCCACACAGATCAAAACGAGAGATGACAGTATTCACCATAACAGACCAGACAGTATAAATTCCAAGCGGAGTAGAATAACATTGCTTCATCAGCGGCTCCACTGATGATGTCACCTAGCATGGTAATGAAACATCTGAACAAGAACAAGCCAGCTCGGCGAGCAAGTCAACAACCTCATTATTCCAAGTCAGCATGGTGCTTGACTTGGAGGTGGTGTTTCCATGTAAGAGTTGTCTTTGCCCTTCTAGATGGTAGAAATTATGAGTTTCAAAGTACAATTGACACAGTCCCTTAAAAGAGCATGTGGTTTAAAAATTCAGCATCGTCGTGTTATTCACTGACACTTGTGATGCACTTGTGATGGACTGATCCCAGCAAATTCTTCATTTATAAATTTCCCCCTTTACACTAAGAAACAATTGGCAACAGCTGTTGGATTCAACCTGTTTACCATGAAGAAACCTTGTTTGCTTTGTAGATGCTGTGACAAATACTTTAAATTTTGCCTTTGTTCAGCTCCAGATATGATCAGGTGTACATCACTCACATTTTCCATTTTTCTTTTATATGTAATTCTACAGCAGTTTATCATGTGTTTAACAGTTGAGATATCTTCCTCATTATAAATACCTGACCCCTTTTATTAAATAGAAGAAATCCTTACAACAATGCTAATGTGAGACAAATATTCCATGAAATATGCTCCATAGTGCCCTTGCTATAGCGGCCTAAAATCTGTTAATGGAATGTGTCAAGTTCCTGGAGAGTTCTGTCATCACTTGCTTGATGCCCCAAGCTGGGAAAGACATGAGCTTGGGTCTGTCATATGGAAGCACAGGAGTGGACACATGATATTACACCGCTATTCCAACTGATCTAATGACGTGAATTAAACTGCAAGGAAGAACTTGCATTAGTCCTTTCTATGGGATAGGTATCCAGTCTTCTAGACTTATTTCTATCAGCAAAGATTGTGAAAATACAATGGCTTGTTTTTGGATTTCTTTTGATGAGTCAGTGCATTTTCTTTTATTCATTCATTGAGTTGTGGGTGTCTCTGGCTGGGCCAGTATTTTACTGCCCATCCCTAATTGCACTTGAGAAGGTGATCATAAGCTGTCTTTTTGAACTGCTGTAGTCCTTGTCATATATGTACACTCACATGTTGTTGGTGAGGGTATAGAATATTGACCTAGTGACAGTGAAAGAGTGGAGATGTAGTTCCAAATCAAGATTCTGTGTGACTTTGAGCAGAATTTGCAGCTGGTGGTGTTCCCATGTATTTGTTGCCCTTTTCTGTCAAGATGATAGAGGTCACAGGTTTGGAAGATGCTGTTTGAGGATCTTTCATGAGTTACATACTGCTGCAACTGTGCATCAGCGATGAAAGTAGTGATTGGTGAAGGTGTTTAATGGCATGGAGTTGACTCTCTTGGGTATTGTTGAAGCTGTGATTACTCAGGCAAGAGTAGAATATTTCAACACCCTGCTGACTTGTGCCTTGTAGGTGGTGAGCAGTATTTGAGCAGTCAGGAGATGAATTACTCACCACAAAATTCCAAGTCCCTGACCTGCATTTGTGGCCACAGTATTTAAATGGCTCATTCAGTTCAGTTTCAGGTCAATCATAACACCATCCAGGATATTGATGGTTGGCCATTAACTGATGGCAATGCCATTGAATGTCATAGGGCGATGGTTGCATTCTCTTTTGTCATTGGTCAATGCCTGGCACTTATATATCGCAAATGTTACTTGACATTTATCAGCCCAAGCCGAATTGATGTCCAGGTTTTTCTCCTTACATGGACTGCTTCAGTATCTGAGGAGTCATTAAAAGTGCTGAACTTTGTGCAATCATTAGAAAACATCCCCAACTCTCAACTTATGATTTTAGGAAGTCATTGATGAAGCAGTTGTAGATGATTAGGTCTAGCATGAGGGACTGGGGTGGCTGGGACTCGCTGGATGCAGTGAGCCAGGAGGCCTGGGTTTGGGTCCAACTTGTTCCAGAGATGTGTCATCACAGGTTGTTTAGAAAATATTTATGAGGAGGAGGCGTAAGTAGTGATGCGTTGGGGCTGAGATGATTGACTTCAAACAACTACAACCATCTTTCTTCATGCTAGGCATGAATATGCCCAGTGGAGGCCTTTCCCCCGATTCCCATTCATTCCAGTTTTGCCAGAATTCCTTGTTACTTTTTCGGCCAAATGTTGCCTTGATGTCAAGGGTGGTCATTCTTCCTTACCCTTGTGAGTTCTGCTCTTTTGTCATGTTTGGTCCAAGGCTATAATGAGGCCAAAAGCTGACCTGGTCTGTTGGAACACAAAATGAGCATTTCCTCATTGATTGCTGCTTGATAGCATTGTCGAAGACAGCTTTCATCACCTTACTAATGATTGAGAATAAACTGATGATGTGGTAATAGGCTAGGTTGCATTTGTCCTGTCTTTCATGGACAGTCCATATCTAGGCAATTGTCCATGTTACCTGATTGATGTCACATTAGGTCTTGGGTTTCTGGAGTCTTGTTGGAACTGCATCCATCCAGGCAGGTGAAGAATATTCCATCACAGTCCTGACATGTGCATTATATTCAGGGAAGACAGATTATTTGTTCGCATGTACCCACTAGGTGTACAGGAGATATGGAGCTGTCATTGCAGTGTCTCTGCCAAATAATAGCTATTCCCTTTTTAAATGCAGAGAATGAAAAGGAAATGATTGGGGCAGAAAAATGTGGGAGCAGGTAGATAGGGGGAAGCAAAAAATCCATGGTCACACCATCTTCAGGTAGCACTTCATTGCTAGAAAGTAGGGTGAACATGAGATGACTTTTGAGAAAGGGTACAAGGCAGAAAGATACTGCCACCTTTGTTTAGAACTGAGAAGGGGAGAACCAACCTCCTTCTTTTCAACCTCTTTGTTTGGTCACAACAAAGTTCTGAGTTTTGTTTTGCACAAGGCTGTGCCTCTCCCTAAATAAAAATGCAGTTAACTATGTTTTTCTGTGAGTAATAAGGAGCCAATCAACAGAGTTTTCTCAAACAAATTAAATTGGGCAGATTTATTATTTGTTATACCAGAGAAAGGTAATTAAAATATGACACCAAGCACACTTTGTGCAATCACCTGAATGCACACCCCCAACACATACACATACACACAATGGAGAAATACAAAGCAAGATAAAATAATACAACAGGAACAAAAACAAAGTTTCTGGAAAAGCTCAGCAGGTCTGGCAGCATCTGTGAAGGAGAAAACAGAGTTCAGAACTGATCAGTTCTGAGGAAGGGTCACCGGACCCAAAACATTAACTCTGTTTTCTCCTTCACAGATGCTGCCAGACCTGCTGAGCAACTTTGTTTTTGTTCTTGATTTACACCATCGCAGTTCTTTTGGTTTTTATTAAGATAAAATAATACATAGCTTAGAGTCATTTGGTTGCCTTTAATGTGTAAGATTATTTTTAATTCTGAGGTTGATGTTATTTATCTGAATTCTTAGGTGTCGCTCATCATAATGTTGCGGTTATTGAAAATTCTCAGCTCACAGTCAGTTTTCTGTCAGGGTTGATCACATTTTATAGCATTGGTATCTATTCCAAAGAGAGAGAGAGCCTCACTCTGGATGTTACTGCACTTGTTCGAATGTGTGACTGCAGCAACAAATACAGGCTTATAACCCTGGCTCATCACAAGGGTGGGGCAGGGGGTATGGGGGCTTGTTGTATTAGGACTGGTTGTTGGTGTAAAATGAGGACAATCTGGATTTACAATGAGTTTTTATGCTCCCTCCAGAGTTCCCTATGGTCCTTCAATATAAATGAGGACAGTTCCAATCCTCTTTGTAAAATGAGATTCAAACTTAAATATTCCTTTCAGTAATACCTACAGTCGAGAAATCTCTTATTTCACACACTACTGAAGGTGACTTGTTTATTTTCTCACCTCCACCTTGCATTTTTTAAACAGTTTGCCTTTTCTCAGTCACAGCAATTCCATTCCTTGTTATATTTCTTGTCTACTTTTGAGCTAATTAACCTTGGCAGCCATTTAATTGTTCCAGATAATTTGTAACTGTTGTTCTCTCAACCTCAAAATCCCAGACTTTAAAGTTGGTCAACAAGATTTTAAAAAAATTAATAGCCTGTATTTGATATCACATTGACATCGTGTATGTTCTTGCTGACACATGATAAAAAGGCATTTTGTTGCAGCGAGCCATGTGATGTGGAATGCCATCAGCTCCTTTGTGTTTATGCAATGGAGGCATGCCTGCCTCCCGTTTGCCTCCCTTTATTATGTGCCACCTTGACCTGCACGATAGAGGAAAGAATGTCAATGAGTGTGTTGCAATGTATTTGGCTGATGTGCTTGTTACAGCCTCCAAATATCTGGAAGCACTTGGAGGCTGCAGGAGGTGGGTGTGCACTTTGCATCATTGGAAATTGTGTGAGAGGAAGGTAGAATATCTGAATGTTAAGCTTCAGTTCTGACTGCTCAAGACTGTTAATTGTTTAATGATGTGGGGTGTGGTGCATTCAACTGCATGAGAAATTGATTGTGATAGTTGGGGATATCATGTAAAGATGCTTCCATTGACCTTGACCATCAACGTGAGGCTATAAAACTTTTTCCAGCACTACTGTCATTTTCTCAGGTCCAGACTCCTCACATTAAGTCCCAAAACCACTTTCTCCCATTCCCAGCAGAGGGTGATGATCATTCAGTGTCTGCAATTCCCTTAAGGAAACATAGCCACTCTTCTCCTGTTGACCTCCATCGCTAAGTGCCCTATCCATGAGCCTGGAGTTCATGTTTTGCCATGTTGCTCCATTTCTATTGCTTATTCTTTCAGTCAATTGCTATGCTGGTAGTTAGCAACAGATTCATTCAGTGTTAGAAAAGAAGGGCAGTCAGTGTTTTTAAGAACTGGAGATTAGTTGCAACACATGCAGCCAGCCAGGAATATGCATTGTGCTCAGCTGTGCATTACAATAAGGCAAATGAGAGAGAAGTGTGATGTTTTGTGATGCTTGCTTAAACTGGGCATGGAAGGTTCAAATATCATGACACCCACTCTTCAAACTGGGTGCAGACATTCTTTTGCCCTTATTTTGTTTTAAACTATTTTGCACAACTACTTCCATACATTTTCATTGCTAAATTGAACTACAGAATTTAGTTCAGCAGATATCAGAAAATTCAGAATATGTTTACATTATAGTTAGCATCTGCACTGCAAAGTAGCGTTATTTTTAGTATTTGGTTTGTTAGTCACAAACATGTAATTATCCCAGATCAGACGTGACTGTTTGCCTATTGAATGTCTTTGAAAATTTTTGCCTCACATACAGTTAAGTGTGGGACCAGCAGAGTAAATTCAATTGCATAAAATAAAAACATTGAGAGTAAGTTAAATGACCCCTGGATGATTCATAGTGAACAAACCTATTGTGTTGATTCCGAAAGATTCATGGCAGCTAACTACTGCTAAGCAACAGTCATTGCATAAGCTTATACCGGAGAAGTGTTAAGTAATGCACTATTAGTCAGTTTCATTATAATATAACTAAACGCCTTTAAATAAAAAAATGAATACTGTATTCACCTGGTAAAAAAAGCATTCAAATATAAATATGCTATAAAGTACCAGAAAATTGAATTAGAATAAATGGATGCATCTCCTTCAAGAAAGACTTGTAACCCAATATCTAACACATGCAGTGACAGATTTATTGCCATTCTCAGCAATTTACCACAAAACTACTAAATCACACAGCTCATTTTTTAAAAAAAAATAAAAATTATTTAACGAGGAAAACATGACTATGCCCTGAAATAAGTTGCATCACCATTTGACATTTAAACTATTCCATATTCACAAATATGTTTGTGATTTACATGAGGGGGCTAAATGAAATCTCTTCAAGTTTGCAGACCACCCAAAGCTGGGTGAAAGGGCAAACTGTGAAGAAGATGCAGTAATACTTCAGTGTGTTTTGGGCAAGTTGAGTGAGAGGGAAAATGCAAAGCAGAAGAAGTTCAATGTAGATAAACATGAGATTATTCACTCTGGCAGATTATCATCTGAATGGTGATGGATTGTGAAAGGACGGAGAGCAACGAGACCTGGATGTCCTTGTGCACCAGTCACTGAAAGTAAGCATGCAAGTACAGTCAGTGGTGAAGCTGGTTTGTTGGACTTCACAGTGAGAAGATTCAAGAACAGGAATAGAAATGTCTTGTTGTAATTGTAGAGGGCTTTGGGAGACTATGCCTGGCATATTGTGTGGAGGTTGGTCTTCTTATCTGAGGAACCTCATAGCTCTGGCTATGGGGAAATGCAACAAAGATTTACCAGACTATTCCTAGGAATGGGAGGACTGTCATACACAAAATGCCTCCATAGTGGCTGGTACCCTTTATTTACATGTGGAGAGTCCTTGATTCTGATGCAACTCCCTCAGAGCCAGATCTCAGAATGAACAGGATATCTGACACTCCTGTTTTTATCTGTCAGCCAGGGCTCTCTGATTGGACCAGATTAAAAGCCCCAATCAGGGAATATACATTCTATGAGGTCCACCTGGCGGACCTCTTTACCATCTCTACATTATGAAGAGGCATTGGATTGGTTAGGACTATACTCACCTGGTATTTAGAAGAATGAGGAGGTATCTCAAAGAAACCTATAAATTTCTAACTGGATTAGACAAGGCAAACACAGGAAGGATGTTCCTGATGACTGAGCAGTCCAAACCGGGGGGGTCTCAGTCTAAGGATACAAGATAGGCCATTTAGAACTGAGATGAGGAGAAATATCTTCACCCAGAGAGTGGTCAGCTGTGGAATTCTGTGTTACAGAAAGTGTTTGAGTCCAGAACATTGAATGTTTTCAAGAAAAGAGTTAGATATAGTTCCTAGGAGTAAAGGGATCAAAGATGGATGCCAACAAAGTTGGATGATCAGCCATGATCGTACTGAATGATGAAGCAGGCTTGAAAGCCTACTCTTGCTCCTATTTTCCAACTTGCATATGCCAAAATATGTGAGGTAACACATCCAAGAGATAGGGAGACTTTTACAATCATTGTGGAGACTGATCACTTTGAAAAAAGAAATTCAAACTTCCAACTTGATAACTGAAACAATAATGTGACAAGATCTCAAGGCTTTTATTGTAACAACTGGACAAAATGTACTGTGGATTAAACATAATATTTAGGAGGCAATTTATACTTAAATTACAGAACATGAATTCTCCCTTTTACTTCTAACACAACCAATTTCTCCATGTCACAGGTATACTTTACATTGTTCTTTATGCACTCATTTGATTTTCCTGGATCAAGTCCAAAATGAGCTCCTGAGGGTTTACTTCCATTGTTTTTCGTTTCCAGTACAGTAACTCTAAACCCTAGAAATGTCTTTCATCGTGAGGTTTTTCATGGTGATTCTGCCTCTTGCACAAGCTAGGCAGATCATCAGCATCATCTGAAAGTCACACAAATTTGTTCCTTTCAATTGAGTGTGAGCTCCTAGCCACATTCTTGCTCAGTGAACCATATAGACTTTAAGCTTTTAGCTGTTCCCTCTCTACCAGATCCAGTGCGGACTGCTTGTGTCTGTACACTTTATGTGACATCTTAAAAACCCTTCCCCTCTTAAAGCCATTCTTCATGAATCACATAGACCTTGTTTCCAGGTAGAAATATTGATTCTTGAGACTTCAATTCCTACTTATCTTGGATGCAACAACTGAATTAAAAGCAGAACTGTTCATAGCCCAACATTCTGAACACGTTCTGGGACTTTGGTGACTAGGCATTTAACCATTTTAAACACAAATGCAGGTGCCATTGCCTCCAAGTGTGAAAATCTTGCACCTTTTTTCCTACCAACAGCATATAGGTCTTCCATTAATCTCTATTAGTCCTCTCATCCAGGCCTGTTGAACAGGTCACATAACCCATTCCTTTTATCCTAAAGACAGTACCAATCTTATAAACGTACCAATCTTATAAACCTCATAATTACAAATAGCTTGTTTACATTTTGTTTTACTTTTGCATTTCAATCCAGGTTAGACAGCATCTATAATTTAGTTTGTTCCGGGTAACCAGCTATCTATAAGAGCCCAGGGTTCAGCTTTGCAAGTTAACATCTCCTGTCTGCATTCTAATTACTTGAATCACTTTTTTCCAACTTCTTTTCAAGAATAAATCCTTGCTGTATTTATTACAGCATAATATAGCATTTCTAACAAGGATTGAGGACTTCAATATTGTAGATATTTTCTAATCAACCTGTGGAGAGATGTTATGACACATTGCTGCAGCAGGTGGGACTTGAATCCAGGTCTCCTGGCTCAGAGGTGGGGACACTATTGCTGTGCCACAACAGCCTGTACTACTTCAACATTATAACATATTAAATTTGGATGACTATTTACTATTATGAGATACCAATCAAGTAGTTGACCAATATGAATTGAGAATGTTTCAATCTGATTCTGAACTGATGCAGTGATTGCTAAATAACAAGAATCTTCCAGTCTGCAATATTTTCTGACCAAACATTTGAACTTTGACTACTAGCAGGTTTCCTTATCACAACTAGCCAATTGTCTGTACTTTTGTCTGTATCACTGTAACTGTGCCACCTCAGCACAGGCTAGGAATTGAACTTATGACCTACCTAGTCACTGTGGTTAGCTATTGATTAGATAAATCTGTTAAATTAGGAAACCTCTTTACTACATATATTTTTAACATTGTTTCATCCAGTTTAACAGAGTCAGTTGTGAGAGAGGTTTTACAGCAATAGAAAGAGATGGGCTGAAATAGCTCCACAGAGGCCAGTATCTCATCACCATTTACATGTGCATAGTACTTGACACTGGTCTGGCTTCCTCAGAGCCAGCTCTGAGAGTGAGCTGAACCTCTGACACTCCTGTTTATGTCTTTCTACCAGGGTTCCCTGATTGGACCAGGTTTATAGCCCAAGTTAGGGAGCTTGTATTCCATGAGGTCCACCTACCTGACCTTGTTAGAATCACTACATCCCTCTAATCAGAGCGGCGTATAACAGACCTGAGCCTGCCACTTGCACCTGGAGCACCTCAGAAGTAATTCATCCGTTTCTTCGGTCAGTAACGGCATCAAAGCTGCGACATCCACCTTGTTCATCTCAGACTCCACAGTTTCTCCGACACTTGGCGGAGGGTTCCATTAGCCTTTCTGGCTGGTCTATGGGGCTGGATTTGTTTTACTCCAGCCCCATTTGTAAGTTTGCAGTTTTCATGTGGTCCACATGCTTGTTCAGGACCACCTCACCTACTGGAACTTTGTATATCACAGGACCTGACCTTATATTGACCATGTCTCTTATCCATGCATATGGCACTGGGCAAGCCTTGCAGAATGTGACGAGGTTGGCCGAGAGGTTAAGGCGATGGACTGCTAATCCATTGTGCTCTGCACACGTGGGTTTGAATCCCACTCTCGTCGCTATTCCCAGCTACTTCACTGCTGCCATTCTTCATTATAGGGCAGCACGGTGGCTCAGTGGTTAGCATTGCTGCCTCACAGCACTAGGGACCCGGGCTCAATTCCACCTTTGGGCAACTGTCTGTGTGGAGTTTGCACATTCTCCCTGTGTTTGTGTGGGTTTCCTCCGGGTGCTCCGGTTTCCTCCCACAGTCCAAAGATGTGCAGGCTAGGTGGATTGGTCATGCTAAATTGCCCATAGTGTTCAGGGATGTGTAGATTAGGTGGGTTATAGGGGGGTGGGTTTGAGTGGGTGCTCTGAGGGTCGGTGTGGACTTGTTGGGCCGAAGGGCCTGTTTCCACACTGTAGGGATTCTATTCTAATTGTGGAATTGCTTCCTCGTCAACATGCAAGGTGGCCTTGGCTCCTTTGATTGTCCCTAGACCTTCCCAAAAAAATTCCAGGTATTTAATTAAGACTTCACTCATGCAGCCATTTTCTGATTGAAAAATGTTGAGGCAATCTCAATGAATATTTCTCAACCAGTTTCACCTCATCAAGCTTGGGCTCGAGCCTTTTACTATAATCAGTGGAAATTGAACCAGCTGCTTCTTATATAAGACCGGAACTGAAGTTGTACTGTCAATCTGTAAAGGTTCCCTGGTGTCGGTTCTCAGTCTAGCCAAAGTCTTACATAAACTTAAGGGTAGGAGTCCAGAGCAAATTTTGATAAAAGAGACAACAAGGTGCAGGGCTGGATGAACACAGCAGGCCAAGCAGCATCATAGGAGCAGAGAGGCTGACGTTTCGGGCCTAGACCCTTCATCAGAAAAGCTTTTTTACATCAGCCTCTCTGCTCCTATGATGCTGCTTGGCCTGCTGTGTTCATCCAGCCCTGCACCTTGTTGTCTCGGATTCTCCAGCATCTGCAGTTCCTACTGTCTCTGATTCAAATTTTGATAAAGCCTGGTTCTGTAGTTACGGATACAGCAGCATTGGAATCAAGCTCCGCTACAACTGGGTAACCATTTCACCAGATCTTTATTTTGATTAGTTCTGATTTTGATGTTGCTAAGCAATTTAACTGTTCCAAGCCAGATGAAGGTGGACGTTCTAGGGAGTGCACTCTCCTGGATACCTGCCTATGAGTTCTCTTGATTTTGTCTAGTGGGACTCTTTTGCTGTCTCGAGTCCACATAGTACTTGACACTGATCCGGCTTCCTCAGAGCCAGCTCTCAGAGTGAACAGAGCCTCTGATACTACTGTTTACATCGGTCAGCCAGGACTCCCTGATTGATCCAGATTAACAGCCCCAATCAGGGGCTATAAGTTATTCTATGAAATCCACCTGGCTGACCTTGTTACAATCACTACATGGACAACTGCACTTTATGTCAACATGCATAGTAATGATGTTTTCTTTTCAATGGCAACTAGGATAGGGTAGCAGAAGATCAGTCCAACACTATTGGTATTGTTGCACTCCTTTTGTACTATGCTGGAGTGTCAGCATGTAAGGAAGTATAACCTGGTTATAGGTTTCAAATACACAGTCTTTTCACTTCCAAGTGTGAATGCTATCAACTGAGCTGTATGCATAGGGTAGTGCCTGCTTTCTTGATGGAAGGTCAGTGTTATTCTACCTCTGCCAGATCCTTAATATATAACAAGTTTGTGGGACTTTACAGTAACAGAAATTGGGGCCTCTTTTCAACTCACAATATCTAATGAAAATGAGGAAGAAAATGTGTTTTCAACTTTTAACAAAATGTTATTCACTGCATTCAAGAACACAAAAAGGGAACTTTGTGAATTGATCAACCACTTACTTCTAATTCTGAGAAAGCTAACTATATTTAATTCCTCTTGGTACTAAACAATCATAGTGTCAACTTCCTCAGCCTTGTGCATCTACTGGGGCGTTGTTAAAAAAGTAAATGTAGGTCCTGACCCAAAATGTCAGCTTTCCTGCTCCTCTGATGCTGTCTGGCCTGCTGTGTTCCTCCAGCTCCACCCTGTGTTATCTCAGACTCCAGCATCGGCAGTCCTTACTATCTCTAAATGTATTTTGCAGTTACCTTTTGGTCATGATACAGATGTGAAAGTACATATCTATTTTAGGCAATTATGTTTATCCAATGCAGGTTACATTCTGTCTTCTGATGTAATGACTATCAACAGAAATACAATTTTTGCCATTCTTCTTGTTTCATTGGATCATGCATCATAATCTGATCCTCATGATGAACTATACATGTATGTGAATGGCTAAGACAGTAGGGGAAAAAAATGCATAAAATATACTGCTAATTCCATTCTTGTTCCACCAGTTGGAAGCCACATCAATTCATCCTAGGATAACATTGCTCCGGCTTTCTCTAACCCCACCATCCATCGTGATGATGGTTAAACAAACATGCTTCCATTCCAAGAAGGAATAAAATATACTGCCATTGTGCTACCACAGGCAACCATCATTTAAGATAACTATTACTTGGATTTTACAAGTATGGATGTAACGGAATAATAAACATTATATTGTACAAATTCTAATGGTCTGTAGAGCTGTAAGAGCTGTATACATACTAGGCCGTATCCACGTAACATGAGTATGATGATTGAACAATTACTCACCTGTCCTGAAATTATCAGATGCTTAATGTGAGAGAAGTAACATGGAATTAATCTAAAATACTTTTCATTATGTTAAACATTTCTTGCGTAAAATCTTTAATGCAATAATGCAGTCCAAGTCTTAATTTGGCAATCTCAACTTATGTACTGACAACTGTGTATTTTATAAAATGTCTGCCACAATGCCAACAAAGCCTTCTGAGTTCCTACATAAAATGTTTTGTTAGTTTGCTTTTCACCTTCCCCACAAATACATAATTTACTACAGTAGAAGAACTGGACATTGGAGCTCCATGGGTCCCAGACTTTGATGATCCATGCATAGCTGTACATATTACCTAAAATAAAGACAGGGTTTGTCCAAATGGTTCTGCATAACCCTCCACTAAACACATCCACCAATCTGTCACTTCCACAAGCATCATTACCACCACCCTCCTCCACACACATACACACTTCCCTAGTGACTCAGCATTACTTCCTGACTGCAGAACGATAAACAGAGAAGATAGTCAGAACATGACATACCCGGAACTGATGGTATCTGTGTTAGGGATCAACACTGTGTTAGTGAACAAAATTGTTTTGGTGTTGTATTTATATAACACAATGAAAAGCTACTAATTCCATGGGAAAATCTACTGAATCCATCCTGAAGACAATTAGAAATCCTCACATTATTTTATGTTGTGCTTGACATAGCCCTAAAATGTAAACTTTTATGTTGGCTCTAGCACATTTCAGGAGAGCAAAAATAATGACAGTATATATTTGTTTCACTTTTCAGGTACAAGATTGACAGAGTAATAACTGTCGTACAATCAGGTTCAAATCGTTTACAATAATGTTTAGCTATTGTATCACACAAAACTGCGCAGAACCTAGTCCATTGATAATTATCTACAAGAAATGGCATGTGTTTGATAGAAACTGATGTTCAAGGTGATATAGTCAGTCAGATACGCTGATTCCTGCCATTGAACAGGAACCGGAACATGATGCCACTCCAACTTCCATTGCATGCAAACTTCCTCCTCATATCATTGCTGTACATCTGTTGCCTCCCATGTCTCTTCTTCTCATCTCATCTCCCATTGCTCTCTCCTGCTCTTTCCAGCTCCACAACACTCCTTTCCATTCCATTCCACTAACCACTCCTTCCAGCTCCCTTTGCCACTCCTACATGCTCATCTGTGTTTTCTTTTCCCAAATCTTAGTCAACTTCATTGACATTATTGAAGGGTACTCCAAAAAATGTGTACCTTTTGATGTTCTCACAAATCTGCTACAGTTCAAACATAACAACACTTCATCCTTAGTAAGACAGCAACTTTGAAGAGGCAAAGTGTCACATATAACTGACTAGAGAATCTATCCTTGACTCCCAGCAATTTCACACCTATTTTATTGCTCTTAGCAACAACATCACAAAACATGACATTAGGCTTCACATATAAACCCCAGTCTATCTTGTTACCAGCTCTCCCAAACTACCTAAAGTCTCTGTGTTTTTAGCCTGCTTCTCCAACATCTAGTTTTCAATATGACTCACTTCCTCCAATTAAACAATAGGAAGATTGAAACCATTGCCTTTAGCCCTAATTTCGTACCCCTCTCTGGCTTCTGTTTCAGCCTGAACCAATTGTTCACAACCAGGGCTTCCTATTTTATTCAGGGTTGAGCTTCCAATCACACATCATCTTCATTGCATCGTCAGATTGCGGTCTTCCACATCTATAAAAATGTCCATCTCTGTCACACCTTGGCATATTTGCTGCTGAAATTCTCATCCATTGTAGGTTTGTTCTAGGCAGAAGTATGCAAATACTCTCTTGGCCAGTCTCCAAGTTTCCACTGTCTATAAATTTGTGCCTGTTCAAATCTTGGTTGCCTTTACAGTAATCAGCCCTGAGTTCTGCTCACTTATTAACTCTGTGCTCACTGACCTTTATTGTCTTCCAGTCTACTAATGTCTCAAATTATAATACTCATCCTCATTATCCATTCCTCCATGGCCTTATTTCACCTTATCTCTGCGACCTCTCCTCTTGTAAAACACTGAGGATCTGTGTCGATTCAATTTTGGACTTTTGCATGCCCCAACCACTGTTTTCAGGTTTCAATACCCTGAGCTCTGGAATTCCCTCCCAGAACCACTAACATTGTTCATACCTCTCTCTTCCTTTAAACTCTTCTTGAATTCTACCTCTTTGACCAAGATTTCAATGAAACCCCCTGTATCTCCATTTTCGGCACAGCATCAGTAATTGCCTAATTTTACTCCAGTCAAAGAGTTTGAAGTTATTTACAGATTCATCACAGAAGGAGACCATTTGGCCTATGAAATCTATTCTTCATTAAATATATTATATATAGGTTAGTATATATATGTTAGTAGGGCTTCTGTAGTGCTGTAATAGAGTCCCTGTCTCTGTGCCAGGAAGCCTGGGTTCATGTCCCACCTACTCGAGGTAACATCTCTGAACTTGGATAAAAACATCTCTGGAAATATCTGTAAATGTTAAGTTGTTGGTGTAACTGTAGTTTCACCTTCTCACCTTGACTTCACTCTGTGCCATGGTTGACTACATATTGATCCTCTGACTCCTCTCCCTCTGCCATCCAAATTCTTGAGAGTACCCTTTGCTAGTTTAATTCTTTTCTCTTCAGTGATAGGAAGACAATCACCTGACTCGAAATATTAGCTTGCTCTCTCTCCATGCATGCTGTCTGACCCACTGTGATCTCCAGCATTTGTTGTTTTCAGTACAGATTCCAGCATCTGCAGTAATTTTTTCCTACGCCTTGTTTTCAGTCACCTGAAATGGCTTCTCATCCTGCCTCAGGGAAGTATATTTGGTAATAAAAGTAGAAAAAAGCAAAGGTGGAGATCTGAAATGAAAACAGAAAGCTCTGAATAAACTCAGCAGGTCTGGCAGCATCTGTGGATTTAATGAATTTTGAATTCAATGACTGCTCTTTTTTTAACAATCGAGCAATATTTATTGTAAAAGAAGACTGCGCTGTAAAAATTGGATCTCATTGTCAATGGTAGCCCTTTGAAAGAGAGATGGCTGCCAAGGTATATGAACTAAGTCTCTCCAGAGTCTCACCTTCAATATATTGGAGATACAATATTTGGCTAACCAAATGTTGGTTGATATCAGTTTTATTTCAGCAACATTCAAGAACCGGGTGAGTTTATTATCTGCAGCGTTAAAGAAATTTTGAGTGGTTTGCGAATCTGTGTAAAGTGGGCAATAACTGTGGATCATGCATGGTCAGTTCAATATTGACACAGAGGAGTTTAGGATTAAACAGTTTCCCACCTAAGCAGTATTTAATACTCACATCAGAGGGCATTGATCTTCGATGAGGTGAATTATCATGGAGATTGTATTTGATTTTGCAGACATTGTTTTCAGATCTTTCACTCAAGACAGTTGCAGAACTCGGCATTTCCTTATGTGCACCAAATCCCTTTGACCCATCACCCCTACTCTCATTGACTAATTGGCTCACTGTCTGGCAATTTTAAAGTTCTCATCCCTGTTTTAAAATCCCTCCCTGCTCTTGCCCTTCTCTATCTCTGTAGCCTTCTCCATCGCTACAAGCCTCTAGATATCTGCACTCCTTTAATTGTAGACTCTGGTAATTCTTTAATTTTAGGAGACCCACAGTTGGTTGCCATACCTTCACCTGCTAAGGCCCACAGCTTTGGAATTCCCTCCCTAAACCCTACATCTTGTTTTCCTCTTTTAATACCTATCTCTTTAACCATTCTTTTCATCATCTATTTTAGTTTTTCTTTATGTGAGTCTCTCAAATTTTATTCTGTGAAATGTCTTGGAATGGTTCACTATGTTAAAGGCCCTTTGAAGATTTATTTCTAATTTGACAATGGGAACTAAGTTCCATGTTAAACTTTTTCATCATCAAAGAATTCTGCCACAGGAGCTAAAATTCCTTATTTCTTTTTGTACTTAGTTATAATGTGCCATAGATTGGTACAATGCATACTGATATTCTACTCCTACAGTTAGAGGTTAGAAAAATATAAGTTGACTATGTATCTCATTCTGCTCATTTTCACACAGAATTTTTCAACAGCTGGAAACTTACGCCCAAGCTCCATACCAAAACACAACCATTATTAAAGAAAGTCCTTGCAGAGTATTCTAACATTAAGCAACGAATCAAATGCGTAAGCTTTACTTTTTAAAAAAATGTCATACGCTTGTTGAGATGTAAATTTAATGTTTTGCTATGTATGTTCATTTGGTTTGTTGAAGTGAAATAGTTGTAAAAATATGTACAACCAAAAATTGGAGAGATTTAGTAGCTTTGTGTTACTTACTGGTCGCACTTCTAAAATAAAAAAAGTAATTTCTTAGTTTTCGCTTGGTTCACTCAATAGATGAATGTGAACAAATCAAATGTACTCATCAGATATGTACGTATTTAAGCCTTTTTTGTTTGTCTTTTGCAAAAGGTGTGCTGCTGTACAAGTATGATCTAAGGGGTTTGGTAGTGTCATGCATCTGAGTGCACACTTTAAATATGATGATTTTCAAAATGTATGAGAAATATAGTGAAATACAAAACATTAATTCTGCTTTCTCCCCACAGATGCTGTCAGACCTGCTGAGTTTCACCAGCAATTTGTTTTTGATGCAAATCTCCAACATCTGTAGTTTATTATACAAATATAGTAAACCTCCTCTGAACTGTCTCCAATGTGGAAACTAAACTATATTTACTTCTCAACTGTAATTGTTTTCAAAAAGTGTCAATATTGTTTTCAATATTCAAAATACATTTGAAGTTAAACCTTATTTTTCTCACACACTTCCCACCTTGTTTTTTTGATGGCATTCTGTACTCCATACGTCCTCTCAGATACTTTGCCTAAGTAGTTAGCTGCAGTGACAACTGCCAAACAATCCGACTGATACATGCACGCACTCTCAGAATAGATAATGATCAGAGGAAAGAACACTGATGAATTTTCTCCTCCCTAGCCTTAAATTCCAACTACTGTCCTGACTGAGAGCACCTAACTCACTACAGTCCTGTCTATATGATGAAATAATGAGGAGTGCAACTGAATTTGGATCTGATAAAATGTTATACCTACACCAAAATTTGATTATGTGTTTCAAAGTGTCATATCAAGCCAGATATAAAACCACTTCTGTGTACTTTTGAATAATAATGCATCTATTATAAATAACCTGTAAAGATTCACTGCTTTGGGGCTTTGATTTTGTATTATATTTTCCTTATATCCTTTCTAGTCCCCTCCCCTGAGTCACATATTACATCTTAGCCAAGATGACAAGAAGGCAATCTGTTCTCAAGCATTCTGCCAGTGCCATTCTGTAACTAGCTGCTACGAGGTTGCCAAAGGTGGCTCAGGATGTCTTTTCCTCTAATTTTCACTATCTTTCTCAATGGGAAGGTGGCTCTTCCAAGTAACATTGCTGAATGTAAGAACTTTCTATATAAAGAATCACAAGCATGAATTTGAGCCCTGTGGCAAGGCCATGATATAATGTGTCATCATACTGCAACATTTTTTAATCTATTGGCCAAGATGTATACTACATTGACTTTGCTGTATCATTCTGATAGAACTTTATATTACTATACTTTATATTTTATCTTTCTGATATGATTTGATATTTCTGTTTATTTCTATTGATGTCTGACTCATTTATATTATTACATCTGACACATAAGCCTTCCAGTTGCACTTCAGTATCTGACTTACAATGCTTGGGTTGAAGACTGTATATTTCTGCCCAGAAGAGAACAAGGTACATGTAAATTTACAAACATGAGCAGCACTTCTGTCTTGGCACTTAAATACTGAATACTGCAAGTAGGTGTAAAGAGTGGAGGTGTCAAGGGGCACATTCTATTTCAGGTTTGACATTGCAGTGGAGTTACATTCTAGTTGGTGTCAAACCAAAATGAAGTGGGTAGAACCGTGACACACAGATTGGATTGGAATATAAATAGCAGTGTTGGTCAGCATGCTCCATCCTTAGCTTCGTCCTTGTATCATTTCCGAGGGGCATTATGGAGGCGTGGCAAGGCTACCCAAATGCAAGTGGTCGGTAGCCAATTGGTCGTTAAAGGCCTTTTAAGGCCTGTTATCAGAGGCTGACTGGGATTTTCCACCCCGTGGCGGGGATCTGTACAGATATGAGCAGGCAATTTATTGGTGGCAAAGTATGGTGATCAACACTCTGAACCTTGGAGATCCCACCAGCCTGCCTGGCTTCAGCATTAGTGACAACCCTCTCATTAGCAGCGAGGCTCCAAATGCTTTCTTTCATTTTAAACTTGAAAGGTCGGAGAGGAGAGTGCTTCCATTTTGAACCACCATCTCCCTCACTTGTCCACCATGAATCCAGCTGATGCTGCTTTTCATGCTGGAAGGCCTCCTCTTTGCTCTTCAGGTTCGAGAGTCCACCAACAATTGCCTTAGTTTGCATAGTGAGTCCACCCTCTGACCATTAAGTGAAAAATCACAGATGACTGACTGTTCCCCACAGTGTAAGTTTATGACCTCCATTACAGCAGGGATCCTGAAGCCCAAGAAGAAAATACTGCCATTGTCGAACAAATCTAATGGCAGCACTGCTTTTAAATTGGAATAAATCCACAATGTTAAAATGTTCTTTGTGTTGGTCATGTATTTAAGAATGTAAGCACATAAGAAAAGGGAGTAGAAATAGATAATATGGCCATTTAACCTGCTGCCAAACTCAATAAAATCATGACTGGTCTTCCTGCCCTGTCCTCAAATCCCTTTTCTTCATTGTTTAAATTGATTGATGATTAAGGTTGAATAAACTATTAAAGTGAGCATGTCATGATAGTCTTTTGTTACTAAACCTATTAAGGATCATTTAGTAAAGTATTCCTGTCATGGGTGTCATACATGGAGTGAAAAGATGTCAGTTTTGATTTGAGCCTCTATCTTAAGCTTAAGCTTTTCATCTCCACTTTTGGGGTGCAGTGATTATTGCTATGGATGCAAACATCAGATTTGTTTTACACTTTGCAAGATTCCACAAATAGCATTTATATGGATAGAGTTGGGTGAGAATAAATATTGGACAGGAACCTGGGAGAACATTTTGTTTCTCTTTAAATAGTGCCATGGACCTTTCATTGAGCAATGAGCAAATTCCCTGAGTGAGGAAGAGTGGCATTGCAGTAATGGGAGAGGGGCAGTGGAAAACTGTAAATGCCAAGAAAAGTGGGATGTAACCATTAAAAGCAATCATTGAGCGTTATCCCCTTGTGTTTATGCAGTCAATTCCTGAATAATATTGGCAAAAACGAGGGAAAGAAAAGACCTGTATTCATATTTTATTGGAAACTCCCTAAAGCGTTTTGCAGCATTCCTTTTGAGGTACAGCGACTGTTGCTATGTAGGTAAACACAAGAGTTACTTTACACATCACAAACGGCATTTGTTTTGGATAGACTTGGGTGAGGACAAATATTGACCAGGGGAACTGGGAGAACTTCCTAACTTTTCTTTTAATAGTGGCACACATCATTCACTGAGCGCGGGGGGGGGGGGGGGGGGGGGCGGGGGGGCGAAATGTAGGGGGGGGGGGGGGAGCGCGATAAAAAAAAAAAAAAAAACCCCTCCCCGGACACA
>NC_063339.1:39178008-39228938 GCF_021869965.1 Rhincodon typus
GGAGAGAGAGGGGCCGAGAGTGGTGGGAGGGAGAGCGGGGAGTGAATGAGGGGTGCGGGGAGGAGAGGAAGAGTTAGGAAAGATGAAGGGGGCGGGTGGAAGATGATACACAAATAAATAAGTATCCACTGCACGGAACATAACCCTCAATCAACCCGACCCGCTGTGATCTGCAACATTTTGTTTTGATTCCACCATCAGCAGTAATCTTTTTTACGCCCCAGTCATAAACTGACGTGCAGCTCTGTCGGGGTGCGAGTGCTATAATTGAATGGAGGTAGGTTTTTAATTAAAAAAAACTAACGTATGCAGTGAGATGGCGGGGTGGCTGTGGAATGCAGGTAAAGCGGAGTGAGTAAGAAGTCCGGAGTGTTGGGTGGGTGGGAAGGAATGCACTAGCTTGACCTAAGAGCAGCGCTGCTCAATAGGTAAGTATCGCGAGAGCGGGCTCCCAGACGAGTCCTGCACTCACCAACAGTTGGCTGCGCGGCCACTAACATCTGGGCCGCCGCAGATGAAGGGGACCACACGGTGGCTGCGCAGACACTGGCCTCATGAGCGCTCGTCCCGGAGCCGACAGCTGCACCGCTCGCTCTGCCCAGGTAAGTGCAGCCACACCTGGGGGGTGGGGGATGATTCAGCACGCGCTCCGGGCCACGGCCACGCGCAGAGACAGCCCGGCGCCGCCGCCGCCGCTCCTCCTGTCCTACCCAGCTCCAAGTTTTTGTCCGTGCACCCGGGCGGGGGGCGGCTTTGCTTTGCTTTTTTTTTGTAAAGAGTTATGCAAGTACGTGTTGTTTCTTTTCCACCCTTCCTTTCCCCTTTCTCTCTCGCTCACCGGTTTATCACTACCGCCCCCCTAGGCCGAAGTATCAAGAGTTCACTCGCACTTTTGTAATTTTCCAGGACGTTTTAACTTGAGAAAGTTGTGTGCTCTTGTTTGCAAAACAACAAGGACGGCAGCGAACCAACACACAAAAAAAAATACACGGAGGAAAAGGGCTGGAGCAGGAGAAGGATGTAAAATTGGAACAACAGTGAACTCTCTTTGCTATCCCTCCCCCTCCGGTCGTTGGCTGCGAACTGGAGTTAAAGGAACATATGGCATTAAAGGAGCACAGCTGGAGGTAGCATTTCCATTGCCAGTGATGTCAGAGCAGCTGACTCTCCAGCTTGTTCCTGGAGTTAGTAAACCCAGTTTTCTCTCTCTCTCTCTCTCTTTCTGCTTCGAGGCCACTTTTCCTCAGAGTCCATTTCGGATTTCCAACCGATTTTATTCGGGTGGGTTTCGGTAAGGGGGGGTGGTGGTGGCGTTTGGAGAAAAGCTTTCAGGGTATTTGACGCTTTTGAGGGAAGAATGAACCAAAAGGGGGCGTGAGAATTTTTAGTTTTATTCAATTTGTCTGTGGTCAAGGTATTAACAGTAAACAGTTGCTTGCTCGCCATGCGAGTGATCACTGAATGAACGCTCTTTTGTCATGTTGAAGTGCCAAAGTTTGGTGATTACTCGGGAAACTTAATTGCTTTAAATGATCGTTACTTAATTTCTCTAATTGATAACATTTTCTCTGACAGCTGTCGCGTTTCAGATGCCATCTGCACGAACACTAGGTGCTCGTTACAAATCCGCGCAATCGTTATGTTTATTACTCTCTTCTGCAAATTTTAGACTGTCTTAAAGTATTAATGGCGCAGTTTCAATTGAATGCATTTCTTGTGTTGTAATTTCTGTTTCATTTTCGTGCTTTAGCAGGTTATGAAGGAAGAATGGAGTTTCCAGACCATAGCCGGCAGTTGCTGCAGTGCCTGAGTCAGCAGCGTCACCAGGGCTTTCTCTGTGATTGTACTGTTCTAGTTGGAGACGTTCAGTTTAGAGCCCATCGCGCAGTGCTTGCTTCATGCAGCATGTACTTCCATCTATTCTACAGGGACCAGCTGGACAAAAGAGACATTGTGCATTTGAACAGTGACATTGTCACAGCTCCTGCCTTTGGCCTGCTTCTGGAATTCATGTATGAGGGAAAACTTCAGTTTAATAGTCTACCAGTGGAAGATGTGTTAGCTGCAGCCAGCTACCTTCACATGTACAATATTGTGAAAGTTTGTAAAGGAAGATTGAAAGATAAAGAACAATGCGCAGATGATAGAATGAATGGTAATGCACTTGGATCTGTGAAAGAAGAGAGTTCTTCAGAAAACGATGAGCCAATAGCACATTGTGACACACCAATCAAGAAAAGTTGTACTGTTGCAGATAATAAACCCACAAGCAGTGAAAAGGTTAATGGACATTGTGGAGGCTTTTCTGACCTTGTAGGTATCAATCCTGTATCTACAGAACCAGAACCAGAATTATGCAATGCAGCAGCTGGAAAAACAAAGTCCACCGTCAGTAGTTCCACAGAACCTTTGTCTCAGACAGCTATTGACCATATCAAGGCCCCAGCTGATGTGGACTGTGCTCTAGATCTGTCTTTCAAGCCTGTGTCTGGAAGAGATTTATTTTACTCCTCCTATGTTTCTGGACAACTGGCCTCCAACAGCCAGCAGCAGGGCACCGTGCCACTTGTTGGAGATCAACAAGATTTGCTGTCAGACCAAGAGGACAGTGAAGAAATGGATCCAGCAAGTCAGAGTGGGAATTCTGCCAGTAGTATGCTGACAGGATTTGGTCCTGTGTTTTCAGGGAATGGTGTGACACATACTGTAGGAGGAGAGCACGAAAGGGATGGGAGTGAGGATGATATGCCGTCATCTGATATTTCAAGCAAAAAGATGGTAATGTCGACAGGACATATTTTTATCTGTCCTCTCTGCAGCAAAGGCTTCCCAAGCCCACATGTTCTTCAGCTTCACCTGAGCACGCACTTCAAGGAAAAAGATGGCCCTCGAGCCAAAATGCCTCCTGATGGCTCCATGCCCACCTGCTCACAGTGTGGGAAAACCTTTTCCTGCATGTACACGCTAAAACGTCATGAACGAACTCACTCAGGTGAAAAGCCCTACACCTGCGGTCAATGTGGAAAGAGCTTCCAGTACTCTCATAATCTCAGCCGTCACACAGTTGTGCACACCAGGGAGAAACCACATGCCTGCAAATGGTGTGAAAGACGATTTACTCAGTCGGGTGACCTGTACAGGCACATACGCAAATTCCACTGTGGTCTTGTAAAGAATATTGCTGTTAGATAATACTTAGCATCAAATTTGAATATCTTAAAGTTAATATTCATATCTGGAAACCTTGCACGGTTTAGGCTACAAGTGTAAAGAAAAATTCCACTGCATTGCTTTCTTGCATAAAATGTGAGAAAAGAGATCTGCTTTCAATATTTTCTTAAAAATCTGTTGAAGTTGCAGTATTTCATAGGAAACAATGTTGTAAAATTTGAACTATTTTCTTTTCATTTCAAGAAGATCCAAATGTATTCACTAGAGGAGTGTCCCATTTCTTTTCAGTCTGAAAGATTTAATAATCTCAGTTCCTAAAGTTTGCTTTTACTATGTTTCTCCTCTTCCTTACCAGCCTCGGATTTGACATTGCACAAATATGGCACCTTCCAGGGGGTATGATTTAAATGAAAATTCCTGCTAAATCATTAGTGAGTCATCAAAATAGTAACCATTATTTAAAAATCAATAAGCAACTGATTAATCGAGTATCCTGAATTTTACTGTTTAAGAATTTGCTAGCACAATAATGCTGATGCTGGCAAATGTTAAATTGTTTGTTTGGTCTGTTAATATCTAAGCAAACACTCTTACTCCTTCAAAAATACAGTTTTAGCTGTACATAGATACACTTGATATGACATTTCACCTAGCAACATGACCCAATACCATTCTGAATGAGAGGTAAATTAACTGTTTTGAAATGCAGTACTGCAGCTTTAACCTATGAATGTTGAATATGTGGTCTTACCTTCTGGAGAAATTCAGTTATGAATTTTTGTTGTTTGCTGTGATTGGAATATAGCACTAAGAACAACTACTAAATGTTATTTCTTTCTCCTGATGAAACTTGATACTGTATTTATAGCATTTTGATCGTTTGGGGTGTAGTGAATTTTCTGTTGTTTAAAGGCTGAATTTAGGAAATTAAAGTTTGAACTGTTTCATAGAACTTTAATTTTCTATTAATATAAAAGTTTATTTTGATGCCACAAATGGGCAATTATATGAAAATTTGAGTTCTATGTCAAAAGATTCAAAAAATAACAAATTACTACTGATTTTATTGAGTTTTCTTATTTAACGGCATAAATGTGTGTCCTTTGAAGAATTATGGTGTTTATTATTGTTAATGGGAATTTTTTTCAGTAATGAGTTCCCTGATCATTATTGGGTATTACTGATTCATACTGGAACAAAAATTGTTTAGAAGTAAAATGTGAAATTCAATTTCTTTGAAAATTTTAAGATCAAAAACCACTCGTTTTAATGTATATTTTAAAAGTTGTATTGCACACTTGGAAAATATTTATGTTGCACTCTGGGGTTTTCTTGGGGTTTTGTTAAATTCAATTTACCGTAACTGCTTAATAAGCAACTTCAAGGAAAATTTTAAAAACTGGAGACTAGTCATCTAACATAAAATATAAAACAGGTAAGGTCTGTAAAATGTTTTGTATAATCAAACAAAAAAACACTTATTTATAGCTTTTTGTGGTCTTTACGAAGTTGCTGTGTATAATTCCTATCCTTGAAATTTATTAATGGAGAGTTTTATAGTAAGAATGTAGCAGAGCCCTTAGAATGAAGTCTAATTTTTTTTTTTACAAAACTTTTATTGCATTTTTTTAATAATAAAATGTTTCCTGGTCTGCATTTTAACAATAGTGTTCTGTACGGTCTATAGAAGACAATCAGAAAGTGAAGGGTGTTTTTTTCATTAAACCTGTAGCGCTTAATCAGCAAGATGTCTTTTAATTTTTTTGCCCTGTTTGTGTTGTAAAACTGTGACAATCGTGACTAGGTTCTTAGTTTTAGCAAAATTTTTTAAAAATTAAGTATATTGAGATTCCTAACTTGTTTTTGCTCATGGCAAAGTCTAAATGCCTGTATATTTTGTGAAGACGTGCCTTTTATATATTACCTCATTCAATGGATTGAATACCTAGTGCACGATTGCAACTTGTTCAGAAAATTGAACAACTCCTATTAAAAGAACTGACATTGACCTGTGTGTGTTTTTTTTTTAAATTATGGAAAATAAGCTAATTACTTTGAATGTAGGATGTTACAGATGAAAAGTTGAAGTTCTCAAACCCCCATTATGATCTTATACAGTTTTAAATTCATTTTATTCAATGTCTTGCTGGATAATTCATTGTAAAAATTTAAGTTTCAGGGTTATGAGTTTGTTTCTCAATCTTTTGGTGTTTTTTAAATCTCTATAGAATAAACATAGGCTGTTTCACTATTAATAAGCCTTCTTGTTCTGCATGTGTGAAACATCTGTAATAGTTAAATGTGCTTCCATGCTTGCAAGTGATATGGCAATGCTCCTCCACTTACCGTAATAATACGGTGCTACCAGGACACATTGTTTGTATTCCTTTTAAAGTCCATTTGGAAGTTAATTTGCTACATTCACATGTATGCAATTAGTTTTTGGGTTTTTTTTTTGAAAAAACACAATTTACAAAATTGCTTTTGGAGCTTCATAAAAATTATTTTGGTTTGCTGTCTAATAGTCATTCTTCTAGTAAATCTAATTTTGTTAGAGGTCTCTTCAGGAGTTGTACAAGCAATACTCATTGAACATACTAACATCATCAAATTTAATGCTTTTGCATGTTATATGCTGAACTGCTTTCTTGTTAATCCTACATTGTTGTATCTGACATATTGAAGGATGGTAATGACCTTTATTATCAAAAAATTCAGTTTGAGTTATGTAAATGCTAGAACCATTTATTAATGGCCATTTCTTATCATCACTCATGGCACAAATAACCTTTTTGAATTGAATTTACTAGATAGGCCACAAAACAAATTCATGCAGACTTTTTTCTATAAAATTAATTTGATTGGAGATTGGAATCAAATATTACAGTGGAATTTGCAACTTCTGCTGTCATTGGCATCTTTAATGAGAAGCAAGTTGATAGAGGTTATTGTGGATTAATATGCAACATGAAGTACTTTTAATTGCAGGTGCAAGAACTGTTTTGGGGTGTGGGTTGGAGCCACAAAGGCTATTTTCCATCTTACAAGTTAAGCTACCATGTTGACAATTTCTAATTCATCTACTGGTTCTATAAAAATGCAACCTAAAGTAAATAATACTACTCTTTGGCATTAACCTAGCCAATATAAGTGAACACATTTGCATTTACCTAGCACCTTTTAACTGATTATTTCAAAGTAGTTAATTGAAGTACTTTGGAATTGCAGTCACTGTAATCTTCTGCAACCAGTTTACACACTCAATGCTCTCCAAACAGTAACAAGATAAGTGACTGGATAATCTGTTTCAGTGATACTGGTTTGAGGAATAAATGTTGGGCAGGGCGTCAGGAGAATTCCCCTGATGTTTGAAGGCGGGAAGAGTCTTTGTTTAATATCTCATCTGAAGGTTGACATTCCTAGCAACACAATAGCACCTGTGCTAATTGCAAGGCGAGAATGTGCGCTCATGTCTCTGGAGTGGTGTTTGCGCTGTTACTTCTGACTCTAGCTTCTGATATATTTCCTTAATATTAAATTAATCGTTAAATGTTAGTGTTCAAAATACTGGAAAATATAACTTTGTCATCTTTGTATCAAAGAATGACGTGTGGCCATTTGCTAATGTTTCCTCCTATCTTTGGATATGCATTTCCTAAATAGTCAACATGAAATTAAAAAGAACTTGGTTACTGCAAAACTTTATACTCTTGAAGCCAGAGTACTTTGCACCAATGTGTTAAACTAGTGAGTTGATTTTACTCTACTTCTCAGCACATTGCAATATGTTACATCCTGAATTATTCGATGAGTTGGATTTCTGAAAGGTAATGTTACTGAGTTACATTATTCTTAATGTTGTAGTAAAGGCCCTAATAAGTTGCTTGTTAGTTTTGGTCACTAGATTCACGTACCATTTTGTTAACAAGTGCAAAATTTTTTCCGTTCATCCAGCTCCAAACCTAGTTAGCTCAATTTTTATTGAATGATTTTAGAAAAAAGGACACTTTTTAAAAATTAATTTCATAACCTTGTGACCAGATTTCATATGTTAAATGTCGTCTTGTTTTTGACTGTGACTAATTAATTCAGCATTGAGAAATAGTAGTGTTTGGTATAGATATAACCTGTTTTCTGATGTGCTGGTATCTGCAACTTTTCATAGGGTTACTGTGTTCTAGGCCTTTAACAGAGAGACAACCTGTATGGTTTATGAAGAACATTAGGCTTGACTTGAAATATTAACTGTCTCTCCACAAATACTGTTGGACCCATTGAGTTTCTCTAGCATTTTCTGTGTGGTTACTATTGGATGTTATTAGTAGTTATGTACATTTTACATAATGCTTTGAATGTTATTCCTTAACTTTTATCAGTGTTTTTGTTCAGCATTCAAATTAGTATTAGTGATTTAACTTCAGATTATACAGTAACCTATTTTAGGCATAATTTATATATGGCTCAAACTGTTAACTTCATGCACTAATTGATTAGCAACATTTGAAATACATATTTAAGACATAATACATGAAAGGTCAATTGTGATTTTTGTCACTTGTTCAACAGCTCATAGCCTACTTCCATGCTGTAGGGATTCTAGTTGGCCCATCAAATCCACACCGACCCTCCTGAAGAGCGTCCCACCCACTTCTAAATATGATTGGAATCAATTATGTATAATACTTCAGAATTGTCACCGAGTGCTAAAATAAGTCGATTCTGATATAAACTGGATACCTCAGCTGTGTATATGCATTTATGTTTCTGGGTTCTTTATAACTTTCCAATATGCCATTCTATGTTCTGCATCTGCTAGCTTTTTCAATTCAGAAAGCAATTTTGGTTCTCATAATCCTTTCATAAATTTGCTCATTAATCTTAGAACAAAGGTCTTTTTCAGTATTCGGCTTTCCTGTAGACACAAGAGAATAACATCTCGGGTGGTGGGGAGATGCGGAAGCAAAGAAGTGAACATCTTTGGTGTTTCAGAATGGTATTCATGGTTGTCTTGGAGACAGCCATGGCAAGTGAGCACAATTTGAAGGAAAAGGTAAGAAAGATTAGTCGGAAAGAAACCTCTAAAGATTTAGAAATGATTAAAATTGGTAAATGTGAAAGTGATTTACAGAAATACCTTTAAAGTGTTTGTGACCATTTCTGGTATATTTAGGTTGTAATCTCGCTGGCCTATATTTAACACTGGTGTAATACCACCACCTAGTGGTAATGCTTAAATCCAACCTTTTTAATGCAACATAAGGTAAGGATAACAATTGTTATCTTATTTTAATAAGTTAGTATGCTGTATCATTTGTGCTTTTAAGACTGTGGTATTTACAGTCTCTAGTAATGAAACACAATACTCAAAGTTAAATTACTTCACCATAAGGTCTCAATTTTCTCAATACAGCTTTTCATTTGATCTGTATTTCAAGTAAATATTACAAATGTTTGCTAAAGAAACTTGAACTTTCAAAAAAAACTTTCAGCACATTAGTACGCTTGATCTTAATCTGCAATGTGAACTAATGAAAATCTTCTATTGATTTCTACTTTAGTGCTAATCAACCTTTAATATCAAAGTGGCTCAATTGGAAATTTAATTCCAGCTTTGCCTTTAATATTAGAATCACTGTTCTCAAATTGTATCCTGAATTTTCTTTCTTCCTGTTAATTTTTTTAAGAAACATTTAGCTGACTCAGAGCTTCTATTTTTTTTAAAAAAAAGCAGTGAATGTTTTCATGACAACTAGTAAAGTTACCTTTGACTGTTTCTTAAATTCTGAATGCATAATTACTATGCCTTCTGTCAGACAAGAGGGGTCCACTGGTTTTACCAGTGTTCTGTTATACCTTCTACAAAACCCATGATATCAATTTTCTTTTGATGTTACTAGTGATGTACAACTTGTGCATACAACCACCAAACAGGAAAAAAGAACACCCAAGAAATAATTCCCAGAAGCATAATCTGAAAAAATCAGCTCCCACGTAATCAAAAAACAGAATTAGTTGTTAAAGTGGATGCTTTTTGACCAGTCAAGGCCATACTGTCTCTCTACAAGAGCAATTTGCCCATCCTACTCCCCTGTCTTTTTCCTGCAGCCTTTCGAATATTTCACCTCCAATACTTGCCCAAATCCTTTTTAGAAAGCTTCAACTGAATTTGCCTCCACTCTCTTCGATAGCGCCTTCCATATTCTAACTGTAGATATTGTAAAAACTATTACATCTAACAAATGTCCTTTTTCTGCTTTTTCACCTTCATTAAGTTCTGATTTTGTTTGCCCTACTTTTGCTTCATGGGAATGTCTCTTGACCGGAACGGAACCATTATCTCTTTTAAAACAGCCCATTTTCTTTTGGGTGGCAATGTTTTCAATGAGTTTTGTTTTGTGAGGTGACCAAAAGCTTTGTTACAAATGTGGGTGCTGAAAGTCATAAAGGAGGGGAGAATGGTGGCGAACCTTAGAATTTCTGAGTCTGTAGGTTTATGTCTCGGCTAGTATTAAGTATTCGTTTAAAAGCCAAGCTCATAAAATCATCATTGTATCATAGTATGTGACATGAAGGTACAGAAGTCTCAGGCACACTTTAACTAGGGCCACTTGAAGCACAATAAATTGATAGAAATGTGTTAGTTTTTGTAACCAATTAGTTTCATCTTGACTCACTGAAATCGTTGTGACTGCAGTATATAAATATACTAGGAGCTGTAATAAATACATTTCCCCTTAAGAGCTAGACACGAGTAGATTTACGTCATGGGAGGTAACGTAAGTATTACCTCATCAGGTACAACTACCCTGCTAGAGGGGAAAAAAGCCTATGTGGTGGCAAAATATGATGGCAGCTCAACTATGGGCAGCAGTGGCCACTTAAGAGTACAAGTTCACAGTGGCAGACGCTTTGAAACTTTATTGAAGATTAACTAGATGCCAGTTCTGGACTTAATAGTTTCTGAAAACAGCATTAATTTGAGTAGAGAGCTACAGATTAAAAGTGGCATTTTGTTCACGAGAGCTTTGCATTTAAATTGCTAGTTTTGTTTTTATTTCAAAGTTTTTTTAAAAAAAATCATGCTACAGTCAAAGGTTACTCTCCGCTTAAATACAAAGCTAATCTGAATGAAATGCCACTTTTAAAATAGTAAAAAGCAGCTTTCTAAACTAAAAGCTTACCTGTGTGCAGAAGTCAGTGGATTCAGCCATACTGTCTTTCCTTTGTCTTGATGCTGATATGGAAAGCCTGTATGCTTTTTTTTAATCACTCCTTATTTTGTCATAAATATCATATAGTGACTGAAACCTCCTACTATATGCCTTGTTTTCTTGAAGGAACAGTCTGAAAGTGATTTATAACCAGTATAAAATACTGTTCTTAATTTGCTTCTGTTTTACAAGGACAAAGCAGTAAAACAATGAGCAAACAATCCCAGCACTCTAAAAGTCTGTTGCTTTAAAAGAAGTTATGAGAAATTGAATGCAAACACTAATTATGGATTGGGCAACAAATGATCTTTATTGAATGATAGCTGGTTAAACAATATATGCAGCTTGATTTTGCATGTCAAGTAAGAAATGATTTCTGGAGTTCTGAAGAAGGGTGTTGGCAAGAAGGGTCTTGCAGAATTAGAATATCTGATTTTGCTATAGGTGTTTTTTTTTTAATTCCAGGAAAGATCTAGAGGGTTCTTGAAGACCAGCTGAAGGTAAGAAATAATTTCTGGATTAACAGACTCTAAATCCTGTTATACAGACAGAAACCCGAAGAGTCTATTGACTAACCTGTCCCAAAATGCCTTAGCAAAAGTCATGTGTGATTTTCACCAAAGGAAAATATTCAGAGGGACTCATTAGTAATCACCTTTACACTAATTGAAGCCTCAGAAGGGATCTTGTGGGCAAAATCATTGCATTGCTTGAAGATAGCAATCATGACATGCTTCAGGTGCAATCAACACTCTTACTAGGGTCTACGAAGTCACCAAACCAACAAGATTTTTAACAGATATCACCTGTTGCTATTCAATATTTCTTCACATCTGTAAACTGTGGCACCGAAGGACATTGGTTTGTATTTGCAAAACTCCGGTTCCAACTGCCAATCCAGACCTTAGAACAAAATGCAAGATGATCAGTAAAACAGTCAAATGAGCAAAAGGCTAATTTAGGAAATTGGGCACACTTTCAATGTTGGTTGCTTTACAAAAGATGGCAGTGGTATAAGATTATCAGAAGCTTTTACAACAATGAACTTCGTGTGTTCTGAAAAGGCAGGTTTTTTTGGCTTTATTCATTCATGGGATGAGGGTGTTGCTGGCTAGGTCAGCATTTATTGCCCATCCCTAATTGCCCAATCTACCTAAAACCTAAGATACCAACAATTAAGCAGGTCTCAATATGGTGGTAATTCATAAGATTCAAGCCAAACTGCAATGGAACAAACTAGGTGTGGTGCAGTTTGCATGGACTGTCTCAAAAAGCCGTACCCAGGCTCTCTTCGATACAATTTTTGTGTGGTGTAATATATCTCAAACTTCCAAGAAAGTGCAGTGTGCACATTTGGGAGAAGCTTCATGCAGAACTGGATGAGATGGATGGAAATAGTATGATTTGGAAAGTTAACAACCACACAGATTGGTGTAGCTCCATCACCTGCATCTTATAGAAAGATGGTGTCCTAACAGTATGTCTAGATTGAAGGCACCTGAACCTTTCATTTTTCACTTAAAGGTCTCCATGTAAATTATCAATGCTGGAAGAATTATATATTAATTTAGCAAGAGCCAGGTCCTGTTTCAAACTAGATGGTATTTTGCTACAGTTTGTAGCTGAATAGTTTAACCTTAGTTCAGGCACTGCAGTGCATGTGACCATCAGGAGCTATAATAAGCATATTCTGAAATTTTCCGTCTTACAATGCCCATATCTAGTTGTTGCATTCTGAGAGCTAACGTAAGTATTGTCTTATCAGGTACAAATATCTTGATGGAGGCAAAAGGCCATGTCAAAGCGGCAGTTCAGGAAGTCTTTTTGATCTGAGACTGGTTGGGAAATGAAATTGGATTGGATATTTCATGGGCAGTTCCAAAGACACAGTTTTTGCTTTTTCCAATATTTATCTGAAGGAATTTGTAGCTCGTCCAAGGTTGGATGTCTGAGAAATTGTCCAGTTGTATAGAGGCAGTGGAGGTTCAATTATGGGGGTAACACCAAACGTTTATAGGAAAATGTGTAATCATAACAAATTTGACGTGCATGTACTTTACACTGACTTGTAATACTTTGTCTATATTTCTTCAGTATCTAAGTACTGAAATTAATCCAATAATACTTCACATTTTTTAATAAATCCAATGCTATGTTCCAATTTGTATGTGCTATAAGTTCTTCAGAAATGAAACATTCACAAATTTCAGTATTCAATCTATTCCAACCCTACTAAAGTATATATGCGTGATTCAGGATTGCTTGTCCAGCTTTGTACAATTAACACTTTTGGAGGAGGAAGACAATAGAAAGAGCCTCTCTACACCAGGATTTTTGCACGGGCCTTGCTTTTCTTTTTTATTGTTTCATATTAATAATTTTTATTTACTTATTTATTTGGTTTTTTTATCCACTTAGACAGCAGATGCATTTCCACATCTTCTGCCTTGACCTTTTTTAAATGCGTTTCTGTTTTGTGTTGCACCCACTCACGCACACATCGGCCTAAGAATCCAATCGATACGCGGCCTATTCTATTTTACGTGCAAGTGACCTTTTTAATATCCTACTTGCACGTACGAAAATTAACAGCACTTGTCTGAACTACTCCACTGAAAACGGAAAGCAAATCACTTAGTTCTGGACACAGCCTCCGTCCATTTACCTATAATACCAAACTAGTCCTAATTCTATAGTTTGAATAACTCCAATCAACTGTCTCTCCCTTCACCGTGTGCCTTCCCACATGCTGCATTGGGTCAAACAGGACTCTAATCTTCTTTCCTCACCGTATGCACAGCATCTAGTTTGGATTTTATTTAAGAGATTGGAAGTTTTGCTATTTTAAGGAACACGAGCACATGTTGTGTTTCGCATCGCGGTAAGTAAGCAATCTAAGCAACACAACAGCCAATTGAGTGACTACCCATATTCTTCGCTAAACTGGAAGTATCTTGGGAAGTGGGGAGGTGAAAAACACATTGGTTTCCTTGCCTGTGCACTCTATAATTTTATCTTCACCCCGAGGTAAAACTGTGGTGTCCTCACAGCTGCTCTGTGATTGGATACAAAACGCTTGTGTTTTCAAGGTTCTGCCAGGTTTTTGCTGCCCTTGAAATGCAGCCCACTTCATTTCGTCAGAATGCTCCATCTGTCAGCTCAGCTGAGACCAGGCAAACTCACCCAGTGAAGACAGATGCATTTGTATGCAACTTTGCTTCTCTGATGGAGATCCAACGTTACCAAGCTGTGCGCTTCATTAAAAATTTCCAGGGTATGTTTCAAATTGTTCAGACAACATTTCTGAGCCCATCGCTGGATACTCCCCTTTGGCACGGTTCATTGCCACAAGTTAGGGGATAATATTTGCGAAGATTCACTGGGGGGAAAAAAAAATGTTCTGCATAATCTAGGCAGTTAATAAAATTGAAAAATCTGACATCGAATAGTTTGTATTTTTAGCAATGTGAACTGAGCCTTTCAAAACAAGTGTTGTAGAATATACGAATAAAAGCCAGACTTAATATCCAAGGCAATAGCAAAGTATAGTGGCAAAGGAAGAGATAGTAGGAACTGCAGATGCTGGAGAATCTGAGATAAAAAGGTGTAGAGCTGGATGAACACAGCAGGCCAAGCAGCATCATAGGAGCAGGAAGGCTGACGTTTTGGGCCTAGACCCTTCAGAAAATTTTCTTGTTATCTCTCGCAAAGGAAGAAGTGTCTTTTTATTTATTCATTCAGGAGCAGTGGGTGACTGTGACCGGACCCATTTATTGGCCATTCCCAGTTGCCCCAGAGAAGGTGGTGGTGAGTTACCTTCTCAAATTGCTGTAGTTCATTTGATTTACTTAGACCCACGATACTATTAGGAAAGGAGTTCCTAGATTTTGACCTGACTATATTGAAGGAAGGTGATATATTTCAAAGTTAGGATGGTGTGGGATTTGGAGGGAAACTTGCAGTTTAAGCTGTTCCCATACATCTGCCGCCTTTGTCCTTTTAGATGGTAGTAGTCACAGGTTAGGAAAGTATGTCTAAGGAACCTGCTGAATTCTTGGTGCATCTTATAGCTGGTGCATACTACTGCTACTGAGCTTCAGTGGTGGAGGGAGTGGATGCTTCTGGATGTGGTGCCTAACAAGTGGCTGCTTTGTCCTGGATGATGTCAAACTTCTTGAGTGTTGTTGGAGCTGCACCCAGTCGGGCAAGTGGCGAGTATTCCATCACATTCCTGACTCACGCCTTGTAGATGGTGGACAGGCTTTGGGAAAATAGGAGAAGAGTTATTCACTGCAGAATTCCCAGCACCTGATCTACCATTGTAGGTGCAGTATTTACAAGTATCATGTTGGAACAGTTACTGAAGGCTGGCATGCAGGTGCGGCATGCTGGCCTTCATAGCGAGAGGATTTGAGTATAGAATAGGCATGTTTTTCTGCAGCTATACAGGGCCTTAGTGAGGCCACACCTTGGAGTATTGTGTGCAGTTTTGTTCACCTCATCTGAGGAAGGAAGTTCTTGCTATTGAGGTAGTCCAGTGAATGTTCGCCAGACTGATTCCTGGGATGGCAGGACTGACATATGAAGAAAGATTGGATGAACTGGTCTTGTACTCACTGGAATTTGGAGAATTTAGGGGGATCTCATAGAAATACAAAATCCTGATGAGACTGGACAGGCTACATGTGGGAAGAAGATGCCCAATGTTGGGAAGTTCAGAACTAGGGGTCATAGCCTAAGAATAAGGGTTAAGCCATTTAGGACTGATGTAAGGAAAAATTTCTTCACTCATAGCTGTGATCCTGTGGAGTTCTCTACCACAGGATGTTGTTTGGGGCCAGTTTGTTAGATATATTCAAGAGGGAGCTGAACGTGGCCCTTGCAGTTAAAGGGATCGAGGGGTATGGAGACAAAGTGACAGCCAGCAGAGAGCTTTCCCCCAGATTCCCATTGATTCTGTTTTGCTGGGCTTCTTGATGCTGTACTCTGTCAAATGCAGTCTTGATTCAAGGACAGTCATTCTCGCCTCACCTCTGGAATTGAACTCTTATTCATGTTTGAACTAAGGCTTAAGTGTGAGGTCAGGAGCTGAGAGGCTTTGGCAGAAACCAAACTGAGGGTCCATGAGTAGGTCATTCCTTTGCATGTACTGATTATAATGCTGTTGATGACACCTTCCATCTCTTTATGGATGGTGGCAAGTAGACTAATGGGATTGTAATTGGTCAGGTTGAATTTGTCCTGCTTTTGTATACCTGCGCAATTTTCCCCATTGTTGGGTAGATGGAGCAGCTTGGCAAGGGGCATGTCATGTTCTGGAGCACAAATCCTCAGCACTATTTCCAGAATGTTGACAGGGCCTAGAGCCTTTGGGGTATCTAATACCTTCAGCAGTTTCTTGTATCACATGAAGTGAATTGGATGAAGATTGGCATTTCTTCTTTAATCATTAATTGAATTAGGGCATCACTGGCTAGGCAGCATTTATTGCTCATCCCTAATTGCCCAGAGGGCAGTTCAGAGTCAACCACATTGCTGTGGGTCTGGAGTCAAGTGTAGGTCAGACCAGGTAAGGATGGCAATTTCCTTCCCTAAAGGACATTAGCGACCCAGATGGTTTTTTTTTTCCCCCCCGACAATCAGCAATGGATTTATGGTCATCATTAGATTTTTAATTTGAGATATCTTTATTGAATTCAAATTCCACCATCTACCATGGTGGGATTCGAACCCTGGTCCCAGAATGTTGTCTGGATCTCCTGGATTAACAGTCCAGCAATTGTACTATTAAGCCATCGTCTCCCCTTTCAGAAGGTGGGAAGCTCTGGAGGAGGCCAAGATGAATCATCCACTCGGCACTAAATATATCACTCAGTACGTCGTTATTTGTGTGTGGTACTGATCTGCTTTGTATAAGTTGTAAGTAGTTTTCTGATGGCTCAGTAAGTTTATCCAGTGAGCTTTACAAATAAGAAAATACCAGCATCATTCAGGGTTCTTGTGAGCTGCCTTGACCAAGATGTTGCCAGAAATATTCCAGATCTCCTCGTCATTGCTGAGTTAGGGATTTAATCAATCACAGTTCCAGACTTTGAATGCTATCCAGTGACCCCTGCTGGAAGTGTGTTAGAGCAAGTCAGAATTTGGGCTCAACAATGATCAAAGAGGGGCCAGTATGTTGGTAGAAATGAATATTAAAAATAGTAAATTGCATCTACATTTTCAAAGTATTGATAAGTTCTTAGTTTTCCTGCTGCTGTAACATTTTCAAAAAAAAGTAGCAGGAAAATGTTGACTTCTACATTAAAAATGTAATGACTAATGCCCACATAATCACTTTGACTGAATTCATCCTGTGCAGTCATTTGGGCTATAACTGTAATGTTTTGCATCTGCTGTTCAACTGTTAGTGTATGATTTAGTGTATTCATATTTACAAAATATTCCCTACAGGTAAACTTAGTTATCAGAATAAATACTTTAATAAAATTAAATTGTAGCCACTTGACCTTTTATTTACAAACTTTCATTGATATTGGGTTGATAATTGCAGTAAATTGTCTGACCAATAAGAATACCTATAATGTTTGGAAAAAAATATATAAAGAGAATAACAATTAATAAGCTAACATTGCTCAAACTTTAAAATCTCAAAGTTGAAAAGGACTGCAAAAGCAATGTAAAAATGTGATTAAAATCAAGAATATTCAAAAGTAGAAGTTTGCAAAGCAAGGTCAACTATGGGACAGCTTTGCAGAGAGAAGGAAAAGTTTTATAGCTGACATCCTGAATAAGGAGGAGTGAGCATTTCTCAATCTACATTGAAAGTGATTTTTGAATTTTCAGTTTTTTTTTATTTGTGGAATTTTGAATTAATTACTTAAAACCTGCTATTGAAGAAGAACAACCACAATTAAAGTACAAATTTAAAAAGTCCATTTTGCATGATGCTGAACGACAAAACACTTCTACAGGTTTGTAACAGTGAAGCACCTGGGGCAAGATTTATGAAGTTAACAGTAATACTTAATGATATACATTAAAACCAGAGTTTTTGTGGACAGAAACTTAGCCAAAAACACACAAGGCCTATTTAGCCTCAGTAGTGGCATAGGTGGTTAAGAATATTAGAAACATAAGAAGTCAGAATAGGCCATTCTATAAGATCATAGTTGCTTCAGTTAGTAGATGATTTATCTTCTTTCAGGGAGAATTTGACCAAGTGTTTCAAAGCCCTGAAAATCACTTTGCTTGGAGTTGATGAAGTAACTGCAAAGATGTTGAAACTTTACTGATGGTTCCCATAAATCATTTGCTGCTATCTATCAATCAAAAAAATATAAAAGATTTTAAGAAAGTGATTATTATTGCTGAAAAGGGGGACCTGTTGCCAAAGTTTTATGAAATTGTTATACAATTATAGTTCAGCCATGGCAAACCTATATGATTTTAATCCCAATTCTGGTCTTTTATCCAATATTTCAATACACTGACTTCTTTTATAAATGTTTATCTCTTTCTTTTAAATACCTCAAATGCACCTCTGTTTCTCAGGGACTACATTTCATTATTTCACAACTTTTAATCTTGAATTTGCTTTTGGGGCAGTAGATGTTTATAATGCTGAAGAGCAACTGTCCTGTCTATCACTTATGCCACTGCTATCATTTCTTTAGAGCAGTCTAAAATTAATTGAATTAATTTTAATCTGTTTTCTCCACAGATCTTAAAGGTTTATTTATTCTTGCCTTGAAAGATGCACAACTGAGCCATTCTTCATGGTAAAACACTCCATGCTCCACCAATTGTCTGCTTAAATAAATTTATCTTAATTTACTTTCTCATCACAGTTTTACACTGGTGTTGTCCTGTCATTAATTTACCAGTCTTCTTGGAATCCTATATGCCTTTAAAGAAATTATTGAATACCTTGTCAGCTATCCCTGCTTCAGTGCAAATAACAATGACCCAAAGCCATGTGCATTTATAATATGCCTTTAATATCGAAATACATCCCAGAATGCTTCATAGATGTGTCGTGAGATGAAAATTGACAGAACCAAAGGAGGAGAAATTTGATGGAGTTGCTGAAAGGTTGGACAAAGAGGTATATTTGACGGAGCATTTGAAAGGATGGGGAGTTGGAGTGAATTATGACAGAATTTCAGATCTTTGAGCAGATGGCTGAAGGCATAACTAGCTCTTTAAAGAAGTAACTTGTGCTATATGTAAAGGGGACCAGCATTGTGCTTACATTTCCAGGAGGCGTTGTTAAGAAGCCACATCAAAGGTTACTGCTGGTGTAGGGGTTAACATATTGGTGTAATTAGAAGATCTGCTTCCTGTTAGCAAGCCAGCTGTAGGATGTCACAAATGGCATGCCACAGAGGTCAGTGCTGGGTCGCAACTCTTTGCAACTTATAAAAATGATTTGGATGAAGGGACCAAAGGTACAATGGCTAAATTTGCTGATGACGCAAAGATAGGGAGGAAAGTTAATTGAGAGGAAGATATAACAAGCTCAGAAAGGGATATAGATAGGATAAGTGAGTGGGCAAGAATATAGCAAATGTGGAAAAGTGTGAAATTGTCTATTTTGGCAGAATAAAAATTAAGTTTACCAAAATGGTGAGAGGTTACAGACCTCTGAGAAGGAGAGAAATCTGAGATGAGTATGCACGTACAGCAAGTAGTAAGGAAAGCTAATAGAATGTTATGTTTTACTGTGAGGGGAATTATATGCAAGAGATGTGGGGGGAGGTGTTATGCTTCAGTTATACAAGGCAAGGGTGAGACTGTATCTGGAATACTTTGTACAGTACTGGTCACCACACTTATGGAAGGATTTTAACGCATTGGAACAGTTCAGCCCAGAAGGCCTGCTGCACTAATAGGCTCAGATTCAAATTAGCTGAAATTGGTGTAGAAACAGAAATGAAATGGAAACCGCTTGGGAACCCTACAGCCCAATGGTATCAATGTGGATTTCACAAGTTTCAAAATCTCCCCTCCCCCTACCGCATCCCAAAACCAGTCCAGCTCGTCCCTGCCTCCCTAACCTGTTCTTCCTCCCACCTATCCCCTCCTCCCACCTCAAGCTGCATCTCCATCTCCTACCGACCAACCTCATCCCGCCCCCTTGACCTGTCCGTCCTCCCTGGACTGACCTATCCCCTTCCTAACTCCCTACCTACACTCGCCTTTACTGGCTCCATCCCCGCCTCTTCGACCTGTTTGTTTCCTCTCCTCTATCCCTCTTCTATCCGCCTCCCACTCTCTCCCTATTTATTTCAAAACCCCCTTCCCCTCCCCCTTTTCTGATGAAGGGTCTAGGCCCGAAACGTCAGCCTCTCTGCTCCTATGATGCTGCTTGGCCTGCTGTGTTCATCCAGCCCTGTACCTTGTTGTCTCGGATTCTCCAGCATCTGCAGTTCCTACTATCTATGAAATGGAAGAGAAATTGTGTTATTTGTAATAGAGGAAACAATGGCACGGTTCACTTTCATAGGATGCCAATATTACAAACAGTTAGCTTGAAATTGAATCAAGGTCCGAAGGTCGTGGTGTTGGCGATGAGGAGTTTGTAGTAGGGACTGAAAGTGATTACATCAGTCTTCTCAGTTTTACAGGAGGCAACTGCACTATCAAGACCTGTATTTTAGACCAGCAGACTGACAACACAGAGGCTATAAAAAGTAAGAGGTGCTCATGAGAAAAAAACTATATACTTTCAGCACACCTGGCAGATAGGAAAATGGTCATGGTTGTTGGAGGTCTATCATCCCTACTCCAGGACATCTCTGCAGGAGTTCTTCAGCTGTTTCATTAATGGCCTTCCTTCCATCATAAGATCAGAAATGGGGATGCTCGTTGATGATTGATCAATGTTCAACACCACTCTCAACTCCTCCAGGACTGTTTCAGTATATGTCCAAATGTAGCAAGACTTGGACAATATCCAGTCTTGGGCTGACAAATGAAAAGTAACATTCACACCACACACGTGCGAGGCTTGACCATCTCCAACCAGAGACAATCTAAACTTCGTCCCTTGATGGTGTTACCAATCAACATTCTGGGAGTTACCATTGAGATGCTGAACTGGCCTCTCCATATAAATACAGGGGGTAAAAGAGCAGGAATCCTGCATGAATAACTCACTTCCTGACTTCCCACCCAAGTCTGTCCATCACCTACAAGGTACAAGTTAGGAGTGGGATGGAATATTCCGAACTTGCCTGGATGAGTGCAGCTCCAACAACACTCAAGAAGCTTGAAAGCAGCCTGCCTGATTGACACCACATCCACGAACATTCTCTCCCTCCACCAGGGATACTTGATCGTATGTCCCATCTATAAGATGCGCTGTAGAAATTCTCCAAAGTTCCTTAGACAGTACCTTCCAACCTATAACCATTATCATCTAGAAGGACAAAGGCAGCAAATACATAGGTTTCCCTACAAGCCACTCATCATCCTGTATCAATAAGAACAATGCCAATCATCTTGGCAGTGGAGGTGAGACATTGAAGGGTGGGGTCTAGTGTACTGTATTATAAGTTGCAGACTGTCGAAGAGGATGAGAATGGTTGGTACATGACAATTTGAGCATAGGACGATGTGTTTGAAGATATAAGGCTGTTGCATTATTAAGACCACGACATAAATTTGATAATAAGCTATTCAAATGTCTTAAATACAGGAAAAATACTTTGGATGTTGGAAATTTGAAACAAACATAGAGAATGCAGCAGGTCTGGCAGCATCTGTAGAGAAAGAAACAAAGTTAATGTTTCAACTCTTGAGTTCTGAATGATAAATGTCTGATTCTCAGTGGTGGCACTGTCTATGGATGTCCTGGCACACCATATCTGAACTGAATTATCTGGTGCAGTAGCACATGTGCTCTGAAGGATTGGGTGGCCATTTCATCCCAGTGACCTTCAAGGTACATAATTTTTATGTGACTGGCTCATTCTAAGGATCCAGTGGGAATGTGTGTGGAATCTTCCAAACATCAACCCACAAATGTATCAAGGATGTAACAAAGATCACACTTCAGCATTTCTTTTCCCCATGATGAGGCCAGTGCTACAGCCTGGGCACTGGGATTTTCCAATACTGCTGACTTCTCCCAGGCTCAGGCCACTATTAACTGAACACATACTGAGAGCCACATCAAGCCATATCATAATGCAGCAGTATTCAATAATAAGCAACAGTTCCACTCGATCGTTGCCCAGCTAATCTGTGATGTGGAAGTGTCGGTGTTGGACTGGGGTGGACAAGGTCAAAAGTCACACGACATCAAGTTATAGTCCAACAGGTTTATTTGAAATCACAGGCTTTCAGAGCGTAGCCCCTTCATCAGGTGAAGGAGCTGTGCTCTGAAAGCTTGTGATTTCAAATCAACCTGTTGAATTATAACATGATGTCATGTGACTTTCGACCGCAACTAATATGTGATCATCTCTACCACATCTTCGAGGTCTGTACAAGGTATATGGAAGCTAGCATGATACCTATATTCTTGATAATTTGCAAATTTCTGCCTCAATTCAACGTCCACATGCCATACGTGAACAGCTGCTAAAGACAAGGGCTACTCTCTGCAACTATGCTGATGACTCCTTTATGGGGTTCACTGACTGAGCCTGAATGCATGTACAATGCAATCTGCTTTTCAATCACATCATGAAACAGATGGTAGAGGTTCCAATGTTTGGACTGTCCTGCAGGGATCTCAGTATAGTCCAGTTAGAGTGTGCTGTATAATCCTGGCATGCTTTATTCTGCACAACGGGTGCAGGCAAAGAAAGGATGTGACAGACACTGAGGAGCTGGAAGAGCAGCACAGCCTACTGAGAAGTGAGATACGGATATTAATTGGGAGGACTGTTACTTTCACTATGATAGCCTGCAGTGTTGGATACAATGAGCCAAGCAGATCTTAATTGATACCCGTTTCCAAGAGTTGGGCAAAGACATTATTCATCGAATGTACAATTTTGTTGTTGCAAATGCAGCTTTTTGTTTATGTTGTTTACCTGCCTCTCCTGGTGTGCAATAAAAGTTACATTAACAACCATTTGAGAGCTTTACAACATCTGCTGCTCACACATTCAAAAATGAGAATGTTGTACGTTCTGATGGGAAAAATAGCAGTCATTCAGACAGGTATATAATGTCCTATAGCCCTAAGGAAAGTTAGCTTCTGAAGCTTCATTCATGATCATATATCTGAAAGCTGCACATTGAGTTTTGCTCCATTATCATTTTGAGAGGCATCACGACACAAAATCCTTTACACCCGCCCATTATCATTCAGCTTTCTGTGTCTATGATATCATATGTTCTGCTGGATAAGCACAAAATGTGCAAGTACACATCACTCCACCTTCTGAAGTGACAGAGACTACGCTTAAAGCATCTACCCCACCAGAATAATGAGGCAGAGTTTGAATGTTCATTGAGTACTGCAGCTTTTAGTCCAATTAGGCGTATCTGAATCAACATAACTAAGAACTCAAACCCAATATTTGCAACTCTTGATCAATGGAAGGAGCAGTCCTAGCTTCCCACAACAATTCAATCTTAATTTAATCATTAAACTAGAGGTCTTTTCCTCGGGCCATTCCCCTAGCTAATCATTATTTCAGCCTTGCCATCTATTTACCTCTAATGTTAAACTCACCAGAGTCCAAATGTGTCTTAGCCATAACTCTACATGTAATTCCTTAAAGTCACATGTCAGTATTTGGCAATTAAAGATATGCCAACTCAAAGAACTTTCCTAATAATGTCTCCAATACATAAAAGTTATGGTGTTTCATCACTAAGCTTACTCACAATGGATTTTGATAATTTAAACCTTAAACAACCAAAACAAAATCAACATCAACTAAACATTATTCAGTAGGCAACTAATATACTAAACTATGAATATTCCCTACTAACTTCTTAACATAACTGAAAACCATGCCAATGTTCCTGCCTTTCACTGCACTTCTAGCAGCAATGCAGCCTTGAGTTTAAAGTGCCAAACTCCTGCTTCCTTTAATAGGATCTCTCACCTCTGCTGTACCAAGGTGAATCTTCCAATGTTCTTTCAAAAGGTTTTCTCTGAGCATAGTTGAATGGACTTCCAGAAGTGAAACACTCTCTAGAGATCGAAAGCACCCAAAAACTGTTCTTTGCATCTATTTGGCATTGCAACACCTGTAATGGGTCCTCCAAAATCTTTCTCTCTGTCAGACTCAGAGCTTAAAACCACTGCTTCCTCCTTTGTGTTCAGGTGTTAAAACTTGCACCTTTACTTTACCTAAGTTTGGATTTGAGATTCTGTCTTCATAATGAGCAGGTTACATGGGTTTATCTCTGAGCATATTTATTACAAGGTCATGGGCTTGTTTTTGGGCAGACTACATTTTTCTTTAATTAAATGAGACAGTTTTTAAAAACTCTCTTATGAAGTCCAGCATTTGTAGCAATCTTTTTCATAAATAGGATTGTGCAAATGTGAAATGCGTTAACTAGGAAGCCCCTGGGTACAAGTGAAGTGCTTTAAAATGAAGTGCCTATTAAGAACCTTTTAATCAATATTGATTTTAGGGGTTTTTTTTGGTTCCTGAGAAAATCATATTTCTTTGTAAAAAAAAAAGGAAATCACAAAAAATTGGAGGGTCAAACAGCATCTGCATCCAGAGGCTATTAAACAGATTCTTGAGAATTTTCCAGATGTAAAACAAACCAGATACCTCTGTTCAGAGATAGTAGGAACTGCCGATGCTGGAGAATCTGAGATAACAAGGTGTAGAGCTGGAATAACACAGCAGGTCAAGCAGCATCAGAGGGGCAGGAAAGCCGACGTTTTGGGTCTGGACCCTTCTTCAGAAAATGAAGAAAGTTCCAGACCCAAAACGTCAGCGTTCCTGCTCCTCAGATGCTGCTTGGCCTGCTATGTTCATCCAGCTCTACACCTTGTTATCTCAGATACCTCTGTTCCTCTTGTTATACTGACATGGGTATCAGTGACAGAGAGAAGGGACAACGAATTGGGATTAAAAATATATTTTGGCAATCCAAGACAGAGGACGGGAAAAATTTGTGCCTGTAAGAGTTGCTCCTTTATTGAGGTATTTTTAATAAAGAAGCTGATTTCCTCAAATTCTAAGAGCAGTAATCACTGTTTTATAAGGTGTTGCATTGTTTTGGAACTTTGGGGGAAAAAAGATCAAAACAACAGCACTTTAAAAAAGGAGGAAGGGAGACAAAGGCAGTGACCATATGCTGGGAAGTGAATTAACAGAAAGAAACCTACCCTGCTGTCTGACCCAGCAGTGAATCTTCACAGTTACTACCTCTGCTGTTTGATTTCAAGCACGTCTGGACATCAGAGTTCGTCTAAGAAAAATAAACGAATAGGAAAATTCACAGCTGACCTTGGAGAAACCTGTTTGGGGAGATCACAGCGGGGAGCAGCTAAATAGCTATTTTTTAAAATAAATCTACAATAATGTGTAGAGAGTGTTCTTTTTCATTATATGTTTTCATTGAGATTAAGCTTTAAGAATATAAAACATAGATACTAAGTTAGCCTGGAGCAGTGTTTTTAGAGCAGTAAGACTGTGCTATTTTCTGGGTCTGTAGATTGTTAAGGTGTAAAGATGGCCTTTATTAGAGTGATGTGCTCTTTCTGTCGGATGTGGAAGAGTAGAGAGAGTTTCCATGTTACTGACGATTATGTCTGCAGGAAGCTAGAGCTGCTCAGGAGGATTTAAATTATTAAAAGGGGGGACTCAGGGAGGTAGTGAGGAAAGAGCAGTCTGAGGCTGATACAATTGGGAAAAGGAGTAAGTCAAACAGTCAGGACAGGCAGGAACAAAGCAGAGAACGAGGTAGGACTGATAACTTAAACTGCATTTATTTTAATGCAAGAAGTCTAACAGGTAAGGCAGATGAAGTCGGGCATGGTCGGGAACAAGGGACTAGGATATCATAGCAATTACAGAAACATGGCTAAGGGATGAACAAGATTGGCAGCTTAATATTCCAGGTTATAGCTGCTATAGGAAGGGGAGCAAGAGAGGACAGAGAGAGGCATTTTTGATTAAGGATAACATTACTGCTGTACTTAGGGAGGATATTCCTGGGAATACATCCAGGCAAGTTATTTGGGTGGAACTGAGAAATAAGAAAGGGATGATCACCTTATTGGGATTGTACTATAGACCCCCCAGTAGTCAGCAGGAAATTGAGAAACAGATTTGTAAGGAGGTCTCAGTTATCTGTGAGAATAATAGGGTGGTTATAGTAAGGGATTTTAATTTTCCAAACATAGACTTGGACTGCCATAGTGTTAAAGGCTTGGATGGAGAGAAATTTTTTAAGTGTGCACAAGAAAATTTTTGGATTCAGTATGTAGATGTACCTACTAGAGAAGGAGCAAAACTTGACCTACTCTTGGGAAATAAGGCAGGGCAGGTGACTGAGGTGTCAGTGAGGGAGCACTTTGGGGCCAGTGACCATAATGCTATTAGTTTTAAAATAGAGATGGAAAAGGATAGACCAGATCTAAAAGTTAAAGTTCTAAATTGGAGGAAGGCCAATTTTGACTGTATTAATTAACAACTTTCAAAAGTTAATTATGGGCAGATGTTTGCAAGTAAAGGGATGGAAAATGGGAAACATTCAAAAATGAGATAACAAGAGTCTAGGGACAGTATGTTCCTGTTAGGGTGAAGGGCATGCTGGATGCCTAGAGAAATTGAGGTTTTGGTCAAGAAAAAGAAGGAAGCATATGTCAGGTATAGACAGCAGGGATTGAGTGAATCCATAGAAGAGTATAAAGGCAACAGGAATATACTTCAGAGGGAAATCAGGAGGGCAAAAAGGGGACATGAAATAGCTTTGACAAATAGGGTTAAGGAGAATTCAAAGGGATTGTACAAATACATTAAGGACAAAAGGGTAACTAGGGACAGAATAGGGCCCCTTAAAGATAAGCAAGGCTGTCTATGTGTGGAACTGCAGGAGATGGGGGAGATACTAAACAACTATTTTGCATCAGTGTTTACTGTACAGAAGGATATGGAAGATGGAGAATGTGAGGAAATAAATAGCGACAACTTCAAAAATGTCCATATTACAGAGGAGGAGGTACTGAACAACTTAAGATGCACAAAGGTGGATAAATCCCCAGGACCTGATCAGGTGTATTCTAGGACTCTGGGAAGTGAGGGAAGAGATTGCTGGGCCCTTTGCTGAGATACTTGTATCATCGATAGCCACAGGTGAGGTGCTGGAAGACTGGAGGCTGGCTAACATTGTGCCACTATTTAAGAAAGGTGGTAAGGAAATGCCAGGGAACTATAGACCAATGAGCTTGACATCTGTGGTGGACAAGTTGTTGGAGGGAATCCTGACGGACAGGATTTACATGTATTTGGAAAGGCAAAGACTGATTAGGAATAGTCAACATGGCTTTGTGCGTGGGAAACCATGTCTCACTAACTTGATTGAGTTTTTTGAAGAAGCAACGAAGAGGATTGATGAAGGCAGAGCAGTGGATGTAATCTCTATGGACCTCAGTAAGGCATTCGGCAAGGTTCCTCATGGTTGACTGGTTAGCAAGGTTAGATCACAAGGAATACAGGGAGAACTAGCTATTTGGATACAGAACTGGCTCAAAGGTAGAAGACAGAGGGTGGTGGTGGAGGGTTGCTTTTCAGACTGGAGACCTGTGACCAGCCGTGTACCACAAGGATCAGTTCTGGGTCCACTGCTGTTTGACATTTATATCATATTTATATGATTTGGATGTGAACATAGGAGGTTTGGTTAATAAGTTTAGAGATGACGCTTAAATTGGAGGTGTAGTGGACAGCAAAGAAGGTTACCTCAGAGTGCAATGGGATCTTGATCAGATGGACCAATGGGCCAAGGAATGGCTGATGGAGCTTATTTTAGATAAATGTGAGGTACTGCTTTTTGGAAAGGCAAATCAGGACAGGACTTATACACTTAATAGTAAGGTCCTGGGGAGTGTTGCTGAACAAAGAGACTTGGAGTGCAGATTCATGGTTCCTTGAAAGTGGAGTTGCAGGTAGGTAGGATAGGCAAGAAGGTGTTGAGTATGCTTGCCTTTATTAGGAGTTGGGATGTCATGTTGCAACTATACTGGAAATTGGTTAAGCCACATTTGGAATACTTCATTCAATCTGGTCTCCATGCTGTAGGAAAGATGTTGTGAAACTAGAAATGGTTCAGAAAAGATGTACGAGGATGTTGCCCAGGTTGGAAGGTTTGAGCTATACACAGAGGCTGAGTAGGCTGAGGCTATTTTCCCCGGAGCAGCGGACCTTATATGTAAGGGGTGACCTTATAAACGTTTATAAAATTGTGAGGGTCATGGATAAGGTAAACAGGGAAAGTCTTTTCCCTGGGGTGGGGCAGGCCAAAACTAGAGGGCATAGGTTTATGGTGAGAGGGAGAAGATTTAAAAGGGACCTAAGGGGCAACTTTTTCACGCAGAAGGTTGTGCATGTATGGAATGAGCTGCCAGAGGAAGTGGTGGAGGCTGGTACGATTACAATATTTAAAAGGCATATGGATGGATACATGAATAGGAAGGGTTTAGAGGGATATGGGCCAAGTGCTGGCAAATGGGACTAGATTTATATAGGATATCTGGTCGGCATGGATAAATTAGACTGAAGGGTCTGTTTCCATGCTATATATGTTTATGGCTCTATGTGCAAAATAGCATTCTCCTGTTTTTTAACACACTATTTTATCAAAACTGTTGACATGAAGACAAAGGGTTAACATTGTTTCCAGTAAAATGGCTTGTTTTAGCAAAACGTTCAATAGAAAAAGTTTCATTGTACAACTGCTTTTTAATTTGACATGAAAATGGATACTCTTTTAATCAGAAATCGGTATAATTTAGTGTACGTGTGCCTTTAAATTTTTGTACACAGTCTGTTTCACAAGTTGTCTTATGGTACTTGGCAGCTGTACAAGTAATTCAGCAGCATGGATCTAAGGCATGTTCTGTCTGTTTGGTTTGAATCTGGGAAATCAATAAAACTTAGGTATTTCTATGCACTATATTAGTAGTCATGTGACTGCTGTTGTCACATTAGAGGAGGTTGCTTAATTGCACTGTGGAATCTTACTTCTGGTGCTTTTATTAAATTGTGGGCTGCATGTTTCTTAGTTTTTTTTGACAACTTACAAAGTGATTTTTACTCTCAGCATTCACAAAGAGGAGCAGGAGTAGGCCATCAGGCCCTTCAAGCCACTCTGCCATTCATTATCATCATGGCTGATCATCTAACCCAATAGCCTGTACCTGGCTTTCTCCATAACCTTTGATCCTTTCAGTCCCAAGTACTCTTGAAATCATACATTGTTTTGGCCTTGACTGCTTTCTGTCATGTTGAATTCTACAGGCTTACCACTCTGGGTAAAGAAGTTTCTCCTCATCTCAGTCCTAAATGGTTTATCTCATATCCTTAGCCTGTGACCCCCTGGTTCTGGACTCCCCACCATTGAGAACATCCTTCCTGCATCTATCCTGGCTCGTCCTGTTAAAAACTGAATGTGGAATTTTCACTAAAGGTATATAGGTTTTTATTCTGTCATTTCTGATATTTTAAATTAAACACTGAAGACTAGAAAGCCAGGAATGGTATTTATAAATCAACTGGCTGTTTTTAAGCCATTGTGAGTTTTTACGTTTAATGTGGTATTGTGTTCTAGTTCATGTTGCTTTTATGTGTATTAATTTATTGTTGTTTAATATTTGGGTGGCTTTTCAAACCGTTTCTTTAAACTGTAGAATGATCCTGCCTGGGATTTTGTCGTATTAATGTCGTGATTGTAATGAGGTCAGCCAAGTGACCCATAGAATATGAGTTCCTTAATTGGGGCTGTTAATCTGGTCTAATCAGGGAGCTTTGGCTGACAGATAAGAACAGGAATGTCAGACATCCTTTTCACTCTGAGAGCTGGCTCTGAGTGACTTGGATCAGTGTCAAAGACTCTCCACGTGTAAATAAAGGGTGACTTGGTGATAGGATACTGGCCTCTGTGGAGTTATTTCAATTAGGTGATCTGTAATGTGTTGTTATCCATGTTTTCATCTTCTTTGCCTTGTGGCTGAATTGCAATAATAGGTTCCATGGGACCGATGATTAATGATCGTTAGATTACAATCACAACACAGGTACATGTGATTGTTGAAGTCAGTTATGGAAAATGCAGCAAAACGTTCCAGATATTTATGAATGTACAAAAAGATGGTCTGTAAACTTAATGACTTGATATTTAGACAGTCTTCCACTATAACTTAATCATGGTATTATGTGTAACATGTACAGGCAGCTGCAAGCATTGTTTATCTCATTAAAATATACTGTCTATAATTTTAAATTGGTTTAAAGTCATTTTTCAGATTTCTAAATTCATACCATTTGGTTGTCCTATACAGCATTTCCTCACCTGAAGCTCCTCTTAATATTAACTGAATGAGCTCGAGTTAATGTCTTAACAAGCCAGGAAGTGGCTAATCCATTAATTTTCATCTCTGGGTTGTGGACATCCATATATAGCTTCCCCCTTGACATCATCCCTATACCTGAGATGGACACCTTGGCAAATACCAGAACATAAGAAACAGATGCAGAAATAGGCTATGTAGACCTTTCTAACCAGTCTTCTTTTCTCCCCTCTCTCAAATATGTTAATGTCTTTAAGGAGCAGAGCTCATAGATGCCAGTCACACAAGTGGTTAACATTCATGCATGTGTTTTGACAGTGAATGCTGCAATCTATTTGACAGGAAAAGCATTGGAGGTGAATGTGACCTAAAATTCATACAACTGCACTCCAACTGCCCCTCCTTAATCGCTGGACCCTGAAGAAAATTGTGGTGGCATTTTTTTTCTTTGTCTGAGCTCAGATCAATTAATTCAATTCACACCGGGGATAAAACCTATGACCTAAAACATTAAGGCATTTCAACTAGTTAACAGATGAACTAATGATACATATTTGCTTTTAAGGTATAGATTTTCACAGAATTGCGGAGATTCCACAGCACTGGAAATCAGGATCCAGAAGTCTCACACTCATTTCTGACATCCTTGTTTCACCAGGAGTGGATCAGGGGCAGGTTATGCCTTACACATGGGAGAAATAGAAACTCAGTAAGGCCATTTGAACTTAATGCTGATGTCAAACAAATTCCACTTCTGCTGGAGCAGGGTCTTTCTTCTGCAGTGTATGAGTTATAAACACTACACATATGTGTTTTTGGAACATAAAGAGAATGGAATGTTTGACACTGCAGTGTTGCAGAGAATGTGCCAGGTGTGTTTTATTTGTTACTTCAAGGTCAACACTGGAGTTGTGTGGAGTTCATTTATCACAAGGTCATGTAGCTTTTGGAGAAGCTAGATTCGAATCTTTTGAGTGACTAGTTGGCAACAGGTACCTTTGGTTTTTAAAGTTGTCTCGCAGCAGGCTTTGGATTTGAAAATTGTAGTTTATCTCAAACCTGAGAAGCAGTTGCACTCAGGCCTCCAAAATACCTGCATGCAAAGGTATTTCTATTTATTTCTCAACCTCTATAAGTGGGGAAAAAAAAATCACTCAAATAGTGTAAAGAAAACCCACTAATTCAAGCAAACACCTAGGTCCAACTGACTGCTACCAAATGAAGTTAGTCTGCAGTAATAGCATTATGATATTATCACCAAAAACCAAAAGAACTTTTAATAAAATCAACTCAATATATTCTTGCATTTTAGATTCCTGATCAACAGAATTTGTTCCTTTTTGGCTATGTTTTCCACCTATGATATTTCTGTATAGCTGTCTGTCTTGTTTGGTTTATTTGTAAACAAATTTTGAGAGTCTTTGAATTTAAAAGGATATAATTTAAGTTTGCGTTGTAGTAGTTAATATTCCATTTTTCCATTTATAAAAGGATAGGTTTGTTTATAATAGTTATTTTTTTTGCTTACTAGTGAAACTGCTGTTGTTTATCCTAGAAAGCAGTTAAAGCCAGGCAAAGTAATCATTTTATAAAGGAGAACGTAGAAATGGTCGATGAACTAAACTCATAAGTTACTTCTGCCTTCACAAAGGAGGACACAAATAACATGCCAGAAATGATGGGGAACTCAGGATTTAGTGAAAGGTAGGAACTGAAGCAATTTTGTATTATATTTTTTAGATGTAAGTGCACTATGATTCAAAAAGATAATAAAGTCCTAGCTGTAGTGAAAAAATGAATATTGGTCTCTGAGATAAACTGTGATATAGTAATGACCTCACTAATCAGGTTCATATTCTGCTAGGAGGTTGGATCCTGTACAGCATAGAGCATGTCCCTCTGCAGCCTTACCAATCTATCAATAACATTATTTAGCAGTAACCTAGACATGCAGCTTGACTATGTATATAACAACTTAAGAACATAAGAAATGGGAGCAGGAGTAGGCCATCTGGCTTGTTGAGTCTGCTCAGCCTTTCAGTAAGATCATGGATGATCATTTCACACCAATTACCCACCCGCTCACCATAATTCTTATTTCCTTTATGGTTCAAAAATCTATCTATCTTTGCCTTAAAAACATTCCGCAAGGGAGCCTCAACTGCTTCACTGGGCAGGGAATTCCACAGGTTCACAACCCTTTGGGTGAAGAAGTTCCTCCTCAACTCAGTCCTAAATCTGCTCCCCCTTATTTTGAGGCTATACTCCCTAGTTCTGGTTTCACCCACCAGTGGAAACAACCTCCCTGCTTCTATCTTATCTATTCATTTTATAATTTTCTATGTTTTTATAAGATCTCCCCATATTCATCCAAATTCCAATGAGTATAGTCCCAGTCTACTCAATCTCTCCTCATAAGCCAACCCTCTCAACTCTGGAATCAACCTAGTGAACCTCCTCTGCACCCCATCCAGTGCCAGTCCATCCTTTCTCAAGCAAGGAGACCAAAATACCTAAAGAATCCACTTTATAATGCACCAGCCTTGGTGTTTACCATTCTAATCTAATGGTATAAAGAACGTGACTTGCGAAGTATGCATTTGGAAGCTAATTGTGAAATATGCCTGTTAATGAATGGGGAAATTCATTCAACACTCCCCCTTCACCATGTCCTACCACACACAAACACACACACAGTATTTTTTTTTAAAATTGTGGCATGCAAGAAAAGTGCAGAACAATGTAAGCATTTTTAATTTTCATTCTTATTTTATAATGTTTTGTCACTAGTTACATATTTATGTTCAGTTCATAAACAGTGATTATACATTCTAACTTTATTCTACAATCAAGAAAATTCCAAAATTCCAAATTTCAAATTCCAATGAGTATAGTCCCAGTCTACTCAATCTCTCTTCACAAGCCAACCCTCTCAACTCTGGAATCAACCTAGTGAACCTCCTCACTTCTGCACTTTCAAAATTCCAAAACCTTGATCCAAACCAATGCAAATTGGAGAAGTTACAGTGTATCAGAAATTTGAACAGTAGTACATACATGATCTGATAATGTTATGTTGTGTGAGCTTCAATTTTTTAATCTATTTGTTCATTTGATGCGGGCATTACTGCCTAGGGCAGTTTTTCATAGAAACATAGAAGATAGGAGCAGGAGGAGGCCATTCAGCCCATCGAGCCTGCTCCGCCATCATCGCGATCATGGCAGATCGTCCAACTCAACAGCCTAATCCTGCTTTCTCCCCATAACCTTTGACTCCATTTGCCCCAAGTGCTATATCTAGTCGCCTCGTGAATACATTCAATGTTTTGGCATCAACTACTCCCTGTGGTAATGAATTCCACAGGCTCACCACTCTTTGGGTGAAGCAATGTCCCAAATAGTCTACCCTGAATCCTCAGGCTGTGACCCCTGGTTTTGGACACACCCACCATCGGCAACATCCTCCCTACATCTACCCTGTCTAGTCCTATTAGAACTTTATAAGTCTGTATGAGATCCTCCCTCATTCGTCTGAGCTCCAGTGAAAACAATCCCAACCCAGTCAATCTCTCCTCATAAGTCAGTCCCACCATCCCTGGAATCAGCCTGGTAAATCTTCACTGCAACTCCCTCGAGAGCAAGAGCATCCTTCCTCAGAAAAGGAGACTAAAACTGTAACTGTAACATCCCTGCTCCTGTACTCGAAACCTCTTGCAATGAAGGCCAACATACCATTTGCCGTCTTTACTACCTGCATGCTTACCTTCAGCGACTGGTGCACAAGGACACCCAGGTCCTGCTGTATACTCCCCTCTCCTAATTTACAGCTGTTCGGGTAGTGATCTGCCTCCTTGTTTTTGCTTCCAAAGTGAATAACCTCACATTTATCCAAATTATACTGCACCTGCCATTGATTTGCCCACTCACCCAACCTGTCCAGATCATGCTGAAGGATCTCTGTAGCCCATCACAGCTCACCCTCCCACCCAACTTGGTATTATCTGCCTTGCCTATCCATAATTGCACTTGAGAAAGTGGGGGTAAGCTACATTTTTAAACTGCTATAGTCCTTGTACTGATGTTTATAGTGGTCTTAGGAAGCAAGTTCCAGTATTTGACCCAGCAACATTGAAGGAATGACAATATGGATGGTGAATGACTTGGAAGGGAAGTTGCATGTTGTCCAATTTAGATGGTAGAAGTCATGGGTTTGGATGATGCAGTTGAAGGAGCTTTGGTGAGTTATTGCATATTTGTGGTGAAGGGAGTGAATATTGGTGGACAGGGTGCCAATTAAATGGCTGTATTCTTTATGATGTGAGATGTGAGCCTTTCTGACAACAGTGAAGTCAGAAAATTACTCCATAACTGGGCTGAATTTTATCAAAAAATCTGCTAAGTTTGAGTTTCAGAGAGTGTCATAGAGATTTTCCCTTCATGAGCTCTAATTTTTCTCATGCAATTCTCTGTGGCTTCCTTCATCGCGTATGCACCAAAGCATTATAGTCCCCTCCTTGTAATATCATGCACTCAGTAAAGGCAGACATAATCACTTTGCTGTGACCTCTCGTGATTCCCAGCAACAGCAGCATTTTTAAAGCCCCAGTGTGCACAAGGTCAAGTGCCACCAGCCAGGAGCAGCCCTTCACAGTGCACTTAGTGAGACAGAAATGAAAGTGGAATCTTCCTGGGAGCACATGGATGGCAAGCTCACATTTATAAATGTATTGCTAGTTTACATCATCACCTATCTGATTGACTGTATTTGTAACTGCAACTGTAAGAATTAAGCTACACAGTTTAGTCCTTCGACCCAAACCATCTTAGAACACAGTCCAAGAGTGCTCTGCTCAATTTCCTAATGCCCAGGATAACACAACACCTTCTCATTCTCCAGTGTGGGAACATGACTCACTGGAAAACCGTTAGATGGTTAAAAATGTTTACTTTTGTTCAATAACAGCAAAAGCAAATACAAAACAAATAAACAAAAACTGTGCTTCCTTCTGGGAATAGAAAGGGACTGCTTGCATTTTGAGCAACAACAAATTACAGTCAGAGTGATGGCTTCACTGAGCTCACATCTATTGGAACTGGCTATCAATTATACCCTCTCTGGCTTGTTGTGCCAGACTATATATAATTCTGTTGTGTTGAACATGATGTTGCTCCTGCTCAATGCTTTCATCTTCCCCACCTCGGACGATTGCTGCTACTTACCCAACTTGTCAGCATGCATCACATCCTTTCTTTGCCAACTTCAGTTGTGCAGGGCATAGCATTCTAGGATTATGCAGCACTCTCTGGTATGGAGTGAGATGGGATGCCATCATGACAGTCATGCTTGACTTGACCAAGGACCGCTGTCATTAGCGTTGAAGACATGGCATTTGGTTGAAACATATGCATTGTGTTTGCTGTGTAGACTGGTTAGTAAGGTTAGATCACAGGGAATATAGGGAGAACTAGCCTTTTGGATACAGAACTTGCTCAAAGGTGGAAGACAGATGGTGGTGGTGGCGGGTTGCTTTTCAGACTGGAGGCCTGTGACCAGCGGTGTGCCACAAGGATCAGTGCTGGGTCCACTGCTTTTCTCATTTATATCAATGATTTGGATGAACACAGGAGGTATAGTTAGTAAATTTGCAGATGACACCAACACTGGAGGTGTAGTAGACAGCGAAGAAGGTTACCTCAGAGTTCAATGGGATCTTGATCAAATGGGCTAATGGGCCAAGGAGTGGCAAATGAAGTTTGATTTAGATAAATGTGAGATGCTGCATTTTGGAAAAGGCAAATCATGGCAGGACTTCTGCACTTAATGGTAAGGACCTGGGGAGTATTGCTGAACAGAGAGACCTTGAAGTGCCAGTTCATAGTTCTTTGAAAGTGGAGTCACAGGTAGACAGGGCAGTGAAGAAGGTGTTTGGTATGCTTGCCTTAATGGTCAGTGCACTGAGTATAGGAATTGGGAGGTCATATTGCGGCTGTATAGGACATTGGTGAGGCCACTTTTGGAATACTGTGTGCATTTCTGGTCTCTTTCCTAGGAAGGATGTTGTGAAATTTGAAAGGGTTCAGAAAAGATTTACAAGAATGTTGCCAGGGTTGGAGTGTTTGAGCTATAGGGAGAGGCTGAATAGGCTGGGGCTATTTTCACTGGAGCATTGGAAGCTGAGGAGTGACTTTATAGAGGTTTAAGAAACCTTAATGGGCATGGATAGGTTGAATAACCAAGGTCGTTTACCCTGGGAGTTCAAAACTAGAAGGTATAGGTTTAAGGTAGAGGGGTAAGATTTAAAAGGGACCTTTTCACGCAGAGGGAGGAGCGTGTATGGAATGAGCTGCAGAGAGTTGTGGAGGCTGGTACAATTACAACATTAAAAGGCATCTGGATGGGTACATGAATAAGAAGGGTTTAGAGGGATGTGGACCAAATGCTGGCAAATGAGACCAGAGTTACATAGGACTTCTGGTCGGCATGGACGAGTTGGACCGAAAGTTCTGTTTCCATGCTGTATATCTCTATGACACTATGACTTTCCTGTTGGGAATTGTCACCATCTAGTTTCTATCTGGCACATGTAGAAAACCACATATCAATGAGGTTAAATTAGGTAGTAATAGGATGCAAAAAGGTCATGCGTTGTTCACAAGCAAGATTCATTTTGCTGTTCAAAACCTAATTGGAGAATCAGACTTCTTTTCTTAACGTCAACAGTCTCATTTTTCCCCAATCTAACCATACTTTCACAACTGACTCACCATTGCCCACACTGTTCTGTGGCTGGGAAGACTCCACCCTGTTGGTTATTTAAACTTGGAAACAAAAAGGAAAGCTTTTGTTTGAAATACAGGATTATATTACAGGCAATAAGCATTAAATAGTCAAGTCACTAAAATGTAAGGAGTTCTAATTGAGAAGAAACTGGACAGATAGGCGGGGTACCTGCTAAGTGATATTCCCTAAGGACAAGTTCATAAGACTACATTGATTCAAGGTCTAATTGTTGGAGGGTGTGTTGCTCAGACATCTCGCTATGTATTACCTATTTCTTATGTTCTTATAGGAACATAATGTTGAAGTAGGTGATTTGTAATGATTTCATTGAATGGCAGAGTAGTTCAAAGGGCTTAAAGTGCAAGCCTGCTCACAGTTCTTATGTTGAATTTACCTATTCTTACTGATCATCATTTTTTAATTACATTTTTCAATTTGAATTTCCTTTCTTCTTTTGTCTCTACTTTAATTAACATCTTTTAGTTTTCTGCATTACATACTCAACATTTTTTACTTCATGTGCTATTTTCTAACAATTATTCACTCATTGAATAGGACATCTTTCCATGCAAAATACTTATACCTTTGAAAATCCTAAACTGCTTTATAGTTCACTAAAGTCAACATTGACGAAAGCTTCTGTGCTTAACTGCATGAATGAAACTGTATGATCTTCAAAGTAATCTGAATCTTTCTGCATTAATTTACTATTTGCTGTATGTCTTGCATCTAATTGTTTAAACTTCCTATCACACCACTGCAATGAGTCTATTTTAAGGCAGATCCAATCCATTTCTCTAAAGAAGAGTCATTTGACTGGAATCATTAGGTGGGATCTTAGAGGAGTCTGAGTAACATGGGCAACAGAGCAGAATCAGATAAGAAGTCCAGCAAGGCCAATCTCAATGTTGGGAGCATCTCACTCCATCTCTTATACTTTGACCAGTGGCATGGTGAGTTTCTCACAAATTGCCATTTAAGTGGGTTTGCTTTTCGTTAAACTTGTTAATGACATATTAATATTCAGCTTGCTACTTTACCAAACGTGCCAAACAAGTTAGACCTCGAGCAAACTTGATGTGGAAGTCAGAGCAAGGACCTGGAGAATTCAGCTTGCTGCTTGCTCTGTAGGAAATCTATGATAGTTACTGATACTATCATCTCAACACATGCTCTGTGGTCACTGGCCTCACTGGCATCTGATATATACCAGTCTCTAAGAACCCTCACGGCACATTTCTGATCCACTTAGATGACACTTCTGCACTTCAATGCTGCACTTCATGCTGTACCAGCAACAATCGTTGTAATGGTATAGCAAGGACTCTGTGCACTCAGGGACATACATCCAGCTCATGAACTGGACCAGGCTGCATCTCCAGTCTGTTTGTTTCATGCCAGTGCATTTACTCACAATGAGCATACCTGGATCTTCACAGCAACCCTGCCTTGCCTTACCTTGCCTTTGCTCCCTCTGCCAGAGATATTGGCTGGATATTACTTCTGGCTTGCCTTACTATTTAGTATAAACACAAAGGCAATAAGCATGTCATGGTTGTCGGCAAACCCCAGTCAAGACCAGGGGAGAGGGAGTCCTAGTGCAGTGAGTCAAGAACAGCATTCAGAGTAATGGATACAGCCAGCTGACCAGGGTGGTCAGAGTCAGGTTGCTGTCCACGTAAAGGGTGAGGAGCCAAACGTTGGATAGCACACCAATTGTCTTGACTCTTTCTGCTCTTCTCAGGACCTTTCTCATCCTAGAATGGGAGAGAGGTAGGTATTACAGAAATGAAAGTGGGTGGTACAGCTGTTCCTTTCTAAGCAGGTGAGGAGGTGTCCCAAGTGAGTGAGTAGGTAGCACAGAGAGCATGCAGGTTCGGGGTGGATGACAATGGGTGAGAGAAGATGTTGCAGGCAGTCGTGACAGTGGTAGAGCATGAACCTTGGTGAGAGCTGACTATAGTAGCAGAGACAGAGTGTAAGTGAGGTATCAGACTGAAGATAGTGGAACTTATCCTCTCAGAGTGGAAAAGGACATTGACCTTCTTCCTACATTGCTGGCCATTCCTCCAGATGGCTGAGACTGCTCTAACCCGAGAGGGAACCTCGGACCAAGCTGGAATGGTCTAATGTCATGCCTCCACTGTTAGTCCTGGTGGAACAGGACGTGCTGCCTCTGCACACCCCATCCATCGGGACCTCCAGGTCCTCACCCAAAAAGCAAGATACCAATATCCCTCTGTCTGCCATGGCAGAGGCAAAAGTCAGGAACTGTGCATAACAACTCTGGACTGACAGCTCTGGTATGGATGCATATTGACCTTTTAACGATGATGCCAGGGCCAGGGATGCCAGTTAATTCTAGGATATCCCAGCATTGGTAAATTGCCCTGGGAATGGGGTGTAGTAAATGGGACTGGAATCAGACAAAAGAGATGCCACAGGAGCGGGATGGATAGTGTATGAGGTGAGTTTGGTAAGATACATTAAGAAAAGTCACCGAGCCTCATGGCACAGTAACCTCACAAAACTTGACACACCTCACATTTAGCAAAAAATGTAAGATTCAGACAATTAACTCCATTTTTCTCTCCACAGATGCTACAAGGCCTTCTGAGTTTCTCCAGAACTTTCTGTTTCTATACAAGAAACTCACAATCTACTGTAACTGTGATGATGAGGGTCAAGGACAAATGTAGTGTGGGTTTCAAGTTCCTCCTGTTTGCTGAATGTTTTGCAATGTACTGATTATGTTTGGTTTTAGACATGAATATATTATTCTCTAATAGGTCTCCTTCTGCAAATTGTCAGCCAGTTCAAGCTGGTTCTAACTTTACAAAGTTTTGTGTGAGGAATAAATCATCAGTATCTTGATTTCCTATTCCATCAATACCTGAGTGTTGCCTAGGTGACACATCAACTTGGATAGAATTCTAATTTCCTACCTCAAGGACCTGAGTTTTGAATGACGGATTAATAGCATGAAAGGTTCCTTACTAGTATAATTTGGAATAATTGGATCTCAATTCACAGCACAAAATTGCTTACAGTTTGATAATAAATCAGTTGATGCATTTGCACAGAACTCGGTTTTGACTTTCAGGCCTACTCTGCAGTCAATAAGATTATGGCTGGCCTGATGTGGCCTTATCTTTCATGCCCATCCCCTGTAACTCTTAAATCCTTTTTTAATCAAAACTTTGACTAATTCAGCCTTGAACATATTCAATGACCTAACCTCCACTGCTTGCTGTGGGACAGAATTCCAAACACCAACTATTGATAATGAGTTCCTTTTCAAATCCATTTTAAATGGGAGATCACTCATTTTGAAATTGTGCCTTTCAAGTTCTTGATTCCTCTGTTGGGGAGAATATTTTCTCAGCATTGACTCTGTCAAGTTCCCTCAGAATCTGATACATCTCAATAAGGTCACCTGAAAATATCAAGAACTGCAGATGCTGGAGTCAGAGTCAACAGGGTAGAGCTGGAGGAACACAGCAAGCCAGGCAGCATCAGAGGAGTAGGAAAGTCGATGTTTCAAGTGGGACCCTTCTTCAGAACTGGGAGGGGGAAGGGTGAAATGAATAGAGGGAGTAGGGGTGGGGTACCATCCCTCCTACCTTCCCCCAGCCCCACCTATGCTCCATTTATTTCCCAGCTCCCTTCCCCCCTACCCAGTTCTGAAGAAGGGTCCCGACCCGAAACATTGATTTTCCTGCTCCTCTGATGCCTGACCTGCTGTGTTGCTCCAGCTCTACACTATGTTGACTCAGTAAGGTTACCTATCATTTTTGTATATTGCAAGAGTATCGTTCCAATTTGCTCAACATTTCTGCATAAGCCAACCCTTCACCCCAGGAATAAGCCTAGAGAATATTCTTTGCAACCCCTCAAATGCGAGTATCTGCCTCCATAAGTGAGGTGACAAAAACCTCCATGCAATATCCTGTATTTTTACATCAAAGTGTGAAAACTGTCACTTGAGTTTCAGTTGGTTTAGGTTTGTGTTTCTTTGCTGAAACAACCAGATCATCTAGGTTGTCACCAGGGAGAGTTAGTATAATGACCATTTCCCTTTCCAGAACATTCTATTCACCTTAAATTAGACAAGATGTTTAAAACATAACTGTCTTGTAAAATCCTGCATTCATAACATTATGTTATTTCTCATTAGAGACAGATTCTGACATTACTTCTGCAAAAAGTCGTCAATGGAAATATCTCTGATGAAAGCAAAATATTGCAGATTCTGGAAATCTGAAATAGAAGCAGAAAATGCTGGAGAAACTCAACACACCTGGTAGTATCTGTGGAGAAAGAAACAAAGCTAATATTTCAAGTCCAATAACTCTCCTTCAGAACTGAAGTTCTAAACAAGTCATAGCAGACATGAAAAGTTAACTCTGTTTCTCTCTCCGTATATCTCCCTGACCTTGATAATCACAAGTATTTACACATGCAGTACAATCAGACAGAAATATCTGACATAAATAAGGCAAATGTCATGGGGTGGTGATTAACCAGGAACAGTTCGTTTATTGGAGAGGCTTATAAACTTACATGTTCCTGAAGTACTCGTTAGTTGTCACTTGCTATAGTATTTTAATACAGATGCTTCTTTTCACTGGCTGTGCATAAAACACCCTTGCAATCGCTGCATAAATAAAATATACGTTGCTCTATATAATACAAAAAATTGATAAATGAAAAACAAAAGCTGTACAGTCAGACGTATTTCATTAGGATTTCATTAAACAGATTTAAGATTGGTTTCAATTTGTTTGGCTAATTATTCATTAAAATACATCATATGCCCTATTATTCAAATATCATCTACTCAGCAATTATATTGTACAATTTTAGTAGTTAACATGGAACAAGCATTGACTAGGTCTACTGTTTTTAAGCTATGGTGAAAATCCATTGAACACCTTTTACTGAAGTAAGTGATGTTCTTCTATTGACACATATGGGCCTTGTTTATTTTTCAATGCAGTTCATCCAAACAGAGGCTGATAGAATTCATAGGATATCCTGGGAATTACAAACCAATTGGTCACAGCTGCTTCTAAAACCATTTGTTACCATCAGTAATCTAATATGAGAAAAAGGGACTTACTATTGGTAAGAAATTATCATAATAAAAACAACTACATGAATTATCATTCAGAAGATGACACGTTACAGTAGAATGACAAAAATTGTGATTAATGAAATACTACTAAGACCTTTTGCTGCAGCAAAATTTACTTATTAAACTAAATAATATGAGTTCGTGACTTGTTTATTTAATGAATGCTGCAATAAGGAAAATATTAGGGGAATCAGTACTTTCATTAATTTATTTTGTGTACTAACTTGTAATTTATGATCTCGTTGAATAATGAGCAGGTTATAACTTGAAATCTACAAAAAGGAAATACATGTACTTTGAATTTTTTTCCCATAGTTAGTGTGAAGTCATACTGCCTGTCGAAACATTAATTTTTCAGCTGTTCATTGAAACAGTAAATTTCATGAATAGCTTTATAAGATGTAGTCAGTAATTATATGGCATGGGTTATATTCTCAAGTCTATATTAGGATAATATATTCACAGTTTAATAACATTGTATTACTGGTTTGCATTCTGCAATACCAATTAACATTTGCATTGTGCTGTGAGCTATGCAGCCTCTAAAAGACCTCAAGAGACTTTGATTTGAATTTTTTAAATTAAAGCATAACTAAATGCAATGATTGCTATCTCTCATCCTTGAGGCCTGCCCTGATTACAGAAACATATGGAGTCTGTTCATTAGGAGCTAAAACTTATTCAATATTCCAATATTTTCTAAACAGCTGTCAGAAAAAGTTATTTTATCATATGAAGCAAATACTATCGAAATATCAAATGCTATTTAAAATACTATTCATGAAATTAAGTAAATTAACCAGAATAATTACTACAAAAACAATAAGCATACAGAATGTGAACAAAATCTGGAGATCAAGATGTCTGTATCTATAATGCAGACTGTCTGGAGGCAAATACCTGTGTGAAATAAATTGTGGAGTGGAAAATAGTATGTGTTCTGTTGCTATAATTTGTCCAGACTCGGTCGAGCATCTGGGATCAGGCATATCTACGTAATGAGGAACACTGGGCAGTATGAGGAACTCCAGTGTTAAATGAGCAATAGTGGATCAGCTGTTCATTACACGACAGAAGGGAACATCAGGCAGGCTGTATAACAGATGGCAAATCTGCTACAGTCCATTTTATACCTCGCCAAAATTTGAAATTCATTCCAGGATTATTTTTCCAAAGGAAGATTTTGAAAAATAGATACTGTAAGTATTGCATTTTAAAGAATAATATATTCATAGAAATGTTATGATATTAAATGAATTAAATCTTTGAGTTCTGAATAAAAATAATTTTAGAATTTTGTCTTGATGATTGATAAATAGTTGGGATACACTGTGTTCAAGACTTGCTGGTCACGGCTGCTCAGCTGAAGTTGAGCAAAACCTTCTCTTACTGCCTGTGAATACTGAGAGAAAAAGCATGCAGACACAGACAGTACTAAAGTCATCTCTTGGAAGTGGAAAGTTGTAATGGACAAACACAACAACAAACTGAGAGAACCAAAAGAACTTCAGATGCTGTAAATCAGAAACAAAAACAGAAATTGCTGGAAAAGCTCAGCAGGTCTGGCAACATCTGTGAAGAGAAATCAGAACTAATGTTTCAGATTCGGTGACTCTTCCTCAGAACAGATGGTAGCTAGGTAAATGTCAGTTTATATGTAGAGGATAGGGTGGAGAGAGGGGTATCAGGAGTAAACAATAGGTGGGGATGGAGTCCTAAGAGAGAGAAGAACAGTTGGACGTACAAAGAAGTGGGTAATGATCTGGCTAGGAGGGTGAATAGCTGTTATTGGAGACTGTTAGTGGCTAACAATTGGTAATTTGTATTGGCAGGCTATGTGATAATAAGTCCTCGTGTGTGGGGTAGGCGGCTAGGATGTGGGAGAGATCAGGCCCTAAAATTATTAAACTCAATATTGAGTCAAAAGTGCTGCAGGGTCTCTTAGTGGAAAGTGAGGTTCTTCCAGCTTGCCACTAATATCCATTATAAACCCAACGACTCCCATACCTACCTCGACTATACATCCTCACACCCTGCTTCCTGTAAAGACCCAATTCCATTCTCCCAGTTCCTCTGTCTCCGTTGCATATATCCAGATGAGGCCAACATCGACAAGGGAGCCTCCGAAATGGCCACCTTCTTCCTCAACCCAGGATTCCCCAGCAATGTTTTCGACAGGGCCTTCAACCGGGTCCGACCCATTTCCCACACTTCTGCCCTAGTCCCCTGTCTTCCCTCCTGCAATAGTGATAGGGTTCCTTACCTACCATCCCACCAGCATCCACATCCAGCAGATCAGCAGCCACCATTTCTGCCACATCCAGCAAGATGCCACCACCAGACACATATTCCCTTCCCCTCCCTTGTCCACTTGCTGCAGGGACGATTCCCTCCGGAACACCCCAGTTCACTCTTCCTTCACTCCCAACACCCCGCACAGCCCCACGGTACCTTCCTCTGTAACCAACGAAGGTGCAACACCTGCCCATTTACCTCGTATCCAAGGGCACAAACATACCTTCCAGGTGAAGCAACACTTCACCTGCATTTCTCAGAACCTAGTCTACTGCATTCGCTGCTCATAATGTGGTCTCCTCTACACTGGGGAATCAAAGTGTAGACTGGGTGACCACTTCGCAGAATATCTATGTTCTGCCTTCATAAAGCACCCTGAACGTTAACTCACTACTCTGTTCCCTGGCCAACATCTCTGTCGCAGGCTTGCTGCAGCATTCCAGCAAAGCTCAGCACAAACTGGAAGAACAACACCTCATTTTCCACTTGGGGACCCTGCAGCTCTCTGGACTCAATATTGAGTTCAATAAATTTTAGAGCCTAAACTCTCCCATGTCCCAGTGCCCTACCTCACACACCAGGCCTTGTTATCACATAGCCTGCCATTACTCACTACCCATTGTTCGACAGTATCCATTAACAGCTATTCACCCTCCTAGCCAGACTGTTATCCATTCCTTTGTCTGTCCAACTGTTCTTCTCTCTCTTTGAGCTCTATCCCAAACTATTGTGTACTCCTGATCCCCTCCCACGACCCTATCTTCTGCATATAAATCGATATTTACCGAGCTACCATCTGTTCTCAGGAAGGGTCACTGATTAACTCGGATTTCTCTTCACAGATGCTGCCAGACCTGCTAAGCTTTTCCAGCAACTTCTCTTTTTGTTTCTAACAAAGTGAGAGAAACTAGAATGCAAAAAATCAGAAATTATTTAAGTCCAGTAACATGACCTATTAACGCAGAGTTTCATTTTGTAATATTTCATGACAGTAATTTGTACTATTTGAAATACATCTAATCATAACCAATTTTCCCCTTTAATTTTCTTTTTGTATTTGGCTGCAAACTCAGCTGAGTATTAATTCCTTATCCATAGATACCTCAAATTTTAGAAGACCCTGAATTTCACAATGTTTGAAGCAGTCTGTTTATTTCAGTACATGACGCAAAGGAGAATGCTGCCATACACAAACACACACACATCTCAGAGAAGATATTCCTCTCCTTGCGCTGAACCATTCTACCTCTACTTGAAGGTGCCATTTCCCCCTCACCTTTCATTGGCCCCAATACGCCTCTCCTCTCAAGCAAGCTTCCTTCTCATTGATCCCATTCTTTCTCTTCTCTCAGCCCTCCTATTCTCCTTCTCCACTCCATCCCTCCCATTCTCCTTCTCCACTCCATCCCTCCCATTCTCCTTCTCCACGCCACTCCTCCCATTCTTTCACTGGTCCAATTCTATCTCTCCCCTTAGTCCATTCACCCACTTACAAGTTTCCATTCTACCACTCCTCACAAATCCTATTTTCTTTCTCCTTGCACACGTCCCATTCTAGCTCTCCACATGCATTCCGTTCAATTTATAACTTCTTTCATTCTCTTCAATCACTGGTTGTACTCTCCCTTTACTCAGACATCTCATTCTAAGCCTCCTTATACACAACCAACTCTATCTGCCCTCACACATCCCACACCTGGATTCTTAGATTCCCTTTCCCACCACAAAAGATCATGCTTTAGGAACATGAAAGGATAGCTGAGGGTACGCATGATTGGAAATCTGATCCTGGAATCACAAGGAACTTAAAAAAACCCAGAGATAGTAATAACTGCAGATGCTGGAGTCAGAGATAACACAGTGTGGAGCTGGATGAACACAGCAGGCCAGGCAGCATCAGAGAAGCAGGAAAATGTTTCTCATGAATTTTCTTTAGCTCCTTAGGAATCTCGAGTGCGCCTGTTTTCAGACATGAGCAAGTGAAAATGCTTATTGCTAAATTTATGCATCAACCAAACCAGCTCCCACCAATACACATTATGTCAAAAAATATTAATAACTTTAGCAGCTTCAGCAGTATAACAGCAGCACTTTACAATGTATATCCCTTTGTCGACAGGACATGAAGGTCTCAGCATCATAATGTGGTCTCTCACTAGTGTAAGGATTCACTTCTTATAGAGGCTGAGCAGTTGAATGCCTGGCATCTACCTGTATTGGTTCCCTCTCTACCCCATTGTTTTCTCCTGATATAAGACAAAGGGAGGGATTGAGTGAGATGATAGTGGCTGTTAGTGCAGTGTACCTGGGGGAAGGTGGTGAGATGTCCCGAGTGAGTAAGGAAACAGCACTGGGGCCTTGCAAGGTTAGTGTTGTGTGGGATTGAGGTGAGTGAGTGCCGGTGAGGGAGGATGCTGCATGCAATAATATGAGAGGTAGACCATGAGCCTTGGTAGGTGTAATGGATGCAGAGATAGAGTGACAGTGAGCTAGGAGAGAGAACGTGGTGTCGCTTACCTTTGTGGAGCTCAGAATGTTATTAATTTTCTTCCTGCTTGGGGTGACATTTTGGTTCAGTGGTCAGCACTGCTGCCTCACAGCGCCAGGGTCTCCAAGTTTGATTCCAGCCTCGGTTGCAGAGTCTGCACGTTCTCCCCATGTCTGCGTGCGTTTTCTCTGAGTGCTTCGATTCCTTCCCACAGTCCAAAGATGTGTAGGTTAGGTGGATTGGCTATGCTAAATCGCCCATAGTGTCCAGGGATGTGCAGGCTATGTGGATTAGCCATGGGAAATGCAAGGTTACAGGGATGAGGTGTGTCTGGGTGGGCTGCTTTTGAGAGGGTCAGTATGAACTTGACGGGCCAAATAGTCTGCTTCCACACTGTAGGGATTTCAGTGATTCTCCGTGGCAATTCTTTTCACAATGCGAATGTGAAGGGCAGTTCCTGGCTGGTAATGATTGACCTGGTACACAGCTGGTGTATAAATATAGTTCTGCCAGTAGGAATGTTGGCAGGTCCTGGTAGTGATCCCCTGCTGTCATGCACAAGCTAATGCAGAGATGTTCATAGATAATGAGGTGAACTGTGTAAAATGAGATAAATAGCTTGAGCCCATGGAGAGAAATCCTCTAGGAAACTCCCTGAAATTTGCCAATTTTTGGTAAAATTCAACCTAATATTTCCAATTGTGACAAAGAGCAAACCTAGAAGCTGTTAGTATAAGATAGTCATTATAAAATCAAATAAGGAATTTAGAAGAAACTTATTTTATCTGAGACCAATGAATATGTGAAATTCTTTATTACTGGGAGAGGCTGAGACAAATAGCAGGTTATGCTGGTAGCATTTGTTGCCCATCTCTAATATCCCTCGAGGAGGTGGTGATCTTCTTGAACCATTGTAGTCCGACCTAGTGTAGTTACACCCATAGTGCTGTTAGGGATGGTGATCTAGGCTTTCAATCCAGTGACACTAAAGAGGTTCTAAGTCAGGATGGTGTGTGACTTGGACGGGAAATTTAACATGGTGGTATTCCCATGTGCAATCTACCCTTGGTCTCCATGGTGGAAGAGATCACAGGTTCAGAAGGTGGGAATTAATTTTACAAAACCTCAGGAGTCGGGGCTTATCAGAAAAACCATGGGTAGCTGAGTCGGATCAGCTCCCTAACATAGTCCCTCCATTTGGCCTCATACTGACCTTGAGACTGGAAGTGGGCAGACTGCTTATCACAAAGAGGCCAGCAGCCAATTTCCACAATAAAAGGCCCATTTTATCAAGCCTTTGACATCTTACTGATGGTGAAGAAAATCCCTGCAGTACAGGGAGACCACCAGTTCTGTCCTCCCAATGGCAGCCTAGAGGGTAGGCCACATGGGCCAAAGAAGTGATTATGAGTAGAGGAGCATTTGTGGCTGCTACAACTTCCCTGGAATGGTTTCCCATCCTATCCAATCCTGGGCCTGTGAAATTTAAAATGTGTGATCCAGAGGTCACCTTGCAGATCAACAGTGACCACCTCTTCCAGTGGAGCGCTGAGTTTCCAGAGCTGCCACTCTGTGATTGGGCCAGCCACATCAGGACAGTGGGCTCACTGGTGTTTTTTTCTTTCAAAAATATATCTTATTCATAAACATCATCTACAAGTACGTACAAAGATTGTAAATTAGTTCTGTACAGTCTTTGCAGAGAGCATAAAGTAAACAAAACAGTGGAATTTTGACATTTCTCAGAGCTTAACTACAGTTGCAAAAAACAAATACATTTTCTACCTATGCAAGAAACTACTCATGTTAATACTGCAGCACCAAGAGGGTCCGTTCAGTTGTCAGAAAGACCTTAGATGGTGGTCTTTCCCCATTGCGCCTGGGCAGCAGCTACCCCAAGTTTTAGTGCATCCTGCAGCATGTGATCCTGGAGCTTGGAACATGCCAGTCTGCAACACTCATTCAAGGGCAACTCTTTACACTGGAAAACCAACAAGTTTCGGACAGACCAGAGTGTCTTTCACTAAGCTGATAGTCCTCCAGGCACAGTTGATGTTTGTCTCGGTGTGCAAAAATATGGAAACACGTCATAAAATTTTCATGGACAGTGGGCCCACAGGCTTTCTTTTATTTCAAAAGTATACTTTATTCATAAAGTATCTTTATATACACACATAGTCACTAAAGCAGTTCAGTTTTGTACCGCAGCATATGAAGAAACAAACAAACATGACGATCCAGCAAACAAACCAAAGGCATTTCTTACTTACGCACGACTATACTTACATATATTTGAGGCACTGGGAGGGTCCAAAAACTGAACAGACCCCCATTTAACTTCAGGAGAATGACCTTAAATGGTGGTCTTTCCCTACTGCACCTTGATAGCAGCTGCCCCAATCCAGTGGGCCCACAGGGAGCCAATTAAAAGACCACCTGTGGGTAAATTGCCAAGTGGGTCCCACTGCAGCAAGTGTGGGCTGCTTTCCACCACAACATCAGGGTTACCATTCAGCTGATAAAATGCGACCTGTGTTGTTGAAGCAGGCTTGACAAGGAATGATGGCTGGAGGCCCAAACACACATTTCTGTTCCTACGCTGTGTGCTATGTTTCTACTGGACTTGTGATATATGTGTATGTGTATATAAAGCTCTATGTAGTTCTAAGCATCAGTTTTAGGAGAAAATGCCTCATATACTCATTCAACGTAAGTTACTGTACACTGCATGTGTACATTTGCTTAAGTAACATCTCCTCCCAATCAGTAAGTGACCAAGTAGGCATAGACTGTAAAAACAATTCTACATATTCTCTTTTCATTGCACCATTTTACCAATAATCAAACAAAAGTTTTAAAGAATTTGTAAATTCATATTCCACTTGAGTTTTGAAGTCACGATCTGAATGAGTGTATCTATTACTTAGTTTTTATTTACTGGTCAGAAATATAATTAGCCAAATCTAGATTTCCAATTGGCCACGTATGTTCTAATAGGCCCATCTGATGCCAATCCTGGCACTACAGATTCCTGTTCCTCTTCATTCAACTGTTCGTTCATGGAAAGGAGTGAAGGTTAAAAAAATACATGGTCAGCACTGAGATACGGAGAAGGAAAAGATTCTGGAAAAAAATTAAATTGGATGTTCATAGTGATTTGGAAATACACACAGATCATAATGATATAGGGGTTAAAGTATAGATGTTATAGCCATGTAAGTCAATTTGCAAAGCCAATACATTACACTATGCCCAGTGCATTGGCTGCTGATTGGGACTAATTTTAATAGTTGTAGCCTTGTTGCTAATATTCCCTTTCTTCTTTATGACAATCATGCCTCAATTAGTAGCCCACTTGACTCTGAGTCAGATGGTTGTACATTCAAAGTCTCACCCTAGGACTTGAGCTCAAGTTGAGCATATTCTAGGCCTGTACTCCATTGTTGTTCTGCAGTCAGAGGTGCCACTTTTTGGGGGATATGTTAAAGTGACACATTATCTGCCCTCTCAGGTGGATATAAATTATTCTAGACTATTTCGAAGAACAATGGATAATTTATCCCTTGTGAAAGCAATGTGGAGGCTAGAGGAACACAGCAGGCCAGGCACCTCAGAGGAGCAAGAAAGTTGAAATTTGGGGTCAGGATCCTTCTTCAGAAATGGGGAGGGGGAGGACAGCTCAGAAATAAATAGAGAGAGGAGGGGTGGGGCTGGGGATGGTAGGTGGGATGGTGATAGGCGAGTGCAGGTAGGGAGTGGTGGGGATTGGTCAGTGGGATGAGTGGTGTGGATAGGTGGGAGAGAAGATGAACAGGTTGTGTCAGGTCAAGGAGGCGTGGACATGAGATGAGGCTGGGGCTGGGGAGATTTTGAAACTGGTGAATTCCATGTTTAGGTCATCGGGCTGTAAGCTCCCAAGGCAGAACATGAGGCGTTGCTCCTCCAGTTTGCAAGTGGTGTCATTGTGACACAGGAGGAGGTCCAGGAGGGACATGTCACCGAGAGAGTGTGGGGGGAGCGGAGTTAAAATAGTTGGCGACCGGAAGGTGTTGTCATTTGTCATGTACAGAGCGCAGATGCTCTATGAAACGGTCTCCAAGTCTACACTTGGTCTCACCAATGTAGAGGAGGCCACATCGGGAGCAGCGGATGCAGTAGACCAAGTTGGCGGATGTGCAGGTGAACCCATGTCTAATAAGAAAGAGAGATAGTAGGAACTGCAGATGCTGGAGAATCTGAGATAACAAGGTGTAGAGCTGGATGAACATAGCAGGCCAAGCAGGATCAGAGGAGCAGGAAGGCTGACGTTTCGGGCCTAGACCCTTCTTTTCTGAAGAAGGGTC
>NC_063339.1:39229338-39357887 GCF_021869965.1 Rhincodon typus
CTTTTCTGAAGAAGGGTCTAGGCCCGAAACGTCAGCCTTCCTGCTCCTCTGATCCTGCTGTGTTCATCCAGCTCTACACCTTGTTATCTCTAATAAGAAAGGTTTGTTTTGTGCCTTGAACGGAGGTGAGTGGGGGTGGGGGGGTGGAAATCTACAGGCAGGTGTAGCACTTCCTGCGGTTGCAGGTAGAAGTGCCAGGGGTGGTGGGGTTAGTGGGGAGTGTGGAGCAGACGAAGGAGTTGTGGAGAGAGCGGTCCCTACGAAAGGCAGATAGGGGTGGGGAGGGAAATATCTTTTTAGTTGTGGGATTGGATCGTAGGTGGTGGAAGTGATACACTGGATGTGGAGGTTGGTGGGGTGATATGTGGGGACAATGGGGATTCATTCTGTCTTTCTTTTTGTTGAAGGGAGGGGGTGTGAGGGCAGAAGTGCGGGAAATGCAAGAGGTGTGGTTGAGGGCATTTTTGATCACTGGAGGGGGGTGTCTGACATTGACACTTCTTGAAGAAATATAGAGTTAGCTGAACATGGGAGCTTAGTATGTGCAAATTAGCTGACAGGTTTCCTGCTTTATAGCAGTGACTGCACTTCAAAAGTACGCCATTTGCTTTAAAGTGATTTGGAACAGTGTTTGTGAAATCGCCCATGTAAGTGTTAGTTTTTCCTTTTGCACTTTGTTCTACATATATTCTCTAACTGAGAGGAAAACCTGAAGAACAGGTTTCATTAATGCAAACTAGTGGGTGCTTGTTAAAAAAAATAGTATGTAGTGACCTTCCCTGTTATTTTACCTTCCTCCCTGTGGAGAAGTAATTGGTCTTTACCTCTCACTTGTTAGTTACAGCATGAATGAGATAGTGAAATGCACTTTGTAGGAAATGTGTGTGAACTTATATCATATTGATCTATGATCAACAAACTGAGCTTCAATGATGTCCATATCACAAGAAAGCAAAATAATTGCACAAACTGGAAATCTGTAACCAAGACAGAGAATGCTGGAGGAATTTAGCAGAACTGGGTGCAGCTGCAGAGAGAGCAACAAAAGTTAACATTTTGAGTTCTGTGTGAGTTCTGAAGAAGAGTTATACTGGACCCACACTCCTCAGGGGTACAATTGCCTACATGCAGGACAGCACAGTGGACGCTTGCCTGATCAGCCTGGACCAGTAGAAGGCGTTTGACAGGACATCGCACATGTGGGACATGCTCTCCAAAATGGGCACTGGGGAGGGAATCTGCAATTCGATCAGAATGTTCTATACCAATATCATTAGTGCAGTCTCAATCAATGGGTGGGAATCAGAAAGCTTCCCGATCAGATCCAGAGTCAGGCAGGGCTGCCGACTCTCTCCTGCCTTGTTTGTGTGTTGTATAGAGCCTTTTGCTGAGTCCATCAGGAAGGATGCGAGCCTGAGAGGGGTGCCTATTCCAGGCAGCGGAAGCCTGCAGGTCAAAGCCTCCCTGTAAATGGATGATGTCGCCATTTTCTGCTTAGTTCTGCTGTCAGTGCACAGACTCATGAGCATCTTTGACTAGTTCGAACTAGCCTCGGTGCCAAGGTAAATTGAGGCAAGAGCGAGGCCATGTTCTTTGGGAACTGGGCCAACCGGTCCTTCATTCCCTTCACCATCAGGACAGAATTACCTGAAGGTGCTGGAAATATGGTTCGGAGGGGCCAGAGCAAGCACAAAATCTTGGGATGAGTGCATCACCAAAGTGAAGCAGAAACTAGTCCTTTGCGAACACCGCTCCCTCTCCATTGCAGGTAAAAACCTGATCATCAGGTGTGAGGCACTGTCTCTGCATGTAGCACAAGTCTAGCCCATCCCCTGAAACTGTGCTTTTTCATTCACCCGAGCCAGTTCTGTTTCATCTGGAAGCCTAAGATAGACTGGGTCTACAGGGACTCCATGTGCAAAACTCTGGATAAGGTGGGGGGGGGTGGAGAACATACCCACTGTTGCCCTCATCCTGATGGCCACCTTTGTGTGCAGCTGCATCAAACTGTGCGCAGACCCTCAGTATGCAAACATCAAGTTTCACCATGTAATGAGGTTCTACGTGTCCTTGGTGTTGTGAAGGATGGGACTGCCATGGAACGTTCCCAGTAGTTGGACTGTTCTGTATGACCTGTCCTTCATAGAGAAATTTACAAAGAAAAACACTTGTGACCACAAGTCCATCAGGAAGCGGTCAGGACGTAGCATCCTCGAGACCCCGCGAGAAAAGAAGAGGGTGGATCCCGTCATATGGTTCCCTGAGCAGGCTGTCAAAGTCACTTGGCAGAATGACTCATCACCAGAACTTTCTAACAAGCACCAAGACATCGCTTGGTTGGTGGTGAGAAGGGCAGTACCTGTGAGATCCTTTATGTATGTTTGGTCAGCCTGCGCCACCGCTCGCTGCCTGTGGTGGGGTTGAGACTGTCACACATCTCCTCTGGAATGTACCTTTGCAAAAGAAGTCTGGAGGAAGGTGCAATGGTTTTTGTCAAGGTTCATCCCAAGCAGCCCTGTGACGTGGGACTCTGTGCTCTACAATCTGTTCCCAGGGATTGCGACAAACATCGAATGTGCCTGGAGGACCATCAACTCAGTGGAAGATGCTGTTTGGTTTGCCCGAACCTTGTTGCTCTTCCAGAACAAGGGGTTGGCCCCGACTGAGTGTTGCAGACTGGCACATTCCAAGGTCCAGGACTACGTGCTGAGGGACACACTAAAGCTTGGGGCAGCTGCCGCCAAGGCACAGTGGGAAAAGATCACCATCTGAGGTCTTCTTGCTGAAGGTAAACGGGACTCTTAGAGTGTCAAATATATGTAGTATTGTATGTATATAATAGAAGTATTGTATGTGTAAGAGAAGTCTTTGGTTTTATGTATAGTCAAACTCCAATGTTCTGTTTACTTGATATGCAACAGTGCAGAACCAAACTGCTTTTATGCCAATGTTTATATACAAAGATTTTTTTGTGAATAAAGTATATTTTTGAAATAAATAAAAAAAAAAGAGTTATACTGGACTCAAAACATTATCTCTGCCTCTCTCTTCACAATGCTGCCAGAACTGCTGTGTTCCTCCAACATTTTTTTATTCATTCATGGGATGAGGGCGTCACATTCATTGCCCATCTCTAATTGCCCAGAGGGTAGTTGAGTCAACTACATTGTTAAGGAGAGCAGAACCAGGTAGGTTTTTCCGACAACTGACAGTGGTTTCATGGTGATCTTTAGTCTCTCAATTCCAGATATTTATTGAATTCAAATTCCACCATCTGCCACGGATTCAAAATCAGCTTGGTCTCTGGGTTAACAGTCCAGCGATAATAACACCAGGCCATCACCTTCCTGTGTTTGTTCAATTCGCTGTGTCTGTTCCTTATCACAAGTATTTGTCAATAATTTTGGGCACTCTTCATATTCTTTGAAATAAAATATTCTTATTCCCCTTAAAAATAAGTATTATCTTTCTCTACTCTTTCCCCTTTTGTAACTCAATCCTCCAGCTGGAAAGCCAGGCAAATGTTATGTTCATTTCGGCAGATAGTCCATCCTTATTGTCTCATAAATCAAGAGACAAACTCTTAAAAATGAAAAAGACTCTGAGTGGCAATTAGTTTTCAAATGTAAACTGGCACAGAATCGACAATTTAACCTTATAGTGATTTATTTAATCTCCAGTTGGAACCCTATAAAAACTATGACTGCAAACAAAAACATTCCAGCAATTTTTTAAAAAATCCTATGGATTATCAATTGTGACTTCTGGCGCAATGGACAGAGCGTCATGTTTACCAGCCACCCACCTCTAATTTGCGGAGTTATGTGATGATATTGTGGCTTTAAGAAGTGAATATTGTCCTGTTTGTTTTAAGAGAGGATTTAAAGCAGAGCTACTGACCAGTCTACCAGAACCACTCTCGTAAACAGCTTGAGGCGCCTTGGGTTTTCTAAAAAACAGTTGGAACAATAGAAGCAGTCTGAATAGGTGTTCCCATAGAACCAGGATTTTCAGTTTTAGTTTTCAGCAGTTGCTGTTGGAATCTTGAAGAAGTGGAAGATATTTTTCCCTCTCGTGGCTACAGCCAAAAGCTGGGTGTTCTCTTTGTGCTACTGGAGTTACATGTGAGTCAATCCATTTTCTGAATTTGCCTTTTGCCAAGGGTGTATTTGTCTGATGTTACTATATTGGAACAGTTAATTAATAATAGTTACTCTATTATTCTGTTAAGTTTTCCAATAGAGTTGCTATTTCAATTCCTTCTTCCTTTCATTGTATTTTAACTAATGTGAATTAATAAAGTGTGTTTTGCTTTAAAGCTGGTAGTTTTACCAATTAAATTGCATCTGGAATGCAACACCTTACATTTACCGTTAAAATAAGAAAACTTAGGGCCTAGGCTACCTTCTGAATAGTTTGAGGCAGTTTGGTCTGGTCCATAACAGTTGGTGAATGAAACAGGTTTCTGGCAGATTTTCTATTTATCCCGTACACACAATCAAAAGCATCCTAAAACTGTGCAGAATGATTATTTGGAGAGCATATCAATTCTTCTGCACAGTGCACTGGTTTCAGGACTCCACGAACACACTCAATAAGTTGTGACCACACATATATTGGACTTGATCAAGAAAGCTGACTGCAGAGGAAGTGTGGCTAGCCCAAACACATTGCTTTCCTGAGTCTGAACGTTTGAACTTGTTTGCTGCCTGCCTTACCTGGATCCTGAATGACTGTAAAGCCATGAATCATTGGAAGCAACAATTTATAATGCATTTCTGGATAACATTGTGCAAGCAAACAATTCAATGTACTAGCCGTTATTATTGCTGATTACTCTTGAGGTTGGCATATGCAACTACAGACATTCATAAAAGACTATTGCGATTAAAGCAACAGTCAAGCCACAATTTAAGCACAACGACTGATCTCCAGCACAACGGCTACAAATCACAATGGTGGTTAACAATTAAAGTAGCAACCTGCAACACTGCAAAACAAAACCTTAAGCTATTGCAGATTTAAGCCTGATTGATACTTGGGGGGTAGACTGCTTGGGAATACCAGGTGCAGTATGCTTTTCATGTGGTGCAGTGGTAGCAACATTATGTTTGGCCCAGTTCAAGTCCTCTCCTGTTTTGGAAGGGTTTCATAACATGTCTAAACAGATCAATTTAAAGAAGAAAACTAAACATAACTACCAACATTCAAGCAGCTATCAATATCAGGCCTATTGAAGGCAGTAAAGAGCTTCAGCTGGTCTTGTTCGTGGTTAACTGCAGTTGTCTCTCTTAGCACGTCAGAGAGTGACTGATCAGGTGCTCGTGGGCAGAAGAACTGGAGGAAAATCCAGAACCCATTCTTGAAACCAAAAGTAAGATTGTGATAGGGTGACTATATTTTCAAAAGTCAAAACCAGGAAATCTTGGGTAGTTGGGTCTTTATGATGACTGACCCATCTGATTAACAATGTGGAGAAGGTTGGGGGAGGAAACATAATTGACAGTCATGTGATAACATCTTCTGGAACATGTCCCGTTAGATTTAGTAACCCTTTCTCACCTGCCTGTTGATGCCACAGAAAAATTACTTACTGTTCTCTTTCAAGGATGACACAGATTAATTGTTTGATTTCACAAGAGCAATAGTTTGTGTTTTGGAATGAAGAGGTGTGATCTAAATATTCTTTTGCAAAAGATTATGCAGACTCATATAAATTAATCTTGAACTTGTAAACAAAAGGTCACTTTGCCAAGGGAAGGACAATAAGTATAACATCAATAATGCTGTAATTGCAATGAACAGGAATTTTGAATGGAGTCTTACTGTCTGGTTAATTTTCAGAGACATCACCTGGCCAGTTTGTAAGTGAGATAGGATTATTTCACTTTGAACTCAGTGAGAGAGAATTTGCCAGCAATTCACCTAATGAAGGAGCAATGCTCTGAAAGCTTGTGATTTCAAATAAACCTGTTGGGCTATAACCAGGTGTCGTGTGACATGTGACCTTGTCCACCCCAGTCCACCTCCACCACATGGAGGAGTCTGATCTGGTCCTTTCTTGTTGGAATTCTTTATTTTAGGCTTTCTTGGTTTTTCTGTCTTTTCACCCACATAAAGAAATGGGGGAGAAAGAGTTTAGTTCACAGACTCGGGATATCTCTGGCTGCCTTTCTACTACAAATTTGCACCAAACTGCAGGTCAACCAATTTAAGCACTGTTATCAGGCAGTTTTCCTCCACTCAAAGACCACACAATCTCAAAATAACAATCTCACTACTTCAAAAACTTAATGAAACCTTTGTTTTGGGGTACAGGAACAGGGGTGTCTTGCTGCAATCATATAGCGCCTTGGTGAGATCTGGAGTATTGAGTGCAGTTTGGTCTCCTTATCGGAGGAAGAATGTTCTGGCTATAAGAGGGAGTGCCACAAAGGTTTACCAGACTGATTCCTGGGATGGCAGGACTGACATATGAAGAGAGATTTATTCAGTTAGGACTATTTTCATTTAGAAGGTTAAAGAGGGCATTTAATAGAAACCTATACAATTCTAACAGAAATGGATAGTGTAAATATAGAAAGGATTTCCTGATGACAGGAGTCCAGATCCTGGGGTCACAGTTTAAGGATACAGAATAGGCCATTTAGGACTGAGGAGAGGTTTCTTTCACCCAGAGAGTGGTGAGCCTATGGAATTCTCTGCCACTGAAAGTGGTTTAGGCCAAAACATTGAATGCTTTCAATAAGGAAAGCACTTTCTTGGACTGATCATGACTGATCAGCAGGCTGACTTTGTGTCTGTAATAAATAACAAGGCAAAACAGCAGTATTTTGAGCTTTAAAGTCTTTAAGTTTTCTATTCCTTGCCAAAGAGACTTGATATTTTAACATGGTCTGCGAAACGTTCTTTTGGAGTTCATGGGATATGGGCACCACTGGCTAGACCAGCATTTATTTCTGAACCCTAACTGCCCAGAGGACAGTTAAGGGTCAACCACATTGCCAGATCAGGTAGCAACAGCAGATTTCCTTCCCTAAAGGACATTTGTGAACCAGATGGGTTTTTATGACAATCAACATTGGTTACATGGTAACCATTAGAACAGCATTTTTATCTCAAATTTTTATTGAGTTCAAATTTCACCATCTGGTATGATGAAATTTGAACCATGTGCTTAGGATATTAGCCTTTGCTTCTGCACTGCTAGAACAATGACATTACCACTGCATCACAGCCTGCCCATCATTTGGTCATGGCAGACCCTGTTCTGTGCAAATTTCCCTTGATAACACAGGATTATTCGGAGAACTGAGCTGTTGGAATAGTTCCATCAGCTTCCTGCAGTTTGTGTTTGGATTAATTTCCTAAAATTATTTGTAAGGATTCAAGAGGGCAAGCAGCAAAGACATTTTTCAGAACTGTGTATAATTTTTCAAACAAATCACACTACCTGTGATCCCTCACCTTTAGCAGCTCATGTTTGTGTGCATCAGAAAGACACTGTGCTGAGAAAGAAATTATTTACTTGTATTTGAATTAATTCTCCACATAAAAGAAGTTGATTTGAAATATTAACACTGTTTCTTTCTCCACAGATTATGCCGGAACTGCTTAGTTTCTCCAGCACACTCTGCTTTTATTTCAGATCTCCAGCATACACAGTGCCTTGTTTTATATTAATATATTCTCTGGCTACATCTGTAAAATATTTTACAATTTATGTTCCATGATAATTTAATTTTATGGGTTCTCTTTGCCTTCCTAATCTTTTTTATTGACTTCTAATCTCATATATTCCCTCTAATTGTGCACTCTTTTGCTGTAATTAATGCAGACCTTGTCCCTAAACTTCAATTGTTCCATTGTGTTTTTTCCCAATCCATTAAATCCCACAACTGTTTTGTTTGTTCTTTAATTTTTATGGAAATGTATTTTCCCTGCACTTTGTCATACATCTTTTAAAATGTTTCCTATTGTCATCCATAGTATTATTTGCCCAAATTTCATTCTCAGCTTTTCTCCAATCTATCAATTTGCTTTTCATCAAACTTGTGTGCTTCTGTCACCATCTCAAAGCATATTGTGCTATTGACACAATTACTCTGACATCTCCTTACTCTTACTTTCCTTAACCTGCTCTGGTTCAATCCCCTTTAACAGATTCAATGGTAAACTGAGCTAGCATTCAATGCTTCATGGAAAAGATCTCCACACTGCAACAAAAACTTTGCACGTAGAATCGTTTCCTAACTTCTCCCATGAATGGCCTCACTGTGATTTTTAGGTCATGTTCCCTTCGCATAGACACTTTCCCAGTACAAAACATCTCTATCTTCACACTGATCCATTTCAAAAAAATGCTGGAACAAAACTCAATTATCATGTAAACATTTACATTCCAGGAAATGAAAGTCTTGTATATGGAACCTCTCATCATAACATAAATGTTGGAGCCTGAGTTACTTCCTGGTGTACCTGTATTCTAGTGCATTCCTTCCAAAGCCAACAAAAGCTTTGTTTAATTGTAAAAAAAACTTCATTTGCTTCATAATTTGGTCCTATATTTATAAATTATAGCTGCCGTTTTGATTATTGTTTGTACTTGACACACTACACTTGAGTAATGTGTACATTTACCAGGATGTTGCCGGATATGGAAAGTTTGAGTTATAAAGAAAGGCTGCATAGGCTGGGACATCTTTTCACTGGAGCATAGGAGGTCGGGAGGTGATCTGATGGAAGTTTATATAATAATGACAGGTATAGATAGAGTTAATGGAGTTGTCTTTTCCCTAGGGTGGGGGATTTCAAGACTAGGGGCCACATTTTTAAAATGAGAGGAGAGAGATTTAAAAAAGACATGAGGCAATTTTTTTTTCCAGAGGGTGGGTCGCACGTGGAATGAACTTCCTGAGAAAGTGGTGGATGCAAGTACAATCTAGGGGAGGCAATGGCCCAGCGGTATTATCGCTGGGCTGTTAATCCAGAGGCCCCACATAATGTTCTGGGGTCGAATTCCACCACAGCAGATGGTGGAATTTGAATTCAATAAATATCTGGAATTAAGAGTCAAATGATGACCATGAATCAATTGCCAGTTGTTAGAAAAACCCATCTGGTTCACTAATGTTCTTTAGGGAAGCTAACTGCCACTCTTACGTCTGGGCTACATGTGACTCCAGACCCACAGCAATGTGGTTGACTCATAACTACCCTCTGGGCAATAAATGCTGGCCTAGCCAGCAATGCCTTCATCCCCTGAATGAATAAAGGAATTACAACATTTAAAAGACATTTGGATAGATAGGTTTGGAGGGAAATGGGCCAGGAGCAGGCAGGTGGGACTAGTTTAGTTTATATGACTCTGACTCTATGAACCCTTTTTTTGGGATTTATGCCTTACTTTCCTTCCTACCACCTAAAAATACAGGATTGAACCTTTTTTTGGTCCACAGTAGATGACCTCACATCTGGCTGCACTTAAATCCAATTGCTGCAGGTCCTTCACTCCACTTGCTTTATCTGTTGGTCTTTTTGTAGTTTTGATATAATATCTACACGACTATGCCACCAATTTGGGGAGCATAGAATAACTTCTCTCTCTATGTTGTCAATATAATTAAAATAGTGAAGAGTAGAAGCCCCAGCACAGATCCCTGCAGGACACCACAGTCACTTTCTTTAATTTGAGTATATATCTGTTATCCTTACCTTCTGTCTTCCACATTGGAACCAATTCAATGATTTACTTACAGTTGATTCGAGTATCACGTGAAACCTTATTGAGTGCTTTCTGGGAGACCGTAAAAACTACATCTATTGGAATTCTTCTATTACTTATCTTCTCACAAAAAAAAATTGGTCTTGTCAGAAATAATCATGTTGAGAATCCCAATTGGTCCTCCAATCAGAACAGATCTCTCGGTAGTCCATCAATCAGAGTAAGGTTTCAGCTTCGGGAATACAGGTAAATTGATAAACTGAGCACAAATAGTGTTTGAAATTGAACTGATGAGATTATTAGCTCAGGTTTCCGTTAACATACCTGTGCATTAACACAAACGTAAACTCTTCCATGAACCAGTGCAATCAGTCATGCAAATATAATAGATTGTTTATTTTTCGTTGCATTACAAATATTGCTGTATTTGGTAGCAGGAATCTGGTGCGGTTTAATACCGCAGAAAGTAGGTTTATCAGAAAAACAATTGGTCCTTAAGCTCCAATTATAATCAACCTACTTTAAAGCGATACTGGACTATTTATTAGTTTCACTGGGGTAAGTTAGCTGGGTTCTAAATAGATTCAATCTTTTTAGTACACAAAACCTTTAAACATATGCTTTTAGTGCACGTGCGCCAAATAAACTCTAGCTTCAGCTCAAAAGTGTCTCCGACCTGCTGCAATTATTAGAAACTCGTCCCTCGTTATTTTGATGTAGGTGGTGCGAGTTGCAGGGAAAATTACATTTAAAGCAGGGTGAAGATCGCAGGAATTCAATCTATGCTTACAGTACTTTATGCTGGAGTTTCCGCATTTTTTTTGCACAGGTTCAGTCTATTGTGCCAATAAAACCAGCACAAACTAACGGAAACTCCAGTCCTCTGCCCTTAATTATAGATTCCAATGATTTGTCCATAGATAGACCATAATTTCCTTTTCTTTCCCTCCCTCTCTTTCACATTTCTTTAACAATTGACTTACACGTGGCTTTATCACTCAGAAAAATATTGTTGCAAAGTGTCTGGAATAAGTACTTTTAAAGTAAGCCTATAGGCTGCAAAATTGCGAAATTCTGCGTCCAACTGGGAGGCTCCAAGGAGAGTTTTTGAAGTCTTGAATGAGAATATTGGCACCTCTCTCAGTGACGAATGCCGCTCCCTTTTTAATACACAACAGGGTGGAACATCATTACCTCACCACATAAAAACTGCTTATATAATAATTTCTAGGCTGCTTCTGACGAGCAATTCTAAAACAAAGAAATTTTTAAAAAGCATTGAGGTTTGAGGCTCTTGTAAGCGTATCCGTTTGCAACACCTAACTAACGTGGCTGAATATATTTGCTACACTGCTCCTCACTTCAGTGAATACATTGGAATCTCTTCCGCTGTAAGGTCACATCAATTTGCTTGAATCTGCTCCAGAACAGACATCTGTCCCTGAACCAGCACTTCCTGTCGCTAGGCACACCACTGATTGCAGAGTAACTCATGAAGCCAAGCATTATGGCAAAAGTTTAATTGTCATGGCATCTTCAAGTTGTGGTTCAGAGTAGTAATATATGTTTTTCATTTTGGAGACCATAATTTCAGGATAGGGTTTATTTTAAGACAGCCAACGTGCTGTACGAACAAAACGCGTTCGCTCAATTTTCTTTTGTATGATACGTCTCGCGCCCCATGCTCTGGAGAAAGTTGTGGAATTATAATTGCTGTTACACAGGCCCAAGATAGGATTTCATTTGGGGGAAAACAGAGAAAAACATCGTTATACCAATCCTGTAATCGGATTCTTTTTATGGTGGAGGTTGGTACAATTGTAACATTTAAAAGGCATTTGGATGGCTGTGTGAATAGGAAAGGTTTAGAGGGATACGGGCCAACTGCTGGCAAATGGGACTAGATTAATTTAGGATGTCTGGTCGGCATGGATGAGTTGGACCAAAGGGTCTGTTTCCATGCTGTACAGCTCAATGACTCTATTAAGGCTAGTTAGTTAAATGATTTCGTTTCTGCTATGAGAAATTGAAATTTTGATTTACTACATTCTATCAAATCGGACAGAATGCAGATTCGCTGAAGTACTAACCGTGATCTTGTCACTTTTTTTTCTGACACACAATCTATCGTTAATAAAAGATATGCTGGTTATTAAAACAAAGAACCTTGTCCCCATTCAGCCTGATCGATAGCTGCGTACTGGGCATAAGCCAGACTCCAATGTAATATTACACTGTAACTGCTCTGAAGCAGAAAAACAAGTCGAACTGGTAGTTTTCATCTATCGAATCCATTCAATGGATGATAGACTAAACTCTAGTTTTGTAATATATATTCTTTCTCCAGATCAGAGAAAATATAATTGTTTTTTAGCATACTTGTGGCTTTTGTCAGGATTTCCAACAAACGTCTTCGGTTCGTCCACTTTTCCTAAACAAGACGACTCTAATCCGCTTATTGTCGACCACAAAAACACTTTCACCTTTTCAGACGCTGTTGGGTTTGATGACTGTTTTAGTATTTGCAGATTTCCACCGTTGGCAGTGCTGATTTGGTTCTAGTTTCATAGTCACACCGCGCTGACATTATTCACTGTCTTGTGTGAAGGAGGGGTGGAGGCGGGAGTGGGAATATAAACAGTCGGGGATTGATGTGAATATCTCGCCACAGTACCATCTGCCGGCAAACAAAAAGGTACCTTTGAGCAGACCGCCTTTCATTCCCGAATATAAAACGTTGGGCAGGCCGGCAAATACTCTCGGGAGAGCTCACGACATTGTATTTGGCCGCGGCGTTAATCAGCATAATCATATGTACAGTGGTTGCAGGGCGAAGTCCAACAGCAATAAGCAGCATCCTACACTGTGCTGTACTGAACCAGACTGAGGCAATGCTTTGTACGTGTACGTGTTGTGGTGTCTCAGATTTCCCTGGTGCTCTCTGCATCTTGCACGGCAGGTAAATCGCCATGGTTCAGGCTGCAGCACAAGCAGGGGCTTGAGGGAGGGTCTGGCTGACCCTGGACCCGAACTTCCCCCCCCCTCCAAGGCTGTAAGGAATTGCGGGAGTGAAGGTGCTGCCTGACTGCGAGCTCCCGGGCCGTGGGGAAAGGGGCGATGTGGCACCGTGGTCTCGCCTTCCGTCAGGGCCCGGTAGCAGGGAGCGGCTCATCTCCGAGCGAAGGTGGGAGCGGGGAGCCCGGCCTCCGTTCCCCGGGCTGGGCCGCTCGCAGATGCTTTCCTTGCCGCGGGCTTGGCCTGTAAAGCTCGCTAGTGGTGGAGGGTTACGGGGGTGGGGGAGAAGTCGGCTCCTGGTTTCGGGGATGGGTCCCCTGAGCAGCAGCAGCATCACCTGTCAGACCACCCCCACTCCCCGGGGCAGGGCAGGGAGCCGGGCTCGGCCTGGATAAAGCGGTGTCCCGCTGCTACTGCTGATCTTTGTTATTGTCTAAAAAGGCCAGTGCTTGTTTTGTTCGTGCATCTAATCGTTTTAATATTCAGTGAAAGAAAAGGCCAGCAGAGAATCAAGATTTGTAGGTTGTGCTGCAGTTTCTCAGAAGGAAGAGGATCTGGCGTTTCCTTTTGTATTTTTGAAACGCCCAGATCTTAGATTTATTTTATTTATATATATATATATATATACACATACACACATATGTACACACACACATTAATATATTAAAAGAAACCTTGATTTAGCAACATTCTCGCGAGAGTTATATTTATCAGTTATATTTGCGTGTGACCTTTCATACATTTTACAGGTTTATCCAACATATATCTCCTTTTTTAATTTAAACATAAAAAGCCATACACATGGAGGATTCATCCAGTGAGAGGTTTCTCAATTTTTGTTTGCAGCATACTTTTCAATTCCACTTTTATACAAAATCATCTAAATCAACCTGAATAAGATGTTTAAAATATATATATGTATGTATGTATGTATGTAAAATGAATACCCATATTACATTTTCATCGTCGTTTTGAGTAATAATTGAGCTGTAGGTTTCCATCTGATGGGACTAAATTAGAAAAAAAATCTGGGTGGGAACTGAAGAGAGTGACCTATTTTAATGTATGAACACAGTGGTTGCAAATGCATCGGCAGTGGAACAGAAAGCACAAATGGCCCAAATCTCTGTTCATCACATCAGCTGTTGGCAAAGAGTACTAAAAATTGACCCATGGAAAACACATGCAATACAAAAATCTGAATGATTTCCAGACAGTAATGGTGCAATCTCAAAACCCTAATGCCTGATGGGAATGCTCTGTATGTAATCATTCCAAGAAATCAAATATTATACTAATCTTGTTACATTTATATAAATGTTTCAATTGGAAATACAATGTTAGGAACAAACCATTCTTTTTAATTTTTTTAGTCAGTGTTTAAAGTGTCAGAGTTTTATAATTATGGCGTGTTTCTATTTTAATCAGCATATTTAACAAACAATCTAAATATTGAACTGTTGTTAGTTCCTGTTGCTTATTACTTCAGCATTTCAAAGGGACAATAGTTTCTTCTTTTTCCCTTTGCCTTAATTATTTTATAAACATAACTGAAAAAAATAACAAATTACTAGGAATGATCTGTTGTGTTTTTCTCTTTGTTTAGAATGTTAAGTTGTGGAAATTAAGTTCTAAGACACCAAGAATGAGTGTGACATCTTGGTTTCTGGTGAGCAGTTGTGGCTCTCGCCACCGACTCCCAAAAGAGATGATTTTTGTTGGACGTGAAGACTGTGAACTAATGCTTCAGGTAAATAATATAAATAATCAGGTATCTTATTGCAACAAATTATCTGCAGAGAGCGCATTGTACAATCACTCAAAATATGATGGTTGTTTAAAAATAATGAATATTATTTGTGAGGTTATTTCCTACAATCACCAACGATGGAGACCTGCTTTCATGAATTCTGCAAAGAGGTGCTTCCATGTGCTTTTTCTCACTTCGCTGTCTTTGTTTCCGCCTTCTTATCAGTTTTGAAAAATAGTTTGTAAAGATTACTGATTTATTTATAAAGCACAGAACTTTAATGTAATTTTGTAGCTCTGATGGTTCCTTCAAACGTTTTGATGTCAGGTGGGAATATGTGCTTTTAAATGAATATATAAATATATTTCACACTGTAGCCATCAATAGAATCAGAATGCTGATAGAAGGGATAGCTGGATAACATTTTAATACATTTAGCAGAACCTGTGACTATGGTTTGAAATCAAAAGAATAGAATATTGTATCTTTAACTCTTCACAATTGTTTTTAATTGACAGAAAAGTCCAAACAGTAAGAAGAGGTCAATGCGAGGTTAATTTTCACATCAGGGTGAGGCCTGAGCTTTACCAAAAGCAAAATTGTTGCCTAAACTTGGTGGGCTGGTTTAATAGAACAGGACTACCTGACCTCCATTCATTACACCAGGACAAATTGCATGAAAAGTATCTGAGTAGTGGAGTTTGCATGTTTCCATGGGAATAAATAATGGGATATGAGAGGGCTCTTTGTTTTCACTTTTGTTGCAACTGTTGGCAGCAAGAAATGCCCATATCAGGTGAATGGCTGAATACACTGGATACTGCAAAGGTTATAGGCCCCAACAATAATTTAGTAGAAGTACTGAAGACTTGTGTTCTAGAAATTGTTGTGCTCCTAGCCAAGCTGTATCATTACAGCAACAACACATCATCGACCTGACAATATGGAAAATTGCCTAGGTATGACCTGTACATAGCAGGTCAAATTCAACCCGATCAATTACTGCCCATTACTCTGCTCTCCATCATCAGGCAACTAACAGGTGGAGTCATCAAAAGTGCTATCAAGCAGCACTTGCCTTGCAATAACCTGCTCACTGACCCTCAGTTTGGGTTCCACCAGGCCCATCAGCTCTGACATCATTACAGCCTCAGTTCAAACATGGACAAAAGAGCTGAATTCCAGAAGGGAGGTGAAAGTGACTGCCCCTGACATCAAAGTAGCAATTAACTTTGTGAGGCACCAAGGAGCCCTAGCAAAATGAGGTTTAATGGGAACTATGTGGGAGAGGAGATCTTTCTGTTATTTGGGGTCATATCTAGCAGAAAAGAAGATGGTTGTGATTGTTGGAGGTCAGTCATATCAGCTGTAGGATGTCTCTGCACGTGGTTCCTCAGGAAACTGTCCTAGGCCCAGTCACCTTTAGCCACTTCATCAATGACCTGCCCTCTGCCATAAGGTCAGAAATGGGGATGGTCACTGATGGTTGCGTCATGTTCAGCGCTGTTTATAACTCTTCGTACTGAACCAGTCCATGTTCAAATGTAACAAGACTTGGAAGATGCAAAGGTTTGATCTGATAAATTGCAAATAATATTTGACCCCAACAAGTGACAGACAAGACCATCTCCAGCAAGGGAGAATTTAACCATCGCCCTTTGACACACACTGACAGTGTTGACATCCTGGGAGATATCAGTGACCAGTAATCACACTGGACTAGCCAAATGAATACTATGGTGACAAGAGCAGGACAGAGCCTGGAATCTGCAGTGAGTACTCACCACCCAACTTTACAAAGCCATCATCAGCATGTGCAAGGCATAAATCAAGAGTGATTAAATATCACTTGCTTGAATGATTGCAGCTATAACACTCGAGAAGCTGACGTCATCCTGGACAAAGCAGTCAATGTTACCATCTACAAGAGCTGTTTAGACAGCACCTTCCAAACCTATGACCACTACCATCTCGAAAGACGAGGGCAGTACATACATGGGAATACCACCACCTGCAAGGATTTCCAAGCCACTCACTGCTTCATTATCATTGGGTCAAAATCCTACTCCTTTCCTAACAGCTGTGGTGTCCTTACACCAGATGGACTGCAGTGGTTTAAGAAGACAGCTGACTACAATCTCGTGAACGGCAACTAGAGATGGACAATAAATGCTGGACCAGTCAGCGACACCCACATCCCATGAATGAATAAAATAAATTACGAGGAGGATAAAAAATTCCCCTCAATTCCAAGAATTACATCACATGACCAGAATCCATTTATCTATATTATTCTGTGGGAGACATGGTGGCTCAGTGGTTAGCACTGCTGCCTCATAGCGCCAGGGACCTGGATTCGATTCCACCCTCTGGCAACTGTCTGTGTGGAGTTTGCACATTCTCCCCGTGTCTGCGTGGGTTTCTTCCGGGTGCTCCCAATTTTCTCCCACAGCCCAAAGATGTGTAGGTTAGGTGGATTAGTCATGGGAAATACAGAGTTATAGGGATGGGCTGGGTCTGGGCAGGATGCTGTTTGGATGGTCAGTGTGGACTCGATGGGCCGAATAGTCTGCTTCCACATTGTAGGGATTCTGTGATTAAAACAAGAAATACTTTGATATCAAGTTAGAATGATTTTTGTTTTGTAAGGAATGTAGAGTGTAGTTTTGTGGTCCTTCAAGCTATTAAGCAGATGTTGTTGCTCTGAATTCTTGTAACACATTGGAAGCACTGTGTGACCAGTATGTTCTTTGAAAGAGACAGATGAAACAACATTTTATTTTATATTTGTAACAGAGAGCACCAAACAAAAAAAGGGTAGATTCTATGAATTACAAGTAATTTTTGAACAATGTCTCAGATTTATTTTAACAACTTTCATGTCTATCGACTGTTGAGGCCTTTGGAAACATCTGTGTCCAATCCAGTATGGGTCTATCACATGCTTACGTGTTGTCTTACCTTTTATACAAAGGAGTTTAGAAAAAGACCATGCATGCTAATTGTTTCCATAGTTCCAGAGAAATCTCCTAGCAATAAAGACATAAAACATAAATAACTTGACATTAGAAGCCACCTTTTATTTGTTTAAATGAAATCTGACTCCATGCTTTGGCTTAGCGATCAATTAAAAGCTAATTTTTCCAAAGCACAAAAGCTGCCCATAGTGATTTCAGATGGGCACAAACAGTTCCACACAATTGTGCAACAAGAGCATTGTATGTTACATGGTATAATGCTCATTTTCATATTCAACAACATACTTTCCAGTTCAGCATGATCAAGATGTTTGCAGTTTTATGTTATAATAGTGCACTAATTTATTGTGAAGCAAACAAGTTAGTACACTTTGGGTGCGTTATCGAGTAATGGCAAAAAGTAAAATAAAAGTGGACCATTTCATAGTTGTCTACAGTGAGGGCTGGGATGGAATCGGTGCTAAGAATGTGGTTTGTTCTACTTATAGATTCACCCTCTGAGGAGCATTTCTTTTATCACCTTTTTATTTCCCACATCAGCCATTCTGTGACCTCTGAGTGAGGTCAGTACCTTTTTTACAATTGAGGTTTCCTTCAGGAACTAGATTGAGGTTGCCCAAATTTTACTTGTAGCAAAATTTTTTTCAGGCATCAAAGGGACGCATTATATTTTAATCACATTAGTTCAGGTCGAATTTAATTTGTGGTCTCAGTCGTAAATGTCATTCTGACGTGCATATGCATTCTTAAGACCACTAACTACTATAGGTTAATGGTTAATTAAAATACATCCAAAATACTAAGTTATAAACATATGCTTGAATAAAATGCATTAAAGTTCTAGACTTTACCTCTGATTTTAACCTGCTATAGGTTTCTTTATTCCTGTATCAAGCACATGCCAGAATGTTTGTTCCATATTTCTTAAAAGCTTAAGAATACAAATATTTTAGTATGCTCATGAATTTATTTCTCAAAGTTACAGAAGTACCGTGAGATAGTGATTGCATAACTTGGCATCAATAAAGGAATGTTCTGTAGAGTTGAATCCTAGGTACGTTACTTTGGAAATGAGAAAACTATCTCCCCATGTGGGCCCAAGTGTAAATTCAGGTCTGAGGAAGGGTCACTTGACCTGAAACGTTAACTCTGATTTCTCTACTCGGATGTTGCCAGACCTGCAGAGCTTTTCTAGCAATTTCTGTTTTTGTTTCTGATTTACAGCATCTGCAGTTCTTACAGTTTTAATTTAAATTCAGTTCAGTTTATCAAACATTTTAACATATTGTTGCAGCATTTAGGAATTATTTACATATGTCTTTTATGTACATCTGACATTTGAATTCTAGCATGAAGCTTGTTAAGCACTACTATCATTAGCAGACTAAGTCAAGTTCTGTTGTGATAGTTGTTCTATTGAAGGGATCACATACAGAACAACCCAAATTACTAATCCTTTTACATTAAAAAAACTGGCAATTCATTTAGCACTGCCAAGTTGTCTGAAGTTCTCAAAATCAGAAGCACACAAGGCTATGGGCCAAGTGCTGGAAAATGAGGTTAGTAAAGTTAGGTGGTTGTTTTATCTGGCGCAGACTTGATGGGCCAAAGGACCTTTCTCTGTGCTGTAGACATCTGACTCTGTAATTTTTGAATCAGCGTGAAGAATTGTTAGGAGACCTGTGGAAGTCAACTCCTCTCTAGTTTGACTTCATATGAAATATAATTTGTATGGTTGAACTATGATTTTAAAATATTCTGGGAGTTGGTTAGCTCTCTGGGATACTTGATAAATTTGAGCACAACTTATTTAATTGAAAGTAGGAATTCCCATCTAGACTCTGAGAAAGCAGGAATTTCTACCTCAGCATGTTTAAAGTCTCGTGGGTGTATGCAAACCTTTGTAGGATCAAAGTTTCTCCAAGCTGCAATGTCTGAGTTGTGGCCAGACATGATAAATATGTTTTTTCTATTGTAAGTTGTGATTTTTTAACTTTCAATAGGTATGGTACAACCTATTGTAGCTGTCAGTAGATATAACATAAGTTTTATCCCATTCCAGTGGATAAAACCTTTACTGGATCATTTTAGTTTTGAATGAACAAATATATTACGAGCACTGTACTAAGCTTTTTCCTAGAAAATGTTCAGGATAATTTTGCACTTTTTTTTTGCATTCTAAAATTGCCTGCAGAAAACACTGTTGATTTTATGTTCCATCCTCTCCCTCTCCTTTTAATTGCTGGTCATTTAAGTATTTCTCATTGCACTTGCCATATACATGGGTAATTGCATACACTGAGACCAAGAGAGAAGGGGTGAATCAGTTTCCGTCATTTACTTCAATTACTTACAACAAACATGTTATTTTTAGTACATAGTAATACCTTTCTCCAGTTTTAAGTCTAGTTAACTGATTTTTTTACTATACTAGTAAGTAGCTAATTACAAGTTTTTTGCTTTTGACTTAAAGAGCAGGTTTATTACCTGCTAAGCTGTAGAGAAAAGCAATAAAGGCTCAATTTCAAGTATGTGACAAATAGGAACAGGGCCACACAAAAGGGAACATTGTCCAATACAAAAGGAAAGTAAAGAAATATACAGAGATAATAAGAACTGTAAATGCTGTAGTCAGAGACAACACAGTGTGGAGCTGGAGGAACACAACACGCCAAGCAGCATCAGAAGAACAGGAAAGTTGATGTTCAGGACCCTTCTTCAGAAATGGGGAAGGGGAAGGGAGCTCAGAAATAAATAGAGAGGAGGGGTGGGGATGGGGAAGCTAGGTAGGATGGTGGAAGGGAGTGGTGGGGATTGGTCAGTGAGGTGGGGGAGAAATGGACAGGTTGTGTCAGCTCAGGGAGGCGTGGATGAGAGTGAGGGTTGGTCATGGGATTAGGCCGTGGGTGGGGAGATTTTTAAACTGGTAAATTTCAAGTTTAGGCCATTGGGCTGTAGGCTCCAAAGGTGGAATATGAGGTGCTGCTCCTCCAGTTTGCAGGTGGCGTCATTGTGACACTGAAGGAGGCCCAGGATATGTCACCTACGGAGTGGGAAGGGGAGTTAAAATGGTTGGCGACCAGAAGGTGGTGTCGTTTGTTGCGAACAGAGCGCAGATGCTCTACAAAACGGTCTCCGAGCTTCCGCTTGGTCTCACCGATGTAGAGGAAGCCACATCGGGAGCAGCAGATGCAGTAGACTACGTTGATGGATGTACAGGTGAACCTCTGTCTAATGTGGGAGGTTTTTTTTGTGCCTTGAATGGATGTGAGGGGGAGGTGTAGGGGCAGGGGCAGGTGTAGCATTTCCTGCGGTTGCAGGGGAAGGTGCCGGGGGTGGTGAGGTTAGTGGGGAGTGTGGAGTGGACGAGGGAGTCGTGGAGAGAGTGGTCCCTACAAAAGGCAGATGGGGTGGGGAGGGAAATATCTCTTTGGTTTTGGGTTGGATTGTAGGTGGTAGAAGTGGTGGAGAATGACACATTGGATACAGAGGTTAACTGGGGTGATATGTGAGGACAAGGGGGATTCTGTCTTTATTTTTCTTGGGGAGGATGGGATGTGAAGGCAGAGGTGCGGGAAATGCAAGAGATGTGGTTGCATTTTTGATCACCGGAGGGGGGGAGTTGCGGTCCTTGAACTGGAAGGATATCTGGGTTGTGCGGGAGTGGAACGTTCAGAGCTTGAAGCTAGATCAGGATTTTTGAGTAGCTGTTGATAAAACTGTTTTGAAAAAGGCTATGAATCTAAAATGCCAGCTAAAGTTCTTTTGACAAAAGTTATTTGAACCAAGATTTTAGTATTGTGCTGGAGTGTAAGTGATAATTATAGGTTTTACAATCTTAGTTTTTCAAAACGTGCTGACACAGCCTGTGAGCTTTGACATTTTGAGTTGCATCTCCTCACTGCTAGCTGGTTTTATATTGGAAGTACCATTGCACAAATTGAAATGGGAAATAACATTGCATCTTCGGCTGGCTTTAAAACATTATAAATTTGGACTGAATTTGATTCGTAGATACTAAAAGAAAAAGTGTAATTGCTGGAGATAAAATATGCTAACAGGCCATTCAACTTGAAAGGGAAAGTAATTCTTGATATTACGGATTTTGAAAGTTAACTTTTATCATTTCCTCTAAGTTGCTGATTGGCCTCATACAATTTTTTAAAAAAATTGGTTAGATTGACCTTCACAGCTTTGCAAATAGAACATCTAGCAATTATGTACTGTCTGATTCAAAGCATATGTTAATTGGGCTTTCCAGTTGCACTTCAGTATTGCAGTTGGTTATTAGGGTAAATAATAGTACGTGGCGTTAACCAGCAATTGTACAACAAATGGGAGTTGCACAGACCATGTACTTTTTTTTGGTCATGGATATTTCTAATCCAAAGGAAGTAACTATGTTAGTCTGGAACCAATTAACACAATTTTGAAGGCAGTTTTTCTTCTGAACAGCTTAGAATTCATTATATTGTTTTCCTAGTCTCGCAGTGTAGACAAGCAGCATGCAGTAATCAACTATGACACAGCTACAGATGAGCACCGGGTAAAGGATCTTGGAAGTCTGAATGGGGTATGTAGAAAAACAATAAAGCTTCTGTTTTATCCTGTCTATGCATGCATTCATGTTGCTAATACAGTTCACTGGGTTAGAAAAATGTTTCATTTAGCTAGATGGATGCGATGGCGCAGTTGTAATGTCACTGGACTCGTAATCCAGAAACCAAGGTTAATATTCGGGGAACATCAGTTTGAATTCTGCCATGATACGTGGTGAATGTTGAATTTTTAAAAAATCCCTGGAATTAAAAGCTAGTCTAATGGCAACCATGCAACTACTGTTTGTAGTAAAAAACCACGTGGTTCAGTCCTTGCCTCGTCTGACCTACCTGTGACTGCAGATCCATGACAATGTGATTGACTCTTTTAACTGTCCTTGGACAATTAGGATGGGCAGTAAGTTCTGGCTTAAGTAGCAACGCCATCATCCTATGGTAATTTTTTTAAAAAAATTGTATTTCTAAAAGCATATACTGTTAATTCAGAAACCACCATAATATGATTTTTATTTAACATGTAAAAAATGTAATTTTAGAAAAGAAATTATTAATAAATGTTTTACATCGTTCTTTATTTTGATTAACTGAGTAGGTTGCAAGTGGCTTATTTTTGAATGTAACACCTTTGAATTTAAACAGTTATGTGTCTCTGCATTCTATTCCTGCAGACATTTGTGAATGATGTGAGGATTCCTGACCAGATGTACATAACTCTAAAAGTGAAAGACAGTATTCGTTTTGGATATGATATCCTTTCATTTTAATCTCATTGATCTGTCTGAAGCCTTTGCTTATAATTATTGTATGTCCTTTTAATGTTTATAAATCAACCCTCTGTTCAAAGATGGAAGTGGAACAAGAAAAATAACGATATAAAATGTCATTTAATGGAGAAAAGTTTTAGTATTTCATATTAGGTATCATTCTTTTTTGTGGAGTTTATTGATCTGTACAGTGTGTTAAGATTATTGTAGGGCATTCTTGCATTCAGTTCTACACACAAAACATACTTGGATTTATTGCATTTTTTTGGGCTTATTGTTTCCAATTTCATAATGTCTTAAACATGTTGGTAATTTTACAATATCTAATCTGGAAGCACTATATTTATGCAAGTAGCATGTAACTAAGTATCTGACAGGCAAATCTCATGATTATTTTGCCAGTGGAATTTTCTTGATTGTTACTGTCAATGCCATTCATTTCAGACTTGTTCTGTTTTCTGTTTGCAATGATAACTACAAAACTTAAACAATTGCAATGATTGAAAAAGGCTGATTCTGCCAGAAAAATCTAGAAAACCTTGGAAATTCTGCCCTCCTGTTTACAAGATGCAAAAACTAAAGGTGAACCATGTTCTCTTCATTGCACCATTTTGGTCACAAAAGTATTGGCTGACGTTAAAACAGTACTGAGTAAGAATATCAATGAAATTGTCAATCTAGTGCTTGGATACAATAAACATGCAAATAAGGTGTATAATCAGATGACATGCAAATTAAAGAGGTCTGTAACCCAGTGCAAGGGATTGCTCAGACTCAATGGAGTCACTAAAATAAACATAAAGAACTATGGATGCTGAAAATCTGAAACAAAAACAGAAATTGTTGGAGGTCCTTCTTGGGGAAGAGTCATCAGACTCGAAGCCGTTGACTCTGTTTTTCTGCCTACAGATACTGCCAAATCTGCTGAGTTTCTCCAGCACTCTGTTCTTGTCTGTGGAGCCACAAGTTTTCTTTTTATACAGAAGCTAGCAAACAGATTTTTTAAAAATATTATAACCTTATGTTTATGAAAGAAGCTTGGAATGTTTGCCTTTTTGAAGACTTTCAGGTGAGTAATTGAAGTCTTCAAACTTTTGATGGGAAATAACATGAGGAAATACACTCACAATGCAGAAGGGTTCATTTGCTCATGTTGCAAATGCTGGTGACAATTAGAGGTTTGTAGGAACAGTAAGCTATTTTTGAAAACTGCTATTCATCTTACTGAAATGTTAGTGAGGTTTTGCATTTCAAATGTCAATGCATATGATTTGTGTGGATTCAGGAAGCAATAAGGAAATGTATTTCATGTGATTGAACTCTAGTGATGTTAGATAATATTGGTTCACAGGAAGTGATAAAAGTCCAGTGATGAAATTTATTTGAATAAATATTTTTTCAAGAGGAGCCTGATCAGAATCATATCACTGCAATATAGTGTTCCAGATGCGATCTCAGTTAAGTTACTTAAAAATGCAGTAAAATATTATATATTCTTTTGGATTTGCATCTAAACTGATTTCGCCACCTATGTTTGTTTGTAGATCTACAAGTTCATGTCTTAGCTTTACAGTTTGTTTATCATTTCTCTGGCTCAGAAAGAATGTGAAATAATTTGGCATAATGAACTACAAAAACATTTATTCTTTCACAACTCCTGTCAATAGGGATTTTTTTTGTCTGCTCAATGCAATCATTTTAGATTAATTTCAGAAATTAATTTTCTGTAAGAAAAAGCATTCTGCTAAAATGTCGTCATTTTGAATTTCTGGAAAATTTCAATGCTTTAAAATGAATTAAAGAAAAGCTCATTAGCGATAATGGCACATATTCATCAAGCATATTGCACTTTTTTTTATATGTCTCTTGGTCCATTCTCCTTTTCTTCTCTTTATCTCTATCATTGTACATTGTTATCTGTAATTTGCCCTATTTCTTTATCTGTCTTTCGCACTTTTATTATTGAACTTTCTTTGGCAAAAAAGGTAAATCATTGCACTTACATAACAAATTCAAGGTTTCAGAAGTGATACTGACATCACTATGCTGTTATCATATTGATGTGTGATACAAGTGTCAGTAGTGAGTGTAACTGTAATTAATGTCAGTTGCTAACTGCAGGGATTTATGGCCCATTGTCACTTTCTATTATTTTGCCATGGAAGCAGGAAGATGAGCCTTCTAGAACTATTATACCGTTGGTTGGGAGAATAGTCATATCCACGTTACAGGTATACGTTTACATTTACATTGACATTTACATATATACGTTTCAAAGCGCGCAGTGTTGAATTGACTGAAAAGGGACTTCAGATTGGGGAGTGTGCTTGTCTAATAAATTCTTGGCTATTAGGAGCTCTGTTTAACCAGTTTAATGTTTTTTTTTGTTGAGGCTATTACTGATATGTTTACATTATTTTGCTTTCTTAACAAAATCTTCAAATCCTAATATGTATATATTGGAAAAAAGTGTGCACACAGTTCCTGAAGAGGCCCTAAAGGTAAGTGGAGCTCAGTTATCATTAATTTTCGGAAAATTGTTGGAAACGCAGCCTCACCTTGTGTTTTGTTATGCTTTGTCAGCATGAAAAATACACCAGTCAGTTTCAAATATGTATGAAAGCTGCAGAAGATAAGAAGATTGAGCAGTCTGACATGGGCCTCGATCAGTCAAGTACAAAATTAGAGTCCCACAGACAAAATTTTGAAAAGGTTGAAAAGAAAGGAACTACAGGTATTTGATTATGTTTTGATAATATATTGTAATTGTGGCTTTGTAATACTATATAATGGTTGGTGGTGCAGGAAAACTACATGTATTAGCTCCAACATTATTTAGTGGGTCACAATGTTCTGTCTGAAAACCCATTGAGAAGGATATCAGGCTTTGTCAATGGACATTCAGTTTTAAGAGTCAAAATGTGCCTAATATGCCTATAAGTGGAATGTAATCATTATTTATAATGTTAAAGGGCCTGTCATATAACACTGGCTATGAAACCAGCCCTGAAATTGTAGTTAGATCTTCAAAGTTAATGGATGTGTCACCATGTGGCTGCGTTACTAATTCACTGGGTGGCAGTGCTGGACAGAGTTTTGTTTAACTCTCGATGGCTTTAAGAATGCAGCCTCTTTAAACTTCTATACATTCTAAAAATGAGGAAAGAGTGAACGCCAGCATGCAATATGTCCCCAATTTTCCATTCCTAAAGTTCTTTTTTGTGTTTCTCTGCTGTAGAATCACCCCATTTGACCCAGTTCAACCCTCCCACCACAACTAATTCCCTCTACAAACACTTCCATTCTTGTGTTTTGCACTATAAGTAATACCTTAACTAGAGTAACAATAGTATCAAGACTCCTCAGTCATGACGAAATGAAATATGTACATTTTTTTCATGTTGCTTTTGTAATTTTGATGTAATGTGTTCAACCATTTTGCATTTACAGATTTTGCACATTCATTCATATTAGCATTGATGCAATGTAAATTGGAAAATATAACATTCAAAGTCAATCCATGTTCAGAATCTCTTCTACTGGGAACAATGTTGTACCATAAGTTGGGTGTAAGCAACAGTCTTGTTCACGGACTGTGCTCTGCATTATGTGTCTCTGTGATGTATATGATATCCCATTTATATTGCAGCTGTATTTGAATGGAGAGAACATTTTAGTCTTAATCAGACTGAACATTTGAGTGAATCTGTAGTTGCCAAACATCAGTTTTAACATTGACCTTCTTCAATACCAGGAAACAGTGGCCAGAATAATTTCTGAGCAACTGGTCCACAGTTGTTCTGCTGCCAGTGTAATCTCATCATAGCAAAACCAGTTCCTCAGTGTAAACAAAAGCTGTACCATGTTTTCTTTTCTTTGAATGGTCTCTGCTTTGGTGTTTTCAGGAGAGTTTCATAAATCACGGATCAATCTTGATCTTCTATTGACAAAAATTCATTTAATTCGAAAAGGCAAACATTGGCATATACCAATAATTTTATTTCATTTTCATTGCTTGAATTGAAGATATCCATTCACTATTACTTCGAATGATTTATTTAATTAAATGCCATATTTGCATGCATTGTTTCTTGTTTCCTGCTTCGTGTACACCAAAAGTATATGAAGGGTTCGTTAAATGTATAAGTTATCAATAATTTCCATAGATAATATTTTTTCTGAGCTATAATAAATGGAAAACCTATGTTTTTCAAAATTAATCTTCTACCTGGGTGTCATAAAGGCCACCTTTATGTTAAAAGTGGTCATTGACATTGGGCCTTCTGTGGAAAGGAATATCTGGTTCCTAAATATTTTTTTATCTATTCACTGACAGCATTGCAAGGAATGCAGTAAGACTTGGGGAAAAAATATGTCTGACTAAATAATACTTGAAAAAGCAGATCAGAGAGCTTAATTATCTGGGGTTTATAATGTCCTTGCTGCTGGGGACTGTAGAACACATCCTAAGATTAGAGTATGAAGGCAGCACTGTTCTGACTGTTGGTTTTAATTTAACATGTAGGAGTGTGATTCGGAGTTGCAGAACTAGGCATTCTGACAAAACCAATAGTTAAACCTTCCCTCCTACACGAGATACTTATGTTTTACACTGAGGCAGTAAAATTAACAAAATAACTTTGACCTTGTACCTATTTGACCAGTTTTAACTCTCTGGAATATTCTTCCTGTTAGATTTTAGATCACTCAAAAATATTTTTGATTTTGATTAATTTTTGCTGTCTTATGCCTCACCTAGTGCATGTTATAAATGTGAAGCGATAGCACTAAATATTGGCCATTGTTCCTTGACCTTTTCTCACTTCCCATAATGTTGCTAGTCATTTTTCAAAATGTCACATTAAAACATAGCAACTGCAGTATTGGAAATGTGAAATCAAAGCAGAAAATTTTGGAAAACACTCCAGGTATACAGCATCTGTGTGGAGAAGAGTTATGTTTCAGGTTCTCTGAGTCAGTGTCAGCTTGGGGGAAAACTATAGAAAATGTAGCCTCACAAAATTAACATTTCTACAAATAGTTTGGTGCAACACAGTCTTTATAAAACTGTCACTCTGCAAGGGACCCTGATGAGCAAGTACTTTCTCAGATAATGAAAACTTGTTTGCCACAGAATTTTTGAGTCAGTTCACTGGCATATTTTCAGTATAAGGTACTAATGTTATCTGGAGCAGAGTATTATTATAAATTAGTCAAAACTCCAACCTCCATGAAGAGTGATGCCAAGGTAATGTTTTTATCCTCTCCCTAACATTAAAAAGGAATGTTTTTGCCCAGGATTTTAAAATCAGAAAATCGGAGTAGAAATGCTGAAGATACTAGATCAGAGGTGGGAACTAAATATTCAGGGATATTTAAGGGTGGTGCCATAGCATTGTTGGTACGTGATGGAATAAGTATGCTAGCAAGGAATAATCTCGGATTGAAAAACACAGAATCCATGTAAATTGAGGTAAGAAATAAAAATTGAAAGAAGTCACCAGTAGGTGTAGTCTGTAGGCCCCCTGACAGTAGCTATATGCTGAGGCAGAAAAAAAAACAGGAGATAATGATGGCAGCAACCACGGCAGTACATTAATCATGCATGACTTAATCGTCATGTAGATTGGGATAGTCAGATCGACAGAGGAAGCTCTGAGGAAAAATTCGTAAGAATGTATTTGGGACGGTTTCCGAGAGCAATATGTTGTGAATTTAACAAGGAATCAGACAGTTTTTGGATTTGGTGGTTCTTAATGAGGCAGGTTTAATAAATTCAGAGTAAAAGAAATTCCAAGGAAACAGTGACCATAACATGGTAGAATTTAACATTCAATTTGAAAAGGACAAACTTGGGTCAGAAACCACTGCTAAACTTTAACAAGGGTAATTACAAAGAAATGTAGACAAAGCTAGCTGGAATGGACTGGGAAAGGAATTAAGGAACAAAGATGGTTGAGGAATAATCACTTACATTCAAGAAAATAGATCATGGTTTACAGCAAAGACATATTCCAATGAGAAAGAAGGATTATCGGAAGGGGATAAACCTATCATGGATAACCAGAGAAGTTAAGGTTGGCATCAGACTGAAGAAAACAAAACATACAATCTGGTAAAGATTAGTGGTAAGACAGAGGATTGGGAAAAATTTAAAAACTAACAGAAGATGACCATAAAAATACTAAAGGGGGAGATGGTAAACTTTGAGGGTAAATGTTCAAGTAATATCAAAATGGACAGCAAAAGCTTCTTTAAATATATAAAAAAGGAAGAGAGAAGCCAAAGTGACTGTAGACTTCTTAGAGAATGAAGTTGGGAAATGTAGAAATGGCAGAGGATTCGAACAAGCACTTTGTCTTCTTATTAGAAGGCACTAATAGCATTCCGAAATTACTAAATAATCCAGCAGTAAAATAAGGAAAGGAAATACATGTAATAACTATGACTAGAAAAAATATGTACTTGGGAAACTAATGGGGGTAAATGATAAGTCCCTTGGACCTAATGGGATGCATCCTAGGATGTTAAAAGAAGTAGCTATAGAGATAGTGAATGCGCTGGTGGTAATTTTCCAAGAATCCTTAGGTTCTGGCAAAGTCCTAAAGGATTAGAAAACAACCAATGTAACACCATTATTTGAAAATGAAAGCAGCCAAGAAAAAAAGCTAATTGGCTCATAGTTAACTTAATGTCTGTTATTGGGAACATGTTAGACTCGATTTTAAAGGATGTAAAGGCACAGCATTTAGAAATACATAACAAGATGGCTTCATGAAGGGGAAGTCATGCGTGACAAATTAATTGGAATTCTTTGAGGAGGTAAGAAGCAGGATAGATATAGGGGAACATATTTGGATTTTCAGAAGGCATTTGATAAGATGTCACACATTAGGCTACTTAATAAGATGAGCCCATGTTGTTGGAGGTATTGTATTAGCATGGATCGAGGATTGGCTAATTAATAGAAGCCAGAGGCGGGATATAAAGAGTTTACACAGATATTGATATGTTAAGGGGACAGAAATTTGGCAGATGGAATATAATGTGGGAAAATGTGAGTTTATGAACTTTGGAAGGAAGAATAGAGGAGCTGAATATTATTTAAATGGAGAAAGACTGCAGAAAGCTACAAAGCAGAGGGACTTGGGAGTCCTTGCTCATGAATTTTGAGGATTAATAGGGAAGGCAATTTATTTTGAAAGGGAAAATAGTACAAAATAAGCAAGTTTTGCGAACATTGCATAAAATTACTAGTCAGACCATAGCAGGAATACTGCAAACAGGTTTTATCCCTTTTACCTAAAGGAACAGATACTGACACTGAAGGCCGTTCAGAGAAGGTTTACTAGGATTGTACCCCATATGGAGGGACTGTCTTGTAAGGAGAAGTTGAGAAGGTTAGGTGTGTGCTACTTGGAATTCAGAAGAATGAGAGGTAACCTTATTGAAACAGACAAGATTCTTAGTGGACTTAGCAAGGCAGATACAGAAAGGTTGCTTCTACTTGTGCAAGTGTGTTTGACCCAAGTGCATAATCTCAGATAAAGGAGTTGCACGTTTAAAACAGGAGGAGAATTTTTTTTCTCGGAGGGTAATAAATCCATGGAATTCTATACTGCAGACAGCTATTGAGGCTATGTCATTTAAAGATCTCAAGGCTGAAATAGCCAGATTTCTAATCAGTAAAGGAATTGAGAGTTATAGAGAAAAGGCAGGAAAATGGAGTTGAGAATCATCAGATCAGCCATAATGTCATTTAAATGGTTAGATTCAGTTGACTCTCTGGTCTATTTTGCTGCTGCATCTTCCACTCAGTAAGTCAGAAGGCAAGTGGGGATGGCCACAGAGCTGACATTTAAGGTCAACAGTCTTTTGTTTGAATTAGGATCAAGTGTTCTGTCTAGAAAAGGTCAGTGCAAGCTAGAATCAGATGTAAAAAGTGCCAGCTTCTGAGGCTTACTCAATGTAAATCGTTTGAAATCTTGCCTACGAATCAGCAGGTTAGCTGCTCAAGTTTTACTCCAGGGTGTGAGCTTTCAAACTTGTGTGGCACTCCTTAGTATCATAACATCAGAGGTGCTGTCTTTCACTTGAGATGTTAAACCAGGGCCCTTTACACCTTCTCAGATGGATGTAAGAGATTCCTTGGCACGATTCTGAAGAAGGTCAAGAGATATTCCCATTGTCTTGGCCGATATATTTATCTCTTAATTAACATCACAAAACAGATTTATGCTACGTTGCTATTTGTGGGACCTTACTATGTGTAAATTGGCAAGCTGTCTTTATTTTCCAAATATGTCTGTTATAGAGTCATAGAGTCCTACAGCACAGAGACAGATCCTTCACCCCAAACTGATCCATGCCAACCAAAATGTCTATCCACGCTAACCACATTTCCCTGCACTTGGCCCATATCCTTCTGAACTTTCCTATCCATGTATTATTCATCCAAATGCCTTTTAAATGTTGTTAATGTACCTGCCTCAACCACTTTCACTGACAGCTTATTCCATATGTGTACTACCCTCTATTTAAAAATATTGCCCGTCAGGTTCCCTCTTACGTTAAACTGATGCCCTCTAGTCCTCGATTTCCCCAACCCTGGGAAAAAGACTGAGTGCACTCACCCTATCCACGCCTCTCATGATCTTAATATACTTTTACAAGATCCCCCCTCAGTCTACTATGGTCTAAAGAAAAATGTCCTAGCTTGTCCAACCTCTCCCTGCAACTCAGTCCTCTGAGTCTTGGCAACGTCCTTACACATTTCTTATGAACTCTTTCCAGTTTAATAACATCCTTCCTATAGCAAGGTGACCAAAACTGAACACAGTACTCCAAGTGTGACCTCACCAACGTCCAGTACAACTACAACGTAACTGCCCAACTTCTACACTCAGTGCCATGACTGATGAAGGCCAGTATGCCAAAAGCCTTTTTCACTGCTTTGTCAACTGTGGCTCCACTTTCAGAGAACCGTGCAGCTGAACACCAAAGTCCCTTTGTTCAATTACACTCCTTAAGGCCCTACCATTCACCATGAAACTCCTACCATGATTTGACTTTCCAAAATGCAACACTTATCTAGATTAAACTCCATATGCCATGTATTGGCCCACTTGCCCAGCTGATCAGGATCCTGCTGCAATTTCTGTTCACCTTCCTCTTTGTCCACGATACCACCTATTTTAGTGTCATCTGCAAACTTACTAATCATGCCTTGTACATTCTCATCCAAATCATTGATACAGGTAACGAGCAGCAATGGGCCCAGCACTGACCCCTGAGGCACACCACTAGTCATAAGCCTCCAGTCCGACAAGCATCCTTCCATTATTACCCTCTGCTTCTTAACATCAAGCTAATTGTGTATCCAATTTGCCAGCTCTCCCTGGATTCCACGTGATCTAACCTTCCAGAGCAGCCTACCATGCAGGACCTTATCAAAGGCCTTGCTGAAAGCCATGTAGACTATGCCTACTGCCCTGCCCTCATCAACCTTTCTGGTCACTTCATCAAAGAACTCTAACAAATTTGAGAGCTATGATCTCCCACGCATGAAGCCATGCTGACTACTCCTTATCAAATCCTGTCTTTCCAAATGCATGTATATCTTATCCCTCAGAATCTTCTCAAATAACTTACCTACCACAGATGTTAGGCTTACCTGTCTATAGTTGCTAAGTTTATCTTTGCAGCCCTTCTTGAATAAGGGCACAACATTCGCTATCTGCCAGTTTTCCGGAACCTCACCCATAGCTCACGATGATGCAAAATATCAGCCAGGGTCCCTGCAATTTTTTCTGTAGCCTCTTGCAGTATTCTTGGATATATCTGGTCAGGACAAGGAGATATATCCACCTTCATAGGTTCTAAAATGTCCAACATCACATCTACTGTATTTACTGTTACTTATTTTTAATACATATTTATGAAACATCCACCACATTACCTTCACCAGTCCTCTCAGTTTCTTCATCAAGGGACTAAATTAAGTTAGTCAAGCACAATTTGCCAACAACAAATCTGTGCTAACTGTCCCTTGCTAATCTATGTTTCTCCAAATCAGAATTCATTTTGCTGTTTACTGTGGTCTCTAGTAGTTTTCATATCACTGAATGACTTATAACTACCAAATTTCTCTTTTTTTTATTAGAGTGTATGATTTGCAAACCTCCAGTATATTAGCACCACATAGATATCCAAGATGAATTGAAAGGCTGTATACGAGCTTAATCGATCAGTGTCCTCCACCTGTACATCCTTAACCATAATAATCTAATTTAACAGACTCCTGTCTCTAAATTGAAATGTTAGAGTGAACAATATTTCACAACAAAGGTAAAGGGAGAAGGATTTTTTCCATATTTGTTGTATTGTATCAGAATACAAGATGATCCTTTTCTTGGAATTTACAAGTAGACTTTTTGTGCAAGCATTTCTTTTGTAAAGCAATCCAGCAATGGTCATATCTGCCATTTGATCTTGGAGATTGCTTTGCTTTGTTTTTCTTTCTGGGATCTCTTTTACACTAGCAAAGTCAGTTCTCAATCTTTGTTTGCTGAACATATGTTACTCTGCACGGAAGGATTTAATTATGTAACATCAATTGACTATTCTCAGAATGTCCCTTGTATAAAATATTCCTTAAAATATTTGACAAGTAAAGCCCCATATCTATTGCTTTTACAAGAGCCAATGTTTCCACTGCTAAAGTAGTTTTAGTGAACTTTTCTCATTTCTTTAGTTTCCCAGGCCAAGAATTAACATTTTCCATTTTCACCCACCAAGAATATTATAAAAACATGCTTACTATTCCAGATGTTTGGTGCGAGAAATGCCACTAAAATGATTAATTTCATGTTCTTCAGGTGAACCCAGTGCTGGAAATTGAGTGCATATTTATCCATGCTTTTTTAAAAAAATGTTTGATTGGCCATTTTCAACTGTAGTGTGTTCAATCATTTTACTTCCTTCCATTGCTTTCAGACAAGATCAAATGCGAGTTCTAATGTATGGCCAACTCAGTTATACCGTCATTGAGACTTAGAGACATACAGCATGGAAACAGGCCCTTTGGTCCAACTCATCCAACCAGATATCCTAGATAATTGTAGTCCCATTTGCCAGCATTTGGCCCATATTCCTATTCATATACCCAACCAGATGCCTTTTAAATGTTGTAATTGAAGCAGCCTCCACCACTTCCTCAGGCAGCTTACTCCATACAAGCACCACCCACTGCGTGAAAAAGTTGCCCCTTATGTCCCTTCTAAATCTTTCCTCTCTCACCTTAAACCTATGCCCTCTAGTTTTTGACTCCCCCACCCCAGGGAAAAGACCTTGTCTATTTACCCTATCCATGCCCCTCATGATTTTATAAACTTCTATAAGGTCACCCCTCAGCCTTCGACATTCCAGGGAAAATAGCCCCAGCCTATTCAGCCTCTCCCTATAGCTTAAACCCTCCAACCCTGGCAACATCCTTGTAAATCTTTTCTGAATCCTTTCAAATTTCACAGTATCCTTTCTATAGCTGGGAGACCAGAATTGCACACAGTATCCCTAACCAATGTCCTGTACAGCTGGAATGTGACCTTGCAACTCAATGCACTCTTCGATAATGATAAGCATCCTAAATGCCTTCACTATCCGATGTACCTGCGAATCCACTTTCAAGGAACTATGAACCTGCACTCCAAGGTCTCTTTGTTCAGCAACACTCTCCGGCACCTTCCCATTAAGTGTATAAGTCCTGCCCTGATTTGCCTTTCCAAGATGCAGCTCCTCACATTTATCTAAATTAAACTCCATCTGCCGCACCTCAGCCCATTGGCCCATCTGATCAAGATCCCGTTGTACTCTAAGGTAACCTTCTTTGCTGTCCATTACACCTCCAATTTTAGTGTTATCTGCAAACTTACTACCCATACATTTTATGTTCACATCCAAAGCATTTATATAAATGACAATAAGCACCAGACCCAGCACCGAACCTTGTGGCACATCACTGGTCACAGGCCTCCAGTCTGAAAAGCAACTGTCCACCAGCACCCTTTCACCTTTGAGCCAGTTCGGTATCCTTGTCTAATCATCTTAACTGCTCTATTTCTTCTTTACATGTAAGATCATCGTTGTATAATGATCTAGTGTGATTGATCAGGATGTGTTAACGTCTTCTAAAAAAGTTTGTTAATTCAAGGTTACTATAGACTTATTCTGCTCAATCGGGGATAGCAAGACCAGCAGATGCTGGAGCCAGAGTCATTACAGTGTGGTGCTGGAGGAACACCTCTGGCACCACCTCTTACTGCCCCCTTGATTATGACCCTACCCTTGAGCACCAGACCATCAATAACCTCATCAGCTCAGGTTCCAACCTCATTGTTCTCCAACCCTGCACCGCTTGTTTCTACCTCCTTCCAAAAATCCACAAACCTGACTGCCCCGGTCGACCCATTGTCCCTGCCAGCTCTTGCCCCGCTGAGCTCATCTCCGCTTACCTCAACTCTGTCTTTTCCACTCTGGCCCACGAACTCCCCACCTACGTTTGGGACACTACCCATGCCCTCCACCTCCTCCAAGACTTTCAATTCCCTGGCCCCCAACACCTCATCTTCACTATGGACATCCAGTCCCTGTAACACCTGTATCCCCCATGCAGATGGTCTAAAAGCCCTCCGCTTTTTCCTCTCCCGCAGGCCCAACCAGTCCCCCTCCACCAACACCCTCATCTGCCTGACGAAACTTGTCCTTAGACCCCTGACTTTCCTACTCCTGTGATGCTGCCTGACCTGCTGTGTTCCTCCAGCTCCACACTACTTATTCTGCATAATGCTCTGAACCTATATATTTAAAGGCTCCGGAAACCAGGCATCCAGTCATTTTCCACCCTGGCCCAGGAACTCCCCGCCTATGTTCGGGACACTACCTCTGCCCTCCATCTCCTCCAAGACTTTCAATTCCCCGGCCGAAACATCAGCCTTCCTGCTCCTCTGATGCTGCTTGGCCTGCTGTGTTCATCCAACTCTACACCTGGTTATCCAGTCATTAGTCTTCATTTAGTCTTATGCTTAACAAATTCTTCAAATTCCACAGAACTATTCACCACCATGTATCTCAAAGATGCCTGACCATTTTCCTTTTCAATAGCTGCAGAACATTGCTGGATCTACTCCCCATTGAGCGCAGTCTACTTTTAGTAAGGGGGTATCATATCCTCCATGTATTGTTCAATCTATAAATGGATTTGTTTAATTTCCACAGCTTCCCTCTGTAACGCCTGCCTCTAGGTGGTTTTACAAACACCTCTCTCCGAAATTTTCTCCATGCAACGATGCAGCTTTTGTACGAATCAATGTAAATTTCTACTCACCTGGCCTGGGCTGGGCCGGGCTGGGGATTGAGGGTACATCAGGGCCCACAAACAGCCATGGGCTTGAGATGAGGGGAAAGGTGGACCTGAGCCAGCAGCAGCCCCAGGACCCAGGGTTTCAGTCCCTGGCCCTGCCCGCAAACGTGCAGTTACCAGAACAAAGAAAACTCTGGATTATTTTTTCTTGCCACGGGGATGCCCACACCACTATTTCAATCTCCAAACTCACTCATTGAATCTCACATTTCATTTTGATCCTTCAAGCCCTACCTGGCAGAACATTTTCCTCTGTGCATCTATACGATGAGGTTGGCTGTCTCTGCCTAGCACTTGAGAGTCGACATGTATGTTCCCCTCAACTATCAAAAACTTTTGTTTTGTCTTTTTAAAAATATTTTCTTCTAATTTATGGCAGCAACCGAACATTCCTGATCGTAAGGACTTCTACTTCTAGTGATGTTTCTAGATTGTCCAGCAAAATCTTAATCTGTTGCATAATCTGATCAAGCTACTGCCTCAGTTTGCACTTTGATATCATTCTGGACTGTTATGACACAATCTCTTCCTACCATAAAAATTCTGTTGTTACTTGATCAGTTGCTAGTGCTAGAGTCAATCCAGATACAATGAAAACTTGCACTATGTTTTCTTACTTTTGAACCTTTCACCCCATTTTACCAATACCTAAGTCTTGCTTGCTGTCTGCCATTTTATGGATTCTGTGTCTGATACTACCTCTGTCACTAACACCTGAAGAAGGACTGAGGCTCTGAAAGCTTGTATTTTCAAATAAACCTGTTGGACTATAACCTGGTGTCATGTGATTTCTGACCTCTGCCATCTTAGACATTCAACTAATATTTTCATTGCTGTCCGTACAGTAGTCACATCCCTCCATTCACTAGCTACTACTTGTATATATGTCATCTGTGTATCTGATCTAAATACACATGATAGCCCTATACTGTGCCTCTTTCTCTCTATGCTGTTAACACCTCTTAGAATTCTGAATAGGAATGTCAGGATTTGTCATGAGGAAGCAATTATGCTCTTATTGGGTAAACTGCAAATTCACTGAATTTTTCAAGAACAATTGTTTTACTATATTCCAGGTGCAGTTTGTATGTATCTTAAGACAAGCTTGTTCAGCAAGTATATGTCTCTCACTGGAGACATCGATAGGAAATGGCTTATTCTGGCAATTTTGCATAGAATCACCATTATTTTTTAGTGACCTTGATATATTGTTATCCCTGGCTGTGAAACAAGTAAAACATTCATACTTCCTCACATTATTGGATCAAGTAACATTTTAACCTGTTCCATACACCATTGAGGCTGAACCATTATCTAATGCAGTGCAATTAGTTGAATATGGGATTAAAGTGTTAATTAATCAAACTAAAGCTTCTGTGATCAGTTCTATTTCCTCAAACTGAGGAAAATTGTGTAACATGCATTTTTCAATACTGTACTGTTCAGCTTTTGGCTGTTCATTTCATTATGATATTTTGAGTCATATCTGAAGCACTGGTTAACTGTTCCCTGGGCATTCCTGAGTATGACTCAACGAATCCTGTTACCTGGTATGATATCTGTATCTACTAAAAATGGCTTTGTCCTCATTCCCTCTGTTTGTAACACATCTGGTGGTACTGATGCCAGCATCCAGTAGCTGATTTCAAAAGGTTGCAATCATTGAGCCCTCCATCCTTTGTGCCACTGTGTAATGTCCCATTTATACCACAACACCTTCTGGAAGTGACTGCCTCCCCTTGTTTTTTGTTTAAAGCAGTGGGTAGTTGATGCAACAAGAGTATCTTTTTCTGAGAACTACATGCTTGTTTAGACTATAGTCCTATCTGTATGTAGCAGCACAACAAAATCCAGCAACTTGCGTATGAGCACTGTTTGTAGAATCTGCAATCTTTTATATCGTCTGTTAAAGTCCGTGTTATGTTCCTCTGTACAATGACCGTTCAAGTTGCTCTCTATCTGTGCTCAAGTTACTTGATCATTCAATACTATCTGTCTATTTATTCTTAACAATAATAAAACTAACAACCACAGCCTCACTTTCAAACAATGTGGACTGCTGCAATCCACCATTTCTTGGATGTTGTTGCTATTTCTCATCTCCTTCCAGTTGCTACCCTCTTTCCCCTTCGCCTGTACCTTCCCCTAGCCACTACTTTTTCCAGAGCAGGCTCAGTGGAAATTAAACTCATTATCGGGTGTACCTTGGACCTTACCATTTGGATTCCCAGGTATTTCCTTTGCAGATGTGCTCAAATTTCTAGGCAATTTTATCAGACATAGAAATTGCCAAAAATGCACAAGAGCTTTTTCAGAAAAATGCTAACCTGTTTCTCTTTATGCTGAGTGTACCTGATTTGAAAAGATTGATTAGCTTTTCACTCTTTGCAATTTTGTCTCTTTTGGAATATAAATTATCCCATGGAACTTGTAACATTCATCAGATTCCAGGAGATCAAGAAGGACCTCTATAACTTTGTCCCTCAATTATATCATAAATTGTAAAACTGCATTTTAAAATTGTGGTCCCTTTTGTTTCTGTGGGATAGCAGACTGATCATTTGGTTTATTGATAATATAGCATGTAGCCAGCACATAGAAAACTAGAAATTGGAGCAGACAGATTGCGATTGTGCAAGCAGGCCTGGGAGTTTATTTTACCAGTACTTTATGCCTGCATTCTTGCATCATAACGTTACTTTGTGCCAGTATACAGATGAGCAACACATACCCAGTAGTCCAATTAAGGAGGTATCTAATCCACATCACAAGACTCACCCAACTTTGTGTCGTCAGATGATGTTTTCATTACAAATGACCTTTTCTTTCATTATATTAGCATGCTGATCTGACATTCCTTAAAGCTAAATTAGCCCAGAGGTAGTGACCCCTTGTGGGTATGATGCTAATTCTTGTCAAATCAAAGCATTTTGTGTCTTTTATCAGCTTTGTTTGAGACTCTATTTGTAAATCTTTGCTTATTACAGGAGGGAAATATAAAGAGACGTATCATGTTTGGCTGTCATTAGTGAATTTTGAGTTAAAAAAGCAATTGCTTGCTCATATAATCAGTTCAAATATTCAAATGAAAATTGGGAAAGTGAAAGGTTTATTCAGTTTTAATTTAGAATAAGCTCTTATGATTTCTTGTTTTGTGAACACTAGTACATTTTGCTTATGTGCTTTTGTTTGTTTTATTTGCCTTAGACAGTGCCACGTTTAGACCCACGCCTCTATATGGCCAACCATCATGGTGGGGCGATGATGACATGGATAACAAAGGAGAAAGAGATGAACCCAAGAAAGCAGAAGATCCCAGCAATGGTATTTGACAGCTTATAAAATTAAGTCAAATTAACTTGTAACCTTCAGTTCTGCAAAATTGCATCTGATTACTGAGAATCTGTTCAGCAAATGTTCATCATTTTAAAGTTGAGATTGCTGTCAGTTTGTGTAGGAGGAGGAGCCATTAGTTAATTATCATTACGAGGGCTATATGATGAATGTTTAAAAAGTAGATTGACCCATTACGGCTGTTTTCAAACATGCTTTTGTTTTACTTTTCAAATTAAAATAAGTTTAAAGAAAAAGGTAGTATTTGGATCTTCACACATGCAACAGTTTGTTTCACTAAGAACTACCCAGTCAGTCATGTGTCCCTTTCGTGTAAATTCACAGAGATATTCTTCTTTCTATCCTACCACAATCAATTCAAAGGCACAACTTGGAATTCTTCTGCAATTCCTTCATTCCAGTTCGAGAGATACTGTAAAAGATCTAAATCGTTTTTTTACCTCCACCTGCTGACAAAGGTTCTGTCTCTTCTTCATAATCTCTTACCAGACGGGCCCTTTACACTGTTGCTATCTGTGCTGTCACAAGTAGAAATTCTAGATCTGTTGAGAGACAAGTAGCTGTTAATACCATATAATCTCCTACTGAAACAAAGCAACAGTCAGAAATAATTTTGTAGCTGAGAACCAGCATTAGAAAATTATCAAGGAGGAGAGTTTTAACCATTATTCAACCAGGTTCCATGCAGCATGGAGCTCACTAGTGATTTATGATTTGTGTATTAGTAGGATCCCTGCTGATGATGATACTGGATAAGTTAGATCCTTGAATGAAACTTGGTTTAATAGATCATCTGTTTAATTTTTGCAATTAGTTAATGTGTTGGTCAGTCACTGAAACATATTCACACTACACAATAAATATTCTTTAACAACAGAACATAACTTTGTTACAGAATAAAGAAAACAAAGTTATGTATAGAAAACAGTTAAAAGATTTTAGCACGAGGGTCAGAACAGCCTGTTTGCCAACACCATCCATTACAGAGACTCGATCATGGAGAAATATCATTCCTATCTCAACTTTATAATCACAGCTTCTCCTTTATAATGCAGAAGGAGGCTATTCAGCCCATCGTGCCTGCCCCACTCTATTATCTAAAGCCAATCTCCTCCCTTTTTCCCCCAAATCCCTGCACACCATGACTATCCAAATAACCACCCAATGCCCTCTTGAATGCCTTAGTTGAATCTGGCTCCATCATATTTCCAGGCAGTACATTTCATATCCTCACAACCTGCTGTGTGAAAAAGTTTGTTTTTCCCCTCGTAATGCTTACTTCATTTGCAGGACACTATAAATCTATGACCTCTCATTCTTGTTTCTTTTACAAGTGGAAACCGCCCCATCCTATCTCCTCTGTCCAGCCCGCTCATTAGTTTGAAAATCTCAATCAGATCTCTTCTCAGCCTTTTTCTCTCCAAGGAGAATATTCTCAATTTCTTCATCTATCCTTAATACTGAAGTTTCTTATTTCTGGAACTATTGTATAAATTCTTTCTGCACTTCCCGCAATGCATTGGCATCTTTCCTATGATGTGGCACCCAGAACTGAAAACAGTACCCCATCTGCGTTCTAACAAGTGTTTTGTGCAAGTTCAACATCACCTCATTGCGTTTGTACTGTATAACCCGTCGAGACCATGTCTTACGATTTCTTTCTGAGTCCACAATTCTGATGGCCTAAACCTTTTTAGTTCTAACGACTTGAAGATTACTATCCAGATTCTCCTGATGTGGAAGCTCCATTGTCTAGAAACTACTTCGGCTGAGGTGACTGGTTCCCTGGAATGATTTGATTCTCCTGCTGGGAGAAATTGTTCTACTTTCTGAACTCAACTCTTGGTTCTTCTAAACTGAAAGCTTGAACCTTTCGTTTTGAAGTCAAAACCACACCAACTGCTGTAACATGTTTATTCTGGGGCAGGTGGTGGTGTGCTGGTATTGTCATTGGACTAGTAATCCAGAGCCCAAGCTAATGTTCAATGGACTTGGGTTCAGATCTCGCCAAGGCAGATGGTGATAGTTGAATCAATGAGATCCTGAAATAAAAGGCTAGCCTAACAGTGACCACATCGATAACCACTGTTATTGCTGTAAGAACCACATGGTTCACTGCTGTCCTTCAAGGAAGGAGATATGCTGGCCCTGCCTGGTCTGGCCTACGTGTGACTCCAAATCCACAGCAATGTGGTTGACTCTTCGCTGCCGTCTGAAATGGCCCTAGCAAACCACATGATTAAAGAGGCAATAAGTGCTGGCCAGACGGTGACGTTCACATTGCCATGAAAAATTTTTTTACAATATCTGCCTGCCATAAATCTGACAGTATCAACATTTTATCCATTAATATTACACAGGTTCTCCCAGGCATTTAACTGTGCTTTCTTGAAAGTAATGTATTTAGGTCTCAGTTCAAATGAATTTGAGCATTTTTAAAAAAAAAACCTTCAGAAAGCACAGCAAGATCCATCTATCTCTAATTTTGAAATTCAAATCCAAAAGTATATTATATATTGTGCCTCTTTCATTACATTATTATTTGTTATCCCCCTGCTTCTTGGACAGTGTATAGGAATAACTAGATACCCCTTTTCTCTTGTATTATCTTAGCTCGTAAAGATGTCAATTTTTTTCTCCCTCTCTCTCTTGTCTCCATCCCAATACATTAATACTAAACATTAAGCAGGCGAATTTGGAAACATATAGAAGCAGATTTTTCTTCAATTGCGTAATGACTACAGCAGAGAATGAGGCCATTTGGCCCATTGTTGTCTGCATTGATCCATAAATGAGCAATTCACTTTGTTCCAGATTCCTCTCTTCCCTCCTTAATCTTGAACGTTCTTCCTTTTCAGGTAACAGTCTAGTTTCCTTTTGCATGCTTTGGTTGAAACAGCCTCCATCACATTCTCAGGCACAGCATTCCAGACAGTAACCACTTCCTGCGTGAGAAATGTTTTCCTTGTATTGCCTTTGCTTCTTTGTCCGAGCACTTTAAATCTATACCTTGTTGTTCTCAATTATTTCATGAATGGACACAGATTTCCCCACATCCACTCTGTCCAAACCAGACGCCTCATGATTTTGAATATGTGTATCAAATTACCTCTCAGCCTTCTCTCCTCCAAAGAAAACAGTCTGAACTTTTCCAAGTTACCTTCATAACTGAAGTTCCTCATTCCTGGAAACGTTCACCTAATGCCTTCGGCACTCTCTCACATATCTTGGCAAACTTCCTAAAGTGTGGTGTGATGCCCAGAACTAGATGCATTACTCCAGCTGACACTGCACTTGCGTTTTATACGAGCACAGCATAACGTCCTTGCTCTTGAATTCCATGCCTCTATTAATAAAGCTGAGGATACAGTAAGCACAATGATAAATGCTATAGCGCCATCTCTTTGAGCTTCCTTTCTAAAGGTTGCCCTTGAATAATGACCTTTTTAGTTAATGGGTAAACTTGTGTACATTAAACACAGTTCTACCATCATCCACTGTATCTATATAAACATGTGCAATGTTGTAATCTGGTAAATATTTCTACTGGAGAACAATTGTACAGTGTATACTGAATACGTTATTTACAAATTTTAGTTAAATTTTGTTTAGTTCTTCTTTCGTGTCTCAGCCTAGTGGAATTCAACTTGATCATTGTGCCAGCATTCATGGACTTCATCAATAGAATGCTTTTTCAGTGATGTAACTGTCACTGCGACAAAAACAGCATTTAATCTGTAAATGTCTAAATTAAATAAATGGCCAGATGTCTCTTTCTGATGATCAAAAGTCTTGGTGACAAGACACGTAGTTAACATACTACTCTGCTGTCATTTGTGCCATTAAATCATTTGCATTCATCACTTGAAAAATGCTTGCCCAAAATACAGTAACGCTGGTGACATTGCAATCGGTACAATAGTTGAACATAAGAACAGGAGTAGGCCATTCAGTCCCTCGAGCCTGTTCCGCCATTCAGTGAGACCATGACTGATCTGTGGCCTAACTCCAAATAACTACCTTTGGCTCATATCCCTTAATACTTAATGAAAACTTATATGTATCAGGTTTCAAATTAAAAACTGATCCAGCATCAACTGCTGTTTATTGAAGAGAATTCCAAACCTCCATCACCTTTTTTGTGTAGAAGTGCTTCCTAACATCTCTCTTGGATGGTCTAGCTCTAATTTTTAGACCAATCAGCCTAGTTTTAGAATCTGCAACCAGTGGAAATAGTTTGTCTCTATCTACGCTGTCTTTTCCTATTAGTATCTTGATGATTTTCTTCAGATCATCCTTTAATGTTCTAACTTCTTGAGAAAACCGACCTAATTTGTATATTCTGTCCTCATAATCTGACCCCTGAAGTCCAGGTATCATTCTTGTAAACCTACATTGTATTCCCTTGAAGGCTAATATATCCTTCCTAAGATCTGCTCAGTACTGCAAGACGGGTCTAACCAGGGTTTTGTATTGCTGCAAGGATACTTTCACATCCTTGTACTTCTGTCTCTTATTAAAAGGCTAGCATCCTTTTAGCCACCTTCATTATTTTCTGCACCTATTCATGCATTTTAACAATCTGTGCCCTCACCCCCAAGTCTCTTTGGACATCCACTGTATTTCATTTCGTACAATGTAGAAAGTATCCATAGCCATCCTATTTTCAGTTCAAAACAGATATCCTCACACTTGCGTACATTGAACTCTATCTGCCACAGTTCTGCCCATTCACTTGGTCTGTCAATGTTCCTTTACAATTTTATGCTATTGTCCATAATCTCTAAGGTTCTGCTTAACTTGGTGTCATCAGCAAATTTGGATATATGACTTTTGATGCCAATTTCCAAGTTGTTAATAATTGAGGCCTGAACACAGATCCTTGTGGAACACCATTGGCTACATCCTGCCAATTTGAGTATTTACCCATTATCCGTATTTTCTGTCACCTGCCACACAATCAATTTCCAGGCCATTGTCAGTAAATTGCCTGCAATTCTGTGGGTTTCTATGTCAGTTAACAGTCTCTTATGCTTTCTGGAAGCCCATACACACAATATCCATAAACATTCCCCTGACCACCACCTTAGTCACCTCTCCAAAGTTCCATTAAGCTTGTTAGGCATGAATCCGTACTGGTTCTCCCTGATTAACTGAAAATTCTCAAGGTGTTCTACGTTCTTGATGTAGACTCCAACAATTTCACCACCACTGATGATAGGCTAACTGGTTTGTAACTTCCTTGTTTTCTTGTTTCACCCTTTTTTAAAAAGTGGAGTGACAACATGCAATTCTCCAATTCAGAGGGACAACTCCTGTACGTAGGCAGTTCTGAAAGATTAAAGCCTGTGCAACGTGCTCCCCTCCTTTAACGTCCTCGGATCAAAACCGAGAATGGGACATTAGATTGTTTGTTCAATTTCTGAATGAAAGTTGAACCCATAAATTCTGCTTCAGAGGTGACTGTTACCACTGAACCAAATTCATACTATTGTAAACTGTATGGAAGTTTAGATTCGATTTGGTTTTCAGGGCTGAAGATCATCCTCACAAATTTACTATGCAGAATTGTATAAATTTAAATGCACCACATAGAATTTCTTTGAACGTTAATTTCTAACAGCCTACCATGATTTCTACACAGGGCCTCTCCTCCTACCTTCCCTGCACCCCTCCAAGGTTCTTCTCCTGGGACCTTCTATGGTGTAGGTGCTCTAAAATGAAAGAGTCTGGATATAATTCTTCCCATGATAGACATCTTAATTCAGCTCAATGGACTTTTTATTCTAATCAAAAATATAGTATGTATAGAAATGTCATTCAAAGTAGGCAATGCCTCATCGACAGGTTTTTTAGCAGCCTGTTTGGACGTGTTGTGACACATCTCGATGGCCAGCATGTCTTGATAAGAGGCATGAATTGGACCTCCTGCCCCAGAGATGGGGAAGCTATCGCTCTGCCATAGACCATTATAGACAGTCTGTTGATTCTGCTTTTGTGGATCTAGTGATCATTAAGCCTATTGAATGTTTGCTTATTATCTGTTGTCATAATTCAATGTTGAGCAAACAGTTTGTCTTCCACATGCATATCTAAGGTGCATGTAGTTAATTATATCATTTTGAGAGAGTTTAATGGATACAGTTTTTATTATTTTGAGAATAATAAACTCTAGGTATACAGTGTATATTTTTTAATGAGAACATCTGTTTTTCAAACAAACATACTGAAAATTATTTTTTGATTAGTTGATGAGGCTAGCAAAATAGCCATTATAATTTCAGTAATTTATATAACTAGATCTATAGGGGTGTCTATTTCTGGTTGGTTATTTTTTTAAAATGTATGTCAAAAATGTTTTGTTTGGAGTGGTTGTGGTTTCCTATTATTTAAGTGGTTTTAGGGCTACAAGTTACTTGTGGATTTTCTTTCAACCAAAAGCAGTTAAAGCCAAATTTTCTTTTTTAGAAGACTGTGTTTCACAATTTTTTTGCAATTTTAGCTGTAAATGAATTTCTACTTTCAATTATTTTTAAAATTGCTTTCATGCTAATAATATCAAAATATTTTAAGATACTAAAATAGCATTTTGATACCTGACATTTGAAATCCTAGTTACATTTTCAATGCAAGTATGACCAAATGGATGTACTGGTGGAATTCCGTTTGTTGGGCAAGCATCTTAAATAGAATAATCCGACAAGAGTGAGGAATTTCAGAAATTTCATGTGTGTTTCCTAAATGTATTGAAATAGCATTGTGGGCGATTATGAATAATATAAATGAGTCAAAATTGCTTTGCATACATTGGAAAATTTGCACCAAATACAGAGACAACTAATTGTCGTAATGTTTGTGCACACCATTTTAAAGGTAAATTTTCATGGTATCCCTGAATGTGTGTTCAGCAGTACTGTTGTCAATGATCTGATTCATATGTAAAGTTTGTTGCAGTGTTTAAGGGTTTTTGGCAGGGGGACAGAAGGAAGAACGTTTTTTATGCAGAATGCAGTAATGGTCTGGAACTTGGTGACTTTGCGTGTGGCGGAAGGGATGAGTGATTTTTCAAACAAAATTGGCTAGGCACTTGACTGGAATAAACATAGAGGACCACAGGGATAAGGCGGGAGAATGATACTGATTGCCACCTCTCTATAGAGCAATGCAAGGCCTTGATGGGATGGGATGAATTGCCTTTTTGTGTCACAACAGAATCCCTACAGTGTGGAAGCAGGCCATTCGGCCCATTGATTCCATACTGACCCTCTGAAGAGCTTCCCACCCAGAACCACCCCTACCCTATCCCTGTAACCCTGCATTTCCCATGGCTAATCCACGTCGCCTGCATGTCCCTGGACACCATTTAGCATGACCAATCCACCTAACCTATGCATCTTTGGATTGCAGGAGAAAACCGGAGCACCTGGAGGAAACCCACGCAGACACAGGGAGAATGTGCAAACTCTACACAGACAGTCATCCGAGGGTGGAATCGAACCTGGGCCCCTGGTGCTAACCACTGAGGCACCATACCGCCCCTAATAACTTTAAGACTCTTACAAAATTACGTTAAAATGCAATGCACACTTCTCAACTTCATTTTTAAAAGGGGTATAGAAACACTGCAAAAATTATTCAGAAACGTCATACCAGACTGAGGGCATATACTTATCAGATAAAGGCAAACAGGCTGGGTGGTTTTCTCTTTGTTTATGAGATTGGGGACTGCCTTAGTTTTGGTCCAATAATAAATCCAATGGAAAATTTAAGGGAAATCTAACTGAGGAGTGGTCAGATATGGAGTATGCCACCATAAAGAGGCAAATGGTAGAGATGTGTTTAAGCTAGACAGACGCAAGAAAGGAATAGAAGGATATTTGATGGGGTTTGGTGAATATGAGTTAACAGGAGGCTCATGTGAAACATGAGGGCTTGCATGGACCAGCTGGGCTGAATTACTTGCTTTTGTGCTTGTATTCTGTAATTTTTGTAGTCGCTCAATAATAAGTAAAAGGAATGACCTGGAGTGTGCATTAGTAATGATGGTGTTTGCCATTACCATTCTACTGAAATTGACAACTTCGTGAGTTTGCACATGCGCAGAATAATTGTGGAAATACAAAAGTTGCTTTTGGTAATACCACACTTCTCCAGGGAATGTGCTTTGAGACACTCTGGATGGCAATTAATGGAAAATCAATGAATTGATGAGAACTTCAACCCTTCTATTGTTAATATTGCTTTAAAACTTATGAAAATGGATCACTTTATTTAATGAGATGTAACTGGATGTTCAAAGGTGTTCTGTACTCAGTTCAGATCACTTGTGAATAACTCACTAACCCAGAAAAGCTAATTTTACATTTGTGAAACATCAAATTTCTACACAATGATAATTCCAAGTACAGTACTTATAAAACAAGTCATAAATGTTAATTTATATTGTTATTTTAGTTTCTATTTAAATTCAATCATCATTGTTTATTTTTTCCCCACTGAGAGTTTAAATTAAAAGTGACAGTTAACTACTTTTAACTTCCTATTTTCACTTCCTCTGGGAATAATTGCACGTGATCGACCAGTTAAAAATAACCCAATGATAAACACATCCTGTTAGGTACAAAGGTGAATGCTGAACATATTATACACATTATGTTGTGATAAACACAGCTGTCCTTTTGAATGTGTTGTGATGCCAGAAACAAATGTTAACTATAACCTAAGCAGATCACTATGCCAATTGACATTGCATCCCAGTTCATTTCATAGACATTCGACACGCTTATTGTCCAACTCTGTGTTGCTCTTGGAGTCAGCAATTGTCAATGGGAGTTTTTGAGTCAGACCTATGTTTTTTGTAAGCTTAGGACTCAACCATTCTGTTGCTGTTTATGTTGGCCTGTAATCCTCAACCCTGTGTAAACGTCAATTCTCCAAACCCCTCTACTTATCACTTCCTCCTCATTCTCCTGTGATTAAGTTTTTAGTGCTTTGTTTCAACATGCATTCATTGATGCCACTGCAATACATTTTGACATAATGAATGTAGAAAGCATACTATTTGAATGACAAGTAAAAAGCAGAAAATGGTGGTTAAACTCAGTGGATCTGGCAGCATCTATGGAGAGAGAAACAAGAATTAATGTTTCAAGTTTAATATGATTCTTCTGCAGAACTGTGTTCTGAGTTCCACGGAAGAGTCAGGTCATTTTGGACTTGAAATGTTCACTCTGTTTCTCTCTCTCCACAAATACTGTCAGGCTTGCTGTATTTCTCCAGCAGTTGCTATTTTTACTTTCAGATCTTCAGCATCACAGTATTTTGTGATTGTCTGTTTCAGTTTGGTCATCTTTTAGAAGTTTGTAGTATCAAGGGGATTGGAGGAGTAAAATCCAGAAAGTAGGTTCTGTACAGAGGGTGAGAGATGGGAAGAACTGGTCGATCACGTGCAATTATTCCCAGAGGATGTGAAAATAGGAAGTTAAAAGTAGTTTAACTTTCACTTTTAATTTAAACTCTCAGTGGGGAAAAAATAAACAATGATGATTGAATTTAAATAGAAACTAAAATAACAATATAAATTAACATTTATGACTTGTTTTATAAGTGCTGTACTTGGAATTATCATTGTATAGAAATTTGATATTTCACGAATGTAAAATTAGCTTTTCTGGGTTAGTGAGTTATTCACAAGTGATCTGAACTGAGTACAGGACACCTTTGAACATCCAGTTACATTTCATTGATTTTAATGGATCACTTTATTTAATGTGGCATGGTGGCTCAGTGGTTAACACTGCTGCCTCACAGTGTCAGAGACCCGGGTTTGATTCCACCCTTGAGCGATTGTCTGTGTGGAGTTTGCACATTCTCCCCATGGGTTTCCTATGAGTGCCCCAGTCTCCTCCCACAGCCCTAAAATGTGCCAGTTAAGTGGATTGGCCATGCCAAATTGCCCATAGTGTCCAGGGATGTGCAGGCTAGGTGGATTAGCCATGGAAAATGCAGGGTGACAGGGTGTTAGGATTGATAAGTGAGTCCGTGTGGGATGCTGTCTAGAGGGTCGATGTGACTTACTGGGCCGAAATAGCCTGCTTCCGCACCGAAGAGGTTCTTTGACTCTATGAAAACCTTTGCTACGTGGGAAATTAATTTACGTTTATTTATTCATTCTGTAGATAATTCCAAGGATGTGCCAAGAAGTGACCAGGAAATCAATGGGAACATTTCAGATTATAAAGACTTTGGAGAAAAATCTGTTTATTCGTTTCGAAGAGAGCCCAGCTATTTTGAAATTCCAACGAAAGAATTTCAACAGCCATCCAAGCCCCCAGACTGCGAGGTTCACGAAATTCCAACAAAGGATACAGATACAATCCAGTCCCCACGAGTTCAGAGTCATGCTTCTTTCACGATTGAATTTGATGACTGTAGCCCAGGCAAAATGAAAATAAAGGACCATGTGACCAAATTTCCATCGAGACAAAGAAAGGCACAACAAGTAGAGAAAGTACCTGTGCAAGGGGATGTACTGTCAGCAGAAAATAAAGTAGTTGACTGGCTGGTTCAGAATGATCCGAGCCTCCTATTGAAAAGGCAGGCTCAAAGGGATGAATACAGCACCAAAAGTGACCACCAGATTCACATAAAGACTTTGAAAGGTATTGTGTCTCTTTTCTTATGTTGACCCTCATAAGAGTTTAAAGTACATCTTGCATTCAAATACCAATAGGATGTTTGTTTTTAGATATATTAATCACAGATGTGTCTGAAGCAGGTGCAACTTAAACCTGAGTCTCCTGGCTCAGAGGTAGCGACACTATCACTGTGCCATGAGAGCCCTAGGTTTTTGTTTTTATGATAATTCATTCATCTTTTTAAAATCAAAAATATTACCATACTGTTGCTTTGAATGTAGATATTCTCCCAGTTCTCCACTGCAGAGAATTCCCAGAGAAATTGTGGTTATTTGCAGAGTTTGCCCATTTTTTTGTTTACAAAACATCCAGTGAAGATTCAGGGGAGTTACTGGAAATTTGACCTTTTGGTTATTTTGAGGTAATTTTACTGATTTATAGAGAAACCTGCCACATCTTTTTCTTTCAATGTTACTCCATAGTGTGTTGAATTTGTTTGCCAAAGTTTACTTGCGGATGCTTAGCTACTGTTACAAATTACACTTTTGCAAAGAAAGTGGCTTAGTAAGGAAACATATTGATGAAATAAAATCAGAAATTGCTGGAAAAACTCAGTATGTCTGGCTGCATCTGTGTGGAGAAAGCATTGTTAAATGTTTCAGGTCCAATGACCCTTATTCAGAACACACATCGATGAAGTTTAAAATCAGAGAAAGTGAAAATTTTGCACGTTGCAAACGGAGTAGAAGTAAACTGTAACAACTACAGTTGAGACTGAGTAAATATTTATTCTTCAGTCACGTCGTCTTGTTATGTGCAGGTGATTAATAACTTAGCGATTCAGATATTCCGTGTTGTTCATACAATTGGCAGTCTCTCTTGGTAAGTAAGTAATACAAAACTTTCAGACATTTACAACAGAAGCCTGTTACCAAATATGAATAACATAAGAAGCAATATTGTTTGTCAGCTTGACTTTTAAAGTTCACAGAAACCTTCCCTAGTTTGACTCCATTTTTAACAAGGTACTTTTGAAGTCTGTTTCTTACTATAGCTGAAGTGCACATTCTAGCTGAAGGTGGCTCAGTGGGTTCGCTGCTTTTCAGTGATCAGGTTCACTACAAAAGTCTGATAAATAAGGCTCTCTCAGAAAACAAGCTATTTCACGCCACGGCTTTTCTGTAAACAATGTTCTGCTTCAGCCAATTAGGTCAGATGACATTGAGTTAATGAGTTGAAAAGCTATATCTGTCCATCTCTATTGATTGTCACTTAGGCAACAGTCAGTGGCTAATGACTAATGTGGTATAAGGATGTAAGTGTTAATATTAATCTGTGTGCAGTTTATCAGAGTCTAAATTAATTTGGTCTCTTTTTAAACTGCTACCACACAAAGTATTGATTTCTGTTTGGGTTGCAAGTGGGAACATGTGCTGGACCGTACTAGTTTGGACAGGATAAAATCGTGCTCATGTTCTGTGCAGCTCATGTGTGTAAGCCCAAACGACACAACTTATGCAAATAAACAAAATCAACCCGTTTTCTCAGTCTTGATTCATTTAATGGCTGAACCTGAACTTTCTTCAGGAACACGAAGAGGAGAAGAATTCCCAGTCAATTAAATATTCTGTGGCTGACTGATTTACTTTTTTGTTAACGCTAATTTTAGTCATTGCAGTCTTCAGTCACATACTTACTGTATTAGAGTAGAATGCACTTGTATGACTTCAGTCGACTGCTGGCCTTGTATAACATGGGTAGATAAATCGATGAATCGATCAAATTGATTCAAATCTACTCACCGCTGTGCAGTTAAAATGATTAGATGTTAAATTAAAATTTTGGTTTGGGACATAGAGTACCTGAGATCTGGGCATAAAGTCAAGATCAACCCTGATTGGAAGAAATTGGCAGAAACTCTGATCTGGAGACAATGACCAGTTTTGTGGGAAATTGCTTGTGATGAAGGGACTTTTAAAACATCTTAAAAAGTCACCAGAATTCCAACTTGGAAGTGTTTATAGGAACAATTCAGAATATAAAATTCAATGAGTTTTTGTACTAGTTAATTGTGTCCTTGCTACATTCTACTGTCATCGGGGCAGAAATCTTGTGGAAACTCCATTTCTGTATTTGTAAGGTATGAAAAGAAGAATAATTCATTGTAAAGACACCATTCACTAAAGTTGTAGCAATATTCTTTCAAAGATTAGTTTCTCATCGACATGCCAGCTTATGCAACCTTTTCGTTTTTGGGCTTTCATCTACTCTAAGGTAAATGCATATGTAGGATTGGCCTTTTTTTTTGTTGTCATATATTTCCACAACTCATTTTTGTAACCACTATAGTTTACTTTATTGAAGATATTTTATCAAACACAACTTTCAAAGTGATTTATTATGATCTGAGGATCTCCTTTCCATTCTAATGACAATATTTGAATCTATTAAAACAGCTTCTCATTAACTAGAAGTAAATTATTTTTCTGTATCATTATTAGGTTGTAGACATGAAGATGGTACACAGAGTGATTCAGAAGATCAAGTTGCATCTAAGCAGCAGAAAGAAAAGGGTTCTGCTCTGGAATCAGAACCGGAGCAATTCCAAAATTACAGTAATGAAACCTCCAAACTCTGTCAGGTCCAGCACGAGGGCCAAGATATGCCCATTGGTCAACAAGCTTTTGTTATTGAATTCTTTGATGATAATCCTCGCAAACGTAGAGCACACTCTTTCACTCAAAATGCAAATGCTATGCAGACCGATTCTTATGTTGCCCTTCGAGCTAAACTAGAAAAACGCAAAGGTACTTCTGCATCTGAGAAAGGGTCAGTACAACAGGTCCAATCTCTGGTCCAATCAAGCAAGACTACAACTAGTTCATCAGCTCCCCAGAGGTCTAATTCACTAAAGAGAGAAAAGACAGAAGAGCGATTAAGTACCTCTGCTACTTCGAGCTCCAAAGGTTTACTTCGAAGTTTTGGGAGCGTAGGCCGAAAGAGTAAGCTCAGCCAAGAGTTTGCTGCTGAACTGTTGAAAGAAACTACAAAAAGTATTACTGTTGTAGACAAATCTCCAGAGTGTCTCCCAGTGACAATTGCACAAGTGACAGTAGCACCCTCTATACTGGCAACAGCACTACCACAAGTATCATCTCCAACAACTTCAACAAAACCAGCCTCCAAACAGGGCGATCAAGATAGCCTGAGTGATACAGGTACATATACCATTGAAACGGATACACAGGACAAAGAGGTTGAAGAAGCTCGTAAAATGATAGACCAGGTAAGAAATGAAGATGTCTCTTGACCATATTGCTGGAAGAGAATATGAAATGTTCCAGCATGAAACATGTTATTGTATCCTTTTGCAAATGTAACTTAGTTTTTCACGGTTATCCTGCTTCCTGCTTCATGCTTTGGAATTGCCAGGGAAAGCATTTATATGTGGGAATTTTTCATAAACTGATCTTCCAAAGCTTGATGATGTTTCATATCAGTGATAAGACCAATGAGGAATACTGCCCCTGATCTATTTTCTGAGTCGTGACGCTGTCTGAGCAATTCCATCAACACCCATTGTGCTAGGGGTCAGTTAGGTCGCTCGGCCAGACGGCTGGTTTGCAATGTCGAGTGACACTAGCAGTGTGGGTTCAATTCCTGTACTGTCTGAAGTTACCATAACGGTCCCACCTTCTCAACTGTGTCCCTCACCCTGAGGTGCAGTGTCCCTCAGGTTAAATGCACCACCAGTCATTTCTGTGTAATGAGAGAGCAGCTCTAAGGTCCTCTAGGATTATGGCAACTTTACATTATCCCTGTTCAGGAAGTGGATTTAGACTGTCACAAACTGATGGGGACTGGTCAGCATTTGCTGATAACTTGAATAATTTTTTTGCTTGTTTGCTGAATGTGAACAGTGGTGAAAATATCACAATTATTCTTTCTGTTCAGTTGCTGGTGGGTTGCATTCTTGAACTGTTGCAGTCTTCATGGCAATGGTGCACCTACAATGGTGAAATAAGGGAAAACAGCCTATTCTCTGAGCAATAATGAATGAACCGTTATGTTTATTTACTTTAGGATGGTGTGCCTTTTGGATAACAAGTGATTATCATCCCCTGCTTAACCCTGTTTTCCAATTTTGGTGGCAGAGGCTGGCAAATCCAGTTGAAATGCTGCCACATGTCAAGTGCGAGGCTATAACTAGGTAATGAGCTGTAAGTTGTTCTGGCAGATTCGTCAAACAGCTCATTCATCAGTAGCTGGTGATTGGTAGCATTTTCTTTTCATTTGGAATCGGTCCAGATCAAGATGAATTGAAATGAAAGGACAAATTTTTATTTTATCTGCCTTTCCCTCTGGTATTGTCCTGTGCTCTATGCCTTCTCCAAAAGAGAAGAAAGGTCAAATAACTTTCCAAACCTGTCTCTAATCATTCTGTGTAACGAGCTGCTAGTTTTTCAACAAATGTTTCCTACCCTTCCCTTTCTCCTTCCAGCAGGAGAGATCATGTGAGCATTGTTCAGAAAACTGGAATGACATAAGATCAGAAAGTTGAGAGATTTCAGGCTTCAACTCCAGCCTTCTTGTTTCATAACACAGCCTTTACAATAGTCAGCATACTGACACTGTTGAGCGACGCATGCTGTTTTTAGTGACACAATATTTTGAAAAAAAGACTTCTTGTTCTGCTGACAGTTGCCATGTGGCAGGAAAGGCTCAGAGGATTTTGAAAATTATAGGATTTGTTGACAATACCTATTTGTACAGTTATGCATGAGTAGTATTGTGAAACTTAATTAACCTATCCCTCTGCCCTGCTTCTTGCTCTCAGTTCATTAGCAATATCCCAGTTCCTTCACTGGCAGTTTGTTTCAGAGTTTTCTAAATTGAGAACTGCAAAACATGTGAATTAGCTTCTTAAAAATTCCAGTAGAAATGTAATTCTTTAGATAATTGGATGATCAAAACTGGATCACCCTATGCACACAAATGGATTCGGTTAATTACCACAACAGGTACAATTATTATCGAGGCAGCAATGTTAAGGTGTATGTTCATACAACACAGCTAACCAGTGCCTAACTGTCTGTCCCATTTGCTTTCTGAGGTTTGTTCTTGTTTTCTGCTGTGCAATGCATACTCAACTTTTTAATTAACTTCACACTGTCCTTCCACACAAAGCATTGTTTGGAGAAGAAAAATATTTAATAAATCACACAGCAAATGCATCTACCAAACAGTATAAGCAGAATGATTGTGTATAAACAAGCAAGAATAAGAGAAACTAGCAAGATCTCTATGTTTAGTCACATCTCACTGCATAGTAGTGAGAAAATGCCTGTTTCCTTGAAAAGGCTATTCACATCTCTTCAACTTTGTGTAGGACTCCAGCTTTAACATTTGTCATGTACCCATACCACAAAATTTAACTTCAATTTAATTTTATAGCTGAACAGCACGATTAAATAGATCGTCAAGAAAGCACAATGAACTATACAGCCTAGTTCAAAATTTATTCCATATTTACAGTAACAGTATCCTAAATTTCCACACATGGCTGTATGTATAACCGACACAAGAATATTGTAGGTCACTTGAAACAAGAAAGCGACAGCCTAGTGGTATTATTAATGGATTGTTAATGCAGAGACTTGGGTAATGTTCTGGAGATCTGGGTTTGAATCCTCCCATGGCAGACGGTGGAATTTGAATTCAATAAAAATCTGGAATTAACAATCGAATGATGGCCATGAATCCATTGTCAAATGTTGGAAAAACCCATCTAATTCACTAAAGTCCTTTTAGGGAGGGCAACTGCCATCCTTATCTGGTCTGGCCTACATGTGACTCCAACCCACAGCAATGTAGTTGACTCTTAACTGCCCTCTGGGATGAGCAAAAAATGTTGGCCTAGCCAGTGACACCCTTGTCCCATGAATGAATAAAAAAAATTGTGCAAATAAGTGCCTTATGATGTTATGGGCTAGGTGATGCCATTGTTGTACTGTAATTCTGCCTAATGAAAACTGTGTAGTGAAGCCTGGGGCTACAATAACTATCTAGGCCAAAATTAGTAATGCAAACTCTTTCATATATAAAGGGATGGTGAATGCAATTCTGAGATTTTATGGATAAATTGATATTGGGTAGAATTGTTGAAGATAATGAAATAAAATCAGAAGATTGGTGAAAATTTTAATCATTGATTTTGTGGATGTTTTGAGATATTTTAAATTTAGAGCTATGTAACTGCAGATTCTGAAAAGTATTGGTAGTGAGAGTGGATGAGTATTTTGTAATCGTTTTGCATCCAAACAGTTGGCCTGACCAGTAATATTTCAGTTTAAACATTTAGGGTATATTTTCATTACAAAAAAATGGAAGTATGAATTCAGAATGACTGTTGTACAAACTTATAAAAAATTATTATATTCCTAAAATAATACAATACACTGTGTATTCTTTATGATTGATTGATCTCTCTGTCTACAATGTTATCACTTTGCTTGCTTGAAATGCTTAGTGGCTTAATAAATCTTTCTAAAAAATTTCTAACCAGGTATTTGGTGTTTTTGAATCGCCGGACTTTTCTCGGATTAACACTGAAATTTATAGACCTGTGATAAATGATGAAAGCTATCCTGCAGTAAAGAATGAACATATTGTGTGCAACCAGAATGCTAGCACTTACCAGCAAGCTGCTTCATTACAGGCATATCATACAACCATTAGTGGCTCAGATACAGTGGCACAGGTAATGGATAATAAAATTACTACTAGTTCATTTTTGGATATGTAGCCATTAAACTAATGATTACCATGTAATGATTGAATAGGGAGACATCAAAGATTTCAAAGCTAATGTATCTATAACACTTAAATATTTAACGTATAATACTCTTGTCATCTTTACAGGAAAGCCAGACAATGTTGTTGCCATTATAACAAGGTGTTTTGCCTGGCATCTGGGTTTTCAAACATTTATTCCTTAATTATGACCATCAAAACAGATTAACAACACATTGTCAGATTTGTTGTTTTTGGGATTATGTGCAAATTTACCACTGATTTGTTTATGAACCAACAGCAGCAGCCTACTTATGGAAACCTTTAATGTATGAAAGCATGTTGAGGCACTCCATAAAAAGTGCATTTAAAAAGAAAATAAAAGCTCAGAGTAGATGGTTTTTAAGGCCTTTCTTGGAGGAAGGCTAACAATGTTTAGAGAGGGAGTCCTGGAGCCTGGGGTCTACACAGTGTCCAGTAGTGGGAGAAAACTAAAGGGGAAATGCACAGGGACAGGTTATGTTTCTGGGAGAACAGAAAATAATGTAGATCGATGAAGAGCAGTGATAAGTGAGTGTGAGTTGCTTTGGGATAATAAATGGAAGCAGAGTTTAGGATGGTACAATAATGTAGAATATTAATATAGAAATGAAGGAGAAGTGGATGAAGGTTTTGGCAAGATATGGGTTGAGGTAAAGCAGTCGGTGATGATCTTACAGAGATGGAAGTAGGTGACCTTTGACAGTGGAGAAGGCATGGAGCCTCATAACTGTCTGCAGTTCAATGTGATTGCAGGCAGTCATATCCACAGGAGTGAATATCTGTAGTAAAGTTGTGGGGAAATGGTGGGTTTGATAGGGGTGTTATCACTGGATGAGTGCCCCATTATTGGTGTGGGGACATCGATTCAAATCTGCTGTGGCAGATGGCGAAATTTAAATTCATTTGATAAACCTGGAATTGAAAAAGAAACTGGTTCAACCACTGTCAATTGTCATTAAAAAAAATAATTCTGGTTCACTAATGCCATTCAGAGAAGGAAATAATTTTATGAATCTTACCTGATCTGGCTCCCCTGTGTCTGCAGTCCTACAGTCATGTGGTTGATTCTTAACTATCCTCTGAAATAACCCAAGCAAGCAACTCCGTTTGAAGGCAGTTAGGAATGAGTAATAAATGGTATCGTTGATTACAAGGCGTATATTCCATCAAAGAATGAAGAAAAAGAAAACATTAGTGTAGAACAAAATAAAGATATTTCTTCTCCATTAGTTTTATTTCCCTTTGGACACCTGCACCCTACCTCACATCCATGGGCAGTGAATTCCCGTCTACAGGTCTGTTGCCACCTTCCCTTTGCAGCTCACCCCATCATTTACCTGACCCTTGCTTCCTCCCCATGTCCTTATAGGCTAGCTCATTCCTCCCCTCTCCTTCCCTTACATGCCTGCTCATCTCTGCGGTTCTCCCACTTCCCCCCACCGACCTTTTAACATCTCATTTATTTTTGCTGTAGCCTCTCCTTCCCCTTCTCTGCCTTCTCAATATGCACCACCAACCCCCCAAAAATTAATTTTCTTTTCTTGATCCTCTGAAGTTCAATTTCCTACATTTTAAATTTCTCTTATTTTTCAATACTCTATTTCTGAGATTATTTTACATCTAATAGGTAGTCAGCAATGGACCTTGTAGTAACCATCTCATGTTTTACTTCCTTTAGTGTATTGGCATTGGTTTTGTCATATCCTTCCCTCAACCAGTGCTCATTACTTAAAGATGTGATCTGACCATTCTCTTATCATGTTTTGCGACCCTAAAGCACTGACTGTCATTTCTTGTAACTTCTTGTTAGCTCCTCATTTGTACAGGCACCTACGTACTCACCCCCTGATGCCTCCAATGTTTGTGCCTTTCTGTGCTCATCCCTAATGTCACTTGTTCATGCAAATCTTTCATGTGTCTTGTGCCTGTGCATCAGCTCGGAAAGGTCTTTACAGTTATGCCTAAAAGTTTTTGTGCGGTTTATGCCAGTTTTTATATATATATATATATATATTTATTTATTTATATGTGCTGTTTTTGAAAAAAATCTCTTCATCTACAGCATTTTTTTGTATTTTTGTGTGCTTCCTTATAACATGTGATTCATTTGTATGAGAAATTGATAGGTGTTTACAGTTGCATTTTGTTAAAGATTGTGCATAAATACTAGCTAGCTTCAAATTTTAGTTTTCATTCATGGAGGGCTATAATCCGAAACAATGTGTGTTTTTCACACTTTCCTCAAGTCCCAATTGTTAATACTGATTTCTACCTGTTTTGCACTGTTTTGTTTTTACATCGTAGAATATGCTAAGTATCAGCAACGTTCTGAGATCTTGCCAAAATAAAATTGCCATGAACTTTGATGACATTATTCCATTTCAAGAAATTCTTGATCCTGTATGAATAAAAATCTGATGTAATCACAAATCCCTTTTTCTCATGCAAACTTCTGTATAGAAACCTTAAAGTAAATGTATTATTTTCTCTCGATACAAACATCTAGATGCGTCCAGGTGGTCCTATATCCCAAGGGACTCAAAAATGGGTCTCGAGATGGGCAAGTCTTGCTGATGGCTATAATGGTGCTGGGCCCATTAGTACGCTGCATGACCTTCAACAGGGGAGTGAGTATTAAATTTGGCACAAAAGTGTCTTTGATAAAGTTGTAAAATAAAATATTGCCTTGTTTTTTGGGCAATCTACCATTTTCTGTTTTTCTCTTAAAAGCTGGAGCTATGGTTGATCTTGGGAGTTATGTTAAGAATATGGAAACTCTGGATTCAGATGCAGCATCAATAACGAGCCAGTCTTCCCGAAAACGGCGGACACTTCCACAGTTGCCCGGAAGTGAAAAGCTCGATAGCCCGAGATCGAAAGATTTCCTTCAGCAACGTGCTTTTCCCAGCAGTGAATCAATAAAGAAGTTGGACCTGGAATTGCATTCTTTTCCACAGAATCATGAAAAGCTGCATATACATGAAGACAAAGACTTGGAGCCTGACAGTTTGAGTGATGACAAATCTGATGATTCTTCACATGTTCAAAAGGGGAAGGGTAGAAAATGTAGAATTTCAAAGGTCACTAGAAGGTTACACCAAGGGCAGACATGGAATGATCATGGCGGATCTGAGGCTCGGCAATGGGTAACAGAAACAAATGTGCAAAATGCAGCCAAAGAGTTACCAGCTTTGCACGGTACAGTATGTGGTGCAGAATATGATCTAAAAGCAGCTTCCTATGGCACCGTAAAAGATTTGGAAAGCTCTTCAGAACCATTGAGAACTAAAGAAATGCCAGCAAAGTTTGAGCGAAAGCCAAAGGACCATGAGTTTGGATCAAAATCAACAATTATTACATCATCTGCAAGATGGTCATCTGTCCCTGATACGGTCCAGCCTGCTGTGGGAAACAAAGATGTAATCCACTCCATAAGTAAAGTGGGTCAAATTACTCATAGAAGCCCCTCCCAAGAAAGAAAGAAAACATTTACAAAAGAATCTCGAGCATCTGTTATCAGACAAGAGAGTTTTACTAAAGACAGGCCAAGTATTGATAACATGATCAATAAAATTCCTACTATTTCAAGCCAGCCACCCTTCAAAGACCATGCACAAGGTTCCTACAATATAGATTACACTGAGGATACACACCTCATTCTGAAAGACACTGAAGCTGCAGTGGCAGCCTTGGAGGCAAAACTCCAGTCTCAAGATTATCATTTTGGCCAACAAGAAAGTCATTCCTACACCCAAGGAGAATCACCCTCTGGAGAATCAGACAATGACACCACAAGCTCTGTGAGCTTGAAAAGTAAAAGTGTCACGAGTCCTGCACAGCGACAGAGCAGCGGTAATAGTGTACACAAAGGGAAAACGGCTCCGTCAGTACAAGATCACTCTCAGCCAGCCAAAGCTCGGGAAAGGCTGACAGAGAAGCGTAGAGCCCAGCTTTCAGATGTGTCCAGCAAACCAGATTACAACAGGCGCTTTCAGCTGAAGCGCAGCACAGGTTCTCGTGGCTCCACAGACTTTACAGATGATGAAAGATCTTCTAGCCTTCCATATTTACCAATTGCTGATGTAGGTTCTTCTGATCAGGAGCAATCTCAGACCAGTAAATCTCTGCTACGGAAAAAGTTTTCTACTTCTGTGCGCACAAAAGAGGACTTGAGCAAAACCGCAAAATCTTCGGTTCAAACAACGTTGACCCGTTCCAACAGTCTGTCCACACCCAGGCCCACCAGAGCATCCTTACTGCGGAGGGCTCGCCTGGGAGATGCGTCAGATAATGAAAGTGCTGATGTGGATAAAGCCTCGTTAGCTTCAGAAATATCCACCACAAGTTCAACTTCCTCCAAGCAGCCAGCAGATAAGAAGTTATCACGGCTCGACCAGCTGGCTTTGCCGCGGAAACGAGCAGGGTCTCTCACCGTAAACAGTGACACAGAAACCTCCATGACGAGAAGCAGTTTCAGTGCCCGAAGTATTGATGTGACTAACACCAGTCGAAAGTCATCTATCATTGACGCGAAAGCCACATCCAAGAAAAGTGCAGGAGGTTCAGTGAAGCAGACACCACGAGTCCGTGCTAGTGTTGCAAAATCGTCTTCTAGTGAGTATACATCACAAAAACATCTAATGCATCACTGTTGAGGCATACCTTTTCAAAAGGAAACACGCAACAAAGAATTGTTTAAATGTTCGTAATGAAAATTTAGGATTACAAAAAAAATCTTAGTTTAACACATTTAATGTACAAGTTGAAGAAAATGTTTTCTTTTGTGCATTGGTGGTAACTTCTCACTTGGATCTAAGTTTATTACCTCTGTCTCCCTTTTTGTTTTTCCAGGCCACCTCAATCCTTTTATCTTCACCACAGGCTACCCTGTCACCGTCTACTCTCTCCCATCATGATACCTTGTCACACCAATCCCTCCCTTAATTTATCATTGCTCATTGGCCTTCATGTATTTCTAGCAGATTTGACAATCCTTTTGAGTATGTCTGCGACTTCTCTCTGCCTCTTGCAGTGTTTTTAAAAGATGTTGGCCACTGTAGCATTCTCCTCTCACGTTGACACTTCACCCTTTCAAGATAATCGCAACAACTTCCTTTCTGCTGTGCTCAATCACACACCGCTGACAGTTTGCATTTTGCTGGCAGTCAGTGATTGTTCTCTGCCTCGGCATTTCCCTTGAGAATGTTTGTTTATGCTTTCATGAACACACGACAATTGCTCACAACAGTTCATGTATCCATATCTGAACTCATGAAAGATATTTCCCCCTCAGCGCTTGGCTCTAATTTCTACCACGTGCACTGTCCAAATTGATCCAGTGTGTCTTAACACCAAATCATAGATGGATATTTGCCAGTTGAGATTAAATTATAACAAGTGTCGTCTGAGTCAAAAAGTTGAAATCCAGTCCCACTTGAAATGTGAGCATAAAGTCTAAACTGACACTCCAATGAAGTACGGAGTGTACACTATTTTGTACTATCTTTTAGATGAAACATTAAACCGAGGCTCTGTTTAGCCCCAGAGGGAGAAAAGATCCCCTTGCAATATTTCAAATAAAAGCAGAGAAATTGTCACAATATTCTCCCAGTATTTCTCTCACTGCTGATGTCATTAAATGACCTCCACTTTTTATCTGTCTTTCAAAATTCTTCTCACCTGCTTCACTCTGAAGTTTTCTTCTAATTGTCATGTCAGTTAACAAGACAAATGTGAAATGTAAAAATCAAACTGGAATTTTTTGGGTGTAAAAGGGTTGCATTCTGTGTAAGATGTGAATCACATTATACTGATGAATGCCTGCAACCCTAGAAACTACTATGACTTTCCATTGTGCAACAATCTACCATATGGTGCTGCAAAGGCATGAGGGTGGTATAGGATGGTAGCTTAGCAATCAAGATTATTTTTTGCAGCAATGTCCAATGATACAAGGAACTACAGTAAACATAGTAAAAGATAAACTAAAGCATTTTCAACCAAAATAATTGTCATTGAGCACATTCTTTTTCGAGCCTCATGTTGAGATTCTGGATAAAGCTAGTGGAGCCTTGTAGTACAGCCCAACTGGGGTCTCCAGCATCTTTGCAATTACTGCCTGCTGCAAAATATCAGACTGATAGGCTTCCTTATTTCAGAAATAAAGGGTTTTACAAGCCATCTGGCATGTGTTTGCAACCTAACACCATGAAGAATGTGTAAAGGAATGAGCTCAGGACAGCAAAGAACAAAAAAACAGATGATGTAATTCCAACAAGGTGCTTTTAATGAGTAAATGTTGAAATATCAAGCAAAGGCCCTTGGCACCTTTATTTCCTCCTCAACAGCCTCAAAGGGACCCTAACTTTTAAAGATGACTTAAAATTTCTTCATAAGACAGAAATCCATAACACTCCCTCCCCAGCTTTCGCTTGCATACCCAGAAATAAATCTGAAATTCTGTGGTCAAGCAATATTTGCTTTTCATGTCAATGCTCGTCTATGCTGCCAGTTTTTGTTGTAATATTGACCTGTTGTCAGTTAACTAGATGGATGAACTCCTAGTTCAGAACTTCTGATGAGTCATGCTCAGATGAGGTTTAGTAACGGATAGCTATGATATTTCCACTGAACCTTAGAGACCCAAGGGAATTCTCGTTTGAGAACTAACTTTCAGTAGCCATGCTCCTCTCGTGGTGCAAGGTACTCTATCAGTATCTGAAATTTTCTTGTGCCTGTGTCAGAGGGTTCCTTAAGAAAGTTTACTCTATGCTTTCTCTAGAATGTCTGACTATTCTTTGGAATACACTGATGCTGGACAGAGGCTCAAAGCTGCTACTGTTTGATATCATGACAAACAAATTATATTCTCACTCAGTTTAAAAGTTCTGAGTAAGTCTAGTGTTCGGGATAGTTCTTGAGGGCAGCTGAAATTGTGACTCAACATCTCTATTTGCACCGACTCTGTTTGAGAAATACCTTTTTGTGTATTGTTTGGGTGTTCATGGGCTGTTAGAGATGACAGAACCTGTCATTTAACTTCCACAAGTCTGATTGACCATCACATTAGAATTTCTATCTTTAGTGGCCATAAGGAAGAAAATGTTACCCACAATGTCTTCATATCACTCGTTAGCATCATTCCTGGTTTCTTATCAATTTTGGGAAAGTTAGACAAAAGACGGAAAGTATTATGTAAATAAAAACAAAGTGTGGGAAAAATTCACTAGGCATTGACAGTATTTATGGAAGAGAAAAAACATAGTTAACATTTTGAGTTTAATAACTTCTTTGGAACTCATTTTTGTTTTAGATTTTCAGCATCTGTGGTATTGTGATTTTAAGAGAGCATTACTTATTCTATTTTGATGAATTTTACACTAAATCTTAACAATGCACCTCTGGGAGGCTCTATGCAGTGTTTCAGTACACTGAAGTGGTAGGATGCATTTACATAATGGTTCACCTACCAAAGTACTGTTGGGAGTGTTATCATTTATCATAATCATCTCTTTACAGGGAGAGAGATAAATGAGTATTGTCAATTCCAGAATACAGTTGAAACAGACTTTTGAAAAGGTTGTCTAAATATGGGTCTCAGTTGTAGAATGATGTGTGGAGAAGATGATTGTAAAGGATGAAATAACAAATATTTGTTGAATTCCGTAGTCATTAGATATTATTTTCTAATCTTGTAGTCAACGGCATAAAAACTTCATAAATATGCGCAGTAATTGACTCCATCTTTTCAACATCTGTAAAACAAAATTATCGCAAACCAAAAAGGTTAGCAGCTGTCTTGTTAAAGATTAGGATTTTATTTCACTCACTTCTAATCTTATTATGCTACCATTTAATCAAATTTATGATGTCTGGTCTACTAACAAAATCAGATTTGGGTGTGACCAAGTATGTTTATTAACTTTTATTTTGGTGGGGAGTTCCTGGAATTCTCTTACTAAGGAAAATCACTGTGGGGTGTTTAATGAGCTTGATTGAAGTGTAATGTTTTGCTTTCTCTTATACTGACATATGTTAACTCCTCTGGCTATTTTATAACCAGATTACTACAAACTGGAGATTAAATGGAGATTGGTCTTGTGCTTCAAAAACAATGCCCCCTTGTTATGTGGGACTTAAATGCAGCTTTACTTCTTCACAGATTTAAAATATTGTTCAAATGCCTCATTTGTCTGGGGACAAATGGGAGAGGGAAAAGAAGTTTAATCCGTATGAGTAACTTTATAAAATACTGTTACTAGCTAATTCAACAGCTATGAAATTCAGTTGGTTCAAATTTTTAAAAAAATATTAGAAGTAAAGATTCATGCAAATGCAATTTATTTCTTTCTCATTCAATTTTAAAGGGGGATGCAAGAAGAGAGAGATTATTACAAATGTACGTGCATATATCTTTGAAGACGAGCTAATGAAACAGTGAAAAATCAGGTGGCCAGCACTGTGGTTCAGTGGTTAGCACTGCTGCCTCACAATGCCAGGGACCTGGGTTCAATTCCAGCCTCGGACGACTGTGTCTTTTTGCATGTTCTCCCCATGTCTGCGTGGGTTTTCTCCAGGTGCTCCAGTTTCCTCTCACAGTCTAAAGATGTGCAGGTTAGGTGTATTGGCCATGCTAAATTGTCCGTAGTGTCTAGGAGTGGGAAATGCAGGCATAGGGTAGGATGGGATGCACTTCGGAAGGGTCGGTGTAGAGTCGATGGGCCAAAAGCCTTCTGCCACACTCTTAGGGATTCTGTATGGGTTTGTGGAGTCTCCAAACAGACGTGAACTGTATGAAAAGCTAAGGAACTAAGGCTGAACCTATATGAAACACAAGTTCAGTGCCAGCTGGATTATTGTACTTAACTAGATGTGACATTTTAGGAAGTGTGTGAAGGTTTTAGAGAGGGTACAGAGAGAGTTTGACAGAAAGGTTACAAGATGAGGGTTTACGGTTATGTAGCTGGATTGGAGAAGTTGCATTATTTTCCTTAAAGTAGACAAAGCGAAAAGAATATGTTTTAAAGAGGACACATATTTCGGGTGCTTGGCCCAAAGAACCAGACATAATAAGTAAATTTTTTTAAATCCCTGCTGGATAGGATGCTGAATGCGAATTCAATATTAAGTTTCAAAGGGAATTGGGAAAAATACTTAAAAGTGAAATGCTACAGGGGTATCTGGGAAGATTAGGAGATTGAAGCAAACTGATTTGCTGTTTGAAAGACCTAGCATTGGAACAAAGGAACATTCAGCCCCTCAATGCTGTTCTGTATTCAGTGAGACCGTGGCTGATCTGTGGCCTAACTCCATATACGTGCCTTTGGCTCATATCCCTTAATACCTTAGATAAATTTGTGTTAAGCAATCTCAGATTTAAAATTAACATCTGATTTTGTGTCACCTCCCATTTGTGGAAGGGATTTCAAAATATCCACTACCCTTCGTGTGGAGAAGTGCTTCCTAGCATTTCTCCTGAACAGCCTGACTCTTATTCTCAGACTATGCCACCAGGTCTAGAATCCCCAACCAGTGGAAATAGTTTAACTTTATCTACCCTGTTTTTTCCTGTTAATATCTTGAGGACTTCGATCAGATCTTCCTTAAGCTTCCAAGTTTTAGAGAAAGCACAGACTTGATGGATTAAATGACCACTTGTTTTGTGCCATTTCATGATTCTATGACTAACATTGTGATCCATTGTTCTCTGATTTGCTTTGCGTCTGGCTCGTAGCAATGAAATGCTGAGTTATTGTTGAAACATAGAACTGAAGTTGTGCATTCAGTCCTTCGAGCCTGCTGTGCCATTCAATTTGATCATATTAACTCCGTGTGAGTTAATATCCATGGCAAGCGAAAACTTATCAGTCTAAGAATTAAAATTATTAATTGAGCTAGCATCTATTGCATCCTGTGGGAGAAAATTCTACACTGTCGTCTTACTGTGTATGAAGAAGTGTTTTGTAACTGTTGATCAGAATAGCATTGCTCTGACTTTAAGGCTATGCTTCCTTGTCAGAGACTCCACATCCCCATACTCCTGCCTAGCTCAGCAGAAAATGTTTCTTACTTTCTATCCCATCCATTAATTTCAAATTCTGAAAAGTAAAACTTAATTCAAATAATTATTTGCTACAAAATACAGCCTAGCTTACCTAATATCCTCATAATCTCACCTTTGGAATCTTGGTAATGTACTGACGAATCTGTGCAGCACACCTTCCAAAATCAAAATAGGTACATCCTTTCTAAGACGCACTTCCCAGAACTGTACACGTGACTTAGCCAGGGCTGTTGTATAATCTAATGCTCTAGTTGTAAATGCTAAAATTGCATTTTTGATTATTTCTGTACATGCTTACTATCTCTTAGTGATCTACACACACAAATTCATAAATCTCTTGGAAATCTTAAACTGTAGGGGAGGCTCGACTTATTGGGAGCAGATAAGAAAGTGAAGTTACAATCAGATCAGCCATGAACTTTCTTAGTGGTGAAGCAGTCTAGAGGCATAGTATTACTTACTCCTGCTCCTGTTTATGTTCTTTGGACCTAAGTTGTTCCTAACGTGCCAACATATCGGAGAAAGTAGCTGGAGCAATCTTTTTCACATGTAGCAAAGTGCTGTTTGTAAGGCCAGGAGCTTGGGCTTATTGCACAAGTCAAGTCCTATCGTATGTTCTCAATTGGGAAATTAACTTATAAAATATTCGGAAAGAAACATCATTATCTTATTTATATTCAGAGCTCACCTCTTGCTAAGTATGCACTGACCTCTGCTCCAGATTTTTGAACAGTCTCCCTTTGTAGGAATCATTTGCTTTGTCTTAAACCTTGGGTTGTTCTGCCTATTGCTGTTACTCTAGTATTACCTTTCCCTTTATTTGAAACTAATTCTTTTACAAGACTCAAGATGGAGACAACAAACTTCAGATTACACTTCTACTTCAGAGGAGGAGTATAATTCAAATCACACCTCTCCTAAACACAACCGCTTACATGCTTCAACAGCCACACACAGCAGTAGAGGCCAGTCTTCGAGTTCAGGAAGAACAAGGCAAAATGTGGATGATGATGAAGATCCATATGAAAACTGGACTACGCACAGTGCCGAAATTGCAAGGTATTGTAGAATTGTACTTTGTACTGCGGAGTATATAAGTGAGAAGAACAATGAATGAATGAGTTATTGTCACATGTATTTTACAGTGAAATACAATGAAAAGCTTTCATTTGTCACCATACTCCAGCACCAATTTGATAGTTTAAGAATAAGAGAAATGGAAAGATATAGCTTAAACAGAAATCCATCTGCATATGAGTTCTGAGCCACCACCTCACCAGATCCAACTAAAGCTGAAATCATTGATCCTCAGGCACCATCTTTTGCCACTCTTCCGATTCACCTTCGCCACCAAACACACCAGCATCCACGTAGTTCACCAGATCATTTTGACTTCGTACTTGCATGTTTTTCTCCTCTTTGGTCTTGCTTATTATTGTCCGCTTGCTGAAGCCAAAACCACAGACTGATGATCTGTTTGCAACTTGTCATTAACATTGCTATTGAATCAGCTGTTAAAAATGCCTGTCTCTGAAATCTCCCTCTTTGAGGAAATGCCAAGCTCCTGATATGTTGCACTGACATCTGCTGGAGAATGCCACAGTAGCAAGGCAGACATCAGGAACGCGATCTATTGTAGATAAACATAGGAGTACAGAAAGGATACAAGTGTACTGTGCTGCCTGCTATATGTACTTACAGCTGTTAGCTTTTTCTTACTCTTGAATTAATTAAGTTGGAGAACTTTTTTTTTGAAAAGATGTACTTAATATAATTTTTCAAACAACAGTTTTATTGCAGGTGTAGAGACCTTTCAGTGCAAGGCTTCTAGGTTGGTTTCAATGCAGAAGATATCCTGGAACAGGCCTTTCATTAGTGCTTACAATGGTTGTAACTTTGAACATGGCTAAACATCACTTTGCTTGTCCTACTCAACAGGACAGGGCTGTGGCTCAGTGGTTAGCACTGCTGCCTCACAACGCCTGGGACCCAGGTTTGAATCCAGACTTGGGTGACTGTGTGGAGTTTCCATGTTCTCCCCATATATGTGTGGGTTTCCACTTGGTGCTGTGATTTTCTCCCACAGACCAAAGATGTGCGGGTTAGGTGGATTGGCCATGCTAAGTTCCCCATAGTGTCCAGGGATGTGCAGGTTAGGTGGATTGGCCATGGTATCCCACAGGAATAGTGTGAGGAGCTGTGTCTGGTGGAACCCTCTTCAGAAGGTCAGAGCGGACTCGACGGGCTGAATAGTCTCTTTCTGTACTGGAAGGATTCTATGATTCGAAGAATAGTTTCTTAGGGGTCTCGCAGTTTGGGATTCTCATGCTTATTTGGAGTTATGATTCCTGCTGTTTCATCGCTAACATTCAGACCAAGTGAATTAAGTTTCATATGTTTTATGAAAAGGGAGTACTTTGAACAAAAATAATTTTCTTTTTATTATGACTGATTATTTCGCGTAGAGTTCAGGCTGGATGAGAAAAGCAGCCTGCACACACCGTCTCTAGATCTGTCACTACTACTTTAACTATGGAACGCATCACTATTGGTTTCTCCCTCGTGATGTGTTCTCCCCCAGATGAAACTTGCCATATAAAGAGCTGCAGAATGTAATTCAACCAATAGTGGTACAGATTCTTTTCCCTAATTAAAGTTGCTTCAAAACTGATACGGACTTTCTCTACAGAAAGTAAAGAAGTTTGTTATTTCAATGCTGTTAAAAACATTTTTGTAGCAATAGGAGCAAAAAAAAAATCATCGGCTTGTTAAATGACTGGTGATGAAGCCTTGTCTAATGGCTGCTGGGTTTTGGCCATTGGAGTTTTGCTTATTGACAGCTTTTTCATGATTTCAATCATCATAGATCAAAGGTGATAAATACATCACAGATACACGTTGACATTATTCATTCTTTCAGAAACTATTCCACGTATTCAACTATCATTTTGATAAACTAAAAGACACCAGACATTCAACCGTTACAGTTGATGAAACCTGTTTGATGGTTCAGATTTTTAAAAATTATGACAGTTTGAATTTTCCAATATTTTGGAATCTCTCATGACAGCCAAAGGGGGACACAATATATCCGAATGGAATAAACTCCCCCCCCATTAGCATTATGTTTGTAAGTGGAGGTTGCACTAAAAGGCCCCTAACGCATAAGTGACTTTTTTTCAGACAACTTGCAGGCAATAATATTGCAGGTTAAAGTCAGACCGTCAAATAGAATATAAATCTTTTTTTTTTCTGGGATACTTTTCTGGTGAATTTAAATTTAATTGAAGTTTAATTGGTGCCACATAATCCATTGTCTGATACATTTTTAGTATGCTATATATACAGACATTCTTAAAATTAAGCTCAAAAATAGTTCCATTAATAAGATGGCCTTTTGTAAGAAATGAAAAATAATATGATCTATCACATTGGTATAAATTCTGTGCTTTGAGTATAGTAATGATCTTGTAATCTAAGTTTTGATTTTAGATGACAATTATAATCGTTCTGCTGAAATTAAAATAGTGCAACATTGATGATGCAGTTTAACAAATGGCAGACTATTTTTCAATGTTGTAGCTAACCATGACAAAATTTTATTTGTTACAATGTCATGCCACCTAATTAGTATTGGTGACCATTTTATGAAATAGGGGAAACAAGAGGTTCTTGTACAGGAACAACAAAATTTCAAATTATTACAGTCGTGACATTGATTTGAACATTTACACACTGCTTCAGGCTTAAGCCATACTTTGTAGCATCATGTCAAAACAGAAAAGGCTTTAAGCCAACTTATCTCTGTATTCTCCTCGTTCTCTTTCATATTGCGAGAGCACTCTGTTTCTACAACCCTAGTTTTTGTGCACCATCATTCCTTTAAAAGTCCTTTTAAAACTAGTCTCTAGTTAAAGATTTGGTTAACATTCTCATACTTCATATCTGGCTAGGTATCAGTTTTTCTGTACATTGAAGCATCTTCTATCTTTGTGCCACTGTAGCAATTCAAGTTGTTGGCTTATTCTTAGAAATAACAGCCAAACTAAATCTAGTTTTAGACTTCCAAGCTTGCACTGTTTGAACATATGGGAAACATTTGAATATTTTGGAGAAGTCCTGGCTGTAGCTTGTTGTTGTTTTCAAACTGAGGCTATCTTTATTTGGATTCCAGGAGGTTGGCATTGCCAGATAATTCCACTGTTTATCCAATTCCCTTACACCAGCTTCAGAATTGTAAGACAACACTAAACTGATTTTACTGCTGGAAAAAATAATTTGGACATAACAGAATAAACACCAGGAACCAGCTCATGGAAAGTGAACAGTCAGAATCTGATTTTTAAAAAATGCCAATTGTAATTTGATTGTAATAATTTACCATGGAGTTAATAAATTGTGAATATTATTTTGACATAGTATTCAAGTTTCATTGTGACTTATGTAATCTTGAGGGTCTGTTTATGTGAGAGTTTTTGGTAACTCTTTGACCAAGTCTATCCCAGGATGTTATGGGAAGTTAGGGAAGAAATTGCAGGGCCTAGCAGAGGTATTTGTATCATTTACAGCCATGGATGAGATGCCAGAGGACTGGAACGTGGCTAATATTGTGCCTTTATTTAAGAAAGGCTATGAGGAGAAGCTATAGACCTGTGAGTTTGACATCAGCACTGGGTAAGTTGTCTGAAGAGATTCTGACAGATAGGATTTACAAGCATTTGGAGGGGCAAGGACTGATTACAGATAGTCAGCATGGCTTTGTAAGTGGGAAATCATGTCTCACAAACTCGATTGAGTTTTTTGAGGATGTAACAAAAAGATTGAGGGCAGAGCGGTAGACGTTAAAGCGTTTAGCACACTTGCCTTCATTGCTCAGACCTTTGAGTATAGAAGTTGGGAGGTCATGTTGAGGTTGTACAGGACATTGGTGAAGTCACTTTTGGAGTACTGTGTACAGTTCTGGTTGCCCTGCTAGGGGAAGGAAATTATTAAATTGGAGAGGGTTCAGAAAAGATTTACCAGGGTGTTGCTGGGACTGGAGGGTTTGAGTTATAATGGTAGGCGGAACAGGCTGGAACTTTTTTCACTGGAGTGTAGGAAGTTGAGGGGTGACTTTATAGACGTTTTTAAAATCATGAGGTGTAGAATCAGGTGAATAACAAAGGTCTTTTCCCTAGGGTGGGGGAGTTCAAAACTAAGCGGCATATTTTTAAAGTGAGGGGAGAAAGACTTAAGAAGGATCTGAGGGGCAATTTTTTCTACGCAGCGGGTGGTTTGTGTGTGGCATGTACTGCCAGAGGAAGTGGTAGATGCAGGTACAGTTAAAACATTTAAAAGACATTGGATAAGTACATGAATAGGAAAGGTTTAGACAGATATGGGCCAAATGTAGGCAAGTGGCACTAGTTTAGTTTGTGAAATTTGGTCAGCATGGACGAATTAGCCCGAAGGGTCTGATTCCATACTTTATGACTGTATGACTCCTTAACCTGGGTCCGACATTTTATTTCCAGTTTTTGCCTCTCTGTAACTTTTATTTTTGCCTCTCTGAGACACTGCATCATACATTCTTTTACTTCATCATACTCAGGTAATATGCGCTCCCATTTTCCCCATCACAATCTTGCAGTAATCCTTGATCTTCCAGTTCTTTTGTTGCTGTCCCAATCTTGACTCCCACTGCAGGAAGCCCTCAGTCTCCAGTTATTGCCCCTCTCAGCTTCCATCAAAGTGTTCATCGAAACATTGTCTCCCTTTGGTCAGGAACGCTAATTTTCCCATCCTGCCGTCTCATTAACGCACAGTTGATGCACAGTTTAATTCCTGTCTAACTCAACCCTCTCGAAGCTAACCCTAAGGATCAACTCACTCCACCTAACTGTAAATCTCCCTTCAAAATACCTATTCACTTGTGCACAAGTCCCTTATCATCCATGAACTGATTGTGGATGATTGTGTTGATATCACAGTCTGAATGTAAACATGACTTCATGGTGATGACACCGTTCCCCTTCATGAAGCCTCCTTCCTCAGTTGCCCTGTTTTCCATCAGTTGCCCCATTAAATCTAGCACAGAGGGGACAGTGACCTAAGTCTCTCTTCCTTTGACAATTTTCCTCATGTGTGCAGCTCATCTGCTTTACAGGAATATGATATTTCACTAAGAGGATCTTTACTGCTTTACTCCCTCAGCCTCTGCCTATATTAACTTCTCATCCTCTGTGATTTTAAACATAATCTCAACTCATGCCCTCTCTCCCCTGAGTTCATTGTCTTCTTATCCTCGCTCAATCTCTCCTTCAGTCTCTCCCTCTCTCCTAAGGTTTCGGCCTGAAATGTTGACTTCCCTGCTCCTCGGATGCTGACTGACATGCTGTGTTTTTCCAGCTTCACATTTATTGACTCTCCCTCCACGTAACCCCAACTCATGTTCACAGCCAACCTCTTGACGTGGTTTGACATGTTACGTGATTTTGCTGGTTCCATCATATCAATCTGACAGATAAGGCCATCTCTGATCACTGAGTTTTATCACCCACCATCTACGTTCCCCTCCCATTCCTCTGCATCCTTTTGTACTCTGCCTGAAAAGCTGTTCTCCATTTCACTTACAACTGCGGTTTCAACATCTTAACTGTCAAACTTTTCATCCTCTGTTCAGCACAACACTTCTGCAACTACTGATTGTTCAACTGCAGCCTCCCCTCCACAGTTGATGCCCGTGTTCCCAATAAGACCATTACTCTCTTTCACCCTGAATGCCGACCAGATATCCTATATAAATCTAATCCCATTTGCCAGCATTTGGCCAATATCCCTCTAAGCCCTTCCTATTCATATAACCATCTAGATGCCTTTTAAATGTTGTAGTTGTACCAGTTTCCGTCACTTCTTCTGGCAGCTCATTCCAAACATGCACCACACTCTGCTTGAAAAAGTTGTTCCTTAGGCCCCTTTTAAATCTTTCCCCTCTCACCTTAAACCTATGCCCTTTAGTTTTGGACTTGTCCATCCTGGGAAAAGACCTTGTCTATTTACCCTATCCATGCCTGTCATGATTTTATAAACCTCTATAAGGTCACCCCTCAGCCTCCGACGCTCCAGGGAAAATAGCTCCAAGTCTATTCAGCCTCTCGCTATAGCTCAAACCTCCACCCCTGGCAACGTCCTTGTAATCTTTTTTGAATCCTTTCAAGTTTCACAACATCCTGTGGCAGGGAGACCAGAATTGCATGCAGTGTTCCAAATGTGGTTGAACCAGTGTCCTGCACAGCTGTAACATGACCTCCCAACTCTTATACTCAGTGCACTGACCAATGAAGGCAAGCATACCAAACAGTTTCTTCACTATCCTATCTACCTGTGACTCCACTTTCAAGGAACTATGAAGTGTTCAGCAACACTCCCAAGGACCTTGCCATTAAGTGTATAAGTCCTGCCCTGATTTACCTTTTCAAAATACAGCACCTCACATTTCTATAAATTAAACTCGACCTGTCACACGTCGGCCCATTGGCCCATCTGATCAAGATCCCTTTTTACTCTGAGGTAATCTTTTTCACTGTCCACTACACCACCGATTTTGGTGTCATCTGCAAACTTACTAACCGTACCTCCTATGTTCACATCCAAATCATTTACATAAATGACGAAAAGCAGTGGAACCAGTACCGATCCTTGTGGCACACCGCTGGTCACAGGCCTCCAGTCTGAAAAGCAACTCTCCACCACCCTCTGTCTTCTACCTGTGAGACAGTTCTGTATCCAAACAGCTACTTCTCCCTGTATTCCGTGTAATCTGACCTTGCTAACCAGTCTACCACGAGGAACCTTGATGAACACCTTTTTGAAGCCATATAGGTCATATTCGCTGCTCTGCCCTCATCAATCCACTTCATCACTTCTTTAAAAAACTCAATCAAGTTAGTCATCTTGGTTTTCCTGAATAAATTCATTACCAGATTCTACATGTGTCTACTGACAATCTCTTGTTAATATTAAACATCATTATTCTGCATTTTAGACTCAGCCAAGATTTAGCCAAAGATTTGGCGATCCTTGCAAGGGAGATTCATGATGTAGCAGGAGACGGGGACTCTTTCAGTTCGTTACCGCCATCTACTCTTGGCTCCACAATTTCAGCCAGGGAAGAGGTAAGATCAGTTGTAAATTACTTCCAATGTGCTCTGACAGAAGTACAGATAAGTATGTCAAAAAATTAAACTTTAATAAAAACCATTGAATATGTTAAGATGCCCACATTCAATGATTGAACGATAATTAATATTAAAGTGTTACTAGATTCATAGCTAGGACAAAGAAATTGGAAAGCGTCAGTACAGAAATATTTGCAAAAGGCTTCAGAAACATGATGCAAAAGGCCCGGATTATCACTGTAGAGACAGTCAGGCAATTTCTCAATTTGGCAAACATGACTCAGTTTAAAGGACCCTGAAAGCTGTGTTATCCCCTCTGGAGAGGTAGGTGCAGGGTAGAAGGCCCATCTCAATTTTTTCAGACTTTGTCCCTGTTGTAATTAAAGCTTTTAGGCTCTCTAATTCTCACTCTTATGCCCCTTCACTCCTGCCCCTCCTAAGCATGACTTCAATGCCAACTCATGCCCCTAGCCAGTCTCCATGGCCCCTCATTGTCCATGCCAAATTATGTCTGTACCTACTCTCTGTGGTGCCTGACTCTCCAGGCAAACTCGTATCCTTTCCAAAGGCATTCACTAGCATGCACTGTATGTAATCAGATAATACCAGTTGCACATTGAGAATTGCTGAGAAAAACACTCCCATTCAGAAATGTTCTTTGCAAGAAAAAAACCTGCTGCTGTTACAACCCTACAAAAGTGTCAATCACTGTTTATTATTGAAGTATCATCAATAGAAGTTTGAAACACTTCACAACACTAAATTTAGGGAAATACATATTAAGACATTAAGAAAAGAGATCATAAGAAGATAAACTCATTATAACCGCTTTAAACATATCAATCAAGCAAAGTTGACAATTCATTTGAGATAACAAGGTGTAGAGCTGGATGAACACAGCAGGCCACAGTAGACCCAAGGCCCGAAACGTCAGCTTTCCTACTCCTCTGATGCTGCTTGGCCTGCTGCGTTCATCCAGCTCTACACCTTGTTATCTCAGATTCTCCAGCATCCGCAGTTCCTACTATTCTTGACAATTCATTTCACTTGTCAAAACAGAATACCTGCTGAGCTGGGATTTATTGGTTTGGCCTCTAACCAGACATTATTGCAGTTTGGCTATGTACACTGAGTGAATGAGCACAGAAGTAGGCAGCCATAGGGAAAATGCTAGAATCGTTAATAAAAAGGATGTGATAATAGGACACTTGGCAATTAAGGTAAGATTGAGAAGAATTAACATGGATTTCTGAAAGGGGAATCACACTTGATAACCTGTTGGACTTTCTTTTGATGATGCAAGTAACAGAATGGAAGTGGATAGCATGGAGAGTATGTGGAACCAAGAGGAGTGGCTAGGGGACATGGGGATAAGACTTCTGGAACTAACTTGTCAAAAGGTCCCTGAATCTAAATTCTGGTCCACAGCTCCTGAAGTTGCTGACCCTGATTCTACAAAAAATATAAGATGCTAGGAGATGCCTATCCCTGTGATGGTGCCAGCCAAGTCAGGAGTGCAGATTTTTTTTAAACCCACATCCTTATCTGGCCCCTGGGAAAGTTGCCGGCCTGAGGAATGTAGGTGAAATTGGGTGCCACCAACTATTTTTAAATCACTTTGAAGTCCTACAAACTCATTAACCATCAAATTGAAAAGCTCTGAAATATTTAAGTAGCTTTCCATGGTGTGTAAGTGAATGAATGTGGGCAAGATGGCAGGATGATTAGGTCAGGGGCATGGGCGGGTCAGAGACTGATGTAGGAATCAGAGGGTAAAGTGTGCCGGGGATAAGGTGAGTAAGAGAGCTAGGATCAGGAGGGTGTGATGTTGAGGATATGGAGGTAGATGAGAGAGTTAGGAGGATGGCAAGAGAGTGAGTGTTGGGAGGGTCAGTTGTATAGTAACCCAGGAAATTAGAATTGTTTTTAATCCATCTAACATTTCCTGGATAACTATCCAGGTAAACAATGCATGTGCCAGGTAATGACATCTCCAACAAGAGAGAATATAACCATCATAAACCTGGGTGCTTGATTGCAGAATTCCCCAATATCAGCATTTTTGGGGGTTACTGTTAACCAGAAACTCAAAGGAACCAGATGTACAAATACTGTGGCTGCAAAGAGACGAGAAATTTCACAGTGAGTAACTCACCACCTGACTCCATAAAGCCTATCCACCACCTACAAGATACAAGTCAGGAGTGTGATCATCTTTCCATGCTTCTGACTTGTCTGGATGAGTGCAATTCCAACAACATTCAAGAAGTTTGACACCATCCCAAGACCAAGCAACCCACTTGATTGGCTCCTACACCTTCAACATCCACTTCCTTCACCAAAAATGCAAAGTGGCAGCCGTGTGTACCATCTGCCAGATGCATTGCAGTGGCTCTACAAGGCTCCTCAGGCAGCATCTTCCAAACCTACCACTTCTATCAAGTCAAAGGACATGGGCAACAGATTTATGGGAACATACCACCTGCAAGTTCTCCTCCAAGTTGTACACCAATCTGACATGGAAATATGTCACCATTCCTTTAGTTACATTGGGTCAAACTTCTTGTTCTCACCCCAAGGACTGCAGCAGTACAATAAGGAATTTCCACCTCTCTAGGGAAGTTAGGAATGGGCAATAAATGCTAACCTAGCCAGTGATACCCTCAACACACACAAACAAAGAGTTTGAACCCTCTGAAGTCTCTGACTGTCTGAATTGGAGACCTTTTTTTGGAACATTTCAGATATATGAGTATCTGTGTATCGGAATTGTAAGCTTCTGAACAATTCTTGTGGAGTTCTTTTTTGCAGGACTTCTCTGGAGTACTGCTGTGAATTTTTTTGGAGTATGTTCGGTGTCCAATGATCCAGAAACTGGACGTTCTGGGCCTTTGTGTGGGTGAATGTTATTCCCTGGGAATTAGACAATTGAAGATATTGGAAGTAAATCTATCTAATTTTTTTTCCCACTGAGAAAGAACTTCAAACACGCCATGGCTGATCAGATTGTGGCCTACCTACCTCTCCCTCTTAACCACCATCTTTACTGGTACCACAAAATAAATCTGAAGCAGAAGCAGTTTAATAAACTGTGCTTATTTACAGAGAGACTTTTGTAAGTGTCTTGAAAACATTTTTATTTGTGTGTGGGCTACTTTTTTATAATTCCCAATTAAGAGAAACCAAATGGGTGACTTTTATTTTATAGTTGGTTGTCTGTCTTGCTTTACTGTTGAATCTCTTCCTGTCAGAAGAGTTAAAGCTTTTTTATAGTCTGTCTGTGTTTTTCATATATGTTTCAAATTGTGAGGCAATTTGATTCCATTCAAATCTTTTTATTGCTAAGTTTTAATAGAACTTCTCATTAAATAATGTGTTGTTCTCTCTTATTTAATTTTTTGTTTAAAACTCAGATTCCAAAATCATCATTACGGACATCCCATAACTCTCAGGTGCATCATTCAGTTTCCATCTTTCATTTTAGAACATGTGATTTCATATATGTTTACACATTTAGAACACACATCGTTAAACTAAGATTTTAAACATAGTTTACACATTTTTTTAGTTGGTGCAGCACATTCCTGAAGCAAGTCTGAACTTTCAGAAGGTTCCCCCAGATTCTTCAGGAATTAAGAAAGATTTGGATCAAAATATGAATGATAGCAAAGATCCAGATTCAAAAAGAAGAAGCTGGAACAGAGAAGAGGTTATCTTTGTTTTCTATATATTTGAGAATGCCATGAGTTGCCTTTGTTTCTCAGAAGTGTTGGTGCATCATTTTATACTGATGACTATAGTGGTGGGCTAAATTTGAAAGGTATTGTGAAGCTAATGATAATGTTTGTTACGTGAAGCCTTGAATGTTTTTAAAATGGTATATATATAAAATCCATATCTGCAATCTACTGAAACAAATGTTAAATATGAACTGTGGTCGCAAAGTGTAGAATGAAGTGCACTTATAAATGCAAGTATATGTAGGTTTGATTCATGCATATAAATGACTGATTTACTTTGTGGAAAATTGTAGCATCAAATCATAAAATAATACAGCGCATAAAGAGGCCATTCACTTGTCAAGTTTGTGTAAGCTCTTTCGAAAACAATCTTGTTAATCCCACTCACTAGCCTTTTCCCCATTTTCCTCTTTCAGCTATTCCCTTCTATTGAATCTCATTCTACCATCCTATCAGGCAACTTTTAAAATCCTAGCCATTCATTGCATCATAGTTTGTTTGTTTTTCTTTTGTCCTTTCTGCTTCTTTTGCCAGCCTCTTCAAGTCTGTTTGGTTATTGTCCCTTCAACTGTTTTTTAAAAAAAAAAAAATTCCTATTATTTACTCGATCTAAACCTTTCATGACTTTAAACACCTTTATCAAATCTTCTCTTAGCCTTCTCTGCTTTAAAGAAAGCAGCCCCATCTTCTTACAAATTACTGCAGATGCTGGAAATCTGAAATAAAAACAGAAAAAAGCTGGAAATGCTCAGCAGGTCAGGCAACATCTGTGGAAGGAGAAACGGTTAATGTTTCAGGTCAGTGAACTTAACGTCTGTTACTCTCCCCATAGATGCTGCCTGAACTGCTAAGTATTTCAGCACTTCTGTTTCTACAATTTAACAATGTAACTGTAATCGTTTATTTAATCTCTGTATCCTCCCCAAAGTCTTCATGCCGCCTGTAAAGATTGGTACCCAAAATTGGACAGAACACTCCAGCCGGTGTTGAACTAGCATTTTATGTAGGCTTAAGATAACATCGTAGTGTTTACTTATAAAACCTAGTGTTCTATATGCCCTGTTAACCGCTTTGTTAATGTGTCCTGCCAGTTGCAAAGATTTGCACACAAGAATAAATTCTGCAGGTTCTCTCTTCTTGCACATCACTCCCGCCTTTCAAATGGTACCATTTAATTGTCTATCCTCATTCTTCTGACCGTAATGTATCACATCATACTTTTCTGCATTTTTACCTGTCTTATCAACTCTGATTTCATCACCTGCCTGTGTCCATTTGAAGTCTATTACTATCTTCCTCAATGCCTACAGTACTTCCAAGTTATGTGGTATCTGCATGTTACAAAATAGTGTCCTCTAACTCTAAATCTAAGATTCCATTGTGTATTAAGAACTGTATGGTCTGAGTACTGAACCTTGGGTAAAATTATATTTTACCACTATCCAGTCTGGAAAGTAGCCTTTCACCATGACATTCTATTTTCATACCTTGGCCAATCTAGTATCCGTGCTCCTACTGCTTTTGTCTCGTGGGGTCCAAATTTGTTAAACAGTCTATTCTGAGGGTACTTCATGAAAGTCCATACCAACAACCTTAATTGTGCTACTTTTTCTATTACAGCATCAAGGGTATGATATACCATACATATTGTAAGATCCTAAGCTACTTATAGAGTTAATTTTAACACTGCAACACAAATAAGCTGCTTGCAAGTTTAGCAGTATTAATTTATTGCTAACCCTATAGCACAAAAGTGAATGCTTAATCTTCAGCTTAGAACAAAAATAATCTCTTTTTTATTTTGTGAAATGTTGTTCTCATCAATTGAGTGATGCTTGTATTGAGGAATGGCACTGTTTGAATTGTGTTGCTAATAGTAGTGTTAGGTGCAGATTGAACATTCACTTTGTATTTCCAATCCCTGTCACTGAGATAAAATCCCGAAACACAGTGCAACCACATGGACTGCAGCGGTTCAAGAAGTCAGTTCACTACTTTTTAGGAGCAATTAGAGATGAAAGCAACTGCTGGCTTTGCCAACCACATCCAAGACTAAATTTTTAAAAATGACTGAGCCCAATCTCAGAATGGCACTCGTACCAACCATCTAACCGAGCGCCAAAAACCAATTACTGTCAAATGGGAGACAATTTGCTGTTATGGGCGCTTCATTGAGTCTGTACAGCCAGCTGAAATTGGAGAATTTTACAGGCAGTAGACAGAGCATATATTAGTTCTGAAAATCTAGACTGGAAGTTAACCTAAGTGACAAAAATGAAAATGTCAGAAATAAATGTTATAGTAATAAAACAAACTTGCGCAGAAAATGTACCATTTTAACTCTATGCTTTTCATACATATGGTTGTTTTCTGTCTCCATTCTGCTGTTTATTTTGACTGCTTTATTTCTGTGTAATTTATCGTTACTAGCTATTCCAAACCTCGATCCAGATTTGTTAGGGCATTTTGCAATGTTTCCTGTTGGATAAAAGTTGCATATTTAGGTTGTTAAAAATAAATTGTACATAAAATCGCTGAAATCAAGAGCTAACAACGATGCAGTAAGGACAGCAGACAGCTGGAACCTTGGTGCTAATGGGGCCAATAGTGTCTGCCATTAACCATTAAAATTAAAGGATTGAGAAATGAACACAAAAAGCGTTTTGAAGAATGATGAATTAGGGTGAATTCAATGTCAAATTTGGTGTGGAATGATGAAGAGTGGGAAGGAAATGTGAAAAAAAGTGATGTATTAAGGAAAATAGTTAGAATTTAACCTTCTAATTTTAAAGACTTCTTTTAAAAAAAATAACTGAAGATTCCCTGTTATTTGCTCTCTGGACAAGAGATGTTAATGGTGCTCATTAAAAATTATTGCATCATTGAAAATCTGATAATTTCTGAACTTAATTTTTCTGGGGCAAGTTTAATGTGTGACCAATGTGTAACTGCAAAAATTATTGAAAATCATAGGGAGGTTAAGCACAAGGCATTTTCACAAGGTGACTCTCAATTCCTCATGAGGTTTCATGTCTTGACAGTTATTGACAGATTTTTGGCATGTGTAATAACTTTTTTATCCCTTATTTGTTAATGGGATGTGGGCATCACCAACTGGGCCAGCATTTATAATCCATCCTGCATTGCCCTTGAGCCGCCTTATTGAACTGCTGTAGACCATTTGGTGTAGGTACATCCACAATGCAGTTAGTGAGGGAGTCCCAGGGTTTTGACCCAAGGACAGTGATGGACAGTGATATGTTTCCAAGTCAGGATGGTGATTGACTTGGAGGCAACTTGTAGATGCTGATGTTTACGTATATCTGCAGCTTTTGTCTTTCTAGATGTTAGAGTCGATGAGTTTAGAACGTGCTGTTGAAGCAACCTTAGTGAATTTCTACAGTGCATCTGACACTTGAGCTGTTCACAGTCTTGTTTTGTAGTTTAACCAGGTTGACACCTCATTTTTAAGGATGCCTGATACTTCTCCAGGCATGCCCTCCTGCACTGTCCATTGAACCAGGGTTGATCCCCTGGCTTGATGGTAATGGTTGAGTGAGGCATATGCCAGGCCACAAGTTTACAAATTTGCTGGCGTACAATGCTGCTGCTGATGGCGCACAGAGCCTCATGGATGGCCAGTAATGAGTAGCTAGATCTGTTCAAGATTCCATTTAGCACAGTCTTCTGAGGTTTAACCGTTCTTTTAAGAGATGGGATTGAAATGTAAGAAAATTACCTTTGACTACAAACTGACACCACTGCCTATTTTATCCCAGCACATGAGGACTTGGCATTGTAAACTTCATATTGTAATCATTGAATCACTGCAGTGTAGAAAGTGGCCTTTCGGCCCAACAAGTCCACATCGACCCTCGGAGCACCCACCCAAACCCATCCCGCTATAACCCACCTAATATACAAATCCCTGAACTCTTCGGGCAATTTAGCATGGCCAATCCACCTAGCGTGCACATCTTTGGACTGTGGGAGGAAACCGGAGCGCCTGGAGCAAGCCCATGCAGACACGGGGAGAATGTGCAAACTCCACACAGACAGTCGCCCGAGGATGGAATTGAGCCCGGGTTCCTAGTGCTGTGAGGCAGCAGTGCTAACCACTGTGCCACCGTGCCGCCCCAAACAAAGCCTGAAACACAGAGCCTCCTGTAACTAAACCCTTAAACACATAGCCTCCTGTAAATAAAAACTGAAACACAGAGCCACCTGTAAATAAACCTAAAAACAGTGAGCCCCCCTGTAAATTAACCCTGAAACACAGAGCCTTCGGTAAATAAACCTGAAAAAACCAAGCCCCCTGTGAATAAGCCCTAAAACACAGAGCCCCCTGTACATAAACCCTATAGCACAGACCCCGCTGTACATAAACCCTATAGCACAGAGCCCCCTGCATATAAACACAAACACACTGAGCCCCCTGTAAATAAACCTTGGAAAAAAAAACCCTTGTAAAAAAAGCCCTGAAACACAGAGCCTTCTGTATATCATAGAATCATAAAACCCCTACAGTGTGGAAAGAGGCCCTTCGGCTCAACAAGTCCACACCGACCTTCAGAGTACCCACCCAAACCCATCCCCCTATAACCCACCTAATGCACAAATCCCTGAACACTTCTGGCAATTTAGCATGGCCAATCCACCTAGCCTGCACATCTCTGGACTGTAGGAGGAAACCAGAGCACCCGAAGGAAGCCCACGCAGACAAGGGAAGAATGTGCAAACTCCAAACAGACAGTCACCCGAGGATGGGATGGAATTGAATCCGGGTCCCTGACGCTGAGAGGCAGCAGTGCTAACCACTGTGCCACTGTGCTGCCCCAAGTAAACCCTGAAACACAGAGGTTATTTCAGAATATGATTTTTGTGGAGAGGTAGGAATAAATACTATGATTACACTGTGTTAGGAAAGTGCACCAGATATTAATCAAAGTCATATTTCTAATCATTAGTTGATGTTGTAGGAGTTCTAGGCCAGAATTAATTTGTTTAAGAACTGTTTTAAGGATTGTCAATGACTAATTCTAAGTTTCTGTTTAACATTAGGATTTGCACATTTATTTAAATTCAATTTTTTCACATTCAAACATGAAAGGTTATGTTTGGAATTTCCACGTGAGTAATACAGTTACTCAAATTGAATTTGCAAAAGTTAACCGTGTTCAACTTTAAGTTGGTATTGCCAAGTTTTAAAATATTCCTCATGACCAAAACTATGTTAATTACAAAAATTAGAAAACTAATGCAAGTCTCAAATACTTACTTTGGTTATAAGCACTCCTTCTTTAAGAGATTAAAATATACTTTATATTTTGAAAATTGAGTTCAGTTGGTTTTACAAGAGGTTTGTGAGGCATTGATGCCAGCAAGCATTGGATCCATTCCAGCACTGGCTGATGCTACCATGAAGGACTCACTCTCCTTCTCAACCTCTCTCCTCGCCTGAGGAGAGGTGTCACTCGGGTTAAACCACCACCAGTTGTGTCGCTCTAACAAGTGCAGCCTGTGGCCTGGTAGGACTATGGCAACTTTATTCATTTGGTTGCACATTCACTGGGAACTGAATGTTTTAAAGGTGTCTTTAATTTGAAGAGTACCAGAAATTTAATTGAATCAGGGGATATCAAAGACCTTGTATATCAGCAAGATAGTGTTGCTGTTCATTGAGTGGTGCACCACTCCATTCTGCTGTCATTGTGTAAACTGTCAGGAAATGCTTATATGGTTCCCAGTATCCTTTTGCATTCATGGTGAAGTCCATTCTTGACGGACCTCTATTGACAGATTTCACCATCAATCTGTTGTGAGCACAATGTAGTTTGCAGCTTGTGGTTGTGCTAACGTTTGCATTATGGAAAGGGGTTTCCATCTCAGTATTCAGGTCCTGCAGGCATAGGCCTGTGTTCTTTTGAGATTGAGAGATACTAATCGTAGCTTCGTGAACTGCTTTAGAGAAAGTATGAAACCTGCAAAACATCAGTAGAGTACTGTCTACTTAGTGTTTCATCTTGAGCTAGCCCTCATGTCTTCAGTTTTAGGTGTTAATTGTGCGCTGTGATTGCATTCTTCCATGCAATATCCATGTTATTTTTTGAAAGCTACATGGTGTCTTAAGCTATTCTGAAACCTGTATTAAATTAAAACTAACCTGTAGTTCTTGGTTACTGCAATATTTTCTTTTGAAATGTTTGACTGATACTGAATGTTTTTACCTTACACATACTGAGCATGTGTCACATTTTAGGTCATAGTAGATAACCTGATGTGGAACTCAGTATCCCAGCTATCACAGTTCATACGAGAAAATATGGAGCAAACTGCTTCAAAAATAAAGTGAGTAAATTACTGCCATATTTGTTGATTTAGGACATGTCACTGTAGATAATTATAGTCCATACTCTTCCAAACCGTGATGACAAAGCATGAATCTGTTACATAATCTCATTGGCAGTATTCAGATTAGGCTAGATGAAGTAATCACTACCCTGCTGTCTGCAATGTTCATTAACATAGTTTTAAAAATGTACCTCTAACTTGTCGTAGCATATTTGGAAAAGGGAAAGTTGTTTTACAAGCCATTAACAGGCTGTTCTTCAATTCTCTTTCATAGCAAAGTTACAATGAAAGTTCCTGAAGTTTACATATTGTAAGAAGAATCCAGATGGTATGATGTCTGGGTTGTTCATTAATTTACCCAATTCAGTAGTTTACCAGCAAAACTGTATTATAGTCACACGGCACAAAAACAGACCCTTCAGTACAATCTGTCCACGCCAACCATAATCCCAAACCAAACTAGTCCCACCTATTTGCACTTGGCTAATATCTCTGCAAACCTTGATTGTTCATGTACTTACCCAAATATCTTTTAAACATTATACCCACATCCTCCACTTCTTAAAAATATATTCCCTAGTCATGAAATCTCCCACCATAGGCAAAAGACACCTGTCATTCATCTTGTTATACCCCTCATGATTTTAAAAACCTCTATAAGGGTCACCCCGCAATCCTGTACACTCCAGTAAAGAAAACTCCTAGCCTATCCGACCGTTCCCTATAACCCACAGCTTCCATTCCCAGCAAAATCTTGGTAACCTTTTCTGAACCTTCTCCAGCTTGAAAATAACCTTACTGTAACAGGGTGACCAGAACTGGACACAGTACTCCAGAAGAGGTCTCACCAACATTCTGTACAGCCTCAACATGCGTCCCAACTCCTGCACTCAAGGTCTGAGCAATGAGGGCAAAGTTGCTAAACGCCTTCTTAACCACCCTGTCTACATGTGATGCAAACTTCAAAGAATTATGTGCCTCAACCCTTAGGTCTCTCTGTTCTACAACACTAACCAAGGCCCTACTTTTAATCGTATAAGTCCTGCCCATGTATTGCATTTTGGTAATACAAACCTCGCATTTATCCAAACTAAACTCCATCTGCCACTCCTCAGCCCATTGACCCAATCGATCAAGATCTCTTTGTAATCTTAGTTAAATTGCATCATTGTCCACTATACCACCAGTGACCCTTCTTCAGAACACGATCCCTGTGCAACACCGCTGGTAACAGGCCTCCAGCCCAAGAAACAACCCTCTACCAACACACTTTGTCTCCTGCCATTAAGCCAAATTTATATCCAATTGGCAAGCTCAATCTGAATCCTATGTGATCTAATTTTACTAATTAGTCTACCATGTGGAACCTTGTCAAAAGCTTTACTGAAGTCAATGTACACAACCTCTACTGCTCTGTCTCTTCAATCTTTCTGTTTACTTCCTCAAAAAAACTAAACTAAGTTCGTGAGACATAATTTCACTGACACAAAACCATGCTGACTATCCCTAATCATTCCTTGTCTCTCCAAATGTGCATAAATCCTATCTTTTAGAATGACCTTCGACAACTTACCCACCACCGAAGTCAGACTCGGGTCTATGGTTTTCTGGCTTCTCCTCACATCCCATTTTAAACAAAGGCACACATTACCCACTCTCCAGTCATCTGGCACCTCGCCTCTTATCGACAATTATAGATATTTCTGGAAGGGGCTCTGCAATTTCTTCCCTAAATTCTCACAACGTCCAGCAATACACTAGATCACGTCCTGGAGATATATCCACCTTTATATTTTTAAAGACCTCCAGCACCCCCTAACTGTCAAATATGGCACTTCCAAGCAGAGTTATTGCAGTCTCTTTAAATACTTAAGTGTGCAAAACGTAAAATTTCCTGTTTTCCAAACTTCGTTGACAGATCTTAGAAATGACTATTGGGACAGGCAGTTGATTTGACATAAGGTATTGTCCTTCCCTCTTCAGTTTTTGCTTCTCTGTAGACCAGACTGAAGTATGCAAATTTTCTCCTTTTCTCCTTCCCCATCAAGGCTGTTGGTTCTAATAGGATAAAGTCTGAAGTGTGGAATCTGACATCATTTGTAGTGCTGCTCAATTTTCTTTTCCATTCTAATCAATGGAAGCTACCCTAGCCTAAAGCTGCAGTTTCATACCTACTCCTTGACCAACTTGTTACATTTCTTTGACATGATCTTAATCTACCTTTTACAGTGAGGTTAGTTTAGTACTAAGGTGTAGTAATAGTAATATATTGTGTAAATGTTTATCTGTAGCCTGAATTATGTCATTATTTTGTGTAAAATGTACTTCTGTCATTTGTTTATAGAATTCTGTTCCAAAACAAAGATAGAAATTGGGAAGATATTGAGGCCAAAATAAATTCTGAAAATGAAGTGCCAATTCTCAAAACATCAAATAAGGTAATCTTACTCAAATGTAGCTTTCTGTTTTTACTTTGATTGTGTCTATTTTATGCTCATACAGTACTCGGAGAAGTAGTTTAGAAAAGGTCTTGGTCCATGTCAATGTTGCAAGCCTGTACTCAATCCACATTCCAAATTTGTTTTTTTAATATGAGAGTTGATCACTATTACTCTGTGCCTGGACTTTCCTGCTCTTGTGAAAGTGCTAGCTTCCACAGGCCATCACTGAAACACCAATTGAATATTCATTAATCTGTCAGTTTGGATAACCAGTGTCACCTCTGCAATAGCTGATAATCCTCTCCTCAGTTGACATTCACAATTTGTGTTCTATTCTTTTACCTCGCATCCCCACAATCACTGAGTTTGTAATTGGATAACTAAGCACAGAACAGTATTCAAACCCGTAGCCCCTCTGTTTTGTAGGATTAATTTACTTGCTACTTTGATCAAATAACTATTAAGGAGCTCATAACCTTAGGTTAGCTCAGTTGGCTGGACAGTTTGGTTGTAATGCAGAGTGTTGCCAAAAGCATGGGTTCAGTTTCCACACTGGCTGAGGTTGCCATCAAGGACTCTCCTCCTCAGCCCCTTCCCCTGCCTGAGGCATGGTGACCCTTAGATTAAAGCACCACAATCATCTCTATTTAATGGAAGAGCAGTCATATTGTCTGGTAAGACTGTGGTGACATTACCTTTGTCTGTAAGATTAAATGTTTGTCATGTTTATTAATAATTAATTTGAGCAGATACCACATTGCGCTTGGATAATGTCTCATTATTTATCTAACTCTCATAATGGTAAAGTCCGACCACGTTGAAAGGGAAAGTGGATGCATGGAGCCGAAGTTTGTTGAGTGACAGGAAGCAGACTAGTGAGCAGCTGTTTTTCAGACTTGCAAAAGCTATGCTGGTGCTCCCTAAGGGTTTGTATTTGGACTTCTACTTGTGCATGGCCTAATTTCAAAATTTGCAGATGGCTCAACAACTTGATAGTATAAGGGGATATGAGGCGAGTCTTAATAGACATTCAAGAAGGCACAGGGACTACGGAGGGATATAGATGGGTTATGTGAGTGGGTATCAAGAAGGCAGATGGAGTATATTTTGCGATAATACGAGCTTGTCACTTTGATAGTAAGGATAGGGTTGAGTGGTGAACGTCTTTGCAGTAGTCATTCTGTGATTCCATCTAATTTCTTTTTATCCTAACCTCTGACATCCCTCTTAAGTTCTATTGTTGCCATTTCTCCTTTGCTCATTAAGATTATGTGGTATTATTTCTAAACGATCAAACACACACTTTGGTTAGGATAATTTTAATTGTGAAATGCATCAAAATTGCATAGTCGAGACAGCACCAAATATGTACGGTATGAGCTGGCATGTGTCAGAAGCAAGGTGGACACAATTTTATAATCTATAAAATTGATGTGTAGATTACAATGAGTAATTTCCCCTCAAATCCAGGTTCAAATTCCAATTTCATTAAAATATTTCAGTAGCAACAAATGTTCTGACTGTTTACTTTCTGTTCCAGGAAATATCCTCAATTTTTAAAGACTTGAGAAGAGTTCAAAAGCAATTAGACGGTTAGTGAAATTCATTGAAACTGTTGTTGTAATCGATGGTTTGCTACATTAACCAATTTTCTGCAATCAATTGGCATTCTTTAAGAGTTGTTTGGGTTGAAATTACTAGTTAGTTTGAAACCTGTTTGAAAAGTACTTCATCTGATGCACAATGTGATGTAATATATGCTACGTAGTGATTGACTTTCTTCAGATACAAATTTGCTATCCTGTAAGAGGTGTAGATGGATTAAAGTGTTTGCTTTTTCACAGCAATCAATACAATCATTGATCCTGATGGATCTCTGGATGCCTTGATGGGCAATCAGATCTCGCCAAGTTCTACTTCTTCAATGAATATGAAAGAAAGGACTGCTAATACTGTGGCCTCCTCAAAAGATTTGCCAAAATCATCAGCACAGATACTGAAGGAATGTGCCCAGCCAGATTCTAAACCATCCCAATTGTCTTCAGATGCAGACAGCATTGACTCTGACTCAGAGTGTAATACTCAATATACCATGATTGAGCCAAAAATGGAAGATACAGTCACTATGCTTTGAAAGAGCTATTTATTTTGGCCATTATTTGACCAATGTGCATTGTCATTGTTGCTATGTGAGAGTGTGGTTGTGAAAAATGTGTATAAAATAATGCTGTATGCGACTGATCTATTGCACAAAAAAGCTTATTCAAAAAATAGAAGTTGGCAAAAAAAACTTATTTTAGTTAAGCTATAACATTTTAGTAACATCCATTCAGCATAGAAGCAAAGTAAAATGTGATTAAACTGAGAACATTTCAGTTTTAGGCCAAACTGTGCCATTTGAATACTATATAACATTATCATGCACTGAAGAGTATACTAGTTGCACAGGTTGTACAGTTGTTGCATGCCAGGATTCAGCACAAACCTAATTGAACAATGGCTGCATATTTAGTAAGTTGTTGCTTTTTTATATCAATGTTATGACAGGGACAGCCTAATACTTAACTCATGTTGGTGGGTTAAATATTGATGAAATATTCTGGAACGGAGAAATTTTCCTCTTACCAAAACTTTATCTAGTTTCTTAAATATTTATGGAATTGATGATTAGATGTACTCAGATCAAGTATGTTGTATTATTTTGTCACACAGTACTATGCATGCTTAAGGTTTTTGTAACCCTTTATGATGGTGAACAGGTTTTTATTCTGAGCAGTGAAGTCCATCCACATCCCTTCAATGGCATAACAACTCTAAATCTTCAAAGCAATTTTCCACTATAAGATATAAGTAATTCAGACAAACATGGCTTCTCCAGTCAGTCACTTCCAAAAGAGAGCAAATTAGACATATTCCAATCAGAAATGGTGATTCACAAATATATATCACATCACATTTGAAAATGTCAAGGTGTAACTAGCAGAACACTGCCTTAGGAATTATTTTAGGTAATGTGTGTTTAAAATATATTTTATTTTATTTTCTCCCACCAGTCTGCTTAGTTTTGACCTCATAATCTCTGTCCACCAGCTGGAAGACCCCACACATTGGCTAATGAGCTTCTCTAGTCAGTGTTTGATACTAGCACTATCTTTACTTAACTGGAAATTTGCTGTACTGCACAAAGTGGCTTCTCCACTAATTTATCATGCTTAAGGTCACAGGATTCTCTCCGACTCTTAGGAATTGGGAAGAGTTTGTCTCAAAGACGGTTGAAGTTTAAAATAACTTCACATGAAAATATAGTGCTATAATACGTGTAAATATTGTGTTACAATGTTTCATGTTTGCAAAGTAACAAAATTGGTATAGATCTCAGAAAATATGTTTTATTTATGCCATAGAACTATTTCCTCTAATGGCTTAAGCATATAAGTTTGCATTTATGCTTTAACATTAGTGATGCCAAACTTGGAAAGGAATTTGCTATCTTTAAAGTTGTTGATCTGTGCAAAGCAGTTAAAATGACTTCTGGGTTTATTGTCTAAATAAGTGAAAAAAGTAATTTGATTTTTGAAAGGAGAACATTATGAATGGTCATAATTGGTTACAGATATCTCATGATGTCCTAATGATTGGTATGGTCAATACATTGTCTAAACATCAGCAAAAACTGTGTAGTTGGATTGATAGTTTGTATGTACCGTGATACTTCTTACAATAGCACAATTATTTCAAATGCTTGGTTCTTATTATCATTAGATCAGAACAGCTCACCTGAGACAATACTAGAGCCAAAGATCAAATGACATGCTCTTAGCTTTGCATCCGTATTTATTAAATCGGTCTGCCTTTCATATCAATATGATTTAACAGAACTTCCAAAGATCTATGGAACAGTTCTGCAGTTATTATGCATCTTTATACACCAATTTCTAGACATGAAAACTGAGTAATAATAGCTTGAGAAACACACATTGCATCTGTGTACTGTATGCATTGTGCATCGCATGTCTCTGTCAGTTCCTATGCTGCATATTCAATGTGTCAAGGCAATATTTTATATTTATCATAGCACAGGAGCTGGTACATGAGTGATTGCATGTTATTTTGGTGGTATGGAGAACAGCAGTTATAGGGGTCTAACATTTTACACGTACAGCAACTATATGTTTGATATGGATTGTTCCCCTCTTCTTCCGGTATGTAGCTAATGTTCTGCACTTACCAGTGTTACCTTTTGTCTAATGTGTACTGTGGGAATCTATGAAGTATGAGTGTATTAATACAAGAATACATTATGTCAAGGGTGTTGCATTAAAATTACTGGGTGATATTGCCTTTTATCATTCTCATATTCTACTTTAGCCAGGGTGTTGTTTTAAATAGTGACAAAGTAGTGGAATTTTATTCTTCCAATTTGGTTCATTTTTGATTTTTATGTGCTCCAAGTACTTTGTTTTCCTGTTAGTTTTAAAAAAAAGTTGCCTTTTTGGCTTGATCCTGATAACTTTGAATACATACAGTAAACACAGTGACTTTATTAATAAATGATTGTCAGCTGCTTTAAATGAGAGGTTCATATTGCTTATTTCAGCTGTTTGGGAACATACTGTATGTTGCTAACAAAAAGGTGTCTCTTGTGTGTTCATAATTTAAACTTTTGAGGACATTGCTATTTTAATAGTACATTACAATTTTGCCAAACAATCTGGAAGAACTTGAGCATATGTCTGAAATTGATTAGTTGATATTAAAGTCAGACTGTAGTCTGTGTACACTAGATTTTCATAATGAAGGTGAATGCAATTCCTTTACAATTACCGTACTCTGTTCATAAGTGGTGTCCTGTGCTGAATTGTCAAAGCGCTTGTTAGCCTGCTGATGCTGTTTCTTTTCTTTAGTGACTCATTCATTATTCTGTGTGTAATAGTGTATTTACATAAGAAATGCAAAACATACAGCTCTTATTTCCAGCTGGATCATGCCAATTTTGTACTATTGTATTTCTGTATGCTGTCCAGCTTTCAATTTGGTGTATATTTCACTTTTCACACTGTTATATATAGCTGAATATAATGAGCTTTCTTTCATTTGTGGCTGGCATCAAAGGTGTAATTTATTTTATCGCCTTACAATGAATGACATGTAAATTTTGTTAGGATGAAAGTACTTCTGATTCTTGATTGTTTTGCACATCATGGTATAATTTTGAATAATTATTTAATTTTTTTTGTGGAAGTTGATTATAATAAACCATTCTTCATAGCAGTGAAATGTCTGTGTCATAGTATTACAGTTAACAGTCACACTCTACTTACAGTGCCACAATGTTCTGTGGCATTTCCCAGTATCAACATTGAAGACGTTGCTATAAATTGGAAAAGCTAAGGTCTCAGCACACCAGTACCTTCCTCCTATTGAAATAACTCTTTTTTTTCTTTTGCTGGTCATCCTGGCATGTGTTGAAGTGCTTTACTGGATTCTTGCAACTGTGCAACAAGAAAAAAAACCATAGTTTAGTTTACCAATCACCTTCACAGAATCGGTACATTTATGTCAAAAACCAATAATAGTGCATCCATTTGAACACTGTTTCCAAAGCTCTGTGATCCAAATTATAAGTGGGGTCAGAATATTGACTACAAGTCTGTTTTCACCTTTATAACTCAAAACTCCATAATGTAATAATTATAGCAACAGAAACCAAATTAGTTTTGTTTGAGAGCGAACCACTGAAATCTCTTGCAGCCTGATTTCTCGCCTGACTTACAGTTCCAGAAATAAAGGAAGTGGAAAATTCACACTGGTTCAGCAGAAACTGTTATCATGAACTAACTATGACCAAAGGTCTTTTTTGATACCAACTGGATAGCACAGTGGTTAGCACTGATGCCTCACAGCGCCAGGGACCCAGGTTCAATTCCACCCTCAGGTGACTGCCTGTGTGGACCTTGCACATTCTCCCTGTGTCTGTGTGGGTTTTCTCCGCGTGCTCCGGTTACTTCCCACGATTCAGAGATGTGCAGGTTAGGTGGATTGGCCATGCTAAATTGCTTATAGTGTCTACAGTATAGTGCTACTTCTGATATGGGCTTAGTTTCTTGGAGAAGCCAACTCCTCATCCTGTAAAAAATTCAGAGGCTAGGAATACAGCAGTGAGTAACTCACCTCCTGATTCCCCAAAGCCTGTCCACTATCTACAAGGTATGAGTCAGGAGTGTAATGGAACACTCCCCACTTGCCTGGATGAGTGCAGCTCCAACAACACTCAAGAAGCTTGACACCATCCAGGACAAAGCAGCCCGCTTGATGGGCACCACATCCACAAGTATCCAGTCCCTCCACCATCAACCCTCTAGTAGCAATGTGTACTATCTACAAGATGCACTGCAGAAATTCACCAAAGATCCTTAGACAACACCTTCTAAACCAACAAGCACTTGCATCTGGGACAAGAGCAGCAAATACATGGGAACACCATGACATGCAAGTCTCTCTCCAAACCATTCAGCATCCTGACATGGAAGTATATCACTGTTCCTTCACTGTTGATGGGTTAAAGTCGTGGAATTCCTCCCTAAGGGCATTGTGAGTCAACCTACAGCACAAGGACTGTGACAGTTCAAGAAGGCAGCTCATCACCCACCTCTCGAGCAACTAGGGATGGCCAATAAATGCTGGCCAGCCAGTGACCCCCACATTCCCATGAATAAATCACTAGCATCAATTGCCATTTTAAAAGATCTGGCAAAATCAGAGGCAGCCAAACCTCAATTAATTTACAAAAGGCTGGCTGACATTCTGCTGACTGTACCACTTTTGCTTATCTCGTCAACAAATTTGTTAATAATATAGTTATTGTGCTGATATTATGTGCAAATTTCCAGAAAAATACTCATTCCTAAAAATCTCATGATTTCCCATTTAATATTACGAACTGGGAATTCTAGCAGAGTCTTCACTTTTGTTGTCCTTGCTAAATTACCCTTGCTTTCACAAATTGACTTTTGGATAAATTTATTATTAAGCTGGCCGGCTATCATTCCTTAAATAGGTCTTCAAATTAGGTTACATGCTCTTCCCAGTTTGTAACTACATGGTTACAAACCTTAGCTATGACTTGATTCTTAAGTCTCTGAAATATAGCTGAGGCTTTTTAAAAGCCCAAACGGCATAATTCAACATTTGTGTAACCCTTCGGTGTGACAAAAGCGGATATTTCTTTAGCCATTGATGGAACAGCACTTGTCGGTACTCTTCAATAGATCAATCTTAAAAAGAATAAGCAATTGCCAATCCCATCAGTTGTTATGGGGGACTTTAACTTTCCAAATATTGACTGGAAACGCTATAGTTCGAGTACTTCAGATGGGTCAGTTTTTGTCCAATGTGTGCAGGAGGGTTTCCTGACACAGTATGTAGATAGGCCAACAAGAGGCGAGGCCACATTGGATTTGGTACTGGGTAATGAACCAGGCCGGGTGTTAGATTTGGAGGTAGGAGAGCACTTTGGTGATAGTGACCACGATTCGGTTACGTTTACTTTAGCGATGGAAAGGGATCGGTATATAAAGCAGGGCAAGAGTTATAGCTGGGGGAAAGGCAACTACGAGGCGATGAGGCAAGATTTAGGATGGAGAAGGAAACTGCAGGGGCTGGGCACAATTGAAATGGGGAGCTTGTTCAAGGAACAGCTACTGCGTGTCCTTGAGAAGTATGTACCTGTCAGGCAGGGAGGAAGTGGTCGAGCGAGGGAACCGTGGTTTACTAAAGAAGTTGAATTTCTTGTCAAGAGGAAGAAGGAGGCTTATGTAGAGATGAGGTGTGAAGGCTCAGTGAGGGCGCTTGAGAGTTACAAGTTAGCCAGGAAGGACCTAAAGAGAGAGAGCTAAGAAGAGCCAGGAGGGGACATGAGAAGTCTTTAGCAGGTAGGATCAAGGAAAACCCTAAAGCTTTCTATAGGTATGTCAGGAATAAAAGAATGACTAGAGTAAGATTGGGGCCGGTCAAGGACAGTTGTGGGAAGTTGTGCGTGGAGTCCGAAGAGATAGGAGAGGTGCTAAATGAATATTTTTCGTCAGTATTCACGCAGGAAAAAGACAATGTAGTCGAGGAGAATACTGAGATACAGTCTATTAGACTAGACGGGATTGAGGTTCATAAGGAGGAGGTGTTAGCAATTCTGGAAGGTGTGAAAATAGATAAGTCCCCTAGGCCGGATGGGATTTATCCTAGGATTCTCTGGGAAGCTAGAGAGGAGATTGCAGAGCCTTTGGCTTTGATCTTTATGTCGTCATTGTCTTCAGGAATAGTGCCAGAAGACTGGAGAGTAGCAAATGTTGTCCCCTTGTTCAAGAAGGGGAGTAGAGACAACCCTGGTAATTATAGACCAGTGAGCCTTACTTCGGTTGTGGGTAAAGTGTTGGAAAGGATTATAAGAGATAGGATTTATAATCATCTAGAAAGGAATAATTTGATTAGGGATAGTCAACATGGTTTTGTGAAGGGTAGGTCGTGCCTCACAAACCTTATTGAGTTCTTCGAGAAGGTGACCAAACAGGTGGATGAGGGTAAAGCGGTTGATGTGGTGTATATGGATTTCAGTAAAGCGTTTGATAAGGTTCCCCACGGTAGGCTATTGCAGAAAATACGGAGGCATGGGATTGAGGGTGATTTAGCGGTTTGGATCAGAAATTGGCTAGCTGTAAGAAGACAGAGGGTGGTGGTTGATGGGAAATGTTCATCCTGGAGTTCAGTTACTAGTGGTGTACCTCAAGGATCTGTTTTGGGGCCACTGCTGTTTGTCATTTTTATAAATGACCTGGATGAGGGCGGAGAAGGATGGGTTAGTAAATTTGCGGATGACACCAAAGTTGGTGGAGTTGTGGATAGTGCGGAAGGATGTTGCAGGTTACAGAGGGACATAGATAAGCTGCAGAGCTGGGCTGAGAGGTGGCAAATGGAGTTTAATGCGGAAAAGTGTGAGGTGATTCACTTTGGAAGGAGTAACGGGAATACAGAGTACTGGGCTAATGGTAAGATTCTTGGTAGTGTGGATGAGCAGAAAGATCTCAGTGTCCGTGTGCATAGATCACTGAAAGTTGCCACCCAGGTTGATAGAGTTGTTAAGAAGGCGTACAGTATGTTAGGTTTTATTGGTAGAGGGATTGAGTTTCGGAGCCATGAGGTCATGTTGCAGCTGTACAAAACTCTGGTGCGGCCGCACTTGGAGTATTGCGTACAGTTCTGGTCACTGCATTATAGGAAGGAGGTGGAAGCATTGGAAAGGGTGCAGAGGAGATTTACCAGGATATTGCCTGGTATGGAGGGAAGGTCTTATGAGGAAAGCCTGAGGGTCTTGAGGCTGTTTTCGTTAGAGAGAAGAAGGTTAAGAGGTGACTTGATAGAGACATACAAGATGATCAGAGGATTAGATAGGGTGGACAGTGGGAGCCTTTTTCCTCGGATGATGATGGCTAGCACGAGGGGACATAGCTTTAAATTGAGGGGTGATAGATGTAGGACAGATGTCAGAGGTAGGTTCTTTACTCAGAGAGTAGTAAGGGCGTGGAATGCCCTGCCTGCAAAAATAGTAGACTCGCCAACTTTAAGGGCACTTAAATGGTCATTGGATAAACATATGGATGATAATGGAATAGTTTAGGTTAGATGGGCTTCAGATTGGTTTCACAGGTCGGCGCAACATCGAGGGCCGAAGGGCCTGTACTGCGCTGTAATGTTCTATGTTTTATGTTCTATGTTCTATGAATGGTAGCGTTTACCTATGGGAAGCACAGAAGGTCATTAACCTTCCTCCTGCACTGCTGGGAATTCTTCTGCACTGCCATCACTGCAGTTACCTGGGTAGCAACTTTGGCCCATGCTGGCAGGGTGTGATCCCATGGTCCCCTCTGGCAGTCCTGAGGATAGGAGATATCCCTCCTCTCCACTACCTTGCCCAGATTCAAGTCAGTGACATGGAATACCAAAATCCTCTTCGTGGTCATCTTTGAGGCAGGTCTTCACCCCTCGGACAGTTGAAATATTCACACACAAAAACTATGAAGGTTTCGCTCTCATGAACTGTGAAGACAGCTCCTCACTGAAAGAGCTTGTCCTGGTACACAGCTACATTGTAAATATGGTGCTGGCGCCCAGTGTCCTGGGAGATCCTGGCAGCTGTGAGTACTTTTGCCACTGGTGAGCACAAGCTGGGCACCACAGAGTTATGGTGCATACATAATACATGAGAAAACTTGCTGAAACTCACACCTCCATGAAACTCCCCAAAATTGACACCGCTGACTTTTGGGAAACTTCTACACAGCAATTTAGCCCAAAACACAGTCAGAAGCTAAATACCAAAAACTAAGAACTCTAGTAATATGGTACATAAGCAAAAAAGTGCTGGAAAAGCTCAACAGGTCTGGTAGCATTTGTGGAAAGAAATCAGAGTTGATGTTTCGGGTCCGGTGACCTATCCTCAGCACGTAGTAATAGTAATAGAACCCTAGTAACGTGGTGTCGTATTAGAGAAGTACCGTAAACCTAAAAGGGAAGTAAGGGAAATGTGAGCGGTAGTTTTACTGACAGTTTCATCACGTCACAACAGCTGCTTTGGTCTGAACTCAACGGTCATTCTCGGCTACACAGTTACCAGCAAGGCCACTATGCTGTTTTCAAAACCGGTAAGTTTAAATGCTAGTTTTTAGTTTTGCAAAGTTGCTTTGAATTGTTGGTATTCTGTTCCATGCATCTCTTTCTTATACAATAATTGTTTTAAGTTATTTTATTTTCTTGTGCTTTGATGCTGCTTCACTTGCCCTTTCTTCGGTCTGCCAACTGAAGTTGTGGGAACCAGATTAACCTCGTGAAGGCAGCCTCTGAGTGTTGGCCAAGGGTTCCAATAATCCAAGCAGACTCGGAGGCCCCTCCAGTTTACCTGGGTACTGCAGCACCTGCACAATGCCTGTAGAAGGTAACTTTCAACAGGATGGAGAGAGGGCATTTCCCTTTTAAAGCACGCGTGTTTTCATTCCTTTTCACTTGCTGACATCTTCAAAGGAAGAAATGACCAAGTAGAGTGCTCAGTTTTAATATGTTAAATATGATGTTCCAGCAGAGCCTGAAAATTGCGATTAATGCCTCTGCCGAAAATGATACAAGGAAAAGGAATGTAAGCTTAAAGGAAATGATATTGCAACCCAAAGTAACTATTTTAAGGCGCAAAACCCATGCAGTGGACCAATAAATGGTTGATTAGAACAAGTCCATGTGGATCCATCAACTTTTAATTACTTAACATTGTAACATAAACTTCAGTATTATCTATCAATTGTGACCAAAAATTAATTCTGGATTCAGCTGTGAAGTAATTTAACTTGGCTTGCGTGCCTTCCTTGATAATTCATTTTGTAACCAACCCCATTTGTTACCAATCTCGACCAGTGGGTTGTTATTTAACAATTTAACAATCTGGTAATGGGAGGGAACAGGATCTGTGTTCTGTTCAGCATAACAAAACAGGATTTACTTCTAAAAATAATAAAATGATTGAGAAAATCCTTTAGATCTACCAATGGCTTAAAAGCTGACTATAGATTTATTACAGTTCAGTAACATTCTTACAGTAGCTTATTTTGAACTGTGCAAATGAGATCTCCATTACTGTACATATCTCTGTGTATCAACATTAGGAGGTAATATTGAATGATTTACAACAATCTTTTCAAAGACTGGCTGTGAATGAGCTGTAGCATTTTGTCGCAATAGCTTGTACTGTATGCATTGAGGAATAAACGTAAATGAATGTTCTCACAATCCCACATAGGTGTAATAACAAGGTGTAGAGCCGGATGAACACAGCAGGCCAAGCAGCATCAGAGGAGCAGGAAGGCTGATGTTTCGGGCCTAGACCCTTTTTCAGAAATGGGGGAGGGGAAGGGGATTCTGAAATAAATAGGGAGAGAGGGGGAGGCAGATAGAGGAGAAGATAGGTGGAGAGGAGACAGACAGGTCAAAGAGGTGGGGATGGAGCCAGTAAAGGTGAGTGTAGGTGGGGAGTTAGGGAGGAGATAGGTCAGTTCATGGAGGACGGACAGGTCAAGGGGGCGGGATGAGGTTAGTAGGTAGGAGGTAGGTAGGAGCCTTTACAGGCTCCATCCCCGCCTCTTTGACCTGTCTGTCTCCTCTCCACCTATCTTCTCCTCTTTCCATCTTCTATCCGCCTCCCCCCACTCCCCCTATTTATTTCAGAATCCCCTTCCCCTCCCCCATTTCTAAAGAAGGGTCTAGGCCCGAAACGTCAGCCTTCCTGCTCCTCTGATGCTGCTTGGCCTGATGTGTTCATTCAGCTCTACACCTTGTTATCTCAGATTCTCCAGCATCTGTAGTTCCTACTATCCCTCATAGGTGTGTCTGCCATTTGTCCCTGTCTTTTTATTGTTCGCTCTCCTGCATTAACAGCGCAGCCTAGACTACCAGATGACTCACCACTGAAGATTATTCTACCTGAATGTATGCACCCAGCAGTTTTAAACATTGCTGGTTCATTTTTTTTAAGTTTCTAATCTAAAGTTGCAGACATCCCCAGAATAACATTCATGATTAACCTCAGGCTTAACCTCAGGCCATTTACTTCCTCTTTTCAAACAAAATCATAACAGGGTGGAAAGGATTCTTCTTATCACATAGCAGCTGCAATTCACGAAACAGGAAGTGAACCAAATGTTGGCAAGGTTGCAAGAGACTTACATACAGACACATCCTAGTCACCACTATCACCATTTCTGGGTATGTCTTGAATCACCAGTAGGACAGACCCACCACACATGTTGGCACAGTGGTATACAGTCAGGATGGAGTTGCCTTGGGAACTCTCAGCATTGACACTGGACCCCTTGAAGTCTCACGTCATCAGATCATATGTAGGTAAGGAAACCACCTGCTGATTACACCTACTGTCTCTATGAAGAATCAATACTCTTTCGTGTTGGATACGTCAGAAGCACTGAGAGTGGCAAAGGGAAAGACTATATTCTGGGTAGGCGACTTAAAAGTGCATGACCAGAGTGGTCAGTGGCATCACTGCTGACCAGTCATGTCCTGAAGGTCATTGTAATAATATTCTTGTGTTATCTACAAGTGAGGTATGTGGATTCCATTTATTTTGAAGATCTCTGGTGGGTTTATTTGCAACTAAACTAATGTATACAGTTCAGAGCAATCTCCAGACACAACCTGTGCAATAGTGCACATTGCCTGCAATCATGTGATAAAATCAGGACACTTGGATCATTTGCATTTTGATCTCTTGAAAGGACATTGTCCTGTAAGTGATAGCATATAACATTGCCCTCTCTTTACTAAAGCTAGCTCTCATATGTCAAAAATAAAATGGCATAACATTGGGTAGTAGTTATTAATTAATTATACAGGGGTAGGGATTGTGGGATTAATAGGTATAGAAGTCTAAAAGGCGATATATCATCGCGACAGTAAACTTCTCTTGTCAATGTGTAACCTTTTGCAAGTGTAGATTTCACCGTTGGCTGTTCATGTTCTGCACACTTGTCATCAGAGTGTCGATTGATGTTTTATTACACTGTCACCATCTGGGCGTGTTATTCCATGGTTGCTGTGTACATTTAGCGTATTGTGTATTTTCCCTAGCAAGCTTCTGTAACTCCTCAGCATTGCTTTGTTAGGTGTCATGACTCCATGATTGAACTCACTGCACACTTTGGAAACCTGTGTAGATTAACTATGATCCTCTTGTTGGGTGTGACTTTGTCCTTTTGCCCTACATGCAGTTCTTTCTACATACTTGCCTTTTATACATCATCTTCATCCTTTGTTGAGAAGTATGTCCTACGTCTTGGAGCATTTGACAAGGCAGTGACTTAGCAATGTAATTCTCAGTGCCTTCTGAAAATGATTTCTGCTGGCAATGTTAACCCCATATCCAGAGGTGGACCTCTAAGGTGTAAAATGGCAAAACAGGATGAATGATTTGATACTGTGAACCATTCCAGCCTGATCTGGAGTAATGTAGTGAGAACGTCAGGTGCTTCAGGCCCCATTTGGCGCACACATCCTTGAAAAGGCTGCCTATATACTTGACCATATGTGTGAAATGATTTCTAAAGGTGCATTGAACAGACTGAATATGGCACTCAAATATATCTGCCACAGCCATGGCTGAGCTGTTCCTTACCTGTCTGACAATTAGAAATTTGGAGAAATAATCAGTGATTAAGATGAAGTTATCTCTTTATACACAGTAAACCGAACAATGATGATTGTGGACCAAGGGATCGACAGAATCTCATGAGGGTATGAAGTTATCTATGTTATTGTGACTGGCGGCTCTGATATGCCTTACAAATCCTCACCAATCTTTCAATTGTACTGTTAATGCCTGGCCAATAGATTGCATCAGATGCCAGTCATTTCATCCATTCTATGCCCATATTTCATTGGCATAGTTGTGGCAATATGTCATGGCAGAGAGCTTCATGCACAAGCATTTGTTTTCTTTTGAAGGTAATTCCTCTTTAAGATACCAAGCTCACCTTTGTAAGGACACAAATATCTGAAGGTGTCTGGCACCCTTTTTTATCCAAGTCAAGCCACTCTGGTGATAATTTCCATCAGCTGCTTCCAACTGAAGTTCAGTATCTTTATGCTGACCAAAATGCAATAGATGAATTTTGAGCATATTTTCCTCTTGAATGCTCATGCTGTTGATTTGTAGATCCAGTGGAATATCCATGTCCTTGTTCAGATTTGGCAATCTGCTCACCATAACTGAGTTGACCATTTTGGTCACATGTAGCAGACATCAAAGTCATATCCCTATACTTTTATCAGAAATTGTTGTAGTTGAGGTGGTGCACTAGTTAGTGGCTTGCTGCAAATAATTTCCAATGGTGTGTAAATGATTTCCTCAATGAACTGCGTTTAGAACTATCTGCGTTTGTCATTATCCAGGGGCAGGAGTGTATGACAGCAAGTAAGGCATTTAAAGAGACAAGAGGCAAGAGGAGCCTCAGCCTTTACAATTGTTCAACAGGTTTGAAGTTCTTTCAATTTGTTGTCTGGATGAGATGGGGCCTGCAGGGTGGATGCACTAACTGACCATGGCATCACTGTACAGTAAGCCATTCAAGTAGGGGATAGTGAAAAGCAATATATTGAAGCAGTATAGTTAGTGGGATTGACACCATTTTCTGCTGCAATGAGTGAGAGTCCAGGCAGCGGTGTTGTTTGTCTGGCACCAAAATTTGGGACATCTGCTCAAGGTTGGGGAGGAGTTTTCAGTGAGTGAGAGAGGATCTAGTTGTCATGGCCCATTAGGTATCAGCATCAGAGGTACAACAAAGAATAAGGTTTTGTGTAGTCAGTATGTGGAACCAGGTGCCAAATTCAAAACCAGAACCTAAAAGGTCATAACCTCTGCAGTATTAAATAAACCATATGCAAATTGACATTGGCCAAATCAAATTAGAGAGATGTATGCATGGCTCAAAGACTGGTATGGGAGAAATGGGTTCCGGACTTTGGAGCATTGGCACTAGTACTGGGAAAAGTCAAATCTATACCAATGGAACGGTCTCCACCTGAACTGGGTGGGGCCGGTGTTCTAGCCAACTGCATAAATAGGGAAAATTGTAAACTGAACAGAGGGGCAAAGTGTCAAATTTGGGAAGTTGTGGCTAATTAAAGAGTAGAGACAAGGTAAAAGAGAAACTATTATCAGACTATGACAGGAATGGATAGATAGTACATACATAAGAGTCACACATTAAACAAAGTGTGAGATTACAAAAAAGAATAAAAGGGTAAAACTAATGACTATCTGAATCCACACAGAATTTGAAATAAAACAGTACAATTTAGATTCCAATAGAAATGAATAAGTACGATTTGGTAGCCATTACAGAGAGAGAGAGAGAGAGAGAGGAAGACAGAGAGAGAACTGCAGGATGACATTGATTGAGACATGAGCATTGAAGGATACAGGACATTCCTGAAGGAAAGGAAGCTAGGACAAGGTAGAGAGGTGGCTCTGTTAATATTAATGAGTATAGCACAATGTGGAGGATGACCTAAGGTTATTAACCCAGATATGGCAACAGTTAAGGTTGAGATAAGAAATGATAAAGGTAAAAAGTTACTTGTGGGAGTGGAAATAAATAATGGGAGCTGGTCAGAAAGGCATGGCAACAATCATGGGAGATTTTATTCTATGTAAGGCAAGAAAAGTCAAATAGGCAAAGGTTTCTAGATGAGGAGTTCATAGAATGGTTTAGGGGTAGTTCATTTTCAGACTGGACATCTCTGACCAGTGTGTGCCACGATGATCGGTGCTGGGTCCATTGTTTTTCATCATATATATAAAGGATTTGGATGTGAATAGAGGAGGTATGGTTAATAAGTTTGCAGATGACACCAAAATAAGTGGTGTAGTGATAGTGAAGAAGATTATCCCAGAGTACAGCAGGATCTTGATCAGATGGGTCAATAGGCTGAGGAGTGGCAGATGGAGTTTAATTTAGATAAATGTGAGGTGTTGCATTTTGGGAAGGCAAACCAAGGCAGGACTTATACAGTTAATGATGGGGCTCTGGGGAGCATTACCAAACAAAGACACCTAGGGGTACAGATGCGTAGTTCCTTGAAAGTGGAGTCACAGGTAGACAGGGTGGTGAAAAAGCATTTGGCATGAGTGCCTTCATTGTTCAGGACATTGAGTGTAGGAATTGAGACATCATGTTGTCACTGTACAGGACATTGGTGAGGTCACTTTTAGAGTACTGTGTACAATTCTGGTGGCCCTTCTATAGGCAGGATATTGTAAAATTTGAGAGGACACAGAAAAGATTTACAAGGATGCTGCTGAGACTGGAGGGTTTGAGTTATGGGGAGAGGTTAAATAGGCTGGGGCTTTTTTCCCTGGAATGTCAGAGGCTGAGGAGTGACTCTACAGAGGTTTATAAAATCACCAGGGGCATGGATAGGCTGAATAGCCAAGGTCTTTTTCCTACAGTGGGGGAGTCAAAAAGTAGAGGGCATTGGTTTCAGGTGAAAGGGCAAAGATGCAAAAAGGACCCGAAGAGGGTGGTGTATGTATGGAATGTGCTGCCCTAGGAAGTGGTGGAGGCGGGTACAATTACAACATTTAAAAGGTATCTGGATGGGTATATTAATAGGAAGGGTTTAGAGGGATATGGGCCAAATGCTAGCAAATGGGATTAGATCAGATTGGGATGCTTGGTTGGCGTGGACGAGTTGGTCTGTTTCCATGCTTTATGACTCTATGACAGCATGTTCTGAACTGACCAGGAAACAAGCTAGACCTGGCACTGTGCAATAAGATAGGACCAATTAATGATCTCATGGTGAAAGTGCGGCTAGATAGCAGTGACCTAATATGATTGAATTTTACATTCAGTTTGAGGGTGAGGGGTGTGAGTTCAAGACATCTTTTTAACTTTTAAATAAGGGGTATTATGAGAGCATGAAAGCAGAGTTGGCTAGAGTGAATTGGCAGATTAGATTAAAGGATAAGGATAAGTCAATAGAGATGCAATGGCAGACTTTTAAGGGGATATTTCAAAAAACACAGAATAGTTTTGTTTTGATTGGGATGGGATGTAGGTATGGCTGGCTAGGCTAGCGTTTATTTACCCACCCCTAATTGCCCTGAGTTGGGTTGGTAGGCCATTTCAGGGGGCAGTTAAAAGTTAACCACACTGTTGTTAGTCTGGAGTAACAGGTAGGTCAGACCAGGTAAGAATGGCAGATTTTCTCCCCTAAATGGCAATACTAAACCAAATGGATTTTTTTCTACAAACAATTGTGATTACACGGTGGTCATAGGCTAGCTTTTAATTCCAGAATTTATTGAATCATGTAGAAAATGAGACTGGAGAATTAATAATGGAAAATAAGGAAATGTCAGATGATTGGAACAGACTTCATTGTGAAGAATACAAGTAGCATTTCAGAAGAAGCAATAATTTGAGACATGAAAGTGACAGAGGAACTCCGGTATATGACAATCACTGCGGAAGTGTTACTGAGTAGATTATTGGAGCTTACAAGTGCCCAGATCCGAATAGACTGCCTCCTAGAGTCTTACAATTATTGCAGTTGTTTTAGTTTTCCAAAACTCTCTAGATTTAGGGATGGTCCTATTAGATTAGAAAATAGCAAGTGTAATTCCTTTGTTCAAAAAGGGAGGGAGACAGAAAGCAAGAAACTACGGACCAGTTGGCTTAACATATGCAGAATATGTTAGAAGCTTTAATTAACAAACTTCTAGGAGCACACTCAGATAAGGTAATCAAGTAGAGTTAATATGGTTTTGTGAAGGGGAAATCATGTTTTAAAATCTGTTGTAGTTTTTAAAAAATTAGTGTGTTCAGTGAGTAAAAGGGAACCAGTGGATGTTCAATACTTTTCTGAAGGCATTTCATAAAATGCCGCAACAAAAATAGAAATTTAAAAATAAAACAAAAAAAAAGTCATGTTGTGGGAGAAGCATTTTGGCATGGATAGAAGACTGGCTGGCTAATAGGAAGCACAGAGGTACTCCTCAGACACTGAAGCAGTCCATGTTCAAATGCAACAAGACCTGAAAAATATCCAGTCTGGGCTGACAAGTGGCAAGTAACATTCTCACCATACAAATACCAGGCAATGACCATCTCCAATAAGAGACAATCTAAACACTGCCCCTTGACATTCAGTGGTGTTACCATTACTGGATCACCCCCTATTCACATCCTTGGGGTTACCATTGACCAAAAACTCAACTGGATTCACCATTTAACTGCAGTGACTACAAGAGCAGGTCAGAGACAGCAACTAACTCACCTCCTGACTCCCCAAATCCTGTCCATCATTTACAAGACACAAACGGCAGTGTGATGGAATACTCTCCATTTGCCTGGACGATATTCAAGAAGCTTGACACCATCCGAAACAAAGCACCATATTCACAAACATCAACTCCCTCCACCACCAACACTCTATAGCAGCAGTGAGTACTATCTACAAGATGTACTCCAGAAATTTGCCGAAGATCATTAGAAAGCACTTTACAAGCCCACGATCACTTCCAACAAGAACGACAAAGGCAGCAGATACACAGGAACACCACCAGCTACAAGTTTCCTTCCAAAACACTCACCATCCTGACTCAGAAATATATTGCTGTGCCTTCATTGTCACTGAGTCAAAATCCTGGAATTGGTCAACTATAGCACGTGGAATGCAATGGTTCAAGGAGGTAGTTCATCACCACTTCCTGAAGGGTAACTAGGGACAGGCAATAAATTCTCACCAGCCAGCCGCCAGAGCTCTGAGATGTAGAGGGATCTAGGTATCTTAGTTCAAGAATTGCAAAATACAGGTAGAAGGGTACAACAAGTAAGAAGAAAACTAATTGAATGTTATAATTTATCGCAAGGGGAATTGAACATGAAAGTAGGGAGGATATCCTACAGTTATGCAAGAGACTAGAGAGGCTACACTTGCAACACTGGTCACCTGATTTAAGATAAATGTAAGTGCATTGAAAATAGTTCAGAGAATGTTTACTGGACTAATATCTGGAAAAGACAGGCTTTTTTGGAGGGTTTTTGCCAAAAGGCCTAACGACTTTTCTTGCCAGATCTCATCAAACTCACCTTATCAACTACCTAGCCCAAACACGTGGCATCCCTCTTATCCAATTCTAGCCTCATCCCACCATGTGTAGTTCCTTGAACAAGCTGCCAGTCACTAGATATCCTGGAATTGATTGGATTCCCTCGTGCTAGCAGAGGAGGAGTTTGTGCACCTAGACAATCACTCAGTTCAGAACTGCCCTGCACAGTTCTTGACATTTGCCCCAACATGGGAAATTGGGAGAAACATCACATGCCCTCAGTGCTGCCTATCACTCACACTTCCTAACTGCACTATAAATAACAGATATGCCAACCACTTTCATCCTCCTTAAAACCCTGCCTCTCTTTTAATCCAGGAAGAAAATACCCATAATAGGGCCGAAAGAGTTAAGAGAGATAGTGGGCTGCATGACATCAGCTAATCATCACATCACCCCTTATACGCAGAGCATTCTGACTCTGACCACTCCGAGCAGCTGACTGACTGTGTTCAAGTCCCTAAACTAGTATCAAAGGCTGCCCTTGACTTACTGTGCCAGCATCCCCTTAGTGAAGGCTATTTGCCTTGACTTGACTGAAGACTGTTGACAACAATGAGAAGCCCCCTACCTTTGTACTTGTGCTAAATGATAAAGCAAGATAGAAGTAATATCAGCCTGGTATCTCTGGCTGAGAGGGTAGACTGCAAAAAAGGAAAGGGCACAGATGCTGTGGACATTCATGTATGCTCAGGATGAATGAGCACTATGAGAGTAAACAAACAGACTGGAGATACAGCCTGGTCCGGTCTATGAGCTGGACGTATGTCCATGATGCTCAGTGTCCTTTACTGCAGAATTACAATTGTAGCCACCAATACAGCCCGAGATGCTGCATTGAAGTGCAGAAGCATCCTATAAATGAATCAGAGCTGTGCCACAAGGATTCTTAAAGGCTGGCACATATCAGGAGCCAATGTCTGTGGACATGGGGGTGTATGTGGCCAATGTCCATTTGTGTGACCTGGGCATGTTCGTGTCCAGTATCAGACATGGACGTCTTTTAGAACAACTAGCGAGCTGAATTTGCCAGGTTTTGACTTCCATTTCGAAAATTGGCACATCTAACTTGTTTGATGCATTTGGTAATTTAGGATGGTGAATATTAATGAAGTGTTTTGTGGCATTAATAAGGTGTTTAACAAGAAATAATACCCTTTAATTAGCAACTCACTGGCGCCAAAAGAGAAACTCACCTCAATGCTTGGCTGATGCATAAAATATGTAGTTAATTTTGATATTGAGATAGGCCTCACTGGACTTCTGACATTACACGTTACAAGCAAGGCATAGTGGCTTAGTGGTTAGTACTGCTGCCTCACAGTGCCAAGGGCCAGGTTTAATTCCACCCTTAGGCGACTGTCTGTGTGGGTTTCATCCTACAGTCTAAAGATGGGCAGTTTAGGTGGATTGGCCATGCTAATTTGCCCATAGTGTCCATGGATGTGTAGGACATGGTGGGTTAGCCAAGGGAAATGGAGGGTTGATGTGGACTTGATGGGCCAAATGGCCTGTTTTCGCACTGTAAAACCCAGTAATCTGAAACAGAATTCTAGTTACAGGGTAGTGAAAGTAGTTTTATGGCTACACCTCATTTGGATTTCTCAGTATATCACTTGTCCATTATAAACATAAAATACACTTTGATATCTCATCAAATAATTTACCATTGTTGGCATGATTTACATTCTCAATTCCTTTCAATCATTCTCACTCATCTTGAAACTTATACAAGTAGGTCTGTAATATTTTCCAGAATATTGGACTCTGCCATTGTGTTATACAGAGCAATATGATTCTGAATGTAAGTATTCAACTACACTTACTTAGCTTTAGTGACTAAAATTGGCAACAGGCTGCCCAACGTTCTGATCCTTCCAGTGATCCCTAGAGAGTGCATGTTAGCAGACATGTTTTGTTCCTTTGTTACTTAAAATATGGAAGGATTGTACACAACTATTGAAACTTCACCGTTGCTTTCTAAAGCAAAGGAGAGAAAATGATGTGGGAGTGGAGGATTGGGATGTGTGGTAAAGAAGAAAAACACAGTCATTGTTTAACACAAAATTACAGCGCTATCCAAGATATATAAAAACTTAATCTAGCACTGGTCTATTGATCAAAGCAAAATGCCTTTATTGAAAAATCATAACTTCTAAGTGTGTTGCATTAAAGTTCTATTGGTTGAATGGTTTCCAATAGTATTATGGATGGTGTCTTTTTGTATCTTAGTATGGATATTGACTTCAATATAACAAGTTAGATTATCAGTAACAATAGTAACATTAATTTGCATGAAGAGAAGAGAGCTTTGCTATCTCTAACACCCAGCCCTAATGAGCACTTAGAAGAAATCTTAATTCCTCTTGATGATTTGTGACACAAACTATTTGGTAGGCTGACTGAGTTTGGTGTGGTAGTACTTTAGAATGTAAAAACATGGATTTATTTTGGATTTCTTTCTGTTTTCTATTGTCCTGTTTAAATGTGATGAGTCCATGAGAAAAGAATACCAAGAGAAAATTCTGGCAGACAGAGGACTCTAGCTTTTTGCTGCAACTTCCACAGCCAACTTCAAAACCGCAACTACAAAAAGCTAAATTAAAACCTGGTTCTGTGGGAGCCTTACTCCACCCATTCATGCTGCTTCTATTGCTGTAACTTAAAAAAAGGGCCTCATGAGCTGTTTACTTTATTGGCTTGGAAGAAACAGCTCAGTATCTCTGTCTCAAAGCCCCTCATAAAAAAAAACTAGGACAAAAAGCACCACCTTTCATAGTATCATCACACTCCCCCACCCCCCCCCTTTAAAAAAGCGAACCAACAATATACAAACATGGAGGTAGTAGGAACTGCAGATGCTGGAGTCTGAGATAACAAGGTGTGGGGCTGGAGGAACACAGCAGGCCATTCAGCATCAGAGGAGCAGGGAAGCTGACATTTCGGGTCAGGACCCTTCTTCAGAAATGGGAAGGGGAAGGGGGGTCTGAAATAAATAGAGAAGGCGGGGTGGTGATAGAAGGTGGATAGTGGAGCGGATAGGTGGGAGAGAAGACGGACAGGTCAAGGAGGCGGGGATGAAGCTAATAAAGGTGAGTGCAGGTAGGAAGTGGGGGTGGGGGTTGGTCAGTAAGGTGGGAGGAGTGGATAGGTGGGACAGAAGACGGATAGGTCAAGGAGGTGGGGATGGGGGCGGTGCTGGTCATGGGATGAGGTCGGGGGTGGGGAGATTTTGAAGCTAGTAAAGTCCACATTGAGACCATTGGATTGTAGGCTTCCAAGGCAGAATATGAGCTGCTGTTCCTCCAGTTTCCGGTGGCATTGCTGTGACACACTGAGGGAGGCCCAGGATGGACATGTCGTCCAGGGAGTCGGAGGGGGAGCTGAAGTGGTGTCACCTGCACATCCGCTAATGTGGTATATTGTATCCGCTGGCACCATAAATGTTGAAATGTTGCAATGCTCACATCAAACCCAAGGTCACTTTCTTAATTGTGGAATATTTCTTTTGGTAAATATTCAACTTTCTGGAAAAATACCTAATAGGCCTTTCTATTTTCTCATTGTCTTCTTGCAAGACTAAGCAGCGACACCCATATCACTTGCATTGATAGCCACCTTGAATGACTTTGCATAATTAGGTGTGGCTAACACTGGCATGATGGTTAACACAGCTTTCAGGCTGTCAAATGCCTTCTGACATTCTTCCATCCACAGAAATTTTCTGTACTTCTTCAACAAGTAAGTCAGTGGAGCAACCACACTGTTAAAATTCGGCACAAATTTTTGATAATAAGCACTCAGTCCCAGGAATTGTAGTATTTCCCTTTTCATTGATGGTATGGGAACTCCCCAATAATCTTTGTTTTCACATCCCATACAGTCATCTATCCATGTCCAATGTTATGGCCTAGGAACATGACAGGGGCTTTTGTGAACTCACTCTTAGCCTTATTTATCACTAAACTATCTTCTGAAGTCAATCAAACATTTCTGATTGATGCTGTAGATGTTCCTTCCACGTGTGACTAAAAATAACCAGATCGTCTATGTGCACCACACAATTGGGTAATCCTGAACTGACTTTATTGGTTAGTTTTTCAAATGTGGCTGATGCATTTTACATACCAAATAGCATAATTTTAAACTGGTAAACTCCATTTGGTGTCACAAACGCCAAAATTTCGCTACAATCTTTCTTCTTGACCACTGACATTAATTTCACTGTTACTCCTGATGTTTGACCAAGTATTTGCTAAAGCTCGTTTCCTCAGTGACTGCCTCCGGCTCAGACTCACCCTGTTCTAAGGAAGGGCCACTGGATCTAAACCTTCCAAAAAGCCAAAATTTCCTTTGCTCTCTCAGATAAAGGTACCTGCCAGTAGTCTTTGAGCAAGTCCACTTCGAAATATAAGTTGCTTGTCCCACCTTCTCAATGCAGTCTTCCAGCTATGGAATAGGATATGAATCAGATTTTGTCATTGCCTTGATTTTGCAGTAATCAATACATGGATGTTGGGTACTATCTGGTTTTGGCACCATCACTATGGGTAAACTCCTTTGACTGTAACCCCGTTTGATTATGTTATATTTGAGCATGCTTTCAATCTCTTTTTGAACATGTGCTAATTTTAGAGGGTTATGTTTATAAGGACGTTAATTAATTGGACCAGAATTTCCTATATCTACATCAGGCGTTATCATTTTAGTACTTGCTGGCTTATTCCCACATATCTCTCCATGTAATTGTAATCACTTTCTCAGATCATTTCAGTTTTCTTCTGGAAGGTAAATCAATAATCAATAAGGTAAATCCAATTTTTGCGTAGTTCCTCCTTATCCAATTTAATTTGAGGAATATCAAATTCAAATTTATCTGGATTTGGTTCTTGACTTCGAGTGGTAACAAAAACCACATTGTCCTTTATAAAAACCAAAAGAACTGTTGTTGCTGTGAATCAGGAACGAAAACAGAAGTTGTTGGACAAGCTCAGCAGGTCTGGCAGCTTCTGTGAAGAAAAAGTTGGGGTTAACATTTTGGGTCCAGTGGCCCTTCCTCAGAACGGGGTGAGTCTGAACTGGAGGCAGTCACTGAGGAAACGAGTTTTAGCAAATACCTGGTCAAACATCAGGAGTAACAATGAAATTAATGTCAGTGGTCAAGAGGAAAGATTGTCGCGAAAATCCCATCCGAGAGAGGAGTAGAACTTCTTCAAGGTGGGCATGCCTGGAAGAGATGTGGCAGTGAGTTAAATACTAAATAAAAACCAAAAGAACTGCAGATGCCATAAATCAGGAACAAAAACAGAAGTTTGAGGAAAAGCTCAACAGGTCTGGCAGCATTTGTGAAGAAAAAATTAGAGTTAACGTTTCGGATCTGGTGACCCTGAGGAAATTCTGAGCTTCTGAGGAATTTTTGACCAAGTATTTGCTAAAACTTGTTTCCACAGCCATATCACATTCCTGAGTGACCGCCTCCGGCTCAGACTCACCCCATTCTGAGGAAGGGTCACCAGACCCGAAACATTAACTCTGATTTTTTTTCCTCACAGATGCTGCCCGACCTGCTGAGCTTTTCGAGCGATGTATGTTTCTGTTCCACATTGTCCTTTGCTTTCCTTCCCTATCAAAATACTATTTAAATATATTCACATGACACACTCTGTGAGTTTTCCTTCTGTCTGGCATTCTTATCAAATAATTCACCTCACTCAATTTCCTTTCAATTTCTTAACATTCACTAAACCTTGCTTTTAAAAGTTCATCTACCACTGGTAAAAATATTAACACTTTATCTCTTCTAGGGAAACTACAAATTCTTGATTTCTTGCCTGCTTCCTGTTTCGTTATATGCTGAGCTATTTTCAAATGTTTACTTGCCAATTCATCCACTCTATTTAATCTTTCTCTAAAATTTGACACATAGTCCCAAATATGTAGTCTTTGAACACTGACTTACCAATATTTCCTTAATTAATTTAAGTCATCCTCTCACCTCATTCTGAAAACTAATTCAATTGGACTGAATGGACTAGGTGATATAGAATTCCTCTATTCCAATCTTCTGGATAGTCTTGACTATAAGCCCTCAAAATGGTCTTCAAAGTTTGATGGCACCATTCTAACGCTCCTTGTGATTATGGATAGTATGTAGTTGATTTAAAATGTTTTATTCCTAAGCAATCTATAACTTCCTTGAATAATTTTGATGCAAAATTTGACCCTTGATCTGATTGTATGTCTCTGGGTAGTCTGTATTTAGTGAAAAAATTACGTAACTCTTCTACAATCCTTTTAGCTGTGATATTGCATAATGGAATGACTTCTGGAAATCCAATAGACACATCCATTATGGTCAACAAATATTACTTCTCACATTTTGTTTTGGGGAGGGGTCCTATGCAATTATAAAAGGTCCCTCAAATACCGGAATACATACTAACAGTGCTGGTTTTGTCACTGCCAGAGGTTTTCCTATTACCTGAAATGTGTGACATGTCCAGCAAAAGTCAACCACATCTCTATGTAGTCCAGGTCAGTAAGAATGTTTTTGTGTTTTGCCTTGAGCTTTCCTTACTCCCAAATGACCTCATACTGGTACATTGATTTGATTTATTATTGTCACATGTACTGAGATGCAGTGAAAGTATTGTTTTGTGTGCTAACCAAACATCTCGTACATTACATAAGTACATCAGGGTAAGAGAACATAATGCAGAATATAGTGTTACACTACAGAGAAGGTGCAGAGAAAGATCAACTCTAATATATGAGTAGTTCATTCATAAGTCTAATAACAGCAGGGAAGAAACTGTTCTTGAATCTACTGGTAGCACTGCATGTCCTATCTGCAACACCTCCTTTCTATAGCCCACTGGTAATTCAACTTGATAAACGTCTGCCAATTTTTCATTTGCCTGAATATGTAATTGTCTCCATTTCTTCATCAAGACTTAATTTTTGAGATAGTAACATTCTGGCATACTCTCAGATTCATCTTCGGTGTATGCTTTTTGCTACAACAGCTTTATTTTCTCATTTCTTTGTTGCAATTCAACCAACTTCTTTCAACTAAAAATATCCACTTTGTCCAGGAAGGAAAAATCCCAGGATATACTTCTTGTAACATCTCAGTTGCCTGATTTCCCACTGGCCTTTCAACCACAGTAGGCATCACTCCCACCTGTGATCCAGCTATATCATTTTCATGGATAAACTGTATCTCCGGAACAGAGATTTTATCTATTACTCTGACCACCACTTCACCACTTTTCACCAGACTCTCCAAACTCACTTTATACAATGGAAAACTATTCTTTTAACCATGAATTCCACATATTACCACCTTTCCTGGCAATATTCCTTCCAGAGTACGCACTTCCCCATGTTTTGCAATGTTTTATCCATTATCTTTTTTCCTTCATAAAACATGAGACTAGCTGAGATTCAGCTGCTGATTCAGAGCCTCCTGATCAGAGATTGTTGGTTAGATAATCAGGATGATTGGATAGTACCTGATTGTGTTTGATGAAGCTCCATGCCAGCAGCAAAGCCTTTCAAAAATTACCTCATAGTGTTGTTTTGAAATGAAAACCTAACCCTAAATCCATAACCCTTCCAGTGTGCTGACATTATAACATGGGTCCAATGCCAACATTTTGTAAGAAACAGTACCTTCCAAATCCAACCACAGGCCACAGCATAGCTGAACAGCTGGATTAGAAAATAGCAATGTTACGCTTATAACAAGCAAGTTCTAAAAGATGTAAACAAAATCTAGGAGCCTGTGACTGGATGGAATGTGTGCACTTGTGAATCCATATTGTGCTTTAACTATGCTGTTCATGGTGGATTGGTAAGAAGGCTGCTGAGCCTATTTTTATCCTTAAGGTACTATATTTACAGGGTTTTTACCCTTTACATCCTTTACCCTCGTCTCAAGTGATCTTAGGGAATACATTTCAGTTATTAGTCTTCGGTATAAAGGAGTGTTTGCTGATATTTTTCCTACAAGTTTCCTTGGAAATGAATCCACATCCTTTGGATTTTTTAAAGGATGGTTTTACATCTGCTTTCTCTGGCCAATTAAGAATCTGCGTACTGTATATAAAAAGTTTCTATTTTGAATGTCCTATCTTATGTGTAGATATTTCACTTTATTGTTAGAATCCATTCAGCATGTAATTCAGACTCAGGCATTTCTTATTCTTTATGTAACAGTTTGGAGCTCTATTTGCTAATTTGGTGTCTTGAAGGCACTGACTCATCCTGAGGCACTGTTCCAGAGCCGTTAGATTTCTAAATCTCTGTCCTCCACAAGCAGTACAAGTTTTGCTGTTTGTATGTCTCTACTATTTCCATTTCTACATTCTCATGGAGAGGTTCAGAATTTATAGGAGTTCTCATATTTGCAACGAAGAATCACAGACTTCATTTCCACCCCAGAGTTTTGCTTTGAAAGTGCATGTCACAAGGTAGGCAGATTTTCTTATTTCTTAGAACTTTGAGTTCACCTTTAGTTTTAAAGACAACATGTATTCCACGGGTTTGCTTAGAGAAGTGAAGGTCTAAGACTACATAAGAAGATGGATTTGTAGAACAGAAAGTGAGTGGGAGAATGGGACTAATATCTGGAAGAGAGCTGAAAGCTTTTGGAGTTGGTGGTCAGAGACTTGAGAGGAGAGAGACAGACAGACAGATTCAGCAAGGGGAAGAAGTTAGTCAACAAACGTGTTGGGAACATTATCGTCCTGAAGCATTTTTTTTTGTTAAACCTTATTTATGTTTCTACATTTGCTGTGTAGATTAAAGCAGAGGATTCCTGTTGCTGAAAGGGAGTTAAATAAAATATCGAGTTGGCTCGGTGTTTCTACTTAAAAACAAGTAGAAAATTTGACCTACAGTCAAAAAATATTTAGGACCTATTATGTATCAAATGGCAAATAGCATTGGCACTGCACGTTCTGGAGTACTGCAAACAAGAAGGCTGCATGTCCCTACATAGTTTATTTTAGTTCTAAAGTTGCTATTTCAAGATTGCCAGCAAAGTATTTTCTCTCTATTTTCTATTGAAATATTTAACCAATTTCACAAAGTTGCAAAATTTGCATCACGTGCATATGACGAAACACGGTTAAGCTCTCATTGGCTATTTCTCCAAAATAGTGATAGCCCCTAATGTTTACAAATACAAGGTCACTACCGTACTACAGCAAGATGGTCAGCAATACTTTGTTCATTATTTATCACATGTCTTACCAGTTACTCTTTCCTCTTGGAGTGAAATGGGCAATTGGTTGCAAATACCCAGATTGGATTCCATGTTCTTTTAACCATTTACTTAAAGAGATGGCAATTATGAATAACTCATAAAAATTGAATATTCTGCTAAAAGTGATGAAATAATGGCTAATTTGGTGATGTATTAAGGGAAAATAGAGAACTTTGAATCATATCCGAAAAAAGAGCCAAGGCATGGGGAGAAAATTGGCAAAAAGAAACTGTTAGGGAAAGTAAAAAGCATGATTTCATTTTTGCTACTATTAATCCCTTCAGCCTGCAAGAAAATCAACAAATTGTGTTAAATCTCTGCATTGATTTAACACATAGTTTGAAGACGTTCATGTTCGAACCCTAATAATCCTTTATCCTAATTTTCATATGCAATTCAGTTGCTCGATAACCTTAGTATTTTACAGCAGAGATTACTGAATCTTCTGCAATGCAATCCAGTTTACTGCAAGACTAAAAATATTTTATGCTGCTACATCAAGTGGTTCAGGTTAAAGATAAGGTCAAACTAATTCACAATGAATACAATTACAGAGCATAAGAAACACAAGTGGCATCTAATTCTTAACTATAGTAACCAATATTTTATTTGCACGTTATTTAAACTGGCCAGAAACAAAAAGTAACATCATAGAATCCCTACAGTGTGGAAGCAGGCCACTCAGCCCATTGAGTCCACACCAAGCCTCTAAAGGACATCCTGCACAGACACACTCACCCAACATATTCCTGTAACCCTGTATTTCCTATGGCTAATTTGCCTAACTTGCACATCTTTGGACTGTGGAAGGAAACTGGAGCACCTGGAGGAAACCCATGTAGATACAGGTAGAATTGAACCCAGGCCCTTGGTGCTGTAAGGTTCCAGCACTAACCGCTGAGCCACTGTGCCACCTAAGGTCTTAATAGATCTTTCATAATCTTATAATAAAATTTTAAATGGGTATATGGATGGTGTAGCAAATCTCCTCGCACTGCTGCAACAATCAGTATATATTCAACTGATAATACTGGGAAAACTCATCTCAGAACTCCAAACATAGATTTCGACATAAAGGCAATCAAAGGAGTTCTTTCTGCTAGAAAGAAAATTGATACTTCAATTTTATTGTTTACTATTAGAAATGAAGAAGCTGGGTTGTAACAGCAGTCTTTCAGCCATTCTTATGATTTCATGTTCTTTTGATACCTGACTTCCACAGTACTTTGTTCCCGTTCTCTTCTGTCATCAGTTTATCTCCATGTGCAATCCTAAGCATCTAGTATAAGTTTTGCATTAACTATTAAACACTAGGGAATGGCTGAAGCCATTACCTTATGAGTATATGCAACAACAAATCTCTTGAGGAAGATGCCTGGATCAGATACAGAATTATGGGATGGTTAAAGCACATAAAGAGGCTATTTGTTCCATTGAGCCATCCCATCTCTCAGCAAGCGCAATTTAACTAGTCCCACTCCCATGTCGCTTGCCCAGATTTCCCCAGATAATATTTATGCCTTGTTTCATTTCCCATAAGAAGCATTATTTTTGGGCTACAGTTAACTGGAGTTCATTTTTATTTCACAATATATTCAGCTGGAATATGACACATAAGTAGAATGTAGCTATATTACAATTTCAACAAAAGATTTTAAGATTCATTGGCTAAGAATTGTTTAGTTGATGGTTTGGTGCTCAGCTACCTTCAGCTTTTGGGACGTGCATCAGTCCAGCCAGAATGGGCGATGCCTCTCTCTATGATTCTAAGCAACATTTATGGATTGAATTTTGCAACCTTGCTTTATTTTCTACTGTAACTGACTTTCTCTGATTCCTCCATTTGGATTTCTAGCCACTCCTGGCTATCTCAGTCAATTTGGTGATCGTTTTGGACAGCCAATTCTTAAATTCTTAGACCTCCTGCTAGCCACTATGCTGACTAAATTGTGGTTTTATTTTCTATTGAAATTTAATGCACTCCACTACATGATTCTTGATGGCTCCCTTGGTTCATTTCATAAATCCTTTACAAGCTATCCATAACATATGTGTTTTTTTTTAAATTAAACGTCAACCAGTTAATTTACGGACTCAAGGAGCAAAATGTCTTCATTTGTGCTGTAACTATTCTAAGCGTCTAAAAACTTTATCGATGCTTCCCATCTACAAAATTTTATTTTATGTTCATACATTTTTATGGTAATTTTGTCACTTTTTCCTTTATAAATTCTCCTGTCTGCATTCAGAGTGGTAAGTGTTTATTTGAACATGTCAAAGTGTAATTGCAACCTAGCATCAGTGATAGCATCTCAGGTTTGCGCCTTAGCTTGTGCAGCAGAAAAAGCCCAAGCATTTCTATTTGTCTGCAGCTCAAAACACTCAGATTTTGTAATTGTGAAATAAATCAATGTATATCAAAATGATTTTAAAATAGGCACTGAATTTATCTAAATGTTCTAATGTCCTCTAATCTCTAATCCAAATTTACATGAACCCTATATTTAGTCATGATACTAATGGGAAAATATGTGTCAGATTAACCAGCATTTAAGATTTGTATTTAAGAAATCTGGAATATATTTAACATTACAATATTTCCTTTGACTCACTGTGATTAATGTTACAGGTTTATTATTATCTTCTGTATGGTGCACACTCATAGAGTCCCTACAGTGTGGAAACAGGCCCTTTGGCCCATCAAGTCCACACCAACCATCAGAGCATCCCACCCAGACTCATCCCCCTATAAAGCACCTAATCTACACATCCCTGAACACCACATACAATTTAGCATGACCAATCCACCTAACCTGCATATCTTTGGATTGTGGGAAAAAATTGGAGCACCTAGGGGAAACCCACACAGACACAGGGAGAAAGTACAAACTCCACACAGACAGTCACCCAAGGGTGGAATCGAACCTGGGTCCCTGGTGCCGTGAGGCAGCAGTGCTAAACACTGCGCCACCATGCCGCCCTGAACAGAATAACTATACTTGTTCTTATTTTGTTTTACCAACAAAATCTTATGTCAATAGCTCAGAATGGAAAATGTTACAATAGGAAAATTCACGGTAGTTGTAATTGGCCAAACATTGCTTGATAAACCAATTAAAATGTTGACAATGACAATTGAAACATTTTTCATGTATGATTTTCCTCAGTGAGTAAAATTTCTACTGTCTGAAATTGAGTTTACAGGATAATGAAAACATATTTAAATATATATATGACAAAATTTTAGATTAAGCAACTTCAATTTATCAGGAATAGACTGTTGATACCAGGTCTTATGGGTAATAGTGATGATTGAGTAACGTGTTCATTTTAAATATGTTAGTACCATTAAACCAGGTGAAAACTTAGGCCTTTTTCGACCTGTTGGGAGATTTTTGTCTGATATACTTTATGGCACCAACCTGCCACCTGGTGATAGAGGACAGCATAGCCCTTCTGTTTCTGAGAGGTGGAATAAAATTGAAATATTTGACAGAACCATGAAGACAATACTTTCAATGGTGGAATATAGTTTTTCCTTATAGTGACAGAGAGCTCTTTTGTTTGTGTCCTTGCTTGTATTAGAAAAACATAAATATACCGCATTGCTGAAACATTTGACCTTTTTTGCTTTACAGATGAAGCCCCTGAGAAACCTAGAGCATCAAATCTCACATACGCCGTATATTAAAAGTCGTAAGAAATGCAGGCACAAATGGGTAAGAGTACAAGGCCTATATCATACACTGTTATTTTAAGAGTCTGATAGATGTTTACAAAATAGAGTAGAACTTTCATTGTTTGAATGTCAGTTATTTGATATTGTAATAACCTGACGGATTAACAGGAAAGCTTTTTGTTTTTAATGTACTTGGCTTTGTTTCCATGCCTAGGCTTTTCCGGTCCCACATGCATGACCAAAATTTGGAGGCACCCTATTATTTGACAATTACCAGGGCTAATGAAAGCTCCATTGTGATAATAGGGAGGCCTGAATTTTGCTTCCTGGGTTGACAGGGAAGAGTAGAGACATTTGCCAGCTCTGCAAACCTGATCGAGGTTAAGAATGGCCCGAAAGTCGGACTTTCACTCCAGGTGATGGGATTCCCTGAGATACAGGCCAAACTACTTCAGAATGAAAGTGGAGGCTGGTAACTGAGGAGGTGGGCTGCACAGGAGATTTGACTTGGTCTATTGACACTGTGTTAAGTTTAAAATAAAAAAAACAAGAACCTGAAACGTCCTTCCATCGAATACTCCTAATTCCCCACACACACACACACACACACACACACACACACACATACACACACACACCCCATGCACCATCTATATCAAGCCATGGTCACTCTTTGCCTCCATGCCAATTTAGCCCCTCTGCTGACCCCAGGACCCCACACTCTCCATGCCAACCTATGCCCACCCACCACTCTGCATTGCATCTCACACATTCCATCCCAATCTATGTCCATTTGTCCATCACCCATGGCCCCTAATAATTTCCAGACCAATCTATATCCCTCTGCCCTTTATAATGCTAACTCATGCAAAATCAATCCTTCCAAACAAAACCACAATCACATTACCATAATAATTCACCTAACAATCACCATGACAGGGCCCAGGATCCATGCAGAGATAAGTTAAAGGTCTATAAAATAAAGTATATGTCCGATTTTGACATTGCAGTATCAAAAAAAAAGTCTCATTCATAAAACGTTTATATTCTTTCAACAAAATAAAGCCTTACAATGACAGATATTTCATTCAAGTGCACAATCCCTTATCAAAACAAGAAAGCTAACATTGTAATTTCTTTCTTCTTGCACTTCAGTGAGTCTATAACTGATTAGAGCTGTTCATAAAACCTAAATGGAAGGCATCTCATTGTGATGATGGATGATTGTGAAAACAGGTCATGCAGGAGTAATCCAGTAAAGGAAGGCCTCAGGGTCAAAAACCCAAATAGACAGATAGATTGAAATAAAAAAAAACATTCATTATTTTAAAGGCACCAGACATTTTTTTCAAAGATTCAAAAGGTCACGAGTTTGAAATGCCTTGACAGTTTAACAGTCCCTTTCTCGGAGCTTTTTTCATGTCCTCTTGCCACTTTTGACAGATCATTTTACACTTCTGAGCAGTCCTCTTGATATTTCCCTCTGACAGGTCCTCTTGACCGATGTATGGTACACATTGCTACCACTGTGCAACAGTGGTGCAGAGAGTAAATATTGAAGGTATTAGTTGGAGTGCTGATCAAGCAGGCTGCTTTGTCCAGGATGATTTTGGGCTTCTTGAGTGTTGTTGGAGCTGCACTCATCCAGGCAAATTGTGAGTATTCCACCACACTCCTGATTTGTGCCTTGCACATAGTGGGCAGGTTTTGAGGAGTCTGAAGATGAGTTACTCTCAGCAAAGTGCCTGAACTCTAACTTGCTCTTAAGGACATAGCATTCATGTGACTAGTCCAGTTCATTTTCTGGTCAATGGCAACACCTAGAATGTCAATAGTGGGTATTTCTGTGATGACACTACCTTTGTATGTTGAGGCATGATGATTGGATTCTGGTCATGGAGATGACTATTACCTAACACTAATGAGGCACGAATGTTACTTCCCATTTATCATCCCAAACCTGAATATTACACAGTCTTGCTGCTTTTGGAAAAGGAGGACTGGTGGTGAGCATTGGACAATTATCAAAGAAAATGCTAAAGTCTGACCTTATGATGGACGGAAGGTAATTGATGAAGTAGCTGAAGATGTTTAGGTGTAGGATACTACTCTGGTGAACTCCTGCAGAGATGGTCTGAAGGTGAGATGCCTGGCATCCAACAACCACAACCATCTTCCTATGTGGCTGGTATAGCTCCAACAATAAAGACTTTTCCCAATTCCAATGACTCCAGTTTTGTTAGAGCTCTTTGATGTCTCATTTGGTAAAATGTGGAAATGATGTCAAGGGTAGTTACGCTCATTTCCCCCTTGTACTTTAGCTCAGTTGTCCATATTTGAGCAAGCCTGTACTGAGATCAGGAGCTAAGGGTGCCTGGTGTAACCCATCCTGAGTGTCAGTGACCAGATCATTGTTGAGTGTTGTTTGTCAGTATTTGAGAATGACATTTTCTAACACTTTATTGATGATCAAGAGTACACTGATGGGATGGTAGTTGACTGTTGGATTTGTCCTTTGTTCCTGTGTACAGGGCACATTTGGGCAATTATCCACCTTATTGGGTAGATGTCAGTATTGTAGCTGTATTGGGATGGCTTGCCAGGGGATACAGCAAGTTGTGAAGCATTAGTATTGAGTACAATTGTTGAAATTGTCAGATCTCCCATTATTTTTGCAGTATCTAAGGGCTTCAACTGCTTCTTGATATCTTGTGGAGTGAATCAAATTGGCTAAAGACTGGCTTCTGTGATGCCAGAGACCCCAGTGGGAGGCTAGATGGTTCATCCACTTGGCACTTCTATCTGAAGACTGTTGCTTCAGCCTTATCTTTTGCACTGATGTGCAGGTCTCCCCCATCATTGTGAATGGGGATATTTGAGGATCTACCTGGTCTTGTTATCATCTAATTGTTCACCAGCATTCATGACTGGATGTGGTGGGACTGCAGAGCTTCGATCTGATTCATTTATTGTGGATTTGCTTAACTCTATCTATCACTTGCTGCTTATGCTGTTTGTCACACAGCTCGTTTGTTGTGTAGCTTCATCAGATTGATACCTTATTTTTAATCCTAACTGTAGGCATAACTCTAAGCCCAAAACCATGTGACTGGTTAAATCTTAGCAGCAGTGAGATAATGGCCTTTTGAGGCCCATAATTTGGCAACTGCCTGTACCTTCCCTGTCACTGGTAAAATTGTGGTGGGGCTGTGGACAGATCTGGTGCCATGGAATTTTTGAGGATCCCCGGCCTGTAAGTCTGCTTCTGGGGGAGCAATAAAATCTAGCCCACACTGCTTCTACTTCCTGATCCTCTGAGCCAAGACCCTTTCTCATTTCTTTTCCTATTGCATCCTTTACTATCAGGGCTACTCCTCTTCCTTTTCCATTCTGTCTATCATTTCTAAATATAATGTATAATATAATGGAGCATTTATTTTCTAACCTTAGACAATTTATCACTATGGGCTTGACTTTAGAGGAGGTTGGGACATGTAAGATACCTTCCTACCCATCCCCAAGCTCAGCCCCAAAATATAAATGGCAGGCGGGAGCAGTATTTAATAAGCTCCTTACTTACCAGGGGTTTGGGGATCTAAAAGGCATTATTTGAGACTGGCTACAGTTCTGACAGCAGCCAATATTGAGTTTAATGGGACTTCTGGAGTAACAGTTAGAAGGGTTTAGTAGACTAGCCCCTACCCACATCCCCCTCACCCCCGAATTAATTGTGCACCATGTCTCAAAAGGACATTAGATCCAAACCATTTATCTCTCTTTAAGTTGCAAGTTAACCTACCTTGTTGTGAATGCTTTGAGCATTCAGACACAGAGTCTTTAAATATTTTCTATTAATATTATTTGTATTGTTGATGCATTATTACCATTAAGACCTCTCTCCTTTACTGCTCCACTGCGCATGAACATCCAAATCTCTCTACTGCTCTGTTGCCTCCACAGTTCTCTTTCAATTTCTATATTTCTCTTTAACTGAACCTTTCCTCTGCTCATTTTGGTCGGGATTTTCAACATGAAACTTGGGTATATATTCTTTTCAAACTTTCAATGCAACTAACATTCCCTCTCAGTTGCATGGACCTCCAGTTTCAGATGTCACTGGCACAGACAGATCTCAGAGATCTGCGCAGATGAAGGAAAGGCTTAGACAATGTAGAGTACCACCCTGCTTTGCTCTTGTCTTTATTCCACCCTGCATTCAAAACAAATTAATAAATGTTTGGTCTCATTAATACTTGAGTGGCGTGCAATAATGTTTGACCAACATGACTGTAGAACAAGGTAAGAGAATGGGAAAAAACACAGAAAAAATAAACTTCAGATGGTTGATTGCAGTTCTCTTTATTCACTTGCTTCTGCTTTTAAAAGGTATCTGTGTATTGTGATTGCTTTCTCAGTGGAAAGGACCAGTTGTCTTTGTATTACTTATGACTGTTTGCCTGGCAACCTTTGCACTTATTCAATCAGTTCGCAAACTAATCGATGATTTACCAGACAAAGAGAAAGCTTGGAAACAGCTGCAAAGTACAACCTGTGATGATCCCTGTAGGTAAGAGTATCCAACTGAAAGTTAACTATGAAATCAAAACAAAACCTGTAGAAAATGTAATTAAAACAAGGAACTGCAGAAGCTGAAACTCTGGAACAAAAACAGAAATTGCTGGGTAAACTCAGCAGGCCTGTTAGCATCTGTGCAGGGAAAACAGAGTTAACATTTCGATTTTGGTGACCCTTCTCCAGAACTGAGTTAATATTAACTCTGCTTTCTCTGCACAGATGCTGCCAGACCTGTTGAGTTTCTCCAGTAATTTCTCTTTTTCTTTCTAAAGAAAAGTCAGCTTTTTCTGTCATCATAAAGATTGCAGAACAAAAACGATATTTAGCCATTCCACCTTCTCCTGTGCAGGCTCTTTAACCAGTTCTAGCTACTCTAATATCTACATCAGTTCCTGATCTCTCATGTTTCTTGTGCAATTGCGTAAGAACATACAAATTAGGAGCAGGACTAATCCATTTGACCCCTTGAGCCACCTCCGCCACTCAATAAAATCATGGCTGATTCTGATTGTGGCCTTAATTCATCCATGTTCTGTCTGCCCCCTCTATTACTCTTTTCAATCAAAAATCTAACTCACTCCTAAATATACTCCATGTCACAGACTCCACTGTTCTCTGTGGATGAGAATTCTGGCCACAAATGACTCTCTGTGAGGATAAATTCTCTTCATCTCCATCTTAATTATGTGTCTATCTATTTATCTCAAAGGATCAGTTTTCCTGGTGTCTTTCTGTTCTAGTACTAGACAAGATCAGTACACCTAAAGCCTGCAGAGCTTTGGATGATTTTGGAGTCTCTGCCCATTAATGTGGACCTGTCCAAGGAAAATGGGAAGGTACATTGGGTGCAAATGTAGATCTGAACTGTTGCATTTTGAGCCAGGAGAGTACAGAATTCCACAGTAATGTTGAGCTACTCAGACTCCATTCCATACCTCCTTCTCTTCAGAAATGCAAATGGAACTTAAAGGAAATGGTAGCTTTTCAGAACAGGGCTATGCTCCAATTTTTCTGCCCTTTGTCCATGGAGAATCAATATTCACTGAAGGGGTGTCAAAGGTCAAGAAAATTAGTCCTATAATCTTTGCCTCTGTAACCACTTGTGTTTAATGTTTCAATAACCCTGTGCAAAACAATGCTCTTTTAAGATTCTTCTCTATTCTTTCAGCAATTGTAAAAACGTATGGCCCATTACTGATTTGTTAACTAATAGAAAAAGAAGTTCATCCTCTCAAAAGCTTTCAAAGATTTTGAAATATCATATTTTCCTTTCTATGTTTCTGTATAAAGTATACAATCAAAATCAATTCCTTACTTTTATATTTCATGCCCCTATAAACGAAACTTAGAATTAACTATACTGTATGGCCTTTTCAATCCTGTCCTCCAAGTTAAAACTTTCATATCTTCACTTGAAAATCTTTCCCCAAAATTTGCCATTTGGCATTTTTCTAAATTACATTCAATCTGTCACCTTTTTGTTCAGGTTTAATTCAACCTTTTTTATTTCTGTCCTTCTCCAACCCATTGCACTCTTTTTTTGTGGTTTGCCATATTCTCTAGTCCTTTGTTTTGAAGTGAGAGACTGAATATGGGGACATCTTGCTTACTTGTATGTTGAGTTCGAAGATGCAAGCTATAAAAGACAAATTATTGTGAATAGCAAGATCACATAGATAGACAGATGCAATGACAGCTGAACTAGAATTTGATGTCTGCTATGTGTCTGTTGCTTTACATACATTCCATGGGTGAATATTCCTCAACAAACACAGTTGTCCACTAATGAATAATAAAAGAAAATCAAAAGAATCAGCTGGTGCTCAATTTTATGGCAGTTGTCTTTATCTGTCCATTATTTTCATGTATTCATATGTGTAGGGGTAGCCTTTGACAGTGTGCGCTGTCCCCAGAGTTCCTTAGGCCAGACACTAAAGAAGGACAGGTGCTAGTTTCTGATTTCAAGCTTTGCTTTCCTTCAGTACGTTGGAATTCATAGAGATCCGGCGCACAGAAAAAGGCCCTTTAGCCCATTGAGTCTACACCAGTCAGGTGGGGCTTTCTGGCTGTTCTCCATCAACAGCACACAACCACCATGAAGGCCTCATTCTTGAAGAACTAACACTCAGCTGCAGGTCTCAGAGGCCTAAAACTGTTCCTATTCTGCAAGTTAATTGTCCTGTCAGGGGTGGGTTGGAGCTGGAGTTGCTCCCAGGGATTGTTAATGGTTATTTGCCTCTGTGGTCAAATGTTGGGTCATAGGAGATCTAGGTAAATGTACTTAATGGATCAAAACACTCCATAATACAGAAATCTAATGGAAAATTGCATTGCTTTTTCAGATTTGTGGTTGTAGAGAGCGTGCCAGATGGTGTAGTTTATGGTGAAAATGCTACAAAGTATCAATTGACGTATAACTCCTGGTTAAACCTAATCACTATAGCAAACAGCAGTCTGGACATTGCCTCATTTTATTGGACTCTTACCGGTCATGATATTAATGTGACTGATCCCTCCTCCAAGCCTGTAAGTAAAACTGATCTGATTTGTCTTGTACTTAGCTCTATAATGTATTTTGTGTTCTGTACTGTGCTTTGAGCTCAATCAAAATGTAATGTTGTATTCGGATGAAAGTAGAAAGACAGAAAGGAGAAGGCAGACAGCAATCAAAGTTATCAAATCATACAATCCAAATGGAATACCTGCTAGCTGCTGAAAGAACAGCTGAAAGAAAGCTGCTGAAATGTGGAAACAACAGATCCTCTGACCATAATCCTTCAATCCTCCTTGAATGTAAGGATACTGCTAGAGGACTTTAAATGTTATACTTCTGTTCAAAATGGGCACACAGTACATGCAGTAAATGCAGACTATTCAGTCTAATGTCAGGGGCGTTGGGGAGGGGTGGGTGTGGGGTGGGTGGTGGTAGGGGGGCTACCAGAGACATTTTCAAGACAATTTTCACTTGAAGAGGCATGGCTTAATCAGGGATACGTCTTGATTGTAACAAGGGCTGTCAGGTGGACATCAGAGAATATGAGTTACCTGACTGCGACTGTTAATCACAGATATGAACAGGAGTGTCAGAGGTTCCACTATCTCTGAGACCTAGCTTTGAGAAAGCTGGATCAATGTCAATGTAAATAAAGGGTGACAGGATACCGGCTTCTGTGGAGTTATTTCAGAATAGTTAACATAGATTTGTCAAAGACAAGCTTTGTCAAAGACTTTAAGTACATTAAGTGTGTAACAAAGTGGGTGGCTGCAGTCACTGTTATGTATATGAAATTTCAAAAGGAATTTGATTAAGTACCCTACAAAAGACTTACTCAGAAAATAGAAGCAGATGGCATTAAATAGATGATGGTCTCTTAGGTTTGAAATTGGCTGAGTCATACCAGGCAAAGATTTAGTTGTGAATAGATGTATTTCAAACTGTAGATAGGTAGGTGGTATAACACAGTATGGAGCTGGAGGAGCACAGCGGGCCAGGCAGCATCAGAGGAGCAGGAAAGTTGATG
>NC_063339.1:39358287-39419893 GCF_021869965.1 Rhincodon typus
TCCCCTGATGCTGCCTGGCCCGCTGTGCTCCTCCAGCTCCACACTGTGTTATCTCTGACTCCAGCATCTGCAGTTCTTTAGGCAGGTAGTATGGATCCCCACGGTTCCCCATTGTGACCAAAGTATTTCCTGTTGTGTATAGGTTTAGTGAGTGAAATTTTGAAATTTGAGAAGGTTCCAAAATTGGCAACACAGTAAATAGTGAACAGGATACCAGAAGACTCAGGAGACATGGAAAAGTGCACAGACAAGTAGCAGATGCTTTTAATATAGCTATGTGTGAGGTGAGACACTGTGATTGAAAGAAACAGTATAATCTGAATGGTACCACCTGGAGGAAAGCTAAGGAAGCAATTGGGGGAGGTGCATATTCCAAAATCACTGAAGGAGGATGGGCAGGTTGGCTGTACAGCTAAATAAATTTATAAAATTGTAAGAAGCCACACTGAATATAAAACATAAGGGTATCTGTAATAGAGTTCTGGATACTTCTAAACTGGGGTTGTCTTTACAAATCTGGCACCACATTTTAGGAGGCTTGTCTTTTGTGTATGTGTGTCTCACTGTGTGTGAGATTTTGATTAAGCAAGCATTTCTTCTGGTGAGTGAAGTGATAGTCAGGGAACCTGTATTTGATATGATTGACCAAAAGAACTAAAGGAGAAAAGAGTAGAATTTTGATCACACAGTTATTATTCTGGAATGCACTACCTGAAGGTGTGGTTCAAGTGAATTTTCATTGGATCTTTATAAAAGCAATTAAACATTGAAATCTGGAATGTACTAATTTGTAAGGTCATTTGAAAATAAAGCTGGAGTATTGGACTAAATGAGACAGCTTGTTCAAATAGTTAGCACAGACTGCCAAGGTGAATGTGTTATAATATTCTATGTAATAAGGATAACAAAGTAAATCAATAAACTGAAATTAGCACTACTTTTATTGGATTAGTCTTTCTAACTGCTCAGCATGTTTTTTTTCATATTGAATTAAAAATTCCACTGCATGGCAATGAAGTATTTCCACCACTAGGTAGCATTAGCTCCATGTTCAATGTCCCTACTATCATTTAACAAAACATATTGCATTCATTTTATAATCCTTTTAATATTAGGACTTCTTTCTGCCAGTTCAGGCACCTCTAGCAGGATATCATTACCGTCACATATTTTCTCCCCTCTTCGCAACATTCCACAGGGACCGTTCCCTCTGGGACACCTGGTCCATTCCTCCTCTGTTCCCAACACACCTTCTTACCCTTGCATGGCAACTTCCTCTGCAATCACAGAAGGTGCATCACTTGCCGTCCTCGCTATCCAACGTCCCAGACACACTTTCCAGGTGAAACAGCGATTTACCTGCCCTTCGCTCAATCTAGTCTAGTGTATTCACCACTCACAATGTAGTCTCCTGTACACTGGGATGATGAAATGCAGACTGGGTGACTATTGTGCGGAACACCTATGTTTGGTCCATAAAAATAATACTGAACTTCCAATTACCTGCCATTTCAACAGACCACTGTGCTCCCTGGCTAGCATTTCTGTCTCAGGCCTGTTGCTGCATTCCAGTAAGGCTCAATATGAGCTGGAGGAACTACACCTCTGTTGAGGAATCTTACAGCCAGGACCTAACACTGAGTTTAACAATTTCAGAATGTGAGCACCCTTGTCTATATTTGTTATCCTTTCCCCACACCACTAAATTCTGACTTGTATGTGTTGCTCCCAGCACAGCCAATCCATTTTTAACCATTTACGCTTCTTGTTAGCACTCTACCTAGCATTTATCTATTTCTTGGGTCATCATTAGTAACTTATCTGTTTTCTTATCCCTTTTTAGGCTCTGTCTCTCTCTATCTCAGGGCTCCATCTCCAAGTATTCTATTCACTCTCTGTACCTCATTATCAGCATAAACACGTCCCTTTCCCCAGGTATTTTCAATTCTGGTGAAGGGTCACTGGACTTGAAATGTTAACTCTTTTGCTCTCCACACATGCTGCCAGACATGCTGAGTTTCTCCGGTACTTTTTGATTTTGATTCTTCTTCAGTTCTCTGCCCAAAGGCCGGTCCAACCCAGTGCCACAACTTGTAGGATAGTTCGGGCTAGGAGGCAGCTGTGTTGACACTGAACATTTTTAATGTTACACCATCAAAGATATGGAACAATGTTTTCTCCTCATGTGAAGTCCTTGTTGTCTAAGGGTTGATGATTGTGAATTATTCTGCGTTATTATTGATCCATCACTGTGATCTATAATTGTGTTGACCACTTTTACCTTCAACAGGTTCACCTAACATAAGAAGCAGACATGCGACCATGGTACTGAAATATTCAACAGATATTTAATATGTCTCCTGATATATTTATATGTATATATTACAATCACAGGCATGTAGGTGTCTGGCCTAATACTAAGCTATTCAGTTACAAACAGTACTACCTTTTGATCACTCTGATTTCCAGAAGGCATTCAACAAGGTGCCACACAAAAGGCTGCTGCATAAGTTAAAGGTGCGCAGCATTACAGGTAATGCACTAACGTGGATAGCAGATTGGTTAACTAACAGAAAGCAAAGAGTGGGGAAAAATGGGTGTTTTTCTTGTTGGCGATCAGTGGCTAGTGGTATGCCTCAGGGATCAGTGTTGGGACCGCAATTGTTCACAATTTACATCGATGATTTAGAGTTGGGGACTAAGTGTAGTGTGTCAAAGTTTGCAGATGACACTAAGATGAGTGGCAGAGCAAAGTGTGCAGAGGACACTGAAAGTCTGCAGAGGGATAGATTAAGTGAGGGGACAAGGGTCTAGCTGATGCAGTACAATGTTGGTAAATGTGAGAACATCTATTTTGGTAGGAATAACAGCAAAATGACGTGCAGTAAACCTTTAAGTACAGTAAATATTAAAGGTTTACTGTAACTGCTGCCATCAGAACACAACAATCACCTTGAATCAAAGGTGAAGAGATAGTCCCCAAGAACTACATCAGCTGAACTCAAGCTGTTGGCGACTCTAGGCATATAAATTAAACAAACTCCCAGGAAGCTCTATTACTGAAGAATTACCGCGGACTTGTTTTAAGGTTGCTTTAAATTGTGATAAATTCTAGCAGTTCACCTCCACTTGCCTTCATATTTTTAATTTTGCTTTTATTCTAATCTTCTTTCTGCCATTGTGTTAGTTCTGTCTTTCCAATGTATAAATATTATACTTTGTCTGACTTATTTTTACATACTATGCTCTTAATTTTTTTTGTATGTTATACTACTGCAGGGTGAAATCCTGCTTCGTGAATTGGGGAAATTGCCATTAAAAAATGTTAGTGTGCGCATTGCTTCAAGTACACTATCCTTTCCACATCAACTTTCCACTGATCTCAAAATTTTAAAAGAGAAAGGTAAGAATTATAATACTTATTAACTCATTTAATTTTCTTTTCTATGTTTCCATGTATGTTTGGTGAAGAGAACATTGCTACATCATGTGTCGTGTAAGTAATGGACTAATGAATACAATGGAAAGTGGAATGGTTGAGGATCTGGGTTGGGAAGGAGATTGGAACCCAGCAGACGTTGGCTTTTTGAAGTTATACGTTGTTAAATGTTTCTATTTCTGACAATCTGTGCAGCAGAAGATTTAATCCATTGTTTCAGGTGCAATGGCCTTCCTCAGAACACATTCTGAGAAAAGTTTGCATAATGTAACTCTTTATGTTTACATTAGTGGCTGCATGATCTGTTGTGTATTTCCAGATATCTCTGTTTAATTTAGGATTTTAGTATTTGCACCTTTTCTTGCTTTTACATGCAAGTAATATGAGTGAGTTAACCAACTCATTTTACATATATTGGACTCAATCTTACCTTTTTTGCCTAATTGCAAGTTGCGTCATGTTTATGGAGGGATTCTCATCATGAAGCTTAGCATGATTTCTGACCAAAACTCATTAGCCACCTACCCTGCCCCTATGGTGTCTCTCACATCTAATTCCACCCACATCTTACTACACATCCTTCCTGGGATAACTTAGCACTCAGTGGATATCTGCTGAAAGATGGCTTGCATCATTAATGAGAGGCCACTGTGCAACCAGTTAAGCTTTGGTAATCTGGCATTGCCCTGCACTGGCAACATAATGGCACAGTAGTCATGTAAACATGATGCCCATAGCAGATAGTCAACATTAATGACACACTCTTGCATGTGCAATCCCACTAGTGTCTCACAGTAGTCACTCTTTAACCACCAGGCCACACACTTTATCTGTGCCTACTGTCTGAACACCCTGAGTCCTCAGTACTCTTCTGCAAATGCATTGGGTCACCCATACCTTTTCATTGTCCAGTATGGGAATATCAGACACCCACAAGCAATCAGACCAGTCCAAATATGAGCTTTCATTGACAGCCAACAAAAGCACAAAGGAAATGGATACAGGCTACAGTTTACAATCACAGTACAAAGCAAATGACAGATGAATCTTGACAGGTCAAGATAGTCTCCACCCAGCTTGCAGCTACTGGAACTGGGTGTCAGTCACACCCTCTCCACCTTGTAGGGCCCAATGCAACTGAGCACTATCATCCACAAAGAGAATTTTTGCAAGCCCAATGTCCACATCCTTCTCAGATGACTGCTCCTGTTTCCCAGCTCCTGAGCATCTATCACTTCACCTCATTACTTGCTCCAAATGTGCAGAGCACAGTATTCGAGGATATTACAGAACTCCCTGTCCAGGCTAAACTGGAGGGCACCCCAAGACCGCTCCAAGCTGTGGAACCAAACCTTCAGGAGGCCTGTCTTCTGATTCACCAAAGTCCTGCTCACAACATATGCACCATTTTGGTGAAGGTGCCATGTTGGCTGAGTGACCAACATATAACATCAAAAAGTGAGCGTCTGCTTTTATTGAATTTTTTGAAGAGGTAACGAGGATAATTGATGAGGGAAGGGCTGTGGATGTAGTTTATGTGGACTTTAGTAAGGCATTTGATAAACTCCCACATGGCAGGTTGGTACAAAAACTAAAATCACAAGGCATTCAGGGTGGCCTGGCTAGATGGATAGAATACTGGCTTGGTCATAGAAGACAGAGGGTAGTGGTGGAAGGATCTTTTTCAGAATGGAGACCGGTAATTAATGGTGTTCTGCAGGGGTCAGTCTTAGGTCCTTCATTGTTTGTAGTATATATAAATGATCTGGACAAAAATGTGGGCAATCTGACAGGCAAGTTTGCCGATAACACGAAGATTGGTGGAGTTGCTGATAGTGCCAACAATTGTGAAAGTATACAACAGGATACAGATAAATTGGTGACTTGCGAACAGAAATGGCAAATGGAGTTTAATCCAGACAAATGCGAGGTGATGTATTTTGGAGGATCAAATTTAGGTGTGAATTATATTGTAAATGGCAGAACCCTTAGGAACACTAGCATTCAGACAGAACTGGGCGTGCAGGTCCACAGTTTCCTGAAAGTGGCAATAAAGGTAGCCAAGGTGATTAAGAAGGCATATGGCATGCTTGCCTTCATCGCCCGAGGCGTGGAGTAGAAGAGTTGGCAAAACATGTTGCAGCTATATAAAGCCCTTGTTAGGCTGCATTTGGAGTATTGTGTGCAGTTTTGGTCACCACACTACCAGAAGGATATGGAAGTTTTGGAAAGAGTACAGAGAAGGTTCACCAGGATGTAGCCTGGTCTCCAGGGCATTGACTATGAGGAAAGGTTAAAAAGACTAGGATTGTTTTCACTGGAAAAAGAGGAGACCTGATAGAGGTCTACAAAATGATGAAAGGCATAGATAGGGTGGATAGTCAGAGGCTTCTTCCCAGGGTTGAAGTTTCAATTACAAGGGGGCACGGGGTCAAGGAGAGAGGGGGAAAGTTTAAGGGAGATGTGTGAGGGAAGTTTTTCACGCAGAGAGTGGTAGCAGCTGGAATGCACTACCAGAAGAGGTGGTGGAAGTGGGCACATTGAAGACATTTAAGAGGCACCTAGATGGGTGCATGAATAGGGAGGGAATAGAGGGATGCGGATCGAAAAATGTCAGGTTTGTTTTTAGATTAATTAGGACATGATACTCGGCACAGTCTTGGAGGGCCGAAAGGCCTGTTCCTGTGCTGTACTTTTTCATTTGTTCATTTGTTCATTTTTGCTGGGCTCCAAACCCCTTCCCAACCTAGACTTACCTCAACCATTCCACTTTCCATTGCATTCATTAGAATCCATTGTCATACACACATGATACATGATACAGCAATGTTCTCCTCATCCCACAGCACCCTTGCAAATTTCAAAAATGATGGGGAGTTTGGCCTACAATCACCACCTTTTAAGTTATTGCAGCTAACTTCTGAGTCACTGAGATGACAATGTTAGTGTATCTAGCGTACCCTATAGCATGGCACAGTCCACCACTGATGAATATTTGACACAAACACACTCGCTCTGCATGCACTGTAAATGGGCAAGGAAATGTTTGCAAATGAAATGTTGTTGGAGTTTGCGATTGCATGCTTCATGTATTTGTTCCTTCAATGCCTTAAAAGTCCAGCACATATGGATCCTGTGCTTTCAACCGTCAAGCTACACTGACTCTGCTCACTGTAGGCATTGTCCCAGTTATTTTACATTTGCATTGCACAAATAGGTGGGAGCTAGAGATGGCATGGAATTCAAAATGCAGTGGGCACCATCAGCAATGGGTTGCACCTTCTCACCAGGTAATTTCAATCCCTTCCCACCAACCATCCATGTCCCCTTTTACCTCACACAATCCCAACAGCCTACTTCCACTCATTCACCCCATGTGGAGACACACGACATTGAACATCACCTCCAACTGTCCTCACTGCCTCCTGAACCCTTCCCACCCAGCTCCTTTATGTGCCCCCTGTGGAGGCCATGATGCTGGTCACTGCCAATATGACCCTGTCTGTAGCCTAGCCTTCCTGCTCCTCTGATGCTGCTTGGCCTGCTGTGTTCATCCAGCTCTACACCTTGTTATCTCCTTGTAGCCTAGCATGCTGTTTTTTGCAAGTACTCCCATACATTGTGAGTTTCTCCTGTCACCATCTTTGTTCCAACCTCCCCAACTGCTTCTGTTTTCCCTGCTAGCCTCGATTCTCCCAATCACATTTGGCAGTGATCCACCAGCAGCTGGCACACGCTGTCAGTGTCAAACTGATATGTTGGTATACCAAGCATTCAGACAAGGCACTGGCATCAGTGCTGGAACAAGAGATCGCTGTACAATTCAGACAGACTTAGTTTGAATCACGCTGGGAATGAGTGTCCTGGTGAATCATAAAAGTAGAGTTGTAGATAAGGTTTTAAGGTAATTAGTAGGTGGGACATTTCAATTGAAGGGAAGCTTACACAAGCAAACAAAGTGTGACAGGAAGAGTCAGAAATCAAAAGCAGAGACCTGCAGCAGAAATGAGAACCAGGATAAGGGATAATATAAAAAGTTAAAGCTTAAGGCTGTTTATTTGAATGCACACAGCATTTAAAACAAGAGAGGTGGGTTGACGGCGCAAAAAACATTAAAAAATGAATACATCAAAGGCTATTATAGAAATGTGGTTCTAAGATGACCAGGACTGGGAACTCAATATTTAAGGGTATGCACTGTTCTAGAAAAATTCGCATAAAGGAAAAGGACATGGGGTAGCATTGTTAATAAAATAAGACATTAGTGCATTGTTAAATTACAATATATGTATATAGATTGTGATGGGGAATTAGTTTGGCTGAAAGCAGGTTATACAGAGAGAGCGAGATCATGGATGGGAGTGGTCTATAGGCCTCCAAGGATCTATCTCACTGTAAGACAAAGTATAAATCAGAAAATCATAGAGGTATTTAAAAAGGGCAATACAATTATCATCAGTGATTTTAACCTGCATATTGACTAGACAAATTAGATGGGCAACGATAAACATGCAAGACAAACTTTTATTGAGTGCACCAGGAATTGTTTCTTACAGCAGTGCATTGCACAATCTGGGAACAGGCTTCTTTAGATCAGTAATGTGTAATGAGGTAAGATCAATAAGAGATCTCATTGTTAAGGATCCTCAAAGGATTAGCAGTAACAGCATTGTAGAATTTCAAATTCAGTTTGAGGGAGAGCAACTTGGGTCTCAAACCAGTGTCCTCACCTTAAATAAGGGTAATCACAGAGGAATGTATAAAGAGTTGTCTAAAGCAAACTATGAAAATCGATTAAGAGGAAGGGCAGGAGCTGAAAATGGCAGAAATTTAAACAGATAATTCAGAATGCTCAGGCAAAATTTATTCTGGGTCAAAAGATGAGAAAGCTGAACTACCTATGATTTACAAAGGCTGCTACAGAGGTACACCATGAGATTGGGAATGTTTTAGGAACCAGCAAATGAGACTAGTTCAGTTTAGGAAACCTGGTTGGTATGGACAAATTGGACCAAAGGGTCTGTTTCTGTGCTGTTTGACTCCATGACCAAAAGGCCAATATAAAGGAAGATAATTAATTATGAAAGTAAATTGACAAGAAATATAAAAACAAACAGCAAGAGGTTCTACAGATAAATGAAAACGAAGAGAGCAGCCAAAATGAGTATGGGACCCTTGAAGGACGTGACTGGGAATTAATAAGGGGGAACAAAAAAAATGGCAGATAATTTAAACCAACATTTTACATCAGTCTCATGGAGGATACTGTAAACATCCCAAAGGTATCAAAAATAAGCAAAGTGCTCATGGCAGGACAACTCTTATAATAGTTTCTATCACAAAGGACAAAGTATCTGACAAACTAATGTGAAGACAAACAAATCACTAGGATCTGATGGCCTGCATCCAATGAAGTGTTTGCAGAGAAAGTGGAGGCATTAACTATTCCGGAATGCACCAGATTCCAAGAGGATTCAAGTGAATTGGAGCACTGGTAATGCGATGCCTCTGTTCAAGAAGAGAGGGAGGAAAAGAACAAGAATGGGATGGGCAATAGACAGTGGCCAATGATGTCCATGTCCCATGAATGAATGAAAAAAACCTAAAGGCCAGTTGGTCTAAATCTGTCACTGGTGAAATGCTAGAATCCATGATGAAGGAAGAAAATGGCAGGACATTTCGAAATGCTTAATACAATCAAACAGAGTCAAACGTAGTTTTGTGAAAGGGAAATCATGTTTGACAAGTTTGCTAGAGTTTCTTAAGGACACGACAAATAGAGTCGATAAAGGAGAACCAGGAAACATACTGTATTTGGATTTCCAGAAGCCATTCTATAAGGTGTCACTAAAAGGTTATTGCACAAGATCGAAGCTCACAGTTTTGGAGTAATGTATTAGCATGGATTGGGGATTTATTAACACAGGGAAGACAGCAAGACATGATTAATTGGTCTTTTTCAGGTTAGAAATTCATAACTAGTGGAGTGTTGCAAACATCAGTCTTAAAGCCTCGATTATTCATTATCTATTTTAATGATTTGGAGGAGGGGCAAGTGTGTAATGCATCCAAATTTTCTGAGGACATAAAAATAGGTGGTAGGGTGGATTATTGGGGTGAGGATATAAGAACTCTACAAGGGATATAAATAGCTTGAAAGAATGAGCAAAAACTTGTCAGATAGAGTTTAAATATAAAAGCACGAGGTCATGCATCTTGTAGGAAGAATCAAAAGGAGGATAATTATTTAAATGAAAAAAGACTTCAAAAAGTGCAGTGCAGTGTGATTTAGGTATTCTTGTACATTAAACACAAAAAAAGTTAGCATGTTAGTGCAGCAAGTAGTTAAGAAGGCAAATTGAATTTTGATCTTTATTGCTCAGGTGTTAAAAAAATTTAAAAACAGGAAAGACTTGTTATAACTGTATAGGGTTTTGGTGAGGCCACACCTTGAAATGCCATGTACAGTTTCGGTCACCACATTTAAGAAAGGATTTGCTTGCACTGGAAGCAATTCAAAAGAGATTCATTAAACTTACTACTGAGATGAAGAGATTACATGTTAGGTTTGTGTTCTTTAGAGTTTAGAAGAATCAAGGGTAATCTAATTGAAACATACAAGATTCTGAAGGGGCTTGAGAGGGTAGATGTTTTCACTTATGGGTAAATCTGAAGTGGGGGACCTAGTTATTGAAGAAGAGGACATCATTTAATATTGAGATATGAAGGACCTTCTCTCAGAGGGTAGTGAATGTTTGGAATTCGCTACTCCAGAGAATGGTGGAAGTTACATCACTGAAAGTATCTAAAAAGGTGATAAATGGATTTTTGAAATGTTCATGGAATTGAAGCCAAGAAAGTTGGCACAAGAGAAGAGTTGAGGCCTGGGGCAGATTAGCCATGGTTTTATGGAAAGGTACGGCAGGCTTGAAGAGCTGAATGGCCTATTCCTGCTTCTATTTCTTATGCTGTTATTACCACATTGCACTTTGTGGAACCTTGCTGTCTGGAGATTGCTTGTCATACGTCAACATGACTAAAGTGACTATGCATCCACAATAATTCATTGGTTGTGAAAAGCAATATATAATTCTAAGTTCTTTCATTCTTTTAAACTGAGTTCCAGGCTTGTGGAAAGCAATATATTTCTGCATGAATCGGTGTAAATGAAATTGCACATTCACATTTTTCTCTGATGTTCTGTTTCTGGAGAGATATGATCAAAGAACTTTTAACATCAAAAGTCTTCCCTTCTACATGAGCCTGGATGGGGAAGGATTGTGATAAACTATCTGAAAAATTTGCTGCAGTTTTATTGATAGAATTATTATGGCAACATTTGTGAGGGAGAAGTTTGAATTTGGGAGAAAGTTTTTCATAATGTAGTAAATTTATATCAAAAATAAAGTTCTGGCCATTAACTAATAAAAGACAATAAATAAGAAAAGTAAGTTAGTCACAGATAAATATTATTTATAAATGTTCTTCTTCCTGAAAACCTACATTTATTTGATGCTATTTGGAGATCAAATAATGTAGAATTTGGAACTGATGCTCCATATTTTGTTCGAACTATCTTAAATTACAGGAATCCACGTGAGAAAAGTAAACTTTCAAAAGTTATTGAGTGGTGTGCTCCACACAAAACTCTGGATTGTTGATAAGAAACATATCTATATTGGCAGTGCTAATATGGATTGGAGAGCACTAACTCAGGCAAGTATAGCATCTAATCTGTGATTAAGCAGTCCTATTAAGTATTGCGATTCTGATATCCTACATCTTCAGTTAATAATGTGTTAATTTTTATAACAGGATATTACATCTTTTTATTCTCAATCCCTGATTCTGATGTAGGAGGGCAGGAGTCTTATCCAAGTCTTGTCTTTAGTTATCAAAATGTTTGTATAGTACATTATGTTGTATAGTACATTATTTTGCATCAGAATGCAAATTTGAAGAACAACCCCATATCTTCCACCTGGGCACCTTACAGCCTGCAGGACTCAACATTGAGTTCTCCAATTTCAAATAACCTTCCCACTCATTCCCCAGCTCCCCTTCCAGCCCCATCCCTTCCCTTCCATTCCACCTTCTGACCCTCCCTTCTAGCCACCAACGGGATTCATCCCTCCCATCGACCAATCAGGTCATACTTACTGCCAGTGTCCACCTATCACCACCACTCTGCTATTCCCCCCCCCCACTTTTATCTGCAGCTCCTCCTACCCCCACATCCATCCCTGAAGAAGGGTAATAGCCGAAACGTTGATTTCTCCTTTCCTCCAGCTGCTGTTTGGCTTGCTGTGTTCTTCCAACCTCTTGTTTGTGTATGTTGGATTCCAGCACCAGGAGTTTTTTTGTCTCTAATCGTCTCTAATTGCCAAGAAAGGAGTAAATGTGCAGATAGTTTACTGGATTACTTACTGAATGACCCCCAAATAAAGGAATAACTAACAACAAGGTATCACTTTTTTTTGCAAATATTACTATAGTATGAATCAGAGCTAATGCAAATTGCACATGAACAACGGGCAAAATACTTCAAAGAAAAAGATAAATTTCACTTTAATATATTGATGCAACAGCGGTTTATATTGCAAGCCTTTGCATCATTTCTCACCCAATCCCACCTCAAAAATGTTGACATTATGTAGCTACAGACCTATACCCTCTGCTGTTCTTTATTCTCACATGTTAGCTCAAGAAATTTCTATCTGGAACAGCTTTCACCTTTCAGTTTCGTAGATGTGATTATCATCAGCAAAGCTCACTTCTATTATTTCTCCCTTGGGTCATGCAGTCCTGATGGTGTAATTAGGAAAGCAAAGGGAGGCCATGAAAGAATATTGTCGAGCAAAATGTGAATCCTAAATGTTTTATCAACACATTAAGAGTAAGAGAATAACTAAGAAAGAGCAGGACCCATAAAAGACTAAGTGGGCAATTTAGGTACAGAGGCAGTTGGTATTATTCTTAGGTAACAAGGCGTAGAGCTGTATGAACACAGCAGGTCAAGCAGCATCAGAGCAGCAGGAAGGCTGACGTTTTGGGTCGAGACCCTTCTTCAGAAATGGGGGAGGGGAAGGGGATTCTGAAATAAATAGGGAGAGAGGGGGAGGTGGATAGAAGATGGATAGAGGAGAAGATAGGTGGAGAGGAGACAGACAGGTCAAAGAGGCGGGGATGGAGCCAGTAAAGGTGAGTGTAGGTGGGGAGTTAGGGAGGGGATAGGTCGGTCCAGGGAGGACGGACAGGTTAAGGAGGCGGGATGAGGTTAGTGTGTAGGAGATGAGGGTGGGGCTTGAGGTGGGAGCAGTGGTTAGGGAGGCGGGGACGAGCTGGTCTGGTTTTGGGATGCGGTCGGGGGAGGGGAGATTTTGAAGCGTGTGAAGTATTATTCTTAATTCCTTTCATCTATCTTCACAAAAGAGAAGATATTGCAGATATTGTAGCTAAGGAGGAAGAAAGGGAAGGAGGAAGTATGAATGGAATTAGTATCCCTGAAAGTGGATCAATCGCCAGAACTGGTTTAAATATATCCCAATTTCTTGAAAAGAACTAGGGAGGAAATAAAAAAAGGTTTGACCATCATTTTCCAATCCTTGTCAGATGTGGATGAGGTTATGGAGGATGAGATGACTGCAGATATTTAAAAGGCAATGAGGGATGGACCAAATACTTATAGGCCAGTCAGTCTATTTTCAGCAGTGGGAAAATGATCAGAATCAATTCTGACACAGAGGATGTATGTACTGTCACTTCGAACGGCATGGATTAATCAAGGGCAACCAGCATGGATTTGTTAAGGGAAGCTTGTGTCTGATCAACTTGAATTTTTTGAGGAAGTAAAAAGGATTGATAAGAGTAGAGGAGCGGAAGGGGGTCCAATTGGACTTAGTGAGGTTTTTAACAAGGTCCTGTCGGTGACTGGCTAAAGGAATAAAAGCACATGGGATCCAGGGAATGTAGCAAGCTGGATTCAAATTTGGCTCAGAGGAATTGTTGGTGGTTGTTTTTATGCCTAGAAGGCTGTTTACAGTGGATAGCTTGTTACGCTGAGATGAGGAGGGATAATCACCTCCCTCTTTTTAACTCTCTCTGTGGGTTTTGACAAATATTTTCATATCTTTTTATCACACAGCTGTCACACCTCAATAGTAGCTTGCTATAAAATGAAGGAACCAAATACAAAAGTTTTGTTGACTGAAAGACAAAGAAATTTTATCATCTACTAATCCTGAGAAGAGATGATAAAATGCAATATCACATGCATAGGCAAGCATACAGGTTACAGATTTTTAAAAATAAGGTGATTATATAGTATAAGCATGGAGAATAAAGGTTAAACATTTAAAAAAAGGCTAAGAGTCCCTGAGGTATTAGCTTCTTAAACTGAGACCACAGTTGTGTAATGGTTGACTTGTATCATCAGCAATAGCAGAATCAGTAGGTATTTTTGATTCTTTGATGAATTGTTGTGATTTCATGGTACGCTGTTTTAAGCTGATGAGAGAAATGGCAGGGAAAAAAAGAGTCTCTAAGTTCTTGTTCACAAATCCAGTTTTCCTTGTCTCTACTCTGCTGCTCAAAAGCACGAGTTGAAATATAGTTCAGTGTGTAATACTGAGTCTAGCTTCATTATTTTTCATACTGGTTAATTGTTAGGTAAGCTTTTCATCTCCCAATATGTAAATTATCATACAAGTATGATTTAAAACAGGAGATGCAACTTTTTTTAAAGAGCTGACCTAATTGCCTCATTTATTTTCTGTCGATAAAAATTGCCATTCCAGTGCATACAGCTTCATTTACTCCATGTGTATCTCACAAAGCATGTCGCAAGCAGTGGTCATGTGGCTATTGCAGCCATTTGATGTCCATGTTTTTTCCTCTTTAAAAATCATTTTTTCCTTGAATGGTATCAGGTGTAACAATAAGATCATAGAAGTTATAATTCAATAGTCCATATTTACTCCTATCATAACAAACTATAGACAGCAGGAAGGTATCATTGGACTGAATCAGTGGGCAGAAAGTAGCAAATTGAAATCAACCCAGAAAGTGTGACGTGAATGCGCTTGGAGTGATTAATAAGATAAAAGGACACACAATTAATGGAAGTATGTTAAGAGGCAGAGAGGAAGTAAGGGACCTTGGAGTGAATATTGACAGGTAAATAAGAAGACATAAAGAATGGTTTCCTTTATTAGCTGAGGTGCAGAAGCATAGAAATATAGAAAATAGGAAGAGAAGTAGGTCAATCACGTCTGCCATGGTTCCTACTTTCTCCCCATACACTTTGATCCCTTTAGCCCGAACAATTACATCAAACGCCATCTTTTGGCCTCAAACACTTTCTCAGCAGATAATTCCACAGGCTCACTACTCACTGGGTGAAGAAATCTCTCTCATCTCAGTCCTAAATGGCCGATGTGTACCGTTAAACAGTGACCCTGGTTTTGTACTCCCAGGTCATTGGGACCTCCATCTTGTGTTTACCCTGTAGGGTTCTATGAGATGCCCCCTCATTATTCTAAACTCCTGTAAATATAGTCCCAACAGATTCAGTCTCCCTTCGGATATCAGCCCTACCATCCTAGGAATCAGTCTGGTAAACCTTCATCGCACTTCCTCCACAGCCAGAACATCCTTCCTCAGATATGGAGACCAAACTGCACACAATACTTTAGGTGTGATCTCACCAAAACCCTATACAATTGCAGTCAGACATCCCTCCTCCTGTACTCAAATCCTCTCACTTTGAAGGCCAACATACTATTTGCCTTCTTCACCACCTTCACCCTTATGTAAGCAGGGAGGCTTTTCTGTAAGTGTACAAATCATTAATTAGGCCACAACTTTAGCACTGTCCACAGTCCTGTCACCTCATTACAGTAAAGATGCAATTGTATCAAAGAGGCTACAGAATGTTGCCAGGCCTGGAAAATTGCAGTTATGGGAATAATCAGATAGACTGGGGTTGTCTCCCTGCCTGAAAGGACAGTATAGGCATAAGCCCTCAATTCACTTAAAAGACATCTTGATCTGCACCTCAAGTGCCATAACTTTACAGGGTTACAGACTAAAAGCTGGAAGGTGGGATGGCTCATTTTACAGTTAGTGTAGACACTATGGCTAATGGCCTCGCTCTGTGCTCTTTCAGACAGTGAATTCCAGATCCCAGATCACCCTCTGGGAGAAAAAAGAAATCCTCATCTCCCTTTAATCATTCCATCAATCACTTTAAATCGACACATTTAGTTACTGACCATTCTGTTTAGGTAAATTGGCCCTTGCCATCCATTCTATCTGGACCCTTCTCAATTTTGGACATCTCAATTAATTCACCCTGCAGCTTCCTCTGTTTCAAGGAGAACAACCCAGCCTATCGAATCTTTCCTCACAGTTTCATTTTTACAGTTCTGGCAAAACCTCATAAATCTTCTCTGTAGCCTCTTTAGTAGAATTATATCCTTCCTGTCATGAAGTGACTAGATCTGTACACAGCTCTCAAGTTCTGGCCTAACTAATGATTTCTGAGCTGTAAATCTTTTCTGATAATATCAAAGATTATTCCAACTTTGTCATAATTTCCACGAACTGTCATCCTGGATAACATTGACAGGGCTATTTCCATGGGCAACAACAAAGTTTTAGCAGCTTTTCAGCAACTTGCTGATCCATTCTGATTGCAACTCGATCAGTCAGTTCAAGTGCCTCACTTCTCAGTGCTAATTGGTCAGGTTTAAATGTCATATGGAAGATGCAACATTATGAAGAAAATAAAATTATAATTCTTGTAAATTTTGGGAAATATTAAACTAAACTATTCTTCAAACACTGAGTACCCATAGTTTAGAAAGGAGCCTACTGTAAGATTATTTTGTTACTGTGCCCTCTGGTATGAACAGATTCACATTTTTACAGGAGCTCAAATTCAAACGTCTCATGTTAGTTTTATTAATTTCTTAACGCTCAGATCCTGAACTCAGTTTTCAAAAAGAGAGCTTATGACTTGATACTCAATTGCACACATGGGTGTGGATGTGCTTTGCAAATAGCTCCTGAAAGTGGGCCAATGCCCTGATATCAGTCGGGGTGTATTATTGTTTTCAGTGGATGGAAGATGGGATCTCACTCACCTTCAAGTAACTGTCCTTAAGCTCCTTGAACAGTTCATTTCTGGGGAGGGCAAGAAGGTGATTTTGAAAGCACAGATTGGTGAACATGAACCGACATACCTATAACGTGCAATTAAATTTTTTTGCCAGGGAGTATTATTGTGCTAGAGAGAGTGCGGTATCTTTCTGTAAGCTGTTTGGCCACTACGCTGCACCATCAGGCTGCCAACCCTCTAAACTCCTGCCTTCTCTATTCTGCAAAGCAATCGCATGACCAGTCAGAACCATCAACAGCTTCTGAGGATTGAACTCAGGAGTTGATTCTGCCACTACTAAATGCGTGTTGAGCTTGCCTCCAATCCAATTGGGTAATCTGCATTTGAAGAAATCATAACGCCAACAAAACAGATACGGCACAGTTTTGGCACCTGGCTCCAAACCCTAGATTGAAAATCAAAGTATATTGGCATGCAAACTGTATGTGTGTTCCTGAAAATGACCACCTCTAATAATGTTAGACCCTCACACTGCTTGAGCATTAAATGTAATCGAGGGAGAAAAAGTACTGAGTTGAATGGATCATGAATGGTGTTGCCAAAATGCTACAAATACAGGTTAAATTATTTGTCATACCAATTTTAAACAGACAGGAATAAGTAATTATGCTACAACATAAAATCATATTTCCTGAGATCAGTAATTGATTTGTTTAGTCACCTTTAATCGTAGCAGATAGTAGGAAAGATTATTTTTGTTAAATAAACATTGGCATTGCCTAACAATATTAGAGATACAATTCTGCATCAACTATGCCAGCAGCAATTCGACATGATGGTTAAAAGTTTAAGGAAAATCTCAAATTGTTTAAATCTGATCTTAATTCAGTTGATGTGAATCAGGCAGATGTAAAATGTTTTACTCTAATTCTGTATGCCTCCAGTAAAAACAGATCACCCAAGTATCATACTGTGAAAAGTAAACATGAGAATAGATTTGAATCTGGTAATGTAACTGCTATATTAGCCAATCTAATTATATGGGTTATTTGTCTCTTGTTACATTATCAGACATAGTCATGGATCATTCACTATAATTTCTTACAGGTGAAAGAACTGGGCGCAGTGATTTACAATTGCAGTTGCCTTGCCAATGATTTCTCCAAAATCTTTGAAGCTTACTGGAGTCTCGGACTGCCAAATGCCACCATCCCTTCACCATGGCCGCCTTTTTATTCAACAAATTTTAACAAAGACACACCTCTCGAAGTGAAACTGAATGGAACTGCTGCAAAAATATACTTTTCAGTAAGTTAATGTAAATATTAAGTTTTCAAGTAAGTGCAGTTTTTACACAATACAAGCTGGAACATTCATGAAAATGATGGTATTTATATACTGCACTCCAAAACATTCGAAGTATAATTACCAACTGCTGAGGCCTACTGGGGACTGGTCATCAAATTTCACTTGGCACCCTCTATAATTACTGCAAGAAATGTATGCTTCTTCCTTTAAACAGAGACATTTGTAGTTTGCATAGCTCAAGTTTGCTTATCAGCTGATCAGCAGATCTCACATAGACCATGTAAATACTGTAGTGGAGGTATCTGTGTAAGAGTTTGTTATAAGATTAATCGCTGTTTCTCTGCTGTTACATAAGCCTGCTCCAACTCTTCCGGGGATGAAAGTGCTAATGGAAGAGAAACTATGTTTAGAGTCATATAGTCACAGAGCTGTACAGCATGGAAACAGACCATTTGGTCCAACTCGTCCATGGCAACCAGAAACCTTAAATAAATCTAGCCCCATTTGCCAGCATTTAGCCCATATCCCTCTAAACACTTCTTACTCATATACCCATCCAGATGCCTTTTAAATGTTATAATTGTTCCAGCCCCCATCACTTCCTCTGGCAGCTCACTCCATACAAGCACCACCCTCTGCGTGAAAAAGTTGCCCTTTAGGTGCCTTTTAAATCTTTCCCCTCTCACTTTAAACCTATGCCCTCTAGTTTTAGACTCCCCTACCCTGGGGGAAAAGTCATTGGCTCTTCACCCTCTCCATGCCCTTCATGATTTTATAAACCTCTATAAGGTCACCCCTCAGCTCCAACACTTTACAGAAAATAGCGCCAGCCTATTCAGCCTCTCTCTTTAGCTCAAATCCTCCAATCCTGGCAATATCCTTGTAAATATTTTCTGAGCCCTCTCAGTTTCACAACATCCTTCGCATAGCAGGGAGACCAGAACTGAATATAGTATTCCAAAAGTGGCCTAACCAATATCCTGTACAGCTGCATCATGACTTCCCAACTCCTAAACTCAATACACTGACCAATAAAGGCAAGCATACCAAACACCTTCTTCACTATCCTATCTACCTGCGACTCCACTTTCAAGGAACTATGAACCTACACTCCAAGGTCTCTGTTCAGCAACACTCCACGGGATCTTAGCATCACGTGTATAAGTCCTGCCCTGATCTGTTTGACAGAGATTGCTGAGAAACACCATTAGAAGGAAAGCTAACATAACTAATTTGTATGGCATTTTGTTGCAAAGTGTTCATGTTAGTGAGAAAAGAAAATTAAATAATTGCTGCTAACTCTGACATTTCCCAGCCTGCTAGACTTCACATTGGATTCTGGCCACATTTTCAACATGACAGGCTGTTTCTTGTAAGGGATTTGATCTGAAGGAGTCCTCTTCTGTTTACATTTTCTGGTGTTAAAAGCAGCTTTTTTTCTGCAATATATAAGTAACATTGACATGCTCTTCTCCTTCAAGTAGTATTCACAATTATTCAAGGAGTGCTGAATCACAATTAATCCCTTGATTTCATAACAGGACAGGGGGAGGAGGCAGACCCTAAATCTACCTGAGCTGGAACTGGGACTGAATTCTGAACCACATGCTAGCCATTTGGCCAACCCAGTTAACTATGTATTCCTCCCCACTATTCTTGTTAGCATATAGGTGTCAGGACAGACTTGGGCTGTTGAGAAACAAGTGACTATTTTGTGTCATTCGTCTTACAAATGTGTAATATATGAAGATTGCTTTATGGGATCTCCTTCCTAAATTGGCAAGGCACAAGGTGCAGCTTTGCATGATATTAATAAAGAATATTTTGCTACGATGTAGACACGCTTCTGAAGCCAGAGCAAACGTTGCTTTCAGAGGGTTGTGCATACAGCTTCAGTTAAATTGTCAGAAGAAATAATGAGGGGGCTTGATACTTTTCTTCTGGATACAGGGCAGTGCTGGCTAGCCTTCTCTTGGCTAACTTTATCATGCTGAGGGTACACATTTCTGTGCAGTGCTCTGTACATCTGAGTGTTGAGAGCCATTAATTCTATCAGCTGTTACCTGTCAAGCAGACTGGATATTTTCTCTCACATGACACTTGCCTTGGAATAGTAAAGAGAAAACCCTCAGATATCAAAACAGAGTAGGAGAAGGAAATCATATTGGGAGGAGGCCACTGGGGAGTATAAATATTGGTAAAGACCAATAGATGGGTTGAATGGTGTGTTTTATGCCACACAATTTATGTAACTCCATGTGTACCAGACAAATGTCCTGAAAAGGTATTGCTGCGCTCAACTCTCTACAATCTGAACTCTCCCAACCTTAATCAGTCACAAATTCAAGTGGAAGAAATGCACTTAAGATTTGACTGTAAATGATTCCAGTCTGCCCCATTGTTTGGGTAGTTTCTTTGCTTTATCTCTCCGTCCTTACTCTTCTTATCATTCCCAAAACTCCTTCTGTGCCCTCCTCTTTCCTTCTCCTCATCCCATCCCATTCCTGGCTCAGCACTGTCAACCATTCCCTTTCTACCCCTCCCACTTTTGTTCCCATTGGTCCCATCATTTCTCCTTTTCACCGATCTTTTCTCCCTCTTCCCTTTCTCATTCACCCACCATTTACCCCCTCTTCCTGCTCTGTTTTCCTACTCTATTCCCTTGCTCTCTTTCACTTTCCTTCTCATCCTTCCCTACTCCTTTTCTCCTTCATGACCTGTCCCTGCTCTTTTCCCTGTAAATTTGGAGTAATCTGTAGGAGCTTTACTAGAAAGTGTGTAATCCTGTATAATGAGTGATGTGACACTTTTTAATGTCTCTCAGTTCATCAGTTCCTTGAAGGAGTTGTATTTAAAACAGAATATGGAGACAGAAATTTACATGGATACTCTCTAACCAAAAACCTTTACGTTACACCGAGACCATGACATTAAGCTATTTAATAATCAGTCACTATTTTGTGATTGGATGGAAAAATGCAATTGAAACTGTTATTCTACCTAGAGCTCACCTCCCAAGATATGCCCAAAAGGTCGGACTACTGATCTTGATGCTATTCTCAGTGGTATCAATGCTGCAAAGAAGTTTCTGTACATTTCTGTCATGGAATATTTTCCAACATCACGTTTTCTACAACATGTATTGTAAGTAAAGCAGTTTTACCAATGCAACAGGGATCCTCAATGTTTATTTGGAAACCTTAAAAAAAAATGTAATGCTAAATCTGACTTTGCTATCTAGGTATTGGCCACATATTGATGACTCATTGAGAAAAGCAGCTATTGAACGTCATGTTCATGTTCAAATGTTGGTTGGTTACTGGAAACATACAGATAAATCCATGCTGGCTTATCTTCAGTCACTGCAAGCTCTAAGAAACATCAGGAAAGTCCATTTTGATGTGGTGAATAATGTTTTATTTTTACTAACAGGGTTAATAATTACTGAAAGTTTATTTGTTTTCAGCTAATGTTTTAGTAAAGGCCAAATTATCTGTGGGGATAAACACAAATTTAAACTATTAACTCATACCCTGAAATAAATTGATGTGGAAACTGATGCTAATAAAAATGTTTCGAAAGTTACAGTATGGAATTGTATTTACTTGAGCTTTATTCAAAAATATGCTTCATTCCAATTCTTAGGTATTCCATAATTTCTAACAAATACTTACTTATTTTTGAGGGGTTTATTTTAGTTCTGTTAAGCTTTGGTTTATTTTATTTATCTTATACAGAAAGTACATTTTTAAAATAATAATGAGTTGATTTTTAGATTAGATTTGATTTTGATTCAATTTATTGTTGTCACATGTACCTAAGTAACGTTATGTGACTCACAAATGTTATCACTTTTTTTTAGAAACTATTCGTTGTTCCTGTGGGAAAGTTTAGCAATATTCCTTATGCGAGAGTGTGTCACACAAAATACTTTGTGACAGAAAACATTGCCTATATTGGTAAGAGCATTATCTTCCATTCAATGCTTCTATATCCTAAACAATAAAGAAACGAAGAATAAACAAGCAATGTGGAAAGAGGGGAACCTTAGTTGTGTATTTGGCTTTCCAAAAGGCACTTGATAAGGTGGCCCACCAAAGTTTGCTGTATAAGAGCTCATGGTATATGAGATAACATACCAGCATGGAGCAAGGATTAATTTGATAACAAGAAATAGAAATTAGGGTTAAATGGGTCTTTCTTTCAGGCTGGCAGGCTGTAAGCTGTGGAGTGCCACAGAGATCAATGCTGGGCTGTCAACTATTTTCAATCAAAAAATGATTTGAATAAGGGGAACAAAATTACTATAGCTATATTTACTGATATTTATATTTACTGGAATTAAATTGTCAAGATGAGGCAGAGAGTTTGCAAAAGGATATAAGGTTAAGTGAATTACACAAAATTTTGTCAGATGGCATATAAAGTGGGTAAATATGAACTTGTCCACTCCTGCCATACTGTAAAAACACCACTTAGGATGTCACAAATGACATCCCATGTGACTGCGACAGTGGCAAACTATCTCTCCTCCATTTCAGCCTGTCTTCAGCCTTTAACATGACTGACCACAACATCCTTCTCTAAAGCTTCTTCACCATTTCCTGAACTGAGTGGACTGCACTTGACCAGTTCCATTCTTGCCAATCCAATTGATGCCACAGACCCATCCCACAATACCATCTGTTCCCACATCCACACTGTTACATCTGATGTTCTCTAAGGATCTACACACCAGCAATTTCTGTTTTTGTTTGCAGTCTCCTCCAGCCTGACATTGCTGTGAGATAACTGTATCATCCAGTTATGACCTCTTGACCATCCATGATTTTAACTTTGCCAGAGCCTTTAATAGCCTGGACCTCAAGCTCTGAAATTCTTTCTTTAAACCTTTCTACCTTAATACTTTAGACTTTAAGATCCCTTAAACCCAATCTCTTTAACCAAGATTTTCTCGTCTACCCAAGTATCCATTAAGGTGGGTCAATGTACAATTTTGTTTGATAATTCTCTTGCAAAATACATTAGAATATTTTATTAGGTTAATGGTGATATATGTACATATATATATAGATGTTAGCTGTTGGTTGGATGCATCTATTTTTCTGTGGCATTCTTTGGAATAGTCCTAAGAATGTGAGTTGGCCAAATCAATCTGGTGTTATTTTATTATTTTTCATATTTTTTTTCTTTTCTAATACCTATAGCTTGTTTTATCTTGGTTAAATACTTCAAATCATTGGGCTGAATATTACCTGAACTGGCTGTGTCAACTCTAGCACATTTCAGGGATCGTTTCTCTCCACATGCCAAAGTGAAATTTCTAATATTATTCTCCAAAACTCACCTTATTACCTATGCACAAAACCTCTGTGGTGTCCTACCCGTACTATCTACCTCCCCTCCCAGAGTTGGAAGTACTCGCTGAAACTGGGATTCCTGGCATCTTATTTAAAATGTAGTTGTGTACCAGGTCAACCTCAGCCAGTTCAGAGCTGCCCTGCACAGTTTATTTGTCTGAAGACCTGCCTGGAGATAGAGGGCAGACGCAAGCTAGCACCTCTTCAGACCCTGGCATGAGAGGACCTTGACTCTGGCAGTACTCTGAGTGCCAGCCACCTGGGATTTCTTCCTTAATCCACTGATGTGGCAGTGATGTCTTCACCAGCAAGTGCCCTAACTAATTTAGCTAAAATTGAAGAAAACACAGCTATGAACAATGATTCTTATCAGGACATAGAGGTTTAGGGATCACAACATGAACAGTCATGTTCCTATCCAGCTCAGGCAAAGATCATCTCCTCGAAGGGGCTGAGGAGACAAATCTCGTGTAATCCACCACCCATCTTCGCTCTTCCTGCCCTATTCTGGGATGTTTGTGCCTGGATTCAGACAAAGGGATGGACTGAGAGAGAGAGAAGAAGGTTTGGCGCTAAGGTGCTGAGGTGTCACAAGTGAGTAAGCAGACAGTGCAGAGGGTTAATGGTGAGGGAATTTTGTACGTTCTAGTTATTGAGGGAAGATGGTGTAGGCAATACTGAGAATGGTAGTGTATGTGCAATAGAAGATATAGAGTAAGAGAGAGGTAGCAGAGAGAAGATGGTGACACCTACCCTGGTGGAGCAGAGAAGGTCATTAGTTTTCTTCAAACACTGGTTGTTCCTCTAGATGGCTGAGATGGCATTGACCTGGGTGGCAACCTCAGGCCAGGCTGTCAAGATCTGCTGGTCCTTGCGGAAGAGGATGTTCCTTTCTTTGTAGCACTCCATCGATCAAGACCTCCAAGTCTCTGTCTACAAAGCAGGGTGGAAATTTACCCATGTCTGAGGCAAATGTCTATGCAGAACTATGCAGAGCAGCTCTAGACTGACAGTGCTTGACTTTGACATTATAGACTTTTAAAGATGCACTGAGGCCAGGAATCCTTGGATATCCTGAAATACCCTGGCAGTGGTGAATATTTCCGGCTACGGTGAATTGGAGAATCGGGCTAGCACTGAACGAGAGGAGCACCAAAGGGCTGGGGTAGGTTTTTAATGAAACAAGTTTAGTATGATAGCATGAAAAATCCTGCTGGTCCTCCATCAAACCTGACCAAATTGACACTTTGCCAAAATATGGAAAGATTCAACCCATAGACTTCAAACCCACTGCTTGAGGGCAGAATATTATGATCGGCATCATTGTGTTTCCGGGTGAAGGGGACACATAAATTCCGAGGGTGGCCTTTCGCCTGTCCATGATGTGTCCTTAATTTATGGGGGGCATGCAATGCCTAGGGTGTCCAGTTAAGGCATATAAATGGCCAACTAACAGCCAGCTATGGGCTGCTTTTGCCTGGCCTTGGTTTTGAGGCTGGCAGGAGGGTCAGGGAAAAGGTGTGGCTGGGAAGGGACATCCAGTATGTCAGTCTCTTCAGTCCTCAGGTGGTAAAATGGGGGAGGCTCATTCACATCTCTTCACATCACACCCCTCTCCCCACATCTTCCCATCCCCATGGTGTTTCCTATACTCGGGCCTCTCGATCAAGAACCTCAACTAATGTTGCTTCCCAACTTCCCAGGGCCACCCAGCCCATCACTGCTCTGACAGTGCCCGACACTTATCTCTGGCCTGGCTTTGGGACTTGGATCCTTGGGACAGTGTGTCATACCATCAGTGGCCACCAGATTGGCCAGCAGCTTTCTACGGCAGGATTTCCTTCTGAGTGAGGGGCAGAAGTCTCAGCTGCAGTCAGTTAGAATTCCTTACAGTGCTATGTGACAGTAGGGCAGCTACATTTGGCAGCATTGTAACCCTTGTCTCTCCTAGTGGCAAGGTGAGAATTTCCATCACCCATTCATATGAGTCCCAATGTTACAGCTGCAGTTGTTAGTACAGAATTGCAACTTCATTGCTCAAATTTGCCTGATGTCATCTCCCTGAACCATGACCGCCTCATTGTTCATATCTTTAATCTATATTCAATTCTTATCACCCCCACAGCTAGCCCTGTCTTTCTTCCAAAATTTTTTTTTCTTTTTATGTCCACAACTGAACGTTTTTGTCTATCACCAAATTACTCATCTTTATTTTCTTCTGTTAACCACAACCAACTGGGTAATTTACATGCAAAGACTGTTAAAGGCATTGCAGGCCATCAAACGTGAGGGAGAGTTAGGGAAACGGGAAGGGGTTCCCCCTATTCTTTTAGATGTTCTACTTTACCTGTTCAGTAATGTCATTACACACCTCTGCAGCAGTTGGGACTTGAACCTGAACCTCCTGGATCAGTGCACCACAAGAGCCCCTTCCCAATCAGTGTTTCTTATTTTCTATTTAATATGTTCAGAGGTGCCATCACATATCTCTGGAACAGGATGGGACTTGAACCGAGGTCTTCTGATCCAGAGGTAGGGACACTACAACTCTGCAACAACAGTCCTTTTCACATGCTTTCTTTTTAATTATCTTGACTTTGTACCAGGTCCCCTGCTGCTGTTTTATGACTCAACCTAATGTAAGTATTTTATAATCAATGTATCCCAACATGTTATGACACATCCCTGGATAAAATTGGACTTGAACCCAAACTTCCTGGTTCAGCGGTCACTACCGCTGTGCCATAAGAGCCCTCTCCCACCCACTTTTTTTCACAACTGAATGACTTTCCCAACGCCAAAATCACTGTGATTTTTTTTGGCATTTTTTAAAAAGTATTAACCACCACCATAAAAATCCCAACCATTGTTTTTAAACCTATTTTCTAATCAACTTACTCGGTGATGTTATTTTGCCTGATCGTTTAACCGAAAATGATTGAAAATGAACGATGAGCATCAATTAGCTTAATTGTCAGTCAAGGTGGAGGTTTGAAATTGGATTCCTTTTCTGAAATTGTGAAATTTTCACTCGGCCATTTCACTGGTATTATGTGGTAGAAAACAAAATCATTCAGCTTGCAAAACAGATTCTACAACTCAATGTTTTTATATTTGTAAGTGTGCATCGACTGGATTCTGGACAGGTCGGGGTTTCTACTTTGCTTCAAAATGTAAATACCATTTTAAACGATTAAATAATTCTTCTTGGCTTCTAGGTACTTCGAACTGGTCTTTTGATTACTTCAATTCTACAACAGGAGTGGGTCTGCTCATTAATCAGACTTCGGAAGAAGCTGGTGATACAGCTCACCATCAGCTAAAGAATCTGTTTCAAAGAGATTGGAATTCCAATTATTCTGTAACTTTGGATGATTTGAAAGATAAATCTGGTTTTCCATTTAAAATGAATGGGCTGGAATGATGCCTTTAGGAAAAAAGAATCATCTTAATCTCACAATTACACTTATAATTGTATCTGGAAGGATTTTATTTGGAACATAAAGAAAGCAAATTAAAAGTAAGCTATTATATTGTTGTAAGTGAGCAATCACTGGCAGCTCTATGTTGAAATAACTCCTGGCACTATGCATAAATATAAACTAAGCTGTTAATGCAATTTTGAATTTCATTTAGCACAAACATTGTGAATTAAGATTAATTATCTGAATTATTACATTTCTTTATGTTCACACTGATGGGAAGTTACGAATAAAACATTGAGTCAGACAACCTAAGGTTATTTGAAACAGAAACAGAAAGTGCTGGAGAAATTCAGCAGATCTGGCAGCATCTGAAAATCAATTCACATTTTCTATCTACTGATGCTGCTGGACCTTCTGAGTTTCTCCAGTAGTTTCTGTTTTTGTTTCAGATCTCCAGTGTCCACAGTTCTTTGTTTTATTAACCTGAGGTTATTTATCCACCAACAATAATGTTGCATCAAAACAATCCCCGTTTTGTTGTGAAGCTCTAAAATGTTGTATGACCAAAAACTGACAATCCTAATCTCAGATCACAACCCAGCCCCTAGCAATTATATTTAAAACCATCTCAGCAGCTCAAGTTCAAGAAAAGATGGGGCGAAATTGAAACATTATAGTGTGATGAAATAGTGAGCCGATCATCTGGCCAAACTCCTTTTAGCTGTTGCTAAAAGGATAATCATGAATACAACATTTGGCCCAAAAAAAGTGTCAAGCAATTTTCTTTCACTATTGACCATCACTTTACACGCTACAGAAATTCTGGTGAATACATTCTATGCTTTGTAATGGCGACGTGGGTGTTTTCAATTTGTCGTTTCTAGCAGTTCCACCAAATATACCAAATTCAGGTTAGATGCGAAACCATCAGTGTAGATCAACTGTCCAAACTCTACAAAGTTGAGGTTGATTCACTGTCAGTTTATCCACTGCGGTGTGAATGGAAAGAATGTGTCTAGTGTATTCTTTTCTAATGCAATGATTCATCCCATAAGCTCACATTCAATTACCTTTTTGTTAGGAAAAACAAAAATATTATTGGTTTGAGGTGAAACCAATCTCTATAAGGTTGTTGATACAGAACAGCAGCTTAATCACTAACACAGACCTCTATTTAATGAATTATGTATGCTATGTGATTTGTAATTTTTTAAAAAGATTGATCATAAATATAATCATATCAACCAATGACATCAGTAAACTGACTCTCACGTACCCTGATAGGACAACTGGTCAATCATTTCATTCACTGTTTATGTGGAGCATCCATGTGCAAAGTTAGCTAACATATTTACTTACATAATAATAATTGTACTTCTAACATAATTGCTATGACTTTTAAGGTATTCTGAGAAAAGCATAAGGCTCCGTATTAATGCAAGTTTTTCCCTTCTCTAAAATGTGTAAGTTTTGTAAGTTTGAGGAAATTCAGTGTATTGCAATAAACATATATTGGCCCCTACATATTCAGCAAAGTATAAAATATATAAAACCTATTAGCAGGTTCTGTGTTTTGAATCACATTTATTTTTAGGATGTGACACTATTCTTTGTGTTGTGTCATTCATGACATCATCTTTGAAATCAGCTTCAATTTAATCAGAGGCCTTACAATGTGTCCTTGTGTTTATATTGCTTTAACTATGGTTTCATATTAAACTGATAATTAACTGAATTGTCTTCAGCAAAATGTGGACATAAGAGGTTGAAAGTTCGCCTAAAATTCTGGTTATACTTCATCCATCAACGAGTGCTGCTAAAAAAAATTATCTGTTCAATGCTTTCCAAACTCATTCCAGGTGTGACCATCCATTAATGCACCAGATTTAGTGTGAATTTGGGGTAAGATCTGTGGGCGGGGAGAGGGGAGTTTCAGTTTTCGAGTGGAGGAGAGTAGGGCTTTGAGGGGTTGGGAAGTTGAGCATTCTCTATTTCCCCATTCTTTCACACCCCATTACCCTAGTCCTTTACCACATATCTCCCTACTCCATCAATCCCAATTTCTTCCTCCATCTTTCCCCCTGCAGGCCCCCATCAGAACAACACGTGGAATCTGGATGGTCAGGGAGAGTATTGCAGTACTGGAGAAAGAGGATACACTGGAGTGTTCAATGACTGGAAAATAAATAGCTTTATCTAAATAACAAGAAAGATATAATTATGTTGTTTGATGTAGTATATGGACAACCAACTCGTGGGAAGAATTAACAAGAATAAATCTTCCTGCGTGGATGAGGAACAGGGCTGCAGGAAGGATGAGTCGACTGACCATGGCACCATGGTCCAGGAGGCCATTCAAGAGAGGGGAGCAAAAAGACAGATTGTAGTTGTAGGGGATTCCATCATCAGGGGGATAGACAGTATCCTTTGCGAGCAGGATAGACAAACCCGCATGGTGTGTTGCCTGCCCGGTGCCAGGGTGCGAGACATCTCTGACCGGCTTGAGAGGATACTAGAGAGGGAGGGGGAGGATCCAGTTGTTGTGGTCCATGTAGGTACCAACAACATAGGCAGGACTAGGAAAGAAGACCTGTTTCGGGATTATGAAAAGCTAAGAACAAAATTAAAAAACAGGTCTTCAAGGGTCATAATCTCTGGATTGCTGCCCAAGCCACGTACAAATGTCAGAGGGAGGCGATGATCAGGGAAGTAAATGTGGCTAAAAGAGTGGTGCGGGAAAGAGGGTTTCCTTTTCATGGGGCACTGGCATCAGTTCTGGGACAGGAGGGATCTATACCGCTGGGATGGACTCCACCTGAACAGGGCCAGGTCCAGTGTTCTGGCAAAAAGGGTAAATAGGGTGGTTAATAAGACTTTAAACTAGAAAGTAGGGGGGAAGGGAGAAGTGAGCGTAGAGGGAGAATAACAATTAATGTAAGGCAAAGCAGCAGGTTAGCAGGTGACGAGGAAGCTTCAACTCCATTGAAAATTAGGAAAAAAGTTAAAGGGAAGGAGAACTCAAGAGCTGTTAGTAATGGAGGTAATAGGACCCAAAAAGAAGGTGCAAAACTGGCATAAGGGCACTTTATCTGAATGCTCGGAGCATTCGAAACAAGGTGGATGAGTTGACGGCACAAATCATGGCAAATGGGTATGATTTAATGGCCATTACAGAGATATGGTTGCAGGATGGTCATGACTGGGAGTTAAATATCCTGGGGTATCAAACTGTTTGGAAGGACAGACAGGAAGGTAAGGGAGGTGGTGTTGCTCTGATTTTTAAGAATGATATCAGGGCGGTAGTGAGAGATGATATAGGTTCTACTGAACAAAACGTTGAATCCATTTGGGTGGAAATTAGGAAAAGCAGGAAGAAGAAGTCACTGATAGGTGTGGTCTATAGGCCACCAAATAATGACATCGTGATGGGGCGGGCAATAAACGTAGAAATAGCTAATGCATGTAAAAATGGTACAGCAATTATCATGGGGGATTTTAATCTACATATCGATTGGTCAAACCAGGTCGGTCATGGCAGCCTTGAGGAGGGGTTCATAGAGTGCATCCGCGATAATTTCCTTGAACAATATGTAATGGAACCTACGAGGGAGCAAGCTATCCTAGATCTAGTCCTGTGTAATGAGACAGGAATAATTAATGATCTCACAGTTAGGGATCCTCTCGGAAGGAGCGATCACAGTATGGTTGAAATTAAAATACAGATGGAGCGTGAGAAGGTTAAATCCAGTACCTGTATCCTGTGCTTAAACAAAGGAGACTATGATGGGATGAGGAAGGAGTTAGCTAAGGTAGAATGGGAGCAAAAACTTTATGGTGGGTCAATTGAGGAACAGTGGAGGACTTTCAAAACAATTTTTCACAGTGCTCAGCAGAAGTATATTCCAGTGATAAGGAAGAACTGTAGGAAAAGAGACAGCCAGCCATAGATGTCTAAGGAAATAAAGGAAAGTATCAGATTGAAAAAAAAAACACATACAAAAAAGCAAAGAGTAGTGGGAAACTAGTAGACTGGGAAATCTTTAAAGGCCAACAGAAAGCCACAAAAAAAGTTATAAAGAAAAGTAAGATAGATTATGAGAGTAAACTAGCTCAGAATATAAAAACAGGCAGCAAAAGTTTCTATAAATATGTAAATCGTAAAAGAGTGGCGAAGGTAAACATTGGTCCTTTAGAGGATGAGAAGGCCAATTTAATAACTGGGAATGAGGAAATAGCCGAGACATTAAACAGTTATTTCGTGTCGGTCTTCACAGTGGAAGACACAAATAACATGCCGAAAACTAATAGCAAGAAGGTTATAGCAGGTGAGAACGTAGAAACTATCATTATCACTAAGGAGGCCGTACTGGGCAAGCAAATGCACTAGTAATTATTTACCAAAATTCACTGGACTCTGGGGTGGTTCCCGCAGATTGGAAAACAGCCAATGTGACGCCACTGTTTAGAAAAGGAAGTAGACAAAAAGCAGGTAACTATAGGCCAGTTAGCTTAACTTCGGTAGTGGGGAACATGCTTGAATCTATCATTAAGGAAGAAATAGCAAGAGATCTGGATGTAAATTGTCCCATTGGGAACACCCAGCATGGGCTCATGAAGGGTAGGTCATGTTTAACTAATCTGGTGGAATTCTTTGAGGACATTACTTGCATGGTGGACAATGGGGAACCTGTGGATGTGGTGTATCTGGATTTCCAGAAGGCATTTGACAAGGTGCCACACCAAAGGCTGCTACATAAGAAAAAGTTGCACGGTGTTACAGGTAACGTATTGGCATGGATAGAGAATCGGTTGACCAGTAGAAAGCAAAGAGTAGGGGTAAATGGGTGTTTTTCTGGTTGGTGGTCAGTGGCTAGTGGTGTGCCTCAGGGATCAGTGTTGGCGTCTCAATTGTTTACAATTTACATCGATGATTTGGAGTTGGGGACTAAGTGTGGTGTGTCAAAATTTGCAGATGACACTAAGGTGAGTGGTAGAGCAAAGTGTGCAGAAAACACTGAAAGTCTGCAGAGGGATATAGATAGTCTAAGTGAGTGGGCAAAGGTCTGGCAGATGGAGTACAGTGTTGATAAGTGTGAGGTCATCCATTTTGTAGGAATAACAACAAAATGGACTATGTTTTAAATGGTAAAAAATTGCAGCACGCTGCTGTGCAAAGGGACTTGGGTGTCCTTGTGCATGAATTGCTGAAGGTGGGATTGCAGGTGCAGCAGGTAATTAAAAAGGCAAATGGAATTTTGTCTGCCATTGCTCGAGGGATGGAGTTTAAAAACAGGGAGGCTATGCTGCAGCTGTATAGGGTCCTGGTGAGGCCACACCTGGAGTACTGTGTGCAGTTTTGGTCTCCTTACTTGAGAAGAGATATACTAGCACTGGAGGGCGTGCAGAGGAGATTCACTCGGTTGATTCCAGAGTTGAGAGGGTTAGATTATGAGGAGAGACTGAGTAGATTGGGCTTATACTCATTGGAATTCAGAAGAATGAGGGGAGATCTTATAGAAACATATAAGATTATGAAGGGAATAGATAAGGTGGAGGCGGGGAGGTTGTTTCTGCTAGCAGGTGAAACTAGGACTAGAGGGCATCGCCTCAAAATAAAGGGAAGCAGATGTAGGACTGAGGTCAGGAGGAACTTCTTCACCCAAAGGGTTGTGAGTCTGTGGAATTCCCTGCCCAGTGAAGTGGTTGAAGCTACCTTGCTGAATGTTTTTAAGGCAAGGCTAGATAAATTTTTGAACAGTAAAGGAATTAAGGGTTATGGTGAGTGGGAGGGTAAGTGGAGCTGAGTCTCAAAGATCAGCCATGATCTTATTAAATGGCGGGGCAGGCTCGAGGGGCCAGATGGCCTACTCCTGTTCCTAGTTCTTATATTCTTATGTAAGGAATTTACAGATAGTGCATAAATCTTACAGTAGTTATAATGGGGGATTTTAAGTAACCAAATGTGGACTGGGTTAGTGGTAGTGTTAAGGGCAAAGAGGGACTGGTGTTTTTAGAGATATGGCAAGGACTGCAGATGCTGGATTCAGAGGTAACAAAGTTTGGAGCTGGAAGAACACAGCAGGCCAAGCAGTACCAGAGGAAGAAGGGTCCCGACCCGAAATGTTAGCTTTCCTGTTACTCTGATGCTGCCTGGTTTGCTGTGTTCTTACAAGTGTTTTTAGATTGTGTTCAGAGCAATTTTTTTTTTACAGCAGAATGTGTCATGTCCAACAAGAAAGGAGGAACGGATAGACTTGGTTCTTGTCATTGAGTTGGACAAAGTAGAGCAAGTGTCACTGGAAGATCATTTAAGGGACGGTGATCATTATTCTATAAGACTTAGGATTATGATGTAAAAGGGTAATGGACACTCCAAAGTAAGAATAATTACCTGGAGGAGAACTGATTTCAATGGGGTAAAAATGGAGTTGGGTTGGATAGACTCAGGCTGATAGTTAACTGGAAATGCCATGAATTGGCTACCTTCAAGGAAGAGATGGTTCAGATAGAGTCAAGATATATTCCCTCAAAAAGGCAAAGGAAGGTCAAACAATTTCAGAGCTCCTTGTATTAAACAGGACAGAGAAATTAAAGCATAAGAAGAAAAAATACACTTCTGATTAGTGTGAGGGAGAAAATACAATTGATAATCAAATTGAATACAAAATGTTTAGAAAAAGTAACTAAGAAAGGCAAAGAGGGATGATGAAAAAAGACTGGCAGCTAACACAAAGGAAATGCCAAAGTCTTCAGAAGAAGGGTCTCGGCCCGAAACGTCAGCCTTCCTGTTCCTCTGATGCTGCTTGGCCTGCTGTGTTCATCCAGCTCTCCACCTTGTTATCTCAGATTCTCCAGCAGCTGCAGTTCCTACTATCTACTGAATAAGCTGTTGGTACTTCAGGTAGACAAGTACCTGGACCAAATGCGATGTACATTGAAGAAAATGAGACTGGAAATTGTAGTGGCAATGATCATAATATTTCAGCCTTACCTGGACTTGGAGTGGTACTGGAGCATTGGAGAATTGCAAACATTATGCCCTTGCATAATGGTTGTAAGGATCAGACCAGCAATTACAGATCAGTCAGTTCCCTGTTAGTTGTGATAAAACTCCAGAAATATAATTGGAAGTAGAAACAATAGTCACATAGACAAGTATGGGTTAATTAGGAATAGCCAGCATGGTTTTCTTAAGGAAAAATCATGTTTAATTAACTTGTTTAGATTCTTTGAAGAGGTGTACATGGGCATCAGAAGGATGTTCAATACAGTACCACAAACAGACTTGTGAGAAAAGTTAGAGCTCATGGAATAAAAGAGACAGTAACAATGTTGAAAGAAAATTGGCGGTGTGATAGAAAACAGAGACTAATGTTTAATGGATTTTTTTTCAGACTTGAGGAAGGTTTGCAGAGGAGTTCCCCAGATGTTGATATTTTGACCTTTTCTTTCCTGACTATATTGATGATCTAGATTTTGGAGTGGAGGGGATAACTCCAAAGTTTACAGATGATAAAAGTTTGGGAGCATTATAAACTGTGAGAAGGACAGTGATGACTTTAAAAACGATATTGTTAAGTTGATGGAGTGTGTAGACGCATGGCAGATGAAGTTCAATGAGGAGCAGTGATAGATCATATATTTTGGTAGAACGGACATGGTAAGAAGTGTAAAATAAAGGGTGCTACTGTAAATGATGTGCAAAGATCTGGGTGGATATGTGCATAAATCACTAAAGGTGGCAGGAAAGGTAGAGAGAGCAGTCAATAAGGAACTTGTATCGTAGGTTTCATTACTATGGGCAAAGAGTACAAGAGTATGGGGGTGATGCTGAACCTGTATCAGAGACTAGTTAGCTCAGCTGGAGCATCGTGTGCAATTTTGAAGGATGTGAACAAGTTGGACAGAATGCTAAAGTGGTTTATGAGAATAGGCAACCTGATAGAAGTTTATAAAATAATGAGAGGTGTAGATAGAGTTAATGGTAGTTGTCTTTTCCCTAGGGTGGGGTTTCAAGACAATGGGTCAATATTTTTAAGGTGAGAGAGAGAGATTTAAAAAATACATGAGAGGCAATTTTTTTACACAGAGGGTGGTTCTTGTGTGGAATAGACTTCCTGAGAAAGTGATGGATGCAGGTACAATTATGTTTAAAAGACATTTGGATAGATACATGAATAGGAAAGTTTTGGTGCGATATGGGCCAGGAGCAGGCAAGTGGGACTAGGTTAGTTTGGGATTATGTTTGGCATGGACTGATTGGACCAAAGAGTCTGTTTCCATGCTGTATGGCTCTATGACTCTATTAATAGCTCCAGGGATGAAAAAACTTTATTTATGAAGAAAAATCAGAAAAGTTGAAACTATTTTTCTTTGAGAGGAGAAGGCTGAAGAGAGCTTTGATAGAAAGTTTCAAAACCATAACAGGGTACAGTACACAGGGTGAAACTGCTCCTTTTCTTAAAAAGAATCAAGAATAAAAGGGATGAGATTTAAATGATTTGTAAAAGAGGCTAGTGGGACGTGAGAAAAATCTTTTTTTACTCTGAGTAGTGGAATGTGTGGATGTGAAGATTCAATCAATATAGTCAAGAACGCATTAGATGGTTATTTAAGTTGAAATCATGTGCACAGTTATGGGAAAAAGGCAGCAGATTAGCACAAGGTTAAGATGTTCATTTGGTGAACTGGTACCAGCACAGAAGGCTGAATGGCTTTCTCTGTGCCATAACAGTCCTGTGATTCTGTGAATGTCAGATAACATGCAAACAGTGGAGTTTTCATCAAGTTAATATTTGTGAAGGGCCATACCTGAAAGGTTGCAAGAAAATTATTAGAAATAATTGGATGCAGAAATGTTAAAGGCATTTCAGTAGCATTAGGGGAAAATAGATGTGAAGGCTGGTGGAAGAAATCATTTTGTGGGTGGATAGTATGGAAAGTTAGAAGTTATTTTGAGGGCAAAAGAGGACCCTATGAGTATGCACCATGGATAGGTTAACTGCAATGACGGTTGGGCGTGGTAATTGAGGCACACAATTTTAGCTGCAGCAGAGCAGGATTGTTTCAAAAGTGTGGATAAGTCAATTTCTTCCCTTGGATTTTACTTTCAGTGCATTTAATCATGTGGTAGAGCCACCAGCACATCAATCATTTTAATTGTGCAAATGTCTTCAGTGTTTTGCAATTCACTTTTTAAGATGCAAATTCTTTTTGGTTGTACAAAATCACCATTATTGTTGCCATTAGTTTGGTAGCATTATTATTACTGATCTTATATCACAGTTTGAATAAGTCACATTCCACCTTTTGATTTAAAACAAAAATATCACAGATATTTAAAACTCTTTGAAGAACACTAATCGAATGTGAACAATATCTCTTCAGATATTGAGTATGCATGTGACCTTTGCAATTGTGGGGATCAGATGAGTCAGCTTCTTGTTTCATTTCCATTACTAATATCCATTAGTTGTCTAGGAAACCAGCTTCTCTGTTCTGAATTAAAGCACTTACGGGAATAAAATTGTGAATATCTATTTAAAATCAATGGAAGGAGAGCGAGGTTGCATTAAATAAATTTTGGAAGTGCTTTTTTACAAGGACTGATTAATTAATATAAGTATGAGCCTTTGTTGTGATGTTAACTGCATTAGTGTTTCAAGTTAACGATGGATACATTAAAGTGAGCCGTGCAGTAAGATACTGCAGTATTTTGCCTCAGACTAAAGAATTTGTGATCGCTTTAGGCAACATATGTGGCATAGCTATTGCTCTTTCATCTATCCCTGCAGCACCCTCCCCCCTACAGCCCAATCACTTTCAAGTAGGGAAACCTGAACTTTTTTTTATTCCCTCGGCACCTTAAATCACAAGTCTAATGAGAAATGGTTGTTTTGTTATATGGTTACATATTGTCAAAATAATAGAAGTGTCTATGAACCATAATTTGTTGCCAAATAATAACGAAGGAAATGTCATTGTTACTGATGCAGAAATGCTGCAATCTCTCCAGGCACAGGGCAAGTGCACAGTCGAGCTCCAATATCTGAGATCCACTGTCGGGGTTGCAGTCACCCTGCAGTTGTCATTACAAAACTGCATCTTGCTGTTTGCTTACCAGCTGAAAGCAGTACCATGACAATAAGGCAAAGGGCAGAGCTGATGGCATAATAAATCATTATGGAGGGCAGGATTCAAGGTCTGAAGTTGTCAAACTCAGTGGTAAGTCTCAAAGGCTGTAAATGTCCTAAGTAGAAAATGAGGTGCTGTTCCATTAATCTACATTGGGTTTCACTGGAGCAATAGTTGCGTGCCTTCTCAACTATCCACAAGCCTGACCCTGACCCTCCACCTGCTGGCTATTTCATTAGACTGCTTGACTAGGTGATGCATACCTTTACTCAGCCTGTAAACCTGATCCTGTTCTTCTAGTCGCTTGCCATTTTACTTAGACTAGGTGACCACTTTGTGGAGCACCTTTGCTCCCTGTGCAAGCATGACCCCCATTGCTTGCCATTTCAGTACACCATCCTATTTTCATGCACATATTTTCTGCATTTTCTGTTTTTATTACTTATCTGCAGGTACTGACAAAGATTTTTGGGGACAGCAGTAGCCTGACACAGATACAGCAGTACAAAGTACAAGCAAGGCATGTCCCTGGAGCTGGTGAACCGGTTTGACTGCATTGTTCTCCTCATAGGATCTTTACAGTGCAGAAAGTGGCTTTCAGCCCATCGAGTCTGCACCAACGCTCCGAAGAGCATCCCAACCAGAGCTAGTCCCTGACCCAATCATCATAAGCCTGCATTTACCATGGCTAACCCACCTAGTCTGAATATCATAGAATCATAGAATCCCTACAGTGCGGAAAGAGGCCATTCAGCCCATTGAAGAACATTCCACCCACTACCCTATCCCTGTAACCCTGCATTTCCCATGGCTTATCCTCCTAGCCTGCACTTTCCCATACACTAATGGTGTATTTAGCATGACCTGCACATCTTTGGACTGTGGGAGGAAACCAGGGGAGCTGGAGGAAACTCACACAGACACAGGGAGAATGTGCAAACTCCACACAGACAATCGGCTAAGTCTGGAATTGAACCGCTGTAAAGCAGCAATGCAAACCACTGCACAACCATGCCACCCCTGGATCCCTCCTTCAAATCGACCAGGGCCAGGATATTGAATCATAGAATCATAAAATCCCTACAGTGTGGAAGTAGGCTATTTGGCCCATCAAGTCCACAGCAATCCTCCAAAGAGCATCCCAGCCCCACCACTCCCCCAACCGGTCCCTGTAACCCTGCATTTCCCACGGCTAATCCACCTAACCTACACATCCCTGGACACTATGGCCCATTTAGCACGGCTAATTCATCTAATCTGCACATCTTTGGACTGAAGGACTGTCAGCAGACGCAGTGACGGGTGGCATTGTCTACAAAGAGTAAACAAGGCTTAACAGTGATGAACATAAGTTATTATTCTTTGAAGTGCAGGATCACACCTCCTGAATCATGGGATGATTGGACTCCTAAGATCTGGAAAGAGGATACCATAAAGGAAGTAACTGTTCTTCTAGTCGCTTGCCATTTTAATTAGACTAGGTGACCACTTTGTGGAGCACCTTTGCTCCCTGTGCAAGCATGACCCCCATTGCTTGCCATTTCAGTACACCATCCTAGTTTCATGCACATATTTTCTGGACCTCAAGATGAAGGATGCTGCACAGCAAGTGTCAATACAGTCCTTGCTGTCCCTTCTCCAGCCAATCCCATGCAAGGGGTCTTCCAAAGAGATATTGGAATTGTAACAGGAGTGGGCATTTCAAATGAGATTGCTCTCATTGACCAGGACCACCATTGCCATCAGGCACAGAGACCCCATCCAGACCACTGGTCTTCCTTTCTCATGGTGATATACTGGTTGATTCTCCCACAGAGAGCCAGTTGGGAGACAAGGTTCATTCAGGAGAATCTTAGTCTTATGTAGATCGATAGGGATCTACCCTGTAGTGAGTGTGAAATTTGTGGAAAATAAAAAGGTTGTGCCGAATTTATACAAGAGTGAAAGTGTCAACCATTAATCACCAGTTCTTCTGTGAGTATCATGCTGAGGAGTGCAAGCTGATTGATGTCTCTTTCTTTACACGGGTCCCTGATTTGCACTCTTCCCTCGTATGGATATGTCCTATCACAACTACATCAAACTCTCCCTATATGTAATCAATCACACTTTTTGTTGCCTGGGGTTTCTGTAGTTTGTGACCTGACTGATTCTCCAGTGGAGGAAAGAAGTTGAGAATACCCGTGATGTTGGAATTAAACGTACTAAAACATCTGTGGCATCCTTGGACAGCAACAATGGGGAGCCACCCTCGTCGCTCTGGAAGAAAAGAGGGAGGAAAGATGTTGCATGGAAAGTGAGATGGCTGCAGCATGACACTTGGTTAGTTAGTATTATGGGAGTGTTAGATAACATAGAGATGATAGTGGCATTTATCAGTGGCAGAGCAGAGAAGAGAAGATCATTAACCTTCTTCCTGTATTGCTGGGTATTCTGCTAGTTGGTTGAGAATGCACTGACTTGGGTAGCCACCTGGGTCCAGGTTGGCAGAATCTGCTGTCATGGACTTTTCTGGCAATCCTGAGAGAAAAAGATGGTCTTCCACTGGACCAACCCATCTACCAGTTAATTATACCGCCAATTTCCACTTGTCTGCGTTGCAATGTGGAAGTGAAGCCTTGCTGGGGAGCTTAGGAATGCCAGTGCTTATCTGGGTGTGCAATGCTGTAGTAGAGATGGCACTAATGTCAGGGATGCCAATCTTTTCTAAGATAAGCAGCAAGTGATGAGTTCTTACAGCTACAGTGAGTGGAATAATTCAGCTGGCATCAGACAAGGAGGCGCCATCAGGATGGGAGGCAATTTTGGGACAATTTTAGTGCAAGAAAATTTGCTAGGCCTCATAGAAAGGTGCCCTCTTTGAAACTCGATGAAAATAACACTTGCCAAAATATGGTGAGATTCATTTCTTTGTGTCTGCCACTTAAAATGTACCTGTTCCAATGTGGACTCTCATTCCTTAAAATTGTAGTAGTTGGGAGAGATTTTATAAAAATATCAGTCTTCTTTGCTTCTACTTTCTGTCTGTGTGCAGAATCTTGTTGAGGTTTCCAGGGTCTTGCCTATTGGTTACAGAGCTGGCAAGAGATAGATCCTGCCTCTTCTAGGCAAGGCCCACCAAGCTATATGCAAAGCAAGACCCTAGAAGCAGACGTCCTGTCCATCAAGGGCAGTCCTCGTGCTCAGCATTGACAGACTTTGGCCGCTTCTGGAACTCACAACGAAGGTAAGTGACATGGAGGTTGGCAAAGTATTTATGCAGAGGGGAGAAGGGGCAGGGTTGGTAGACATCCCCTGGCTGAAGTCACTCAGTTGACCCACAGGATTGACTGAGACCACTTACAGAAGAGGTAGGCTGCCCATAGGCTAACAGCAATCACGCGCCTCGCCTGTGTCAGGCCAATTTACATCTGCGTTAGTCTCAGATTGAGACTCTAATGTGATCATTAGCAGTCACTGAAGGCCCGCAACTAGTCTAATTCTGTGCCCTGCCTGCCTCAAAGCTCACCAGCTCCAGGAGTTGAAGATTCTGCCTGCTTTCTTTTCTCACACTTCATCGAATGTTTGCTTCTCTTTCTTTCTCTTTTCTCTGCACCTGGTTTGACCAATGGACACTTCCTTCTCAGTCCTTGCACTGTTTACCTTCAGTCCATCAATCTGATTGGTTAAGGAGACACACAGTTGTTTCCCCAATTAACTCAGGTTCCAGATGTTGCCATAGCATTATCGGCTCACACTTTCACTATCTTACGATGCAATAAAATCTCTGAACTTGCAAGACCAGGGGCTGAATGTTATCAGGCTTTTCTAGGTAGACTGGAAGATGAAGGGCCTGCTCACTTCTTAGGGGAATTTGCTGGATAGGGGTACCCAATGTTGGCAGCCCTGCCGTGATATATTACCAGCAGCAGAAGCCAACTGAGCCCTGAACCTCAATGACAACGGTCAGCCAGGCCAGAGCCATTTTAACTTGTCTTGTCTTTGAAGACACCTCACAAGGTGTGTACGTCATGTGTGGTGCGTCTCCTGCTTTTGACCTCCGGTGGCAGGACTTGATCAGCGAAGGAAAAAAAATCGGCCCCAAGTCTAGCTAACAACCAAGCAATCTACAGCCTACTAACTTTGTAGCTAATGATCAAGTCAGAAGAGATATTGCTGATTGCCACATTCTGTCCATCTAGGTTATACCATGTCTTTCCTTTTCAGTATCCTGAGGTGCTGCGGTGACATTGTAGATTTCTCCTACTAAAGCATACTTAAGAAAAGTTTGGTTATTCACTGGCAGGATAGAAAATGAACGGTACTGATAAGAGACAAATCCACACTGAGTTAGCTCTTCTTTGATCATTTCTTCTGGACATGCCCTGTGGCTTCCCCCTTGATGGCATCGAGACAAATCCAGCCCCCTTTTAGATCCCTGTAGAACTATAGCATGAGTTGGTGGGTTACTTAATGATATCCAAGTTCCTTCATGGTATTCACCCACATTATGAACTCGCATTAGGGAGTGTGTCAGATTGTCCCCCATGTTTGAAGCACTGTACCAATGTATAGCTGATCTTTATTATCATTGCAGGTACTCAAGACCCGGTTGGTGAGAGTGAGATTTCTGAGGTGACATGGGGCATCTTCTCCCCCACCCATGTCCTCAGTTACTCAACTGACACCCAGCCTGGTAATCTATGGGCATTTAATTGCAAACTATTTGTGCTAACCATCAACAAAAGCCAGCTAGTATATGTTGAACAAAATGCCACTTTATTATTGTGAGTTGTTTCATAAGCCATTCTGTCTGTAATCTCGTCAGTGATATTTTGAAGGGGTCTTTACATTTTGATGGTGCTCAGGGCTACCTGTGCCGCTTGCCATCCTATTCTACCGGTCTGTTCTTGATCCCTATATTTCTGACCGACTATTGCCCTCATCTTTTCCTGGAGGGAGCTTAACTGAGCCTCCAATTCTGCTATGGCAAGGGTGTTAACAGTCACTATCCCTGATGCATAGCCTGCTCCTGCTAACTCTATCAATCCCCTCTTGCTCCTTTCGTTTTCCAATGTGACTTCACTGTGACTAAATTGTATTTGGAGTAGGTTGGTCGAAGAGCCGTTGGATTGTGCTATCACACCAGGAGGGCACCGGTACATCCATCAGGTTAAACACTACCTGTATGTGTCTATATCCTAGTATTAGAGGAGCTATCTCTTCCAATTCTTCCAGAATTAATCCTACTCCCCCTATATCTCCTTGAGATTTGCGATATTGTGGCTCTGAGGTAGTTCCAGGAGTCATTGTGATAGTAGGTTGAACTTCAGTTTTTGGGCAGGTTGTCCCTATAAAGCATGAAAGCTGATCCTGTCTCTGGACAAATACCTAAATTTTCCTCAACCTCTCAGACCCTTGGGATAGGCCCAGACTTGCATGATCCAGTCTACCAGACTCGTAATTGCACTCAATTTCGGACCCTCAGGAAATTTTTCCTTGAACCATGTAAGTACCCAAAGGATTAATTTTGTCGCAGACCATGTCACAGATAACTGTTTTCTTGGCCACTGGGGCAAAGATTGGAAAGTAAGGTTGGAACTGCCCAAGGACATGCTATTGTGTCACAAAAACTCACATTTCTTCTTAACACACGGCCATTACTGTGGCATGTGTTCGAAAATGTAATGTGTGTTGCTCACAATCAACTAATGTTATTCCCTCTCATTCATTAAAAATATCAGTCAAAGTATTCAACTGGGAAGGAACCCTCATTCCAAGGAAAACAACGATAATGATCTTCCACATTCTCATGATGATTCTTCTTCCTACAAAACAAATGTAGTTTCTGCTCTTATGTGTAGTCAATCTGATTTTATTCCTTTTATTGTATTTATAGCGCTAATCTCTTTACCCCTCAGCCAATTCATGTACAGCAAGGGCTGAATCCAGCCTTCGATCCCTTCCTCTCATCCATTTCGTTTGGAGGGTGGATGTTTCATCCAGTTTGTTCCCCTTTTTCTTTGTCCTTCATTTTAATTTTGATTGGTGAGCCTGAGGAGTCCATCTGACCCCCAAGGGATTGGGAGATAATGGTGTGCCTGCCAGATCTCCATTTTAGTTCAGGTTGCTCTGGTCCCACAATCCCCTGGTCTGGGGTCCAAAACCAGTCCCAGTCTAAGTTTCCTAACTCTGGGGTATCACATTCTCCCAACATTATGTATAAATGGTGATAATTATCCTGCCCCCGCCCCATTCAAATGGTTTTAACTGGTTAATACAATATCAGCCACTCTTATTAGGGGCTGTTAACACCTTGTATACTGATGGACTTGCTTTGTCTATCACTTCATATGGCCCTGCAAACCTAGGGGCAAGGAAGGTTGTTTTTTGATGTACAAGTATCATTACCCATTGGCCCATCTGCAGCTCCATTGGCTTTGCCTTGGAATAAAAGTGGGCCTTACTTTGTTGTTTCTTCCTTCCCATATTTATTTGTAGCTGTACAATTCACTTCTTTTACACTCTCAACCAGCTGTTGTACCCACTTATCTTTCATTATTCCATCTACTTCTGTGACGGATAGGTCTAATCCTAGCAGTGGCTCCAGGCCACGCATCTCTCAACCTGTCATCAACCTATAAGAGTAAATCCTGTAGATGAAGCTACAGTGCTCCTTATTATCATCAGGACATAAGGAAGCATCGTCGGCTAAGTGGTCTGATGCTGCTGCACCATTTTGGCCAACATACTCTTCAAAGTTTGATTCATCCTTTCGACAATCCCACTGGATTATGGCCTATAGGATATGTGAAACCTTTGTTATATCTGTAGCAGTGTCATGACATTCTGCATCATCTGGGCGATAAAATGTGTCCCTGGATCTGATTCAATACTCCTTGGTAAACCCCAATGAGTAAAAACCTTTTCTAACAAGACCTTCACTGTGAATTTAACAGTATCAGTTCAAGTGGGAAATGTCCCTACCCATTTATTGAAGGTATCTACTATCACCAGGATGTACTTATATCCTCCAGTAGTTGGGACTGGGGACCCATAGAGTCAATCTGTCGATTTGTCCAGGGTCCCTCTACTGGTCTTGTGTGTCTAAGGCCTCCCTTCTTGTCAGATAATTTTGAGCACACATCAAACAATTTTTCACATAATATCCCATATCCCCTTTCATTCATGGCCACCAACATACCTCTTTCAACCTCTCCAATGTGTTTTACAACCTTTGGTGTCCATATTTATCAAGGTACCAATAAATCATCTGATTTCTTTCTCTGGTACGACAAATTTCCCTTCAGTACTACATTCGCTTTTACGTGTAAGCCTTTTTGTTCCTTATATTCCTCTGACTCCTTCCCTTCTGATACTTTTTGAATTCTTTATCTTTTCTTTGTTCTCCTACTAAGTTGATTGGGGCCACTTCTTTCTCTTTCTGCGCTCCTACTTCCTCAACCTGAGGCTGCCATTCATCTCCTGCCATTGCCCCTTGTTTGGCTAATTCATCTGCTTTTCTATTTCTCTCTGGTGATAACTCAGAATGAGCTTTCACTTTCATCACTCCATATTCTTTCCCTTTCGCCTTTTCAAAGATGTAGCTCAGTGATGGAGCAGACGATAGGACCTTCCCATCTGCTGACACAAAGCCTCTCACCTCCCACAAGGGTAGGTGTTCTGTCAGACTGTTGCACACGTACATACTGTCTGAATAGACAGTAGATCCTGAGGGGAATTTATCTGAGTAGCTCACTATATATGCCACTGCTGCCAACTCAGCTGCTTGAGCACTCATGGTCTTTGGCAACTTGATGACTAGGCTATCAAATTCTTGTCCTTGCTTGTCTTCCACATAGATTCCACAACCAGTTCTCCATTCTCCATCCTGTACAGACAAAGAGCCATCAACAAAAATTTTTAAAGGTGATTTGTTATTCCCTTGCTGTTCTCCTTTGTCTGTCTCTTTTCTTCGATATTCCCTGTATTCTCTTTACCGGTATTCCCTCCTTCTTGTTTTGACACAAATGGTCCCTTGGGATCATTTGCTATCACTATCTGATTCACGGGATGTCTCCTGGTAAATTAAGTTATCTGCTAACATGGTAGTACTTTTAACCCTTTTTACCTCTATGTTTTTCCCTTGTAATAACAGTGTCTGTCTAGCAATTCTGTTTTGGCTCTCTGTGCTATCATTACTACGTCCATCCAGCAGCATCTGAATGGGTGTATATTCTGCCAAAATTGTCATTGGGTTCAACCCTACAATGTAGGTAAAATGTTGTACCACCCAGAATACTGCTAATAAGTGCCTTTCTCATGCCATGTACCCCTGCTGTACTGGCATGAGCATGCACGAGGCACAGGCTACTGGTCTCAACTGACCTTGTACCTTTTGCAATAATACCACTGATATTGTGGAATCTGTTGCAGCCACCTCCATACAGAATGGTTCAGCTGGATTTGGGGTTTTTAGGGCAGGAGCACTCACCAAATGCTGTTTCAAAGCTATTATTGCTTGTGTGTGTTCTGGCTTCCATTCCCATGGGGTATTTTTCTTCAGTAACATCATTGTCTTTGTGGCAAAACCATCTTAATGGTCCCTACAATACCCAATCAAACCCAAAAATGATCTTAACAACAACAACAACAAAAACAAAGTTACTGGAAAAGTTCAGCAGGTCTGGCAGCATCTGTGAAGGAAAAAACAGAATTAACGTTTTGGGTCCGGTGACCCTTCCTCAAAAATGATCTTAATCTCTTCACACTGTGGGGATAGGAAGTCTAACTGTTGTTTCAATTCTTTGTTTGTTTATCTCTCTTTTTCCTGGTATTAACTCCACTCCTAAGTACTCCTAACTCCACACACTTCTTCCTTCATTATATGAGCCTTTCTCAGATTCACTTTTAACCCAAGATCCTTTGACAGTGGCAACAACTTATTCAAGAGCTGGTAATGCTCTTATATAACAAGATGTAGAGCTGGATGAACACAGCAAGCCAAGCAGCATCAGAGGAGCAGGAAGGCTGACGTTTCTGGCCGAGACCCTTCATCGGAAATGGGGGAGGGGAAGGGGGTTCCGAAATAAATAGGGAGAGGGGGGAGGCGGATAGAAGATGGATAGAGGGGAAGATAGGTGGAGAGGAGACAGACAGGTCAAAGAGGGGGGGATGGAGCCAATAAAGGGGAGTGTAGGTGGGGAGGTAGGGAGGGGATAGGTCAGTCCAGGGAGGATGGACAGGTCAAGGGGGCGGGATGAGGTTAGTAGGTAGGAAATAGGGGTGCGGCTTGAGGTGGGAGGAGGGGATAGGTGGGAGGAAGAACAGGTTAGGGAGGCGGGGGCGAGTTGGGCTGGTTTTGGGATGCGGTAGGGGGAGGGGAGATTTTGAAGCTTGTGAAGTCCACATAGATACCATTGGGCTGCAGGGTTCCCAAGCGGAATATGAGTTGCTGTTCCTGCAACCTTCGGGTAGCATCGTTGTGGCACTGCAGGAGGCCCAGGATGAACACGTCGTCTGAGGAATGGGAGGGGGAGTTGAAATGGTTCGCGACTGGGAGGTGCAGTTGTTTAGTGCGAACCGAGCGTAGGTGTTCTGCAAAGCGGTCCCCAAGCCTCCGTTTGGTTTCCCCGATGTAGAGGAGGCCACAACGGGAACAGCGGATACAGTATACCACATTAGCAGATGTGCAGGTGAACATCTGTTTGATGTGGAAGGTCTTCTTAGGGCCTGGGATGGGGGTGAGGAGGGAGGTGTAGGGGCAGGTGTAGCACTTCCTGCAGTTCCTTTCAGTCACAAAGCAGCCCATTGTCAGGCCTGTTATTAGTTTCTGTCAGTGCTTGTTATCTTCCTGTTATCTTCAGCCTTATCTAACACCAGAATACAATAGTTCACAGATTTCATATGCAAGATGAATACTGCTGGTATACAAATACAATCAATTCACTTGGGCATTGCAGATGTTCTGCAATGCCGACACTGCCATACCAACAATTGCAGGTAGACCAATATAAGACCATTAGATACAGGAGCAGAATTAGGCCATCCAGCCCATCGAATCTGCTCTGCCATTTGATCATGGCTCATATGTTTCTCAATCCTATCCTTCTGCCTCCTCCCTGTAACCTTTGATCCTCTTACTAATCAAGCATCTATCTATTTATGTCTTAATACACTCAGTGACTAGGCCTCCTCATCCTTCTGCAGCAATGAGTTCCACAGATTCACCATCCACTGGCTGAAGAAATTCCTCCTCATCTCAATTTTAAAGGGTCCTCCCCTCACTCTGAGGCTGTGCCCTCAGGAATGGAATGCAAATCTTCATTAGCAGAACTGAAATCTCAGCTCTCTGCTGCTAAGAGAAAATCAAACTTCAAAAGGAAAAGGCTGAGCAACTAGTTCTGAATAAATCCAAATTTGAGAATACCATCTCAGAGATGATGAAGTCTTTAAGGGATGCCTCTGCTCACCTCCCAGAGATGAACAAAAAGCTGAAAGAGCAAGAAAGGAATTAGGAAAAGTTACAGGTTCTTTATCATTAATCAGTGAAAATATTGCCAGTCCATAGGAAGATGTAGATCTATATGAATGTAAATCAGACCAGACTCAACAGAACAGCTGCTGAACTTGAGCCCAAAGCAGTGCTGAAGGAAATGGCAAACTTGCAAAAAACAGTTGAAGATACACAGTATACACAACAATAATCTGCAAGGCAACTATGAGACAATCATTTAAAAAAAATACACCTACAATGATGCTCTAGTCAGACAACTCAAGGAAACAAAGACAACTACTGATGTAGCTAGTGGAAGAGGCCCGGGCTTCCCAGAAAGCAAAACAAAATGACAAGAAAATCAGAAAGAAAAGGCAGTATCACAGATGGGTATGGGAGTCAACAGCACCTCCAGACAAAATCATCATCATGAGATCCAGATGTATTAATGAACCACAAACATATTCTACAGAGTAATAAGCTCCTTGTTCTTTAACCAGTTGATTTTTTTTTGGAAGGAAGGTGGATGTATTATGTGTACTTACCTTTAAGAGACTTTTCCTCTAAGGATTGACTCTAAATGCTGCATATATGCAAAGTTGCAACTCCACCTACCTGCCAGTCTGGCTGGCCTAAGTAGGCAGCACACACAGGATCCAATAGCCCTGCTATAAGTGTCTGCATTATACTGACAAGGTGTTTTGCTGTCTTAAAGAAACCAGGCCACTGAGTTAATTCATCCTGAATGAGCGCTGGGTTATTAAAGCATCTAACAAGACAAACACTGCTGCACATTTCTTATGTAATCCTCTGGATGTGACAAAAATGTTTAGCTCACATCACCCAGGGAATGGAAATTGTCAGGGGAAGACAAAACACAGCCCCTTTCTTTGGCAGTGGCTGTAATATTCTGTCAGTGCGAATGAGGAAGTGTCTATGTTGGTGCTTGGACCGTTTTGTTGTGTGTGGATGGGTGAGATAGGTAGATGGGTGGGTCATTGGGTAGCTGGGCGTAGTAGGTAGGTAAGGAACGTGGTTAAATGTGAGAGTGGGAAGATGCCTGAGGTCTGGGAGTGGACAGTCGGGTGGTTGAAATGGAGGTCAGGTTAGGGGCCAGTTGGAGAGCGGGGATGGTTAAGGAGTCAATGAGATGATTGCAGATGTTAGACCATGTTTTAAACTTTAACATTTCTTGGGCCATTATGAAGATAAGTACTGTGCCAAATCTCCGATTTGGAAATATTGCCGATCTGAAATGTTCTGGGCAATTCCTACACTTGTCCAAACATTAGTGCCTTCATAGAGCCCTGAAGCATGTCTGCAGTTGTAAACCCTGTCTCCGACAATCCAGAGACCTGAAGGTTTGGGCTGATTCTGATTTTCTATGATATTGAGGGAGGCTTATATGAATTACAATGAGTAAGTATTAGTAGAAGTGTAACATACCTAATTTGGTCATGAGTGACACAAATGATTTATAAAATGTTTATATTCTCCAGTTTGATGCCTTTTTACGATTCCACACACAGAGCCTCACCCTATATTCTACAAATATACAGCGTTAACTGAGTAGTTGGCACATGTGGGAGCGAATCAACAACAAGAAGTTTCATTCTTGAAGGCTTTCTCATTTACCGGCAATGCTGTTTAAAAAAAAGCAAATGTAACAGCTTGAGAATAGTTTGAAAAGCACTCATTGCTAAATATGGACTTGCCCATTTATAAAAGAAGCAACACCTCTTCAGAATGCAGTTCTCAATTTCCTTATTTAGCATTTTTGTGCAAGAACACGTGCATATTAGAAGTTTCACAGTTGTTTGCAGTTTTACAGTGTTTCCAACTTGATAATAGTGACAAGCATTCTGAAAAAGATCCACAACAGAACAGAAGCCTATATAGTTTGGTGTAGAGATGCAGAGGAGTCCAACATTTTTACATGATTCATGTTGCCTAAGTCTGCCAAGTTTACTCATGAAAAGCAGTCTACTGGACTTCAATCCATATTAGGTATTAATACAAATTGATACACTTCAAAGGATTACAGTAAGTAGTCTAAACAAAGCAGGGCATCTGATTGGTCAGGGCTGCTATGATTTGATGTTTTTCTGAACTGACTCAAGATCTGAGCCATTTTCTGAGGCATATTTATGAAATCATGTTACAACATTTGTTAAGTCATGTTAGCCACTCTGATAATGATAGAAAATTTGATTTGTTTATTGAATTCCTCTGGAATGCAACTCTTTCACTTGTTCTTTCTTTTTCTTTCTAATCAGTGTTCTTTCAGGTAAATAAAAATTTGAGAATCTTGAGTTGCAGCTGTAGTATTTCAGTGCTCAAAAAGTTTAGTCTTTTCCTTATGTTACTTACTGTTGGTCACAATTCAAACAAATGGAGCTTTGTAAATGGTAGGATTTTGATGTCTACACAAATGTGAGCACAAGGTCAAGGAACCGACAGTGGGAGACCCAAACTAATTTGATTAGTTTGGCCTTGAAAGGAAATGATACCACACAAAACCAGTCAGCAGGGTGGCATGCTATGTCAGTGGTTAGCATTGCTACCTCACAGTGCGATGGACCGGGGCTCGATTCTATCCTCCGGTGACTGTCTATGTAGAGTTTCTCCCTGTGTCTGTGTGGGTTTGCTCCGGTTTCTGCGTACAGTCCAAAGATGTGTGAGTTAGCCATACTATATTGCCCATAGTGTCCAGGGGTGTGTAAGCTAGGTGGATTAGCCATGGGAAATCTGGGGCCACAGCATGAGGGTGGGGGTGTGGGTCTGGGTGGGATGCTCTTTGGAGGGTCCATGTGGACTTGATGGGCTGAATGGCCTGCTTCCACACTGATCCGATGGAAGGCAGGTAAGGGAAATAATCTTGGAGTGGAAATATGTGTACATGTAATGGATCATGGAGTGCTGCTTCTGCTGGCTCCCCCAGAATTCTGCATAACACATTGTCCACTGGTAATTGGGTACCTCACAGTCTATGCAAATCGGCAGAGTTTATGTGCTGTGAACACTGTGCCCCACTCGGGCTTGAAAATGATTTGAGTTCTACAATTAATTTGCATCTGTAAGGAGCTTCTTACCAAAAACTGGTGGCAATACAGCTTTGTCAATTTGTCACCCTTCCCAGATTGCTCGCAAACCTCCCAGAATGGGCAGTGGATTACCTGGATACTGCCTTCGTGCTCCTCATACAAATGTCCAGTTTAGTACCATCGCTTCCCTGGCATGGCATTGAGCTGATATCTGCTCTGTAATAGTCTGAAACAGATTTGGCTTTTGTAATGCAACAGGGAGGAACTGGAGTTCACTGATTGCTTGGTCTGTCATTGCAATGTCTCTGTATTCTTCATAAACATGGTACTCCTACACCCTTCACCCATGTAAGTAGGCAGCAGCAAACTGCCAACCTCACTACATCACCATGCCTGCTCTCAGTCCAACTCCCATAACACTCATGCCCTCTGGACTTTACTTTGGAGTTCAGAGCTACCTAGGACCTGCACTCTTAAGCAAGTTTGCTTTGTGTGCGGAGATAAATATGCATTTAAACAAGATGGATGCAGCTTATGGCTGTTAACTTCCAAATGTAACACTCACACACTTTGTACTTAGTCGGATGTTGCCAGACTCTGTGACTGGCATTGCTCTTTAGCGCAAAGGGGGAGGCAGGCAACTTGTCGTGGAGGTTAGCCACAAACAGTTAAGGAAGTGGACATGTTGCTATACAACACCATGCTACATCAATCTCACACCCACAACATGTGGCTTATGTGGCAATCACATTGCATGTGCTTCAGCCAAATGGCCATGTCTGTAAGTTGAAGTGGATCAGTCTTTATGCGGGTCCTACTGGCAGCACCCATTCTCCCTGAAAGAAAGAGGCTTATGGAATGAGGTCGAGATCCCTTGTCCCTCTCTTAGGTCGCCATTGAACATCCATAGTTAGAATGATGGAGTGCAGGTCCATGTGTATATCTAGCAGAGAGAGAGTTTGCAGGACCTGACTCTCCAGAGTGGCCACTAACTTGTCCATGGCGGCAGGTGGACACACATATGCCAGAGATAGCATGGCACTGCTAACACTGGGGGCCTCCTCCATCCTTCATTCCGATTTATTGAGTGCCTCAGACAAACGCTCAGCCTGCCTGTGCATTTTTACCAAGAAATTAATGGCCAAGACCATGGGATCGTCTTCTACCCTGGGGCTAAGCAGGTGTTTGGTCTTCAGCAATAGTCTGAGTGTCAGCAACTTGGAGCATTTCACCCTCAATCAGCCACAAAGGCATGACAGTGATGTACTCACCAGATTGTGCTTCTGAGTCTAACCCAGATATAGTACCCTAATGAGGTTAAAATCCTTTGAACTGCTGGAAGGTGCAGGTGAAAGACTTGCTGGTACATCTGCCGGGTTCAGTGCTTCCTTCTCAGATGTGGAGAGGTGGAGTTGAAACTAAGGATCTCCAGTGCTGGCCTCTTTTTGTCTGATGTTCCCTGGGTGCAACTAGTGCTGTGTCATAAGAAAAGAGAGGGAATTAGTTGTTCTAAGGGGGAAAAGGCCTATGCAGGGTAAGATTGAGTTGACACCATTGGTACCGGGAGCACGATTTTGGTTGGTCATAGAGGTTTTTCCATCTCTGCATGAGCGGTCATGCTATTTCTCAGCTAAGTTTATGAATTTTCTCTTCAAATGTAGTGATGATGACCACCACGCTACCATCAGTCTTGGTCCTCTCAACCCAGTTGTGGGCCAACTTTTCCTGCAGTGAGACAAAGGGAGGAATTGAGTATGCTGTAAGTGGGTGGAAGTGGTGATTCAGGAGCATGAGATGGTGTAATGACCCTTGTGAGTGGGGAAGAGGTGCAGAGAGTGGGAATAGTTAATAGCTTGGAAGGATGCTCTGGGTAAGAGCCTTTGAGTAAACATTTTGCATACAATAGTGAGCGTGGTAATTCCTGAGTCTTGGTGAGAGGCGTGTATTGTGGCAGAGTTAGTGTAAGTCGTGACCCTGTGACTGAATGGTAGTAGTGAGAAGATAGTGGCACCTACCCTTGCAGAATGTGGAAGTTCATTGACCTTTTTCCCTGCACTTCTGAGTGTTCCTTTTTAATTTATGACACTGCACTGACCTGGACCACTACCTCAATTCAGAATGGATGTGTCTGATGACATGGTCAGCAGGATAACGCATTACTTTGTTCTCAGTCACCCTATCCACCATCTCCTCTGGTCCCTGAAGGTACAACAGAGTCGGGGATGGCTTCCCTTCCTGGGTCATGTCCTCAGCTGTAAATGTTAAGCAATGCAATACGAGGACCAGTTCATGGCTTGCAGCGTTTGAAGTAGTGTGCAGCTCAGCTTTAAGTATGGTGGCAAAAGATCCTGCCATGTAATTCCATGAAAAGGTCACCGAAAAGGCCGGCTGCATAATTAATCAGATGAATAGCGGAAGATGCATGAAAAAAATCGCTGTGAGCTATGATGGAGCAGGTGCTATGTATCTCAGTCACCATATCACTTTAAATGAAAATTTGAACATTCAGCCCCAAGATTTTTTGGAAAGGTTTGAGATCAAGTAATGTAGGCTGTACTTTTCTTAATTTTTTCTTAATTTATGATCAATGTAATGAATCTTAATGAAGAGTATAGGAGAGCATGCCAGGAGCAGCACCAGACATACCTAAAAAGTGAGACATTAACCTGAGGAAGCTATAGGGCTGCTTGCATGGAACACAACATAAGCAGTAAGTGATAGGCAGATCTAAGCAATCTCACAAAAAAAATGCATCACTTCTAAACTCTGCCATCCTGCCACATCTTATCATGAATGGGTTCAGACAATTAAACAACTCACGGTTGAGGAAAGCTCTAGATATATCTCTACTCTCAACGATAGGGCCAGAATATCAGGACAAAAGATCCAGCTGAAGCACTTGCAAAAATCTTCAACCAGAAGTACCAGAAGTACCAAGTGGGTGATCCATCTCCCCCTCTTCCAGAGGTCCCCAGTTTCACTGATGTCAATCTTCAGCCAATTCAGTTCATTCCATGTGATATCAAGAGGCTGGAGACACAAGATGTTGCAAAGGCTTTGGGCCTTGACAACATTCCAGCAGCAGTACAAAAGACTTGCACTCTGGAACTTGCCACTGCTCTAGCCATATAGCTACAGCACTAGCATGTTGGTTAGGTATGTCCAGTACAAAAGAAGCAGGACAAAACCAATTGAGCGAATTACTGCCCCATCAGTCTACTGTCAATCATGTTGGAACGTGTCATCGACAGTGCTATCAAAGAACAGTTGCTTAGCAATAATTTGCTCACTGATATTCTGTTTGGGTTCTGCCATGGCCACTCAGTTCCTGATCTCATTCCTTCGTTCAAACATGGACAAAGAGATGAGGTGAAGTGACTGCCGTTGACATCAAGGCTGAATTTGACCAAGCATGGCATCAAAGAGTCTGAGCAAAACAGGAGACAATGTGAATCGGGGGAAAGCTTTCCATTGGTTAGAGTCATACCTAGCACAAAGGAAGACAGTTCTGGTTGTTGGAGGCCAATCACTTCAGCTCCAGCACATCTCTAAGGAGTTTCTGAGGGTTGTATCCTAGGCACAAGCATCTTCAGCTACTACATCAATGACATTCCCTCTGTCAAAAGGTCAAAAATGCTGTTGTTTACTGATGATTGCACAATGTCCAGCACCATTCATGACTCCTCAGAAACTGAAGCAGTCCATGTCCTGGCAATATCTAGATTCGGACAGACAAAGTGGCAAGTAATATTGATGCCATACAAATGCCAGGCAATGATCATCTCCAAGAAGAGAAAATCTAATCATTTCCCTCGACAGTCAATGGCATTAAAATCTCTGAATCCCTCACTATGAACGTCCTGGGGGTTACCATTGACTGTAAACTGAACTAGACTAATAAAATTAAGACAGTGGCTATGACAGCAGGTTAGAGACTAGGAATCCTGCAGCAGGCAACTCACCTCCTGTTTCCTCAAAACCTGTCCACCATCTATAAGGTGTGTATGGAATAATCTGCATTTGCCTGAGTGAGTGTAGCTCCAACAGCACCCTACAAACCCACAAACATTACCATTTCAAAGGACAATGACTGCAGGTGCAATGGGAGCACCTCCAATTTCCCCTGCAGGCCACTCACCAGGCTGGCTTAGAAATATTAATGTTCTTTCACTGTTGGTGGATCAAAATCCTGGAATTTCCTCCTGAATGACACTGTCGGTCTGTCTATAGCACATGGCCTGCAGTGGTTCAAGAAGGTAGCTCATCACCACCTTCTCAAGGGCAACTAGAGGTGGACAATAATTGCTGGCTCAGGAGCAACATTCACATACTGTGAATGAATAAAAAAGCTCTAATGTGTTATTTGTTAATCTCATTGAAATCTACTGGAAAGAGAGGAGCACATAGCAGTTCTGAACTCTAGGAAATACATCATCATAAACTGAATGTATAATGTTCCTCTTTGTCATGCAGTGAGGAGTCGTGCTTGCTGTTTAATTGTATGAGTATAGCCTTAAAATGATTTAAGCTACAGAATGGTTCAGACGACTCTTCCTTCATATCTCTGTCCTTGTGAAGAAGGGCTTTTGTCCATCTGGTCGCTTTCTCCTGTGGTGTGGCTGTATTGAGCCACTTATCATGGGAATGAACATTTCCCATCACAACTCTATCTCAATTATATTGCACCATTATAGTAACCACTGAAAAGTTTCCTTCAAATACTAAGAAGCTGAATCAGTAATATTTCAAACTCTCATTCAATCAGTAACTTGGAGTACAGTCATACATGTTCAAGTGTTCTGTCAGCAATCTGAGCAAGCTGAAAAATGCTACTCACAGTTCAAGCTTCAGTTGCCTATGATATCTATTTGTTTGCCATGGGCATGCAATGACTTGGGAGAATGAACAAAAACTTTTCAAACTTCAAAAGGCCCTGAAGGACCTATTATCCTTCCACAAGAGGTGCCACTGACCACATTGTAGAGAATCATTGGACAATTGTGGAATAATGAAAAAGTTGAATTGTTTCAGTCTATTGAAGCACATGCATTTTATCAATATTTGGTTAACAAAAAATATATCCCATATCAAATTAATTGGGGTTAACACCTTTCATCTTTCAAATTACATATATGTGTGTAGCTAAAAGTTGACTTCAGTAAATCAATTTCAAAGTTTGAAGTTAGATAATATAGAAGAATCTGCTGGCAGAAGTATTTTTCTGTTTTAGAAATTGATCTTTCCCTTACCTGCCATGTAATTCACAAGTTACTCTATAATCTAAAATAACAGAGAAAGATTGATTTTGCTGACATGCTTTATAACAGGACCTGCTGAGGCAATTATGGGGTCACACCAACAGTTGGTTGCTGGAAGATGCTGGGCAGTAAACTGAAAGTGGGAAACCCACTCACATTCCCTGTCCTCCTGAGGCTCCCTGTGTTTTTTTTGTTGCATTGAATGTGTGAGACCATTCTTCTGCTGTTTACATTTCCAGTCACATCTGTTAGTCTGAAAGACTGGTCTTTACTGCTGACTGTGGGAATCCGTAATTCTCTGCAAGATCTCACAGCTTACAGCAGGACTTTCAAAAACAGTCCGTGAAATAGAGAGCAAGTTTCTGATGTGGTACTTCCATTCTGGTGATTGATGAAGCTTCTGGAATCAAACTATAATGGAACTTTTCTGATCCCCACTGTGTTCTCTTGAAATAGAAAGAATTCTTTTTCTTAGGTAGGGGTTATCAGTATGCTCGGACTCAGAGATTGTATCCAAAACCAGCTAGTGAGATGTTCTTGAGTTAAATGGCAAAGGTCACTTCAGCAAAAGATTACCAACCAGCTGTTGGCTCCCCAGCATCCCTACCACACCCCCTATACTGCTTCCCCAACCCTCATGTTTGTTAACATTCTGCATGGAGTTACCACTTCAACCAACCTAAGCAATCTTCCAAATTTTATGTTTAAACAGGTATTTTATTGATGATACATACACAAAGTTAGCAATTGTAAGAAAACTTAGCAAAGCAAAATCAATATTCCACAGTAATTGTGGCATAAATCAACAGAAGCTACCAGGATACAAATTTCAGTTAATCATATTTACAACAACATTATTCACACATATTTGGACACATTTTTTACAATTTCCAGGAGAAGAGCAAATTAGAATTCTGTCTACTGAGCTTCACTGCCATTTTGAAATTAAATACTTGAGTGATGAATATTAATTTATGACATTTTTATTATTTGTTTTTCACACGGGCTTTAAATGTGTTTTGTGATATCAAATGTAACAAGTGCTAGATCAGTGACATAAAGTCTATTATAATTGTTATAGAAATATTGTTATATAAATTGAGCAGTGCAGTGGATTAAGCCCCGTCTAAGACCTGGATTCAAGACTGATATGATACAAGTGTTCTCTACCTTCTGGTTATAAAGATTCTGTGTGAAATGAATTCTAATGGTCTTGGGGCAAAAGTGGGAAATTATTCCTAAATTGACAGTAATTGAAAATGTCATGTAGATAGGCCCAATGATAAATAACAAGAGAAATCAAAAATACATTACTGGTGCACTGTGATGTATGCTTTTACATGCTGAGGTGAACTGAGTGGAGAAAATGTCTCCACAGCTGAGAATGTTTGATGCTTTAGATGGAAAATATTGGATGCTTTAGATGGAAAATATTCCATTCCTAACCATTATTATCACTTAGTTTGATGAGTATGAGAATCATTTATCATAGTATGTCCTATACTACTTAGGTCAGTATGTCGTATTTCTTAAGTGTTATCTGTTTAGAACTTGCAGATAATTGATGTAAAAAGTGTTTTTCATTGGAGGTGGATTGTAGACACTTAAGATTCTATTTCTGATAAAATCTTAATGCCTTCATATTTATTCTTTATCCTTGTTTTAGTTACCTCTAACAACTTGAATGTACAAATCATACTGAGATTGTAACTCTAATTAACATTTAGATATTAATGACACTAACCAGGCAATTGATTATTCAGAAAGGTTCAAGTTATGCACAGACAAAAAATTGCTACACTTAACTGAAAACGTAGATAAGGTGTGTGCCACTGAATAGCGATTTAAAGGCATAAATATTTGTCCCCATTATATTTGGATCAAAAGTAACTTTTAAGCAGCCTATACACAAAAATATGCAAATATTTTATAATTTACTGAAGTAGTTTATTTCTAATTCTGAATTTGTTATTATTGAAGCAAGTGCCATCATAATTCAAAATTGTGATCTTTAATATGTAGTGCAATATGAAATATCCTTATTGCTCTATAAAACACCTCTCTTGCACACAATAATCAAGTTGATATTTAGATAAATACAGGAAACAGCAAAGATAACTACTGTGTAAAAGCATCATATCACAATTATAAACAAAGCTGTCAATGCATGTTTATTCCTTAGTTTCTGTCTTCTTAATTTCTTTTGTCTCAGATTCACTTATAGGGATGGAAACAGATGAAAGTTGAGATTTTTCAGAGAACTGTTTTTGTTCATTCTGAATCATTTCTTTCATTGTTTCAAAAACAGTGGACGTATCATCAGTAACTGTTGCTCCAGGAGCAATATCTCCTTGTAATATGGAACTGTCAGTTAAGACAACCACAGTTCCTTCTGTTCTTGTATATTTCTTAGTAAGGGCGTGCCCTTTGGCAGATACAGTGTATTCTGATTTTGGTAGGTGGGATTCAGACAGTTCTTTTGTAGACTTTGCTGGTTCGGCTATCCCACTGGCAGCTTGTTCTTGCATGAGAGTTTCTTTAGTAACCACTGTGGAATGTTCTGTCAGATGTGTACGTGTTATACCTTCAGGTGGTGGAGATATTGGTAAGTTAGAACTTTGAGGGATTCCTGATTTTTTGGTGCTTTCTTGTTTATCATTTGCTTTTGTAATTTTGGTTCCAGTCAGAACAATTTGATGAGACTCAGACGAAGTTTCACAGGTTGGAACTTGGCCTTGATGAGAAGATTCAGATTTACTTGTTTTGGATGATTGGACATTTATCCTGAAATCACCTGATTCCAGCAAGGCGAGCTCAGTTCTTGCAGTTGATGTCACTACTTGACTGGGTGTTATCACATATGTGCCTCCTACTACAGTACCAGGGTCTTTAGATTTCATTGTTACTATTTGAGTTGTACCATCATCAGTAGTTCTATTTTCAGTATCTTCAACCGTTACTTCCTTTGATGTAGGAATGGTTGATGGCGATACTTCATCTGAAGACCCACCAGGTAAAAAGTCATGGCCATCAGATTTTACGTCAGCCACTTTTACACTAGGTTTAATTGGTTCTGTGCTAGAAGTTGGAATTTCATGTGCAGTTTGTTTTTCACCATCAGCAGCTTTTTCTTTTTTCCATGGCGATGAAAAGTTAATTTTTGGAAATTTAAACCAACTTGTCCTCCCCTTTGATGGAGAACTTTCCTCTGTTGCTGTCAATCCAGCATCCTTTTGACCTTTGAGTTCAGGGGCTGTTTTATCCGAATGCTCGCAAGACTTTCCTTGAAGTGATTGACCTGAAACATCAAATATAAGAAACAAAGAACATCAGGGAATTTAAGTTTAGCTTCGTAATTTTTCTGATCAACTTTCAATTTTACCCCACATTGCTTACCTATAGCATCTTTTAATACTGTTTTCTTTTCCAAGTTAATGCACATTTAACTGATATTGCCAGCAATTTCTGTCTTTGTATCACATCACCAGCATCCACAGCTCTTTGTTTTATTATACAACATCAAGACTGTTAATTTGAAAATTACCCTTCCGCATGCTATTTAATTTTCAATGTGCACACTTTCATTAAAGGTAGATTTATGGTTGGCCAATGCTTTCCTCCTTCAGTCTCGAACATATCTTTTACTAATGCTTCAGTATGTGCTTTCTGTTTAGATACATCATCAGCAACAGGGTTCTCACAAACAATACAAATAGCTGGTTGTGATATTGATTATTTCATAACAGCATTAAATTTTGCCGAGATCATTATAAAATTGATAAACTCTAGAAATGGCTCAAAGTCTTTGCTAAGGCTTAATGATCTGGTCCTAAAGGAATGAAGTTGGGTTTCCAAAGCATTCACATGTAATGCTGAAATCACAGATCCCATTTATTTTCTTCTCAGATTCAATTATGTGGCCACTAATAACTCCTGTTTCTTTAATTCTATTATACAGTTAACAATGATAATTGAACATTATGTTCTGAATGTTTCGTGCACACACTTCTTTCACTGTATCCACTTCACTCTGAGGCCAAACCCACATCAGCATTTCTGGTGCTGCCAGTCTGCCAGTCATGCAAAGCTCCATATTTCCAAATTAATATCAATTTTACGATGATTTAATGTGTCATCTAAAAATTTATTCATCATCAAATGTAATGCAGTTTTGGGATGAAATGGCTTTTTGAATATCAGGTGGTAGGGGGCAGGGAAAGTTTGACCTTGAGACTGAGTGCAAAATGGTTAAAAAAAACTATCAATCAGTTTTACACCACATCCAATTTTATTCTGCTTGGTGTTCAAAGAGAAGACAGTCTGCCAAAGACCAATTCCACCATCCCAGACATGTCACCTCAAATATTTCAAATCGAGCCGGGGTTATTGTATGGCTAAATAATTTCCTGAAATATTATAAACTTGAACATCAAATGTCTTTTATTAATAACAGTACCTGATTCTTTCGTCACAGCCTTGGAAAAATCAGGATCATCATTCCCTGTTGTTTCTGTCCTAAAGTCGACATCTGGAAATTTAAACTTAGAAAATGAAACTGAAAATAATGCTGGAGCTTTAATGTCCACTGACATTTCAGGAGCTGAAACATCAAGTTGAGTCTTTGGCATCAATGTTTCAGCATCAATTTTCCCTTTTGTTTTTGGATCACCAATACTGATTTGTGAACTTTGTATCCCAGGCATTTTTAGATGGGCATCAACCTGTTTGAAATCAAAAGCTGCAACATTGTTATGAACTTCTACTGTTCCTGCTTTCACATCTATATTTCGTTCATTCTCAACAAGAGCAGTTTTTGAACGTGAGATGTCAACTGGAGAGACATTGATATCAACATTCGTTTTAAGAGGTTTCATCTCAGGCGTTAAAACTCCAAACTTGGTTGCTTTAAATTTTGGTATATTAAACTTTTCTCCTTTCCCTGCAATGGTAATATCACCTGCCTCTATTCTACCTTCACATTCTGGAGCAATCAAGTCAATTTTCAGTCCTCTACTATCGATCGGTGGTTTTTCAGCTGAAATATCGACGTCTGGCTGACTCACACTCATATCAACTTCAGGACCTTTCAACTTGGGAACAGAAACACCGAAAGAAGGCAATTTCATGGGTGGCATTTCCAACTTTGCACCATCATCTTTCATCTTCAGATCTGCTGAGTCTAAATGAACATCAACTGTTGGGAGATCCACATCAGTTGATGGAGCTTTAATGTCCACTGACATTCCCGGAGTGGAAACACCAAGTTCAGGCTTAGGCATAGACACATTCACATCTAAATCACCTTTCGCTTTTGGAACTTCATTGTCAATTGTAGGTTTCTTCTTTTCAGGCATTTTTAGAGTGACATTAGGACATTGCATGTCAATGCCCGCAACATTAATTCTATCTACCGCATTTTCTGGAAGTACATCTGCACTTGCTAATTTGACATCCAAATCAGCTTTTGGCAGTGAGACATCAACCTTGGGGAGATGTACATTGAAGTCCTTCATTGGAGCATTTTTATCAGAAGCTGAAAATCCAAGTTTTGGAAGTTTGAAAGTTGGAAATTTTATTTTTCCCACTTTTCCTTCAATGTCAACAACTGGTCCTGGCAGATCAGCTTCAAGTTCTGTAGCACTTACATCAACTTTAGGGCCTTTCAGATGTATCTCTGGGTTTTCAACTGAAATATCGACATCTGGCTTGCTCGCACTCACGTCAATTTCAGGTCCTTTGAATTTTGGAAGAGAAATCCCAAATGATGGCATTTTCACGGATGGCAGTTTGAACTTTCCTCCATCACTTTTCATCTTCATATCTCCTGATTCCAAACCCACATCTACTGTTGGCAGATCCACTTCGGTTGATGGAGCTTTAAGGCCCACTGACATTTTCGGAGCTGAAACTTCGATATCAGTTTTTGGGATAGACACATCAACATCTACCTTCCCTTTCGACTTTCGCATTTCGATGTCAAATTGTGGTTTTTCGACTTCAGGCATTTTTAATTCAAAATCAGGACCTTTGATGTCAATCTTCCC
>NC_063339.1:39419903-39423162 GCF_021869965.1 Rhincodon typus
CAGATCCACTTCGGTTGAAGGAGCTTTAATGTCCACTGACATTTCCGCAGCTGAAACATCGATATCAGTTTTTGGCACAGACATATCAACATCCACCGTCCCTTTCAACTTTGGCATTTCAACGTCAAGTTGTGGTTTTTCCACTTCAGGCATTTTTAATTCAAAATCAGGACCTTTGATGTCAATCTTCCCAAGACTAAGATCACCTTCCAACTTGCCTGTTTTAACATCTACACTCTGTACTTTGGCATCCGTGTCAGCTTTCGGTAGTGAGATATCGACTTTGGGAAGGTTCACATCCCGATCCAATTTTGCAGCTTGTATATCGGGTCTGGAAATTCCAAATTTTGGAACTTTGAATTTAGGCAGTTTCATTTTTCTACCTTTTCCATCAATGTCAACATCTGGAGCCTGCAGATCAGCTTTAAGTTCTGGAGCAGTTATGTCCAATTTAGGACCTTTAGTATCTACCTCTGTTTTTCCAACTGAAATATCGATATGTGGCTTGCTCACACTCACATCAACTTCATGTCCTTTGAATTTTGGAAGAGAAATCCCAAATGATGGCATTTTCACGGATGGCATTTTGAACTTTCCTCCATCACCTTTCATCTTCATATCTCCTGATTCTAAACCCACATCTACTGTTGGCAGATCCACTTCGGTTGATGGAGCTTTAAGGTCCACTGACATTTCCGGAGCTGAAACTTCGATATCAGTTTTTGGCATAGACACATCAACATCCACCGTCGCTTTCAACTTTGGCATTTCGACGTCAAGTTGTGGTTTTTCCACTTCAGGCATTTTTAATTCAAAATCAGGACCTTTGATGTCAATCTTCCCAAGACTAAGATCACCTTCCAACTTGCCTGTTTTGACATCTACACTCGGTACTTTGGCATCCATGTCAGCTTTTGATTGTGAGACATCGACTTTGGGAAGATTAACATCCTGGCCCATTTTTGGAGCGTGTATATCGGGAGTAGAAAATCCAAATTTTGGAGCTTTGTACTTTGGCAGTTCTATTTTTCTACCTTTTTCTTCAATGTCAACGTCCAGTGCCTGCAAATCAGCTTCAAATTTTGGAGTACTTATGTCCATTTTTGCATCTTTCATATCTACCTCTGGTTTTTCAACAGAAATATCAATATCTGGCTTGCTCACATCAACTTCAGGTCCTTTGAATTTTGGAAGATAAATCCCAAATGATGGCATTTTCACGGATGGCATTTTGAACTTTCCTCCATCACCTTTAACCTTCTGATCTGCTGAGTCTAAATCCATATCAACTGTTGGAATTTGGATGGCCGTTGATGGCGCTTTGATGTCCACTGACATTCCCAGATCTGAAACATCAATATCAGTTTTGGGCATGGACACATCGACATCCATCACTTTTGGCATTTCAGTATCGACTTCTGGTTTTTCCACCTCAGGTATTCTTAGACCGACATCAGGACCTTTGATGTCAATTTCACCAAGACTAAGGTTACCTTCCATCTTGCTTGTGGTGACATCTATACTTGCTGCCTTCACATATGTATCAGCTTTTGTTTGTGAGACATCGACTTTGGGGAGGTTAACATCATCGTTCATTTTAACATGTTCTTTGTCAGGTTTGGATGAGACAAGTGCCTGTCCTTGTGTTTTTGACTTCTCTATTTTCTGTCCTCCTTTTATCTGCATCCTTGGAATTTCCATGTTTTCCTCACTTTTTGTTTGATAAGAATCCCAGTCTTGTTCCCTCTCATGTGTTTGATATTTTTTGCCTGAAATTTCAATCCGTTGCTCCCTCTTGCTGATCTCCGTGATTGAATCAACCTCTGCTGGCTCAGTGTGCCTTGTTGTGAGATTACCCAGCAACCTTGCTGGTAGCGTCTTTACTGCTCGGTCTGTGTTATCTCTGTCTGTTTTTGAATCTTTGGCATCAATCTTCGTTAAGCTAACACCTATTGCAAGTGTTGAAGACTTCGTTTCTTTTTCAGAAGCCTTACCCCTGGCTTCCTTCTTTTTGGTCTTTTTGCTTTTTATTTGCTTATCAGTCTTGGATTTCTTTGTTTCTTTTCCAGATTTTGGAAATGATTTGTCAGCAACCTGCTTGCTGACACTTGTTTCTTGCTCCTCATGTTGTGGCAATGTAACATCAGCTTTTACATGTATGCTACTCGGTTGTTTCTGTGAGACAACCTGTTGTGTTTGTTGGCCGGTTACTTCAGCGTATTCCTCCTCTATTTGTGACTTAGCTTTGGTTATTCCACTGGCCGTTTTCAAGTTACTTTCTGAAGCAGTGGTCAGAATAGCTGATAGTGTGTTATTGTCTCTTTTTGAATCATCAATTTGAATTTTGTGCTGTTCCATGTTTGTATCTGATGTTTGCAAATGACTTTGTTCATCTGGTAACTTTGTTCCAACATCAGTTGTGGGCTCAATTGGTTCTGAAAGGATAAATTTTGCTATTTTCAGTTTTGGCATTTTCAGTTTGGATTCTCTGTTAATATTGTCTGATTCCATTGCATTGCTTTGATTCTCCAGCTTTCGATCAGATTGCTTTATTGCTGTTGTTGCGGTGCCATTTGTGTTTTGTGCTATACTGTCTGCATGGATTGTGAACTTCTCATATTTCAAAGCAGACAACTCCTTGCTGCCTGATACAGGTTCTCGTCTTTCCTGCTCAGAGTCTTCTGTTTTCCCCATTTTTATTCCTCCTGCACCAATATGTGGAAGTTTTATTTTTCTTCTACGTTTTTTTGCTTTTTCAGCAGTTTCTGCTGTTTTTAAATGGGACTCTATATCTGTGCTTGTTGCAGTAACATCGTGTTGTTCACGTTCTTCTGTTTCTGATAGGCTGTGTGATCTGTCCAGTCTGTATGTCTTTGTTTTTTTGAAAGCTGGAAACTTGGGGCAAGAAAATGTTACATCAGGCACCTCTGCCGCCTTTGTCCGTCCCTTCTGTGTTGCTTCTTGCAGTTGTGCTTCTGCTGGCGTGCTCATTTCTTCAGAACCATCTCTTGTTATTTTTGTTTTATTTCCATAAAGTGTTGAAAAAAACTCTTCTTCTGCTCCCTGAGAGAAAGTATGCACTGTTATTTCAGCAGTTTTTTGTTTAGCAAAATTTATAAGATTGCAATATTGTTAGAGAGAGACAAGCAGACATAATTAGCGATGGGAGAGATATTAGGAACTGCAGATGCTGGAAAATCTGAGATAACAAGATGTAGAGCTGGATGAACACAGCAGGCCAAGCAGTATCATAGGAGCA
>NC_063339.1:39433162-39470290 GCF_021869965.1 Rhincodon typus
TGCTCCTATGATACTGCTTGGCCTGCTGTGTTCATCCAGCTCTACATCTTGTTATCTCATAATTAGCGATGGTGCATGTGTTTGAATGCAAAACTTAACTCACTTGTAAGGTTGACCTCTGTAACACATTTGTAGCTTTGTACTTATAAGTTACTTAATCTGCTCTGTAAATAGCCTAGATTTTTTGCTCAAAATCTTAATAGTGGGCACATGTACATGTTTATAGAAATACCCTTGTGAGCTACTTTTGATTATATGATCACGCTGCAATCAGTTTGATTTCCATACTCTTTTCTTGTGTTCATTGCAGACTTCGACTTCCCACAAACTGCAGTTTCATCTCATGTGTAATCTTATCTGTTGTAATTTTGAGCAGGATGAAAACTGTTTGCCTGTATGTTCCAGAAAAATAACTTCTCCCTCATGCACTTACTCTAATGCTTAGGAATTCCCAGTTGTCTAGCCTTTAGCCCTTTACTTAATATGATGGTAGGAAACTACCAATCTGTTCAATCACATCCTCATGATCATTTTTAATGTCCATGTCCCCATTAAAACTATCAGCCTTGCACCCTGGTTATAGATCTTGGTGTAGCCCTCATTTTCTGAAGTCCCCAGAGAGCTGGAGACTTGAATAATTATAACTGGCTTAACCTTTCTTTGTCAGATATGATTAGACTGGATAAAGCATTACCTGGCTCTGGCCTTGTCTTTCAAAATTGATCATTCTTCTAGGATCACTCTAGAATGCAAAGCTAACTCCTGAAACATCTTCTCCGCTCCAAATCCTCATCTTAAACCACACTGTCTGACTTCTCTTCATTTAATTTTAACTGCAAATGCAAGGAATTCATGCACGTCTCTGTTATAAAGAGTGAGACCATCTGTATCTACGTCTTCCCTTTTGTCACCCAAGTCCATTAGGTCAAACTTCACCCATCCAGGCCCCAAATTTGCAACTTTCTCCAGAATTTTTCTTATTTTGAATTGTGAGCTTTCAAGTTTGATTTATCCTTGACTGCCACCTGTTTCTCCCTTAACTCTATTTCCAACAAACTGCTAACAACCCAATTTCCCCTTCTGGCCCCAATTTTTGATGATGTTAACTTTTTCTGCTCCTAAAATTCAGGCCTCTTCCCCTTCAAATCTTCCAGTATCCACTCCTCCAAAAAAAAGTGTCTTTGCTACCTTTGTCCTTGAAAACTACCTCTGTTTTCTCTCTAAAGTCATACCACAGGTGCATGTTTGATTCCCTCCAATCAGTTTACTGCCCTTAACATTGTAATGAAACACCCTATCGATATTGCAAATGAAATCATTTTTGATTATGATCACAGTCCCTCCTTATCTTTTATGTCACTCTATAGCCTTCAACGTGGTCAACCATGCAACTTACTCCAAGGTCTCATCTTCATCATCCAGCTTAGTGGAATATCCTCTGTCCAGTTCCATTCTTAACTATCCATTTGGAGCCAGAAATTTACCTGTAATGACTGCCTTGTTGCATCTGGAGTTACTGAGGATCAACTAATGAATGCCCTCATCCACTTTATTTCTCAAGTGCATGCCGACCATTAGCATATCACACAAAACATCAAAATAAAATCAGTAATCACACCAATACTGCTACTTGCTTGATATCTAGTATTGGATGAACAGAAATATTCTCCAATTAAATATTTGGAAGTTTGAAACTACTGTCTTTGGTTCCCCCAACAAATTCTAAAATTTTGAGCTCTAATGTGGCACTGCAGTTGAGTTACTGAAGCCTCAATCTATTAGTATTTTGTCTGCATCACCACAAAACCACTTACTTCCATCCCCAAAACAGCCATTCACAATCTTTATCAACTATTTGGATGTGGGGACCAAGTGTAATGTTTCTGCATTTGCTGATGAGACAACAGCAAGTAGGAGTGTGAGTTGTGAAGAGAATACAAAAAAGGTTTAAAGTGAATTTGGACAGACTGAGTAACAGGGCAGGAAGAAGGCAGATATAATAAAATGTGGACATTCCCTACAATGTGGAAATAGGCCCTTTGACCCAACAAGTCCACACCGACCTTCAGAGCATCCCACCCAGACCCAACCCCACATAACCCACTGAATCTACACATCCTTGAACACTACAGGCAATGTAGCATGGCCAATCCACCTAGCCTGCGCATCTTTGGACAGTGGGAGAAAACCCACGCAGACACGAAGACAATGTGCAAACTCCACACAGACAGTCACCCGAGGGTGGAATTGAACACAGGTCCCTGGCGTGGTGAAGCAGCAGTGCTAACCACTGAGCCACCATGCTGCCTTTGTAGGAGGAATGGAGATGCAGAGTACTCCTTAAATGGTATGGGATTGAGAATGTTGATTACAAAGGGACCTGGCAGTCCTCATTTATAAGTCACTAAACGCTAAGAAAGTCAAAAACTATTGATTTGTTAGCCTTTATTAGAAGAGGATTTGAGCACAGGAGTAAAGAAGTCTTGCTGCAATTGTGTAGAGCATTGGTGAGTCTGGACTTGGAGTATTGTATAGAGTTTCATCTCCTAAGCTAAAGAAGGATACATTTGTGTGGAGGGTGCAGAAAAGATTCACCAGACTAATCCCTGAGATTGTGCAATTGTGCTTCGAGGACAGCTTGAGAGACTGATGGAGTCTGTATTCCACAGAGTTCAGAAGAATGAAAGGAGATCACAACGATTAATACAAATTCTTACAGGTCTCAACAGGGTAGATGCAGGATGGACATATCACTGACTTGGAGTAGTGAAGAGTGGAGGGTCATCTAGTGTACAGTCTTTGAATAAGAATTAGGGCTGAGATGAGGAAAGACTTCTTCACTCAGAGAGTGGTGAATTTCTGTAATTCAGAAACTCTAATTCTGTAACTCAGAAAGGTGTGGAAGCCCAGTCATTGGCTGTGTTCAAGACAGAGTGTGATAGATACCTACCCATTAAATATTTCAAGGGATATGTGGACAGTGCAGGCAGACGGTGTGATATTGAAGCTCAATGGCCCGAAAACCGTCTCACCACATCTGCTGCTGTAACTCTTCTTCATACCATTATCACCAGCTCCATGCCTTCATATCCATCTTCCTTCCTATATAAACTTGAGCTTTCCAAAATTCTGTTGACTGTGTCTTAAGTTCTCCACGTCCAGCTTACTGATCACCCAGAGTTCGCTACCTACATTGGCTCTCAGCTCAGCAAGACGTCAATTTTCAAAGATTTTCCTCATTTTTAAACTCTTGCATATCCTTGCCCCTCCTTACTTCAGTAACATTCATTGCACCCCACCCCCCCAAGCCCTCTGCATCTCATATCCCTTGTGCAGTCCCAATTTCAGTCCCTCCAGCATGGTGTGTTAGCCTTAAGCTGCTGAAGCTAGAAGCACTGGATTCTATCCCAAACCCATTCCCCTCCCTACTACAGTCTACTCCTTTAAGACCATCTTCAAAACCTACTTCATTAATTTTTTTTGCCATTCTTCTTGATAACCTTCTCTGTGGCTCAGAGGCAACTTTTGATTAATAAATCTTTTTTGAATTGCCTGGGGACCTTTTTCTATGTAAAACCACAATATAAATGTAATTTATATTCTCCAGATATTTTCAAAGCTGCAGAAAATGCCACAACTACAGACCACAGCTACAATGGTGGGCTCCATAGTGACACTGCAATTGCTATTTGAAGGCCCAGGAATTCTATTTTCAGCAAGATGATTTCACGGTAACCTCATGGAAGTACTGAGACTTGTTTTCCAATGTTTTTTGGTGGACTGCTGGATACATTTAGGGAGACCAAAGGATCTGATGGCACAACAATGAACTAGGTATGGAAACTGTGGTTGCAATACCTCTGGGCGTACAACTTGATCAACAAGTGACTAATGACTAAAATAAACTAATAAAGGGGGGAGAAAATTAATTGTGGAAGTAAATTGGCAAGAAATATAAAAACAAACAATCAGCAACAGTAATTATAGCTATATAGCTAGAGCTATACTCTAGAGTACAACCTAGAGCTATTCTCTATGAGTACACCTCATGGGGAGGTGACAGCCTAGTGGCATTATCGCTGAAATGTTAATTCAGAGGCCCAGGTAATGTTCTGGGGACTTGGGTTCAAATCCCACCGATGGATAAAAATCTGGATATGAGAGTCTGATGATGACCATGAATCTATTGTCGATTGTTGGAAAAACCCTTCTGGTTCAATAATGTCCTTTAAGGAAGGAAACTGCTATCCTTACCTGGTCTGGCCTGCATGTGACTCCAGACCAACAGCAATGTGGTTGACTCCTAACTGACCTCTGGGCAATTAGGGATGGGCAATAATTGCTGCCTAGCCAGCGACACCCTCATCCCATGAATGAATAAAGGAAAAAAATTAAAAAGAAAGAGAATAGTTAAATTAAGTGTGGGACTCATTGGGGAATGAAACTAGGGAATTGATAATGGGGAACAGGGAATGGCAGATAAGTAAAACTAATATTTTGCATCATTTTGCATGGTGGGATACACTATAAACATCCCAAAGATAAAAGGTATACTAGGTCCTGATGGTGGGAGGAGGGTGGAAATCATGTAATAGTCTCTATCACGAGGGACAAAGTATTTGATAAACATGTGGGACTGAGGGAAGACAAGTCTCCAGACGTAACGGCCTGCATCCAAGGTTTTATAGAGAAGTGCTGCGGAGATAGTGGAGGCACTGGTGAAACTATTCCAGAACTCATTGGATTCTGGGAAGGTTTCAGTGGATTGGAAAATTGTCCATGTAATACCCCTGTTATTGTAGTGAGGGATACAGAAAGCAGGATACCATAGGCCAGTTAGCTGAACATATGTCATTGGGAAAATGCTGGAGTCCATTATTAAGGAAGAAATAGCAAGAAGCTTCGAAAAGCTTAGTGCAATCAAACTGAGTCAACATGATTTTATGAAAAGAAAATCAAGTTTGACAAATTTGCCAGAGATCTTTGAGGAAATAACAAGCAGAGTTGTAAAGGGGAACCAGTAAACATAGTGTACTTAGATGATCAAAACATATTTGATAAAGTGCCACATAAAAAAATTATTGCACAAGATAAGACCTCACAACATTGGGGGGCATGGATTGAGGATTAATTAACACAGAATTCAGAGAGTTGGTATTAATAAGTCTATTTCACATTTGAAAATTTTTAACAAGTGGAGTGTCTCAAGGATCTGTCCTATGGCCTCAGCTATTTACTATCAATATTAATGGCTTGGAGGATAGGGCAGAGTATAATGTATCCAGATTTGCTGACAATACACAAAGGACAGAAGGGCATGTCGTGATGAGGACATAAGAAATCTGAAAGGACACACCAGCAGTCTTCAACTTCCAAACACTTGTACTTACGAATGAGATCCCATATTACAATTAGTTTCAAGGATCCAACATGTAAACATTCGCCAGTACAGATGAGTGTATTACACAGTACTGCATTGTGTCCCGACTTGCATACAAATTGACTCATAAATAAATGAATGTGCTCAGCAAACAAACCCATTGGGACCTGGGGACTGCTGGTATAAGTAGGTTTAATGAGTGGCAACAACTTGGCAGATGGTGTTTAATGCAGGGCAATGTGAGGTCAGTGCTTTGATAGGAAGCACCAAAAGGCAGACTATTATTTAAATGGAGAAAGACTCCAAAAAGGAGTAGCTGGTTGTTCTTGTGCATGAAACACCAAACGTTAGCATGCCAGATACTTAAGATGATGAACGAAATTTATTATTAGGGGGCTGGAGTTTAAAAATGGGAAAATCTTGTTAAAGATGTACAGGGTGTTGGTGAGGCCATCCCTGGAGTATTGTGTACAGTTTTGGTCTTGTATTTTAAAAAGAGTATAAAAAATTACATCGAGAGCTGTTCAAAAGAGATTTACCCGGCTGTTTCCTGGGATGACAGGGTTGACTTATCAAGAACAGCTAAACAGGTTAGGCCTTTATTAATTACGATTCATAAAAAATAGGGGCAATCTTATTGAAGCATAAGGGATTCTGGGGTGTCTTGACAGGATAGTTGATGAGATGATGTTTCCATTAGGGGTGGAAAGTCAAACAAGAGACATAGTTGCAAAATGAGGGGATACTCATTTAAAAATGTTAATTAATTTCCTCTCCCAGAGGTATTGAAAATCTGGAATTGTCATATAGTTGTGGAGTTGTAGATCACTGAAGATATTTAAAGAGGAGATACATAAAATTTTGAAATATCAGGGAGTTGTCAATTATGCTGAGCTGACGTGAAAGAGGAATTGATGCCTTTGGCAGATCAGCCATCATCTTGTTGAATGGCAGGGCAGGCTCAAGGGGTCAAGTGGCCTGCTCCTGCTCCTATTTCTTATGTACAAGCAAGTGGAGCAGAGCCCGATAGAGGGGAAGCTCTGTGAAGACTAAAGAGGTGCAGGGTTCTTTGAGTAAGGTTGTGCCCACCATCAGTTCTCAAGTGCAGTTCCCTTAGCTTCATCGAACCCTGCGGCAATACTTGAGCTGAGTCTGATTCAACAAGGAGCTTACTTGTACCACCTCCTTCAATACAACATGAAGCCTTATACGATGGCAAGAATGGGCCTAGCAGAGTCTGTAAAGGTTGCAGTGGCATTGAACTTCTATACATCTGGATCTTATCATGTGGGAGGGGATGATGTAGCCAACCTCTGCCCATATACCATGCAAGACTGCACCCAGGATGTGATGAAGATGGTCTGTATTGGGAGTGGTGAATGTATCAGAGAAACAGGACCTAAGGAATCTTGACTCTTCTAAATAAGCTGCATGGATAAAGCTACCTTCATTTTGAAGCAGTCTGCTATTCCTGCGCTCTTTGCAATTCCACAGGGAACCATAGCGTGGCTATTTGGAAACAAAAAGTACCTCCTATACAGAGCAGGTGGCCACTGATTACCCTCTTCCCATGCATGGGAATTATCTACAATAAGAGCTATGGAGTGATCAGGAGCATCATGGAGGAGACTACTGGCATGCTGGAGTAACTCTTCTAGTACCTAGCTCACTCACAAACAGCCTTCCAGTCATAACACCATAAGACCTAGGAGCAGAAATTAGGCCATTCAGCCCATCGAGTCTGCTCCGCCTTTCAATCATGGCTGATAAGTTCCTCAACCCCATTCTCCTGCTTTCTCCCCGTAACCCTTGATCCCCTTGATAATCAAGAACATATCTATCTCAGTCTTAAATGTACTCAATGACCTGGCCTCCACAGCCTTCTGTAGCAGTGAATTCCATAGATTCACCACTCTCTGGCTGAAGAAGTTTCTCCTTATCTCCGTTCTAAAAGGTCTTCCCTTTACTCTAAGCCTGTGCCCTCGGATCCTAGTCTCTCCTACCAATGGAAACATCTTCCCAACGTCCACTTTGTCCAGGCCATTCAGGATTCTGTAAGTTTCAATTAGGTCCCCCCTCATCCTTCTAAGCTCCAATGAGTATAGTCCCAGAGTCCTCAAACGTTCCTCATATGTTAAGCTTTCCATTCCTGGGACCATTCTTGTGAACCTCCTCTGAACTTGCTCCAGGGCCAGTACATTCTTCCTGAGATATGGGGCCCAAAACTGCACACAATACTCCACATGATGGAGCCTTATAAAGCCTCAGTAGTACATCCCTGCTTTTATATTCAAGTCCTCTCAAAATAAATGCCAACATTGCATTTGCCTTCCTGACTACTGACTCAACCTGCAAGTTTACCTTGAGAGAAACACTTTCAAGTATGTTAAAGTCTGTGGTGGTCTGCTGCAATCTCCATACATCACAAAGCCACAGAATTCTCTGTCAGGTATCTCATGAGGAGAAGGAGGAAGAGTGAAGGCAGGACATAGTACTACTCAACTCATCATCTTTCCATTTGCCTAGAAGTCCACAAAGGTATTGCATTCCCCCACCCCACTCCCCACCCCTGGTATAGTCCCGCTGAAAAATGGAAAAAGGTGATGTCGTAAGACAATGAAAGAAAAAACATACTACAGAGTATCCTAAATAAATATTGCAGACATTCAAACTAAATTTGCTACAACAGAAATGAACTTTATGGAGGTGAGACCAAATTAAGTAGGTTTTAGGTGCTTTTATAAAATTGACATGCCTACTGATAGATGTCACATGTTCAATCCTCTACTCTCCTTGAGCTGCCTGGCATATTAGAGAATAATGGCCATTCTGGCAATTAATAGCCTGATTCATATAAACTCCCTTTGTTCATTCAGTAATACATCTTGGAAGAGTCTCCCTATTCTAGAACACAGAGAATGCATGTGAGAAAGAGATTTAAAACATATGGCTGTGATTATTTTTAAAAATAGTAAAGCAGGCTAGATAAACTGAATAGCCTACCAGTGTTCCTGTGATCTTAACCTAGTAGTTAGTGATAAATGTCAAGACCTGTCTGAAAACAGTAACCAGTGAAATATTACAGATAATTGTTCTTCTAAATAGCTTTCACCAATTGTCATCTTCTGCAAGGTGAACTTAAAAAGTCTATCTATCCTCTACTGAACTACATCAAGGATGAATAACGAACCATATTTTAAGAGTGAGTAGAATTTAAGTGGTAATCTTTTTCTCACTGTGAATGTCCTGCCTTACTGTCCTCTCAGTGTTGTTTCTGCCTTGTACAGTAGTACTCATATTAAAAACTGCCAACAGAATGTACTTAACTATATATTTTTAAGTAATTTCTAAAGAAATAACATTAACAGTAGAAATAGTGAACAACTGATATTTAATGGAAAATAGACCCACCACAATAGGTTTACTTCCTTTTACTTCAACTGCCTCTGATCCTATTGTGTCATATATTGTTCGTTTCAGGCAGTATTTCATTTTGTATGGTTCTGAGTACTGCAAAATCTTGAGTGCGTCCTCATATTTGACATTATCAAAATAAATTGTAGCACTGATAAGTTGGTCACCTGATGGAAAACAAAATCATACACAAGGTTAAATAGTGATCAGACCCCAAAGTGATTTTAAGTCTTTTCAATTTCTTTGGCAAAGTTCCTTAGTTAAGGTACTATCTGGTACAGTAAGCCCTACTGCATTTGGCACAAACAGAATGAAAACATACCTTTACTGGAAAACATGAATGGGAACTATTGTAACTGCTGCATTTGGGTATGAAAGAGTGAATACAGCAGAAAGCCATGCACACCACCCACAATAATAATGTCATTTGAACTTGTGGATGTATGGCTTGGGGAGTAAAACTTAATATCTGATCCTCTTCATTGTCTCTTTAACAACATTTATCACATCAGTGTAACCTGTGTGATGTAAGTTGTGTAATTTATATTGCTTATTTTTTATCTATGAATTTTTACTTTAAACTAGCATGGAATATGGATTTTCCCACATTCTCTGTTTGAAGGGCTATTGTGATTAACTTGCGACTGTTTCTGTAGAGATAGTAGGAACTGCCGATGCTGGAGAATCTGAGACAACAAGGTGTAGAGCTGGATGAGCACAGCAGGCCAAGCAGCATCAGAGGAGCAGGAAAGCTGACGTTTTGGGTCTAGACCCTTCCCGAAACGTCAGCCTTCCTGCTCCTCTGATGCTGCTTGGCCTGCTGTGTTCATCTAGCTCTACACCTTGTTGTCACTGTTTCTGTACACCTGGTTATTTCTTTTAATATACAGTGTGAGAGAAAGACATCCTCAAGAGTAATGGGAAATTTTTGCCATTGAGAGAATTTACAAAGTGAACCAAGTAAACAGTGTAGTATATTAAGTTTTCAGAAAGAAGATTCTAGAATTGTTTTGGATTTAGGGGAAACATCCAGAGCTTGAAGAAAAGGGGATTTTAAATTTCAATTTGGGCAGTTCTACAGGGTTCTTAGTGGAAGCTGAACATGTAAAACAATTTCTCCTGAGAAAGGGAAAAGATACTTTAGAATTGTTAACCTATATTGCCTCAGTATAACGAGTTTAGTTTGAAAATCCCAGAACAGAAATATTTGGTTAAAGCCCTGAAGGGGTTATATGAAGCTCAGTATGCTTAAGCTCAGTTACATGATGAATCTATCAGATTCACATGACTAGGAATTGAAGCCATAGCTAAGTCAAGCATTATGTGGGATTGAAAAGGACATCTCTCTGGTATTTGTGAACTATAATTTGATACTATTGGGATTAATAGGATTGTATTCTTATTGTGTGTTTCTAAGTATTTATACATGTGTTATATGTAAGTAGTTTGGTTTATTCTATCTTCATTTCTTTTGCATAATCAACTTTTTTTTTGTCAAAACCATACCTGCAATATCATGTGCTAGTATTTCAGTCAGAGACCACCTTGTTAAAAAAGGAAAAGAAACAAAACAAAATGTGATCTATCAAACTAGATTTTAGTCTGGGATCTAACTTGTCCAGTAATAACATCAACTGCCATAATAACACCTGTATCTAGTTGCTAACATGCAATCAACTACTCCTTGTTCAATATAAGAGCCTTTTCTAGTTAGGCCAATACTTGATCTACTGTACTGCTCTAAATACCCATTTAAAGAGGATGATGGCAGCAAACCTATCGCATGATGATATGCAGGCACAGTTTAGTTGCACATACAACAGTAACCTCTGAACATGGTAAACTATCATTTTGTTTCTGCAAGTAGTAGAAATGTATAAATGTCTTGACAATATATTAATTTGGCTGAGATAATATCACTCTAGCCTCTGACTCAAAGGATAGTCAATTCAGGCCTATCCCAGGGTTTGAGTACATAATTTAAGCAGTAAAATATGGAGGGGTGTACTGCATTGTCAGATGTGTGATCTTTCAGATTAGACCTGTAGCTGAAGCCCTAGCGGTTTGTTGTGGTCGCTATAAAAGATTCTGCGGTACTGTTCCAGAGGAGAAAGGAATCCTTTTCTCCCATTATTGCTCCCTCGACCAATACCAAACTCAAATCTACTGGGTCACTGGTATTATCTCTGGAACATATTGTGAATGATTTGTTGTTTTACTGACATTTATTAGACATCCAGCGGATGTTTTCCCCTGTGGGGCAATCTAGAATAAGAGATCATAGTTTTAAGTTAAGGGGTGGCAGGTTGAAACTGAGATGAGGAAGAATTACTTCTCTCAAAGGGTCGTGAATCTGTGGAATTTACTGGATACTGGGACACTGAATAACTTTGAGGAGATTTTTAAGCAGTCATGGGTTAAAGGATTCTGGAGAGTGGACAGTTAAGTGGAGTTAAGGCCAAGGTAAGATCAGCCATGTTTTTGTTAAATAGCAGAGCAGGCTCAAGGGGCTGACTTGCCTACTCCTGCTCTTGGTTCTTATGTTCATATGCACTTATTTTCTATTCTCAGCTAGCCTGAGAGGTGCTAGTGGACTTTCTTTAGAACTGAATGATTGTTATGTCACTCACTTAGCTAAGACTGACTAGGTTGAAGTTGGACAGGAGCCAAATGAAAGCTTGGTTAGGTATATCAGGATGTAAAGTTTCCTTCTCGTAAAGGACATAATGAACCAACAGTATCACTTTTACTGACAACAAGCTATTGATATTAAGGCTGTTTGGCTTTAGGCTGAACACAAATTCTCAAATTGCTATCCTGGAATTTCATGTTCTCTAACTATTAGTCCAGGCCTCTGGATTACTAGCTCAGTAAAATGACCACTGTAGTCATTGTTATTTACATATCTACAATGATTGCATGTAAAAAGGTATTTGTTGGAGGCAAAACAATTAAGAATGCAAGATATAATAAATTGCATTACTTCCATCAATAAAATAGAATGAATAGGCCTAGTTATAATTGAAGAAAAGAAGATCTAATTTTACATTTTGTAAATCATAATTCCAGGTACTTTTATATATAGAACCATTGTCAGTAAAATTGCAGCATGGGTAGAGAATTATTGATGAAATCTAACCAAATATAAAATTGCTATAACAGAGTATGTATTGTTTGTTTTCTTGGTGTTAATGTTCACAGGGATCTTTGATCTTTAGTGAGTAGTTTTCTTTATTTGAATTGAAGTTACTTTGCTTAAATTAAAAAGCAGGCTTTCCTTTGATAGAATGAACTTATTTTCTCCTTCCTAAAGATTTGCATAAGTGCAATCAATATGTTTATATCTTGCTATGGAATCAAACTTTGGCTCAGATATGGCTCAGATTGGTTGTGAAGTGGTGGCACTAGTTTCTGACTTCAAAGAAAGTTACCTACAAATATGTAATGATCTCTGTAATGCAGATTTCCCTTTTCACATTGGTTTGAATTTGTTGCCAAGTCAAGAAAATCTCCAGAGGTCCAACAAAATGCTGCCATCCAGTAGGACAAGCAACCAATCACATTGACATAACACAGTGTGGAGCTGGAGGAACACAGCAGGTCAGGCACCATCAGAAGAGCAGGAAAGTTGATGTTTCAGGTCGGGACCCTTCTTCAGAAATGGAGGGGGAAGGGAGCTCAGAAATACATAGAGAGAGAGGAAGGGTGGGGCTGGGGAAGGTAGGTGGGATGGCGATAGGTGAGTGCAGGTAGGGAATGGTGGGGATTGGTCAGTGAGGTGGGAGGGGCCGATAGGTGGGAGAGAAGACGGACGGGTTGTGTTAGGTCAAGGGAATAGGAGGGAAGGTTGGTCATGGGATGAGGCTGGGGTGGGGAGATTTTGAAAATGGTGAATTCCATGTTTAGGCCACTGGGATGTAGGCTTCCAAGGCAGAATATGAGATGCTGCACCTCCAGTTTGCGGGTGGCATCATTGTGACACTGGAGGAGGCCCAGGATGGACATGTCACACAGGGAGTGGGAGGGGGAGCTAAAATGGTTCGCAACTGGAAGGTGTTGTCATTTGTCGCAAACAGAGCACAGATGCTCTACAAAACAGTCTCTGAGCCTCCGCTTGGTCTCACCAATGTAGAGGAGAACACAGTGGGAGCAGCGGATGCAGTAGACCACATTGACGGATGTGTAGGTGAACACCTGTCTAATGTGGAAGGTTTGTTTGGTGCTTTGAATGGTGGTGAGGGAGGAGGTGTAGGGACAGGTGTAGCACTTCCTGCGGTTGCAGGGAAAGGTGCCGGCGGTGTTGGGGTTAGTGGGGATTGTCAGCAAACCAGGATATAAAATGATTATCTCGAATTATCTTGTATAAAATAAAATGGCTGATTGGTATGCACACATTAGAAGTAGAGACACCATAAACATTTTTAAAATTATATCAAAACCTGAACATTTTTACAGGATGCAGAATGTTTACCTTATACATGGATGAAATTAATATTCCAGGGCCCAAGAGGTTCTTCAGCAACAGTTATAAAATTAAAAACGCAATTATATTTAATTAATAATAAGTAATTCTTGAGTAAGATTTTAACTGTGATATTAGAGCATAAAAGGGAAAGTTTATGTCAGTTTTCTGATTTCTAGTGGGTTACAGTGAGGATGAAGTGAAATAAACTGTCTTAAGGGGAATTCCTGATAGGAATTTCTAGATTTCTAGTTAACTGCGCATGTGTGAAACAGAGAAATATAGATATTAGGAGTAGGAGTCCTATAACCTCGCTCCACCATTCAATATGATCATTGCTGATCCTCTACCTCAATCGCCTTATTCCCACTTTCTCTCCATACCCCTTGATGCCCTTCATATTTCAAAATGTTATCAATTTCCTTTTTTAAATAGGCTCGGTGACCCTGACTCCACAGACTCCTTTGGAAGTGAATTCCACAGATTGACCTTTCTTTGAGTGAAGAAATGTTTCTTTATGTCAGTCCTAAATGGCCTATACTGAGACTGTGACTTAACGAGGGAAACATCCTTCCTGCATCTAGACTGTCTAAGCCTGTTAGAATTAAGTATGGACTTCGGAAATGGTTGTCAGTTTAAGAGAACTAATGACCTCAAACATGTTTCAATGTTGTTACTATCACATGGTCCAGGCCTCAGCCTTGCTTTCTATAATACTTGTACTGACATATTATTTTTCTATAATTTAGCAGTACTAAGTTGACATTAAGTGATATTTACAGCATTATAAATTTTGGCAATTGCCTTTTTTCCAAAGTTACACCAGCTGTTCTGTGCGAATAAGCCTTCGTATGCTGATCACAATTCAGTAAGCTTTAAGGTACTGATGGATAGAGATAAGCGTAGTTGTCAGGTGTAAGTGCTAAATTGAGGGAAGGCTAATTACAACAATATTAGGCAGGAACTGAAGAATGTAGATTGGAGGCAGATGTTTGAGGGCAAATCAACATCTGGTATCTGGCAAGTGTAAGTTGCTGGGAATGCAGGGCTGGCACATTCCGAAAAGGATGAAGGATAAGCATGGCAAGTTTAGGGAACCTTGGATAACGAGAGATATTGTGAGCCTAATCAAAAGGAAAAAGGAAGCATATATCAAGGCTAGGGGGCTGGGAACTCACGAAGCAAGGGTGGAATACACGGAAAGTCAAAAGAAATTTAAACAAAGAGTCAGGAGAGCTAAAAGGGGTCATAAAAAGTCATTGGCCAACAGGATTAAGGAAAATCCCAAGGCTTTTTATACATATATAAAGAGCAAGAGGGTAGCCAGGGAGAGGGTTGGCCCTCTCAAGGACAGGGAATGAAATTTATCTGTGGAGCCAGAGGAAATGGGCGAGGTATTAAATGAATACTTTGCGTCAGTATTCACCATAGAGAAGGACTTGGTAGATGGTAAGTCTGGGGAAGGGTGTGTAGATAGTTTGGGTCATGTTGAAATCAAAAGGGAGGAGGTATTGGGGGTCTTGAAAAACATTAAGGTAGACAAGTCTCCAGGGCCTGATGGGATATACCCCAGAATACTGAGAGAGGCAAGGGAGGAAATTGCTGGGGCCTTGAGGGAAATCTTTGTATCCTCACTGGTTACAGGGGAGGTCCCAGAGGATTGGAGAATAGCCAATGTGTTCCTTTGTTTAAGAAGGGTGGCAGGGATAATCCAGCTAATTACAAGCTGGTGAGCCTTTCATCAGTGGTAGGGAAATTATTGGAGAGGATTCGTCGAGACAGGATTTACTCCCACTTGGAAATAAGTGGGCGTATTAGCAAGAGGCAACATGATTTTGTGAAGGGGAGGTTGTGTCTCACTAAATTGGTTGAGTTTTTTGAGAAAGTAACGAAGATGATCGATGAGGGTAGGGCAGTGGATGCTGTCTACATGGAGTTCAGTAAGGCCTTTGACAAGGTCCCTCATGGCAGGCTGATACAGAAGGTAAAGTGGCATGGGGTCAGAGGTGAGCTTGCAAGATGGATAAAAAAAACTGGCTTGGTCATAAAAGACAGAGGGTAGCAGTAGAAGTATGCGTTTCTGAATGGAAGGCTGTGACTAGTGGCGCTCCTCAGTGATCAGTGCTGGGACCTTTGCTATTTGTAATATATATAAATTATTTGGAGGAAAATGTAACTGGTCTGATTAGTAAGTTTGCTGATGACACAAAGGTTGGTGGAATTGCAGATAGCGATGAAGACCGACAAAGGATACAACAGAATATAGATCGGTTGGTGCCTTGGGCAGAGAGATGGCAGATAGATTTTAATCTGGAAAAATATGAGGTAATGCAATTTGAAAGGTCTAATCCCATTGGAAAATATACAGTAAATGGCAGAACCTTTAAGAGTATTGATAGGCAGAGAGATCTGGGTGTATAGGTACACAGGTCACTGAAAGTGGCAATGCAGGTAGAAAAGGTAGTCAACAAGGCGTACGGCATGCTTGCCTTCATCGGCCAGGGCACTGAGTCTAAAAATTGGCAGATAATGTTGCAGCTTTACAGAACCTTAGTTCGGCCACATTTGGAATATTGTGTTCAATTCTGGTCACCACACTACCAGAAGGATGTGGTGGCTTTGGAGAGGGTACAGAAAAGATTTACGAGGATGTTGCCTGGTATGGAGGGCCTTAACTATGAGGAGATGTTAGAGAAACTTGGGTTGTTCTCACTGGAACGACGGAGATTGAGGGATGACCTGATAGAGGATACAAGATTATGAAAGGCATGGACAGTCAGAAGCTTTTTTCCAGGGTGAAAGAATCAGTTACCAGGGGCCATAGGTTTAAGGTGTGAGGGGCAAGGTTTAAAGGTGATGTACGAGGCAAGTTTTTTATACAGAGGGTGGTGGGTGCCTGGAACTCGCTGCCAGGGGAGGTAGTAGAAGCAGATATGATAGTGACTTTTAAAGGGCATCTTGACAAATACATGAATAGGATGGGAATAGAGGGATACGGTCCCCGGAAGAGACGGGGGTTTTAGTTGTGATGGGCAGCATGTCAGTGCACACCTGGAGGGCCAAAGGGCCTGTTCTTGTGAGTAATTTTCTTTGTTCTTTGTTCTTTGTATTTGCACAAGTAAGGTTTGTTTTTTCATATTTAGGCTGTGTGGAGCTGCAACTTGAGGAATAAGAATTATCCAATTTACAGTAATAAATCTGTTGGATTTAACATAGCTGCATAACATGCTCTCAGATTCTCTTAAAATGATAGCTATCATCATACAAATCAGAGTATTACAGAGTAAAGTCATGAATAACTTTGTTATACTATTTTATGAAGTTCTAGTTATCACACTATGTGTTGATAATGCTATATTTCATGTCAGATGTAGACTAGAAAATTCAGACAATGAATCGCCTGGGATTTTTCATAGTAAGGTACTTCAGATTCTGCATTACCCTTTAAAAGTATTCAATTAAATTCTTTCTTCTACTTTTCACCAGAGACATTAGTCTGCTTAAAATGAAATAGCAAAGAAATGTAGATGGGTGAGTTAAATGTAATGATTGCTGATTACATTAGAAGATGGACAGTACGTTTGCATGATGTTGGCTTGTTTGTTATTTTTCTACAGATCATAAGTTATGCATGGACTGAAAAATGTCACCCCAATGCATTAACAACTTATATACTCACATTTCTAATGTAATAGTCTACTAATTCCACAGAATACCTGAATATGATCACTTAGTACTTTCTTCTCTTTTATCATGTCCTTGCTTGAAGATGATCTGGATTCTCCTGACTATAATAGCTTCAGCAGAAGCTTGGCAGAAACCCTAATTTAGATGTGCACAGGTACCATCTCACCCTCTGTGAATCAGGAATACTCCAGAGGATATTCCCAGCAGTGTTACTAAGGTCCTAAGATGCATGCTGGCCTCCAATGTGTTTGCTGTGCAAATCAAAGTATTTGAATATCGGGACATAGTTGGATTCTATCCCCACTTGCACTTTCCAGTAGAGATCACTAGGTCATGATAGTTAAAGCAAAAGGAACACGGGTTGGTTTTGCTATTGTCGAGCTTGGGGAAGCTAAGATCAACTTTAATTGTTTCAAGCAATGCACCAGCTGTGATTAGCTAACTCAGCAGAGGTTAAGTATTAAACCAGGAATCTCCACAGTCTATAGGCCTTTGTTAGCAAATTAGATAACCACACTAATTCTTTTGGTTTTAAACCTTCACACAATATTCAGTGAATATTTAGATATGCATTACCTTCTCTCATTCTTAGCTGTTTTGCTGCAGGAGACTCCTTCAGAACATGTTTGATAAATATGCCCTCTTTTTCTCCCCTTTTAACACTGAAACCAGTTGCACCTACTTCAGCCTCTGTGTTCACAAACACTTCTACAATATCCTTTTCCTTTTCTTCCTGTAAAGAAATAAGAAGAAAATGCAAATAATGCAGCAGGCAGTTTTTATATTATTTTGTTCGATTTGTCTCCAAATTATGTACAAGCTTTTAAAACCAGAAGTAGCAAAAATAACCTACCATTTTGTGACTCATGTTTGCAGATAATTGTTTCTTTGACAAAATTTCTAAATCTTTTTTCTGGTCTGTGATGTCACCAAATTCCTCATGTGGTATCTCCCCCAGCACCTGCATACAAAAGTTCAGTAACTGGTTGAAATGAGTGAGAATCTGCAAGGTTTTGATTGCAAAACATAACACTTGCATTGAAGTAAATCTGTATTAAACAATCCTATAGCACGGTTTGAAGCAGATGATTGAAGCTTCACCTTTCTATCAGCACTTTCAGAACAAGTGGCAGCTTTATTAGATTCTGCAGTGGGATGCCTTAAGGATAGCTGTCATAGCAGTTCCACTGGTAGTGATACCTCATTGAAGTCCTAAATACAGAATGGGACCCCAACTGCAAATTCTATGGGCTCCTGAATTCTTCTGATGGGAGTATTGCTTCTCTGTTTCTCAGCCTGTTTTAAATTATCAAACATCAGTGGGAATGGGATAATAAATGGCACACCGTCATCATCAATCAAATACCTCCAAATTCCCCTTTGAAAACAGGAACAAAAATCAGCTGCCATGATTTTGTGCAATTTTGCCCAGTGCATTGTGAATTCAAACTCAGAGATTTCTGTGAAAAATGTAAAAACCACTGGACGCTACCTCTACAGCATTTGACCTCAGCTAAAAAAAACACACAAAGATGGTAGAAAAAATATACCCAAAGGGATAGGGTAGGGGGGATGGGTCTGGGTGGGATGCTTTTTGGGGGGGTTCGGTGTGGACTTGATGGGTGAATAGCCTACTTCCACACTGTAGGGATTCTATGATCCTATGATGATTCTATGAGAGAAGTAGGCACCTAGTATGTTGGAGTGTGAGGAGCAAGGCTAATGTGGTCTGTGGATTTTAGCCACATTTATGAGCAAGCTGGATGCTGGTCATTTTGGTCATTTTGAATTTTGATGGCACTTCAGTGCATGGTTGTGGAGATTAGCAATACTAAGTCCTACAAATTAGGGCTAACTACAGAAGGTCCCGGAGTATGGAAATACTGCAGAAAGGACCTTTGGCTGAACTGGAGGTTGTATTATGGATATTAACTCTCTTGGTGACTAGGTTAGCATGGTGAATCCTGGATTCCTATAGCCCAGCTGAAGGATACAAACAAGTAGCAGCATTGTGCGAGTCGAGTGCCAGTATTGGTCAGTATTGTGATGGCATCTGAGTTTGATATTACTGGAGAACATCCTGGGATCTGTAAACTTTCGAGAGAGTGGTCCCAGAGTTTGGAAGTATTGCAAACTTATAGGGGGAGGTGATGCCCTAGTGGTATTATCGTTGGACAGTTAATCCAGAGACCCAGATAATGTTCTGGGGACCCGGGTTCGAATCCTGCCATGGCAGATGGTGGAATTTGAATTCAATAAAAATATTCTGAATTAAGAATCTAATGATCACTGTGAATCCATTGTAGAAAAAAACCCATCTGGGATTCTATGAACTATGAACAAATACAATCTGGCTAATTAATGCCCCACCAGTCTATTCTCAATCATCAGTAGAGCGATGGAAGGTATCATCAACAGTGCTATCTATAACCTGCTCAGTAATGCCCAGTTTGGGTGCCACCAGGGCCAGTCAGTCCATTACAGCCTTGCTTCAAAACATAGAAAAATTGGATAGAAAATGAGGGTGACTACCCTTCACATCAAAGCAGCATTTCACTGATTACGGGAACATGGGCCCAAGCAAATCTGGAGTTTGTGAAATCTGTGGTAAAACTCTCTCCTGGTAAGAGCCATACATAGTACAAAAGAGGATGGTTGTGTATTTTGGAGGTAAATCATCACTGCAGGGGTTCCTCAGAGTACTATCCTAGATCCAGACATCTTCAGCTCCATCATTAGTGACTTTCCCTCCAATATAAAGTCTGGGTTGGGGATGTCCAATGATGATTGAACAATGTTCAGCACCATTCATGACTGAAGCAGTCTGTGTCCAAATGCAATCAGACTGGACAACATCTAGGCTTTAGCTGATAAGTGCCAAGTAAGATTCACACCACACAAGTGCTAGGCAATGATCATCTCCAAAAAGACAGGATCCAAACAACACCTTTTGACATTCATTTGTATTACCAGTACTGAATCTCCCACTACCAAAATTCTAGGGGCTTACCATTGACCAGAATCTGAACTGGACTTGTCATATAAATTCTGTGGCTGCAAGAGCAGGTCAGACGCTAAGAATCTTGCAGCATATAACTCACCACCTGACTTCTAAAGCCTGTCCCACCATCTACAAGGTACATGTCAACAGTGTGATGGAATACTCTCCATTTGCCTGGATGTGTGCAACTCCAAACACACTCGTCAAGCTCGACATCATCAGGACAAAGCAGTTGGCACTCTGTCTAACACTTTCAAAATCCACTCCCTCCACCATTAACGTTTAGTTGCAGCAGTGTGTACCATCTACAAGAAGCACTGAAGCAACTGAGGTTCCTTAGACAGCACCAACCAAATCCACAGCTACGACTGTCTAGAAGGTTAAGGGGAACAGATGCATGGGAACACTACCAACTGCCATGCCGCACACACTATACTGACTTGGAATGATATTGCTGTTCCCTTCATTGTTGCTGGGTCAAAATCCTAGAACTCCCTCTCTAACTACTTTGTGGGTTAATCTACAGCACGTGGACTGCAACACAGAAACATAGAATCCCTACAATGCAGACAGAAGCTATTTGGCCCATTAAGTCAGCACCAATCGCTTGGAGTGCATCCCACCTAATCCCCATAGCTCCACGTTTACTATAGTCAACCCACCAAGCCTGCACATCCCTGAACACTACAAGACAATTCAGCATAGTCAATCCACCTACCCTGCATATCCTGGGACCAAGGGTGAAAACCGATGCACTCAGAGGAAACACACACAGGCACAGGGAGAACATGCCAACTTCACATAGACAGTCACCCAAGGCTGAAATTGAACCCAGGACCCTGGTGCTGTAAGACAGCAGTGCTAACCACTGGGCCACCATGTCTACCAGTGGCTCATTATCACCTACTCAAGGGCAATTAGGGATGGACAATAAACGCGGCCTTGCCAGTGGTGCTCACATCCCTTGAATAAATAAAAAGAGTTATCATGCATTAATCATTCACACTTACTTGAATGGGCAAGTGCAAGTCTTTCTATGTATTTAAGTGCTAAGTCTCTAGGAGAGATATCAGTATGTTGCAGCTTCTGGAGGGAGGATTGTTTCACTACCAACTTCCTGATTTCCACTTTTAACTGCACATACATGGGCACTGGAGCTTTCTGATCTACGATATTGTAAGCCTCACTGTGATTTCTACCACAAAATCAGGACCAATATACTTCAGTGTGCACTCTATATGTGGCCCAGAAAGAGATAAAATGAATAAATACTGTCAATTTGTTTGTACATGGAATTTGGGTAACACTGGTAAGGCTGGTCATTGTAGCCTGTCCCTATTTGCTCTTGAATATGGTGAGTCAGTAGTGAGCTGTTATATTGATGGTCTTCCCATCAAGTCAGGAATTCCAAAGTAAGGTCTCAAAATTAAGAAGCAACTGCAGTATATGTTCAAGTCAGAATGCTGTGGGACTTGGCAGAGAAAATGCAGGTAGTGGCATTCCCATGAACTGCTACCCTTGTCCTTCTGGGCAATAAAGGTTGTAGGTTTGAGAAGCACTGTTGAAGAAGGCCTGATGAGTTGCTTGTAGATGATAAACATGACTGTCCCTGTGTACAAGTAGTGGAGGAAGTGAAGGTTTATAATGGTGGATGGAGTACCGTTCAAATGATTTAAATATATTTTAAGCCAGATGATTAATGTTCACGGGTATGTTTGAGATGTTTGTATATCTGCATTGATGTGTTTATGCATTGGTGAATATTTACTAGTATTTGACAATCAAAATTTGAAGAAAAAATGTTTAAATATAGGGAATGTGTGTTTGTTATTTGAACGCATATATTTTGTTCTGCTGCTCTGGTCAACCTGTCATTATTAAACATGTTTTTACAATAAAGAATTATATTGATTTAGAACTTTATGACATCCTACAAACACCCATTAGCATTTTACAACTATTAGGTAACTTTTGAAGAGCAGTCATTGTCTTGATGATAGCCAATTTTAGCAAGTTCACGCAAGCAACAAATGAATGAGTGTCCATATACTCTATTTTGTTCAAGATGGCTAGGAGGGGAAGTTTGGCCAGGACACTGAGAGTTCACTGATCTTGCACACCCATCTGAATCAGAAACGGGTTTTGAAAAAGCATGGCACCCTAAATATTGCATTGAAGATTCAGACAGATTACACTAAAATCTGCTACAGAACCCACAAGTGTTTGATTCCTAGTTGAAAGTGCTGCCAACTGGTGCATGTATTCATACTCGAGAGGCAATCAGAACTACAGCTCTTTTTTTTCCCCATGTTTTGCATTTTCTTGCAACTTCGCTGACCTTCTTGGGAAAACAGAAAGTTGAAAAGACAAACAAAAGGTCATGCAGAGCTGGGTGTGATCTAGAACAGGCGAGGTTGTTAGGTGCAATTAGCCCGAAGCATTTTCTCATGTTTTGCAAAGGTTACATCAAACATAGTTACATAGAGCGAAACAAATTTAACAGTTGGTTGCAGCATTTTAATTTTAATTTTTCAGCTTACAAAGCAATTCTAGACACTGATTTGAGTTATATTGTGAAAAGTCAAGAGGAGGTAGTATTTTTACATTTTTTTTTGTTGGACATGAATTACAATCTGTGCATCAACATTGATTTTTAGAGGAAGATGAATATGGTATGATTTAGGGAATTATTTAGTAGAAAGAGTATAGGCAAAGCTGAATTGAAACCTTTCATATTTTTTGTCATTGGTACTCAAGGTATAACACATGAAAGGCTCGCTATGTAGTATAGAAACATAGAACTGTAGAATACCTACAGTGCAGAAAGCAGCCATTCGGTCCATGGAGTCTGCACCGACACCAAACAGCATCCCACCCAGACCCACACCCCACCCTGTCCCCATAACCCCACATGGGGTTTCTACTATGGCTAATCCACCTAAGGTGCACATCCCTGGACACTGCAGGGCAACTTTTACCATGGCCAATCCACCTAACTTAACACATCTTTGGATTGTAGGAAGAAACCAGGGCACCTGGAGGAAGCACCCAAGACTGGAGTTGAACCCGGGTCCCTGGCACTCCAGTAGAAGGTGTTAGATGCTCACATGAACTACAGCTCTTAGACAGTGAAAACAGGACCACCCATGCAATGGCGTAGTCTGATCTAAGTCCAAGAAGCTGACTGTTATAAGACAGAGATGACTTATCTATGAAGATCTATGACTTCTGAAGAAGGGTCCAGACCCAAAACGTCAGCTTTCCTGCTCCTCTAATGCTGCTTGGCCTGCTGTGTTCATCCAGCTCTACACCTTGTTATCTCAGATTCTCCAGCATCGGCAGTTTCTCCTATCTCTGATTGTTATAAGACAGTTGGTTATGTTTTAAACTGTCCTCTTTAAGCCAAGATATTCTGGAATAACTTGGATAGAGTGATGTAACCTCATACTAAATACTAAATACACCATGAGACAAACCCATGTGAACTACTTGTTATGGAAATGGAAACTCAAATCAAAGTTTATTACAAGTGAGGTGTGAGATTTAACACCTGGATACAAAGGAGGCAGCTGTTCCTGTTGTGTACAGACTCACAGCTGAATTCTCGCCTGTTGGCTGAAGATCTGGAAAGCCACCCAAGATGCCAATGGAAAGGCCCACAGGCCAATCAAGCAATGTAAGGCCAACAGAGTGCCTTCCTCTGGAATCAACACCAAGGGGGTGGAAGTTTTGCCTTCTCAGAGCTGGCAGCTGATCAAGCCCAGGAGCTCTTGTTTTAAGAAAATACAGCTGCCAGCAAGTTTGAAAGCACATTGCAGTTACCATGCCCTTGGCTGTTTGTCCCTTCCTGGATTCTGTATTCCCTTGGTTTTCAGGGTGCTTAGTGTTTGCACTTATGTTCCTACAGGCTGCATTGGCTTATTAGATTGCTGCTGTTCTGACTTCCTATCGTCCCTAAATTGCCTTATAAGAGAAGTAAGCCCTCTCACTCCCTTCCGTACTGTAAACTATTTATTTGCACTTTGACACTGAGCCATTGAATACTGCTCAATAGTACGGTGTTTCATTTCTGCTCCATTTCATTCTTCTCTCTGACTTGCCCTCTGTACTGTTCTGAATTCACAGTAGCATTATCAGTTACATCATCATCATCGTTATCATACTTACATTCTAATTTACAACAGCCCTTGTGCCCTGCAGCATCACAGGGCAGTCCAGGGAGAACACTCTGTGTAGTCACAGGATTGTGGAGAGACAAAGGACATAGCAAAGTGGGAGTGGATGGCATTTCCAGGGTTGGGGAGTAGGGTGTGGGAGCATAGTTCAAGGGCAAGGGTCTGGCTCTCAACAGGCATCCCCTTTCCATTATCTAGTCCTCAATCAATGTCCAGTCCCTTTTTCTGAAGAAGACATTTTGGTGTTGAAGAGTTCTCTACAGATGCTAACACAGCAACTGCGTTTCTCCAGCACTTTCTGATTTTATTTCTGATTTCCAGTATCTGCAATTATTTGTTTTTGTCAAATTTTAAACCATACATATTTATTTTCCAGTGTTTACCTTTGTTCCTAAACATGAAAGGCAGCAGTGGCGTTTTAAACTTTTCCAGGCTCAACAATGAGTTCATCAATTTTAAATCATAATAACCACTTCCATTTCATAGGACAGCAACTGTTGGTAACAATGCTGGTATTACTAGTTACACATCTAAGACTCACCTTTTGCTTTTTAACTTGTCCCATTACATTCCTCTTTGGCCTTGCACCACATTCCAGTTTACCATACAACCACTTTCATCCTATCACAGAGCTTCCTTTTTGCTCATTCCTCCCTCTTCCTGTCCCTGCCTAAATACTTTCTTAAAAACCTACTGCATCTCATTGGCCAACAATGTGAACTCTGTCTGTCTCCACAACTGCTGCCTCCACTGCTGAGTATTTCCACAACTTCTGTTGCTGTTGCAGTATATTGGAGTTACTGTCAATTAATGCAAAAAAAGTCTGTCATGCGACCACTTTCAAGAAACTGCTGTGTGACAGCTCATTGCTTCACAAGAAGTACCCTCAGAGATCTGTCATGTATTATTTCAAACTTCTATGCCTCTTGCTTAGAATTAAAAGCATTCATATTCATGTGACAAAATCCACCTGAAGTGGAGGTTCACCAGACTGATTCTTGGTTTGGTGGGACTGTTCTTTGAGGAGCAATTGTGGGACTGAAAGGATGTTTCCCCTGCAGGTTCAGCCATTAAGTAAGTTGAAGACAGAGAAGATAAACATGTAGTTACTAATTGTATCAAGGGATATGGGCGTAGCCCAGGACTCTGACGTTGTGTTAGTATCAACCATGATCTTTACTGATTCAAGGGGTTGAGTGGCCTCCTCCTATTCCTATATTCCATTCCACAGTAGTGTATTTAGACGTTTAGTTGTAACAACCTACTTGTACCATTACTGCAAAGTTGGTAAATGTGCAATAAATGTAGTGATTTGATGCAATTAAATATCCAGGTCCTCCTCCTTAGAACAATTAAGCTCTCTTTTCAGAAAGCTTTTAGTTTTTTGGCTTTTAATTCTGCCTGTTTGATTATCTTGAAAAACAAAGTCAAACTTGCATAAGGTGTTGTTCCCCCAGTACTCCATAGACCCCAAAAAAAATGGTGGGCGGGACCCAGATACATAAGATTCAACAGATCTAATTGTAGCCAGCAGGATAAGGGCTGAAGGTGTGAGTCTCACAGGATGGAAATCCAAACTCAAATGGACCATTTGAACTTAGTGCTGACCCCCAACCAGATCCCATATGGATTTGCACAAGGGCTTAACGCTTGGTGTGAGTGACAGATTGATGGAATAGACATTCATGTTTTGAAGGACAGTCAGCAATTTTTCCAACTGTCATGATCCGAAATTTTTAAATCTTTTACTCTTCAAATATTAAAAGAGCAAGTTGGCTTTGAGGTGGCATAGGGGTCATAAGGGGCCATAGATGTTGATTAATGGTTTGAGAGGTGACAAAGTGAAAGGTGTGTCAACTCCTAAATACCTGAGACAATGTCCCAAAGAACTGAGTAAAGCCTTCTCACCAGCCTGTCTCAGCACTCGCCTATCTCCGTGTCTGCGTCAGATCTGCTTCAGGGATCAGCAGGCCAGAAATGATCCCAATCCTGCCTCCCAGAGCAAATTGAGTCAAGCAGGCGTCCTTTAAAATGGCATGGGTCTGCCAATGCTGGAAATTTCCAAACACAAGCTAACCAACTCTATAGCAAAAATCATTACTTTGAAGTGGAAATCCCATGCATCCAAAAATGTAACTTCAGCACATTTAGAACTGTGACTTCTTCTGCTATTGCTTACATTTCTTAGTTTAAGCTATATGTACATATAAGAAAAGGGTAAAAGCAAGTGGTCAAATTTAATGGAATTGTAGTTTGAACAAAAATGAGGGAGTGAACTTCATTTTCAAATTGACAAACACAGTGCAGAGTACTTTCAGGATTCACGTTGTTGGGGTAGGGATTGGGTATGTTGGGATTTTGTAATCTGCCATTCCCAAAAGAATCACATTCATGCTCAAGGGTCGTTATTTCAGGCAACCTACAATTTTACATCCAAGGCTGAATTGTGGATCACCCTTGACGTTAGCTGTTTTGTTGTCATTTCCACTTCATACTTGTTTACGTACCCTCTTTCCCTTGTATTCTTCTGCTAATGAATAGTCATATACTGGTGAAGACCCCTGGGGCCTTGGTCTAACAGTTTCTACAAATTCTGTTGGCAGCTCACACACCTATGAGAGAATGAATTACAAATAAAATAAATTCTTTTAAAATATTAGCTTATTCTCAAAACATGATATCAATAATATAATGAGCATGTAAAAGATTATTTTGTGTGAATCGTTTTATATTTTGCAATGGAATAGCAATAACTGATATGATCATTGACTTTACTCTGCCTGCTTGCCAGCTCAACAGTTTGTATGAAGATCTAAGCATTACTGGTAAAATTTTAAATATTTAACATACTAAAAGCTGAAAATAGTGCAAAACAACGATAGTATTTTGTGTAAATGCATATTCGTTCAATGAATGTAATAAAATCAAATTAGAAATGTCTATTTAACTGATATTGCATTTAATAAATTCTAAGTTTCATTTTTAAAAAATGTACTTTAAAATACCAGTGCAGCAGAACGCTAATAAAATTAGCATATAAAAGTATTTGACACAAAATGCATTTACAAATTTTTAAAAATGTATTACTTACAGAATCATGTTCCCCAGGGTCTACCTCAGCCTCTTTTAAACACTGGACAGAACCTACAAAACCGTTAAGATAAATGACCCTTAGTGATTAGATAACATACAGCAACAACTGCACACATACTCCAGAGTTCTGGTTACATATGTTCTGATAACACATGCAAGCATCTCATTTAGTCCTGTTTCTAAAATGGTCACTGATTCCTACATCAGAAATCTAATAGACAAGAATAAGCATCATATATTGAAAGGTGTCTCAAAGCATATGATTGCTGAAAACTACTTCTAATTATTACAATAGTAGCTATTTTTGAACCTTACAAAAGGCTTAACTTGAAGATAATCATAAAATACTAGATCGGTAGAGAAGAGATACATTTTGTATTCAGAGATAAAGGGTATACTTTGTTTTAACAATATGATCAGTTTATTTTTGCACAATCACACAGTTATAGCACAGTAACATGAAAATAAATCTAATTTACTGAGGTTTAATTGTGTGTGGGCTGTTCAAAACACAAACCGAAAAAGCTGTGGATGCTACAAATCAGAGACAAAAACAGAAATTGCTGAAAGCTCACCAGGTCTGGCAGCATCTGGCAGTGGAGAGAAATCAGAGTTAGCATTTTGGGTCTAGTGACCCTTCCTTAGAACGCAGACTGGCAATGTTAATACTGATTTCTCTCCACAGTTGCTGCCAGACCTGCTGAGTTTTTCCAGCAATTTATGTTTTTGTTTAAAGCATGTATTTTTACAAAAGTGTAAAAGCTATGAACAAAGCATGACTTTTGCTTTGAAGCTTTTATAAATGAGTCAATTGCTTTTTTTAATGTCCGGAGAGCTGGAAGAGAGAGAAATCCTAAACTGTTTTTTTATTAAGTTATGTTATCTTGTTTTTTAAATCAACATTTTTCCGGACTGTCAATATGAGTATCACTATTTGTATGGTGCCAGCTGACTACAATTTCTGGAAAATTCAGATAAGTAGTAACTATGGAACAAACACTTATATCATCCTCCTGGACTGTCATATTCCTTGGATTATATAGACATTACAGGCAAGCCAATACAATGGAACAACAGATGAGATGTCCACACCAGCCAGTTCCCAATAAAGCAAAGCACTGAAACACATTAAGTTGCAGATAATGCTAACAATCCGTGGTTACTTGCTACAAAACACAATGGATTTTAACGGCACACCTCAGATTATCTCATTCACTAAAATGTCTCAACCTGAAATCCTAGACATTTTAGTGAATGAGATAATCTGAGGTGTGCCATTAAAATCCATTGTGTTTTGTAGCAAGTAACCACGGATTGTTAGCATTATCTGCAACTTAATGTGTTTCAGTGCTTTGCTTTATTAAACCGAAGCTTCTAAAACAGGTTTAATTTTAGAACTTTGACTTATGTAATAACTTTGCTTGTAACAGGAGATGAGAACACATCAATTTGGGTCCAGACTTAGCTACCACCTGATTCTAGTTTCAATCTCTTTCAAAAGTCTGTTGCCTGGAAAGAGCCCTTTCCCCATGAACTAAGCCAATTTCCCATTTACAACTGTTGCATTTTCACCAGCAATTTGACAGTATCTGACTCCTACTGACTCCTACTCAACTGAAAGGGCCACTCACTGGACATTGAATTATTAGACTGTCTAATTCACGTGAACTAAAGCCAATATAAGCAATTTTAAGCAATTTGTGATGTGTAACTTCTCTCCTTTTCTTTCTGTTCCGTGGATGTGTGTGAGTGTATGTTCTGAACCATTTCCCTGGGTTTTGAATGCATGAGAAAACCTAATGTTGTTTTAACTCAACAGAAATTGGGTCATGGGTCAACCTTAAATCGGACTTCACAAACACAGATGAGCAAACATACTGCCTCTTGTTTTTTGAAAAAGGAAAAAGGAAAATGAAAAGAATTAAAAACCACATGTAATAAGGACAGAAGATGGCAACAGTAAAAATACACCAAATCACTTCTCCCTCCTATCCTTAACAAAGGTAGAAAATAAAACATACAGCACAGGAATGGGCCTTCAGCTGATGATGTTGTGCCAAACATGACACCAAATTAAACTAATCTCTTCTGCCTGCCCTTGGTCCATAGCTCTCCATTCCTTGCATATTCATATGCTTATCCAAAAGCCGCTTAAGTGCCCCTATCACATCTGCCTTTACTATCACCCCCTGCAGCGCATTCCAGATACCTACCACTCTCTGTGTAAAAACTTGCCTCTAACATCTTCTTTGAACTTTCCTCCATCACCTTAAATGCATGCCCCTATAATTAGACATTTCAACTCTAGGAAAAAGAGTTCAAAGTAAATTTTATTGCAAAGTTGGTAAACAATGATTTAACACTGCATGTTTTGAAGTAGCTTTTAATCAGTCAAATTGGCCACATTTTATAACTTGTAAGAACGTACTGATACATTTATCAAACACATTTCATCATAGGAAATTTACAATAAACTTCTGCAAACACCTGTACTCTGTACCTTTGACTACCAATAGGCTATATTCTCAAATTCAACTCTGATAGACTGCTCAGAGTGCGCAGACAAGTTGTTAAGTGTGTGGAATCAAGGGCGGGGTATGAAATTTGGCTTCAGAACAACTCCCTTGAGTGAGAGGTAACAGCTATGCACAACAAAACACTCACCAATGGAACTGTGCTTATGAAGTCTACTGTGTTGGCTTTCCAACCTCTCTGCCAGGTTCAAAATTGAGTTGTATGTGTGCTACTTTTGCCTACATTTTGTAAGGCAAAATAATGGGCAGTTCACTCAGCCAAGACCTAGAGTTCTATGAACTGAGAGTTTGTAGTCGAGATAATTGTAGGGATTCTGGATATTATTGTTGGCCAGCACATAGAAAGAAAGAACATAGTTACATTTCCAAACAGCTTTTCATGATTCTAAGATATCGCAAAGCACTTTACAGCCAATGGAAAACATTTGGATTGTAGTTATTAAATAATGGAGGAACAATGGCAACATAATAAAATCCTTCAAACAGCAATGAGGCAATGGTCAGATGTTCTGTTTATTGATGTTGGTTAAGAAATAACTATTGATAGGACACTGAGAAAATGTGTCATGTTATTCAAATAGTCAGTGGAATTACTCATGTTCATTGGAGAGGACAAATAAGGTCTTGGTTTAATGTCTTAGTCAAAATATGGCACCCCTAACAGTGTAACACCTGATAACACTGCACCATACTGACCAAATTGTGGTTAATGCACTAACAAGAGTACTGCGTTCATGTTCAGCTGGTAGATGGTGTCGAGACCCTGGAAGATATTCAGAGGAAGGCAATTAAATTATACTTAGCTGAAAGGTCTTGAGTTACAATGAATGTCTTGAAAACAGGATTATTTTCCAATAAAGCATCACGGACTTAGAAGGAACAGAGTGTGGAGCTGGAGGGACACAGCAGGGCAGGCAGCATCAAAGGAGCAGGAAAAGCTGACGTTTCGGTCAGGACCCTTCCTCTTTTTATCCTGAAGAAAGGTCCCAACCCGAAACGTCAGCTTTCCTGCTCCTCTGATGCTGCCTGGCCTGCTGTGTTCCTCCAGCTCCACACTGTGTTATCTCTGACTCCAGCATCTGCAGTTCTTACTATCACAGACTTAGAAGGATTCAGTTGCATTGCTTAAAACAATGAAGGAACTAAATTGTCCATATGAATACATTATTTGAGCTCATATACTTGAGGGAGTGACATACATACAAATTATGTAAGCTTAGAGCTAAGTTATACTTGGCTTAGGATTTTTACCCTAAGTTGTTACGTTATACAACAACAGGTAATTTGACACAACCTTCTATTAAGTACCACCTACCCTTCATGGCTAAAGACAGCTCATAAATGCACAAGCTATTGATCTCATCATGAACTTCAAACACATGTTGCTTCGACCAGAAAACTCGCACCCCCAAACCATCTGCCCAGAAACTTCAATGACATTGAATCTTTCCTCAAACAGATGTCCTTCTAGCTTGGCAGCCAATAATTTCCTCACTCGCCAGATATACCAAAGTCCTGTGTGCACTTAAATAAACCAAACAACTGTGGATGTAGGAGATCTGAAACAAAAGTAGAAAATGCTGGAGAAACTCAGCAGGTCTGGCAGCATGTGTGGGAAGAAGGCAGAGTTAACCTTTCAGGTCTGGTGACTTTTCATCAGGTGGTGATAGTTCAGCATAAAATTTTTGTTTATGATTGTTTGTATACCTCTAATTATTCATTACTGTTTATCTTTCAGGATAAAGATTTTTAGATTACTTTGTTTAATGTAAAGTATGCAAACATATGAATAAGGAGCAGGAGGAGGCCATTCAACCCCTCAAACCTGCTCCATCATTCAATAAGATCATGACTAACCTGATTGTAACCTCAAACCCACATTCCTGCCTACCCCTGAAAGCCTTTCATCCTATTGTCTAACAAGGATCCATACAGCTTTGCCTCAAAAATATTCAAGGACTCTGCTTCCACCACCGTTTCAGGAAGAGAATTTCAAACACCTATGATCCTCTAAGAGAAAAAAAATTGCCTCAAAGCTGTTTTAAACAGCATTCGATTCTCCCAAGGATGGAAAGATCATCTCCACATTAACCATGTCAAGTCTCCTTGGGATCTTATATGTTTCAATCAAGCTGCCTTTTACTCTTCTAAACTCAAGCAAATAGAAGACTAGCCTATGCAATTTTTCTTCATGAGGCAACCCACTCATTCAAGTTATTAGTCCAGTAAACTGTAGCCAGACTGAATTGCATGCTGGTATATTCTGAGGAACTGAGTGGATCTAATCAAATATGGGCATAACAAACTACAGGCTCAACAGCAGAAGACAACATAGTTAACTAAGGTAATGAGACCTTGTCTGGTGAGATAAGCATCAGGAGATAATCTGGTCAGCTGGAATAATGAGATTGTATCTCCTGAAACGATATGAGTTGGTGGCTTGCTACATGCAGGAATGCAGGTACCAACTCACACAGCTCTTTGAGAAATACGACATACATATACTGGTGAACAGAACATTAGAGAGACAACCCAGGAACAACTCTCACAAGAAGAGAGAAGAACCCTAAGCTAGAAGCCCCAAAGACTGTGAGCTTGCAGTACAGAGACCACAACAACAATAGTTGATATTTGTTAGTGCCTCACCTGTGTAACTCAGACGTGATGCACAGATCTTACTTGGGAACTTAAGTATTGTTTATTTTTGGGGAATAGCTTGCAGTACTTTAGAACAGAAGGTAGTCGCTTGCATTTTGGCAAATAGTGATTTTGATTGAATGAAGTCAGAGTTTGGGAGTATGTGTTCACCAAATAGATCGAGCAGCAAATTGTCAGTCAACAGAATCTTCTCTGAACTGCGTCCAATACATTTACATCTTACTTAAATAAAGTGATTAGTACTGTGCTCAGTACATCAGCAGTGGTCTTACTTGGTGTGCGATTAGATAATATGCTTCCTTTTTTTCATTCTTCCTTCCAAAATAGGCAATTTCACATTTTCCCAGGATAGGGAAACAAATTTAATCTTTAACCAGCACAGCAGATTTGGTTTCACCTCTGTATGCTGTGACACATATATGTTATTAGGAGTGATATGTTCCAGTTGTATAAGCTTAAAAGCTGTTATTAAACATGCAAATACAAATGTGTTGTCAATGCATAATACATTAAAATGCATAATGCATAATAAATTCTGCAGTTTCCTTTTCATTGTAACTATGTTAGGAGATGAGGAAATGGCCTGTGGAATTTTGACTTCTAAGTCTTGTTGAAAATGAGCATATTTGAATTGTAGAAATTTGTAACAGAGAGATTGGTGGAAAAGCTCAGCAAGTCTGGCAGCATCTCTGGTGAGAGAAACAGAGTTAACCCTTTGAGTCTGGTATGACTCTTCTTCAGAACGGGTCAGATGCTGCCAGATCTGCTGAGTTTCTCCACCGTTCTTCTGTATTTGTTTCAGATTTCCAGCATCCAGTGTATTTTGCCTTAATGTGAGCATATATATTTGTGTATTATCACAGGAAGATATAAGTCAATATAAATGAATTAAATTAAATTTGTATTGGCAGATATCAGAAATTTTAAGCACATTTGAAGGACCCACATAATCCAGAGTGGAATTTCTTGAATAACAATGGAGGACAACGGCATACATGGATTGATGCATTGCAATAATGTATATAAATAATGCCTCCCACAATCCAGGAAACTCATCTAATATTCTGGGAACCTGGGTTCAAATCCCATCATGGCAGATGGTGGAGATCAAATTCAACAGAGTCTGGAAGTAAGGGTCTAACGATGATCATGAAACCGTTGCCAATTGTCAGGAAAAACCCACCTGATCTGCTAGTGTCCTTTAGAGAAGGAAATTTATCATCTTTACCTGGTCTGGCCTACACGTGACTCCATATCTACAGTAACAATTAGAGATAGGCATTAAATGCTGGCTTAGCCAGAGACACCCAACTTCTGTGAGCGAATTAAAAAAGAGGAATTACATTGAACAGCACTGCTACCAAGTAGAAGTAGAAGAAATAAGGAAAAATGATTGAGAAGATAGTTTTAAGGAAGAGTTAAAGGTAATGAGAAAAATGGCTTAAACTTTGGCTGAATTTTGGCTACTAAGGCAGGTAGTTCAAATTGTGAACTTTCCAAATCTGCCTCAGTAAAAATGATCATGAACTTTTCACTGGGGGGGAGTGGGGTGGCTGCAGTTGCTGGATGGAGTTAGATCAGCCACAAGCAGGGATAGGCAAACACTGAGGTTGACTGGTTATATAGCCTCCTGTAGTTCTCTGGGAATGCATCCCAGTTGTTTCAGAACTTGTGCAGCCCTCCATACCTCACACCATCACATGTCTCTGTTCATGGCCCTTAATAATCTCCATGTTAACTCAGTGCCAACTCATGCCCATCTTCCTCCTCCCCATAGTGCCTGATAGCTTCCATGCCACTCCCAACGCACTTGCCCAGTATCCACAAAGGAAAGACCTCAGGAGTCCTGTGGAGAAGAAACAAAATAAACTTCCAACAATCTACCACAGCTCTCACTCCTAGACACTTACTTTTATTCAGACCCTACATCGAAGAGACCTTATTCTTTAACAGCTTCTTCAAGCTGTCAGTCAAACTATGAACTCCGAAGTGTCTGTGGAACAATTGCCTGTTCTGATCCATATTGATATCAATGACAGAGGGAGAAAATTAAAAAGTCAAGAGCAGCCATCTCAGAATTACTCCCAGTCCCACATAGGAATAACAGTATTGATCAAGTTAACGTGTGGCAGGTGATTTGCTGTGGAGGGGAAGGTGGCCTGCAGCAGTTCAAGAGGGCAGCTCTTGAGGGCACCTTCCCAAAGGCAATAAGGGGTGGGCAATAAATGTTGGCCATCCTGTGATGCCAATGTCCCACGAATGAATAAAACAAAATATGAGGCATCAAATTTCTGAGGCATTGGAACCAGGTGGGAGCATTGGGACCTACACAAATTGTCTTCCATCTGGGTGACACCTCAACAGGACCAAGACTAATATCCTCACAGAGAGATTTGCTACTGCTGTTGGCAGTGGTCACCTAGCTTGTCGGAGGTTTGTGGACCTGAGGGGAGCTCAAAGTGGAAGGATGTAAAGCTAGTAACAGGGAATGGAGAAATGGCAAGTGAAGGTAGGAGGCACATGAAATGAAGACAAGCATCAACTAAGTTTAGAATGCAGAATAATTTTAAAAAGACAACGTTAAAGGAACTCTACCAGAATACACAAAGCCTTCACAACAAGGTAGATGGCTTAAAGTTGCAAATAGAAGTAAATGAGGAAGATTTAATTGCCATTACAGAAACATAGCTGCAGGGTGACTAAGGAACAAAATTTTCAAGGATATTCAAATTTAGGAAGGACAGGCCAAAAGGTAAAAGAGATGGTGTTGCACTGATAATAAGTACATGAGTACATTAATATGGGAGGATCTCAGATCAGAAGAACAAAATGTGAATCTGTTTACGTGGAGCTAAGAAATAGCAAGGAGCAACAAACATTGGTAAGAGTTACCCATAGGCCTTTAAATGGTATTAGTTGCATGGGACATGGTATTATTTGGGAGATTAGATAAACATGTGGCATGGATAATACAGTAATCATGAGTGTCTGCAATCTGCACAGAGACTGAGTAAATCTAACAAACATTAATGCTGCGTTAGGGATTATTTTCTAGAGCAGTGTGTCTAGCACTGACTAGAAAATAGGCTACTTTTCAATCTAGAATTAAGTATGAAAAGGTGCTACTTCATAATCTTGTTGCAAAATAATCTATATGGATGAGTGACTACAAAATGATAAAACATGACAAAATGTTTAAAGAGTGAGGTAGTTCAATCAGAAGCCAGGGTGTTTGAGATGAAACAGAGAAGCCCAATCCGTTAGCTTTACACATTGGAGTAAAAGTGTGAAAATCTGTTATAGAGGATGTGATCAACCGACAATTAAACAATGATGATCTGATTAGGTATAGTCATCACGGGTGTCAATGGGAAATTGATGAACCTGTTGAACTTTTTTCGGATTTTTACTAACAGAATTAACAAAGGTGAGTTGATGGGTATAGTAAACTTGGATTATCAGAAGGCTTTTGATACAGCTTCCCTACAGGAGTTTAGTTAGCAAAATTAAGGCACATGAGATAGGGTGTAATGTACTGGCACGGATCAGGGATTTTCTGTAAGGCAGAAAATAGGTAAAAATAAATGAGTCATACCTGTGTTGGAACGCTGTGATTGGTGGGGTACGACAAGAATCTTTCTTTGGGCAACAAGTAATCACACAATATGCATCAATACTTTGAATGCAGGAATCAAGTGTAATATTTCCAAGTTTGCAGATGACACAAAGTTAGGTCGGAATGTGTGTTGTGAGGAAGATGTAAAGCAGCTTCAAGACAATTTGGATAAACTTACTGAGTGAGCAAGAGCATGACAGGTGGAATATAATGTGGAAAATTGTGGTTATCTGCTATGTTAGGAGGAACAGGTGTGCAGAATAAATAAGAGCTTAGAAAGTATATATTTACAAAGGGAGTTGGGGGTCCTTCTGAATGAGTCACTGAAGGTTAACATGCAGGTGGAGCAGAGAAGTAAGAAGGCCTAATGGCATATAAGAGGATTTGAGTACAGGACTGGTGAAGTCTTGCTTCAATTGTATAGAACTTTGGTTAGACTGCACCTGAAGTACTATGTGCGGCTTTAGTTCCCTTACCTTAGGAATGATATTATTGCCATACAGGAAATGAAACAAAGATTCTCTAAAATTGTTCCTGGTATGATAGGATTGTCTGATGAAGAGGAACTGGGGAAACTGGGCCTGTATTCTCTAGCGTTTTGGAGAATGAAAAATGATCCCATTGAGATCTGCAAAATACTTAAATGGATTGACAGAATATATACAGATATTATGTCTCACCTTGTTATGGAGTCTAGAGCCATGGGACACAATTTCAAAATAAGGGGAAGCCAATGTGGAATTAGAATTCTCAACCAAGAGTAGGCTCAATTATTGGGTATGTTTTAATTAGAAATTTACAGATTCCTACATGCCATTAAGGCAAAGAGACATTAGCATATTGTAGGAAAAGGTGTTGAAGCGAGTGACCTGACATGATCGTATTGAATAGTGGTGTGGACTTGATAGGGTGAATGGCTTATTCCTGCTCCCATGTTTCTACAACAAAAATAGAAAGTGCTGGAGAAACTCAGCAGGTCTGGCATCAGAGATAGTAGGAACTGCAGATGCTGGAGAATCTGAGATAACAAGGTGTAGAGCTGGATGAACACAGCAGGCCAAGCAGCATCAGAGGAGCAGGAAGGCTGACATTTCAGGCCTAGACCCCC
>NC_063339.1:39470690-39506150 GCF_021869965.1 Rhincodon typus
TCCAGCTCTACACCTTGTTAGGTCTGGCATCATGCATGGACAGAGAAACAGAGTTAACATTTCAAGTTCAATGTGATTTTTAACTTTGTTTCTTTTTCCAGTGATGCTACGAAACCTGCTGAGTTTCACCAGCCTTTTCTGTTTATATTTCAGATCTCCAGCAACCAGACTACTTGGCTTTTATTTATATGCTCCTCTATCTGTTTTTTTTTATTAGGGCCATTGTTGAAGGACAGAAAATTAATCGTGATTCCAAAGCTTGTTAAGTTAATAAGCCCTGCAAAAAGAGCACAGAGATCTCAGTGCTTGATTCACCAGCAACAATTGCTTCATGCAAGCAAGAATCAAACTTCATGCTGTCTGCCAATGTAAACAGTTGTAGCATTCAGCCCGCACCAACAGTGCTGTTAAGTTTCTGCACGCTTCAGCAGAGAATGCAAAGTCTTGAGAGGCTAAAGTGTTAAAGTTAACCTGTACTACTTAAAGGTAGCCTGCACTTCTTAATATCTTACAGCATGTGCCCACAACCACTTACTGTAGGCTTCTGCAACCTGATATAACTTTGATAACCATCAAACCCTTCTGTAGTTACATCGCAAGCCAGTAGAAATCAAACAGCAAGTAATTTATAAGCTGCTAATGACCACTGTAAATAATGCTGATGAAGACTTTTGCTTTTGAATGTATGTTCTGCTGTGCAAGGCTGAAGAGACGGCAATAACTGGAGATTTGAGTTCCAGAATAGCAGTGCTGCTGTCAAATGTTTGCTACTTACTGTTGGCTCGATATGCCTTTTCTGCATTCTTTCAGTAAATGCACCTTGCATACCCACTAACATCCTTACCGAAATGGGATCCAAAATATCACTGTTGAAGCCTTCCAATATGGTTTTCACTCCTGTTTTAATACCAAAATGTCCCTGAAGCAAGTACTAAAATGGGTTTTAATCAAAGTCACAAATGACATCCTATGTGAGCATGCCTTCCTTCTCCAACGTCTTTCAATATTTTCCAGTGGGTTAGACTAAATTCAACTGATTTCTCTGGTATCTATTTGGTCATAACCAGAAAATCCCTACAATGTCTCCTTTCCCAGCTCCCACACTATTATCTCTGGTGTACATGAGGATTTATCCATGGTTCTCTCTTGTTTCTCATCTGTGTTATAACCCTTGGCAATATTATCCAATACTAATTCTCGCATGTATTCTGAAGACACCCACTCTACCTCAGCACCAACGTTCCCTGTAATTCTTCTTGCTGCTGCATAGTTCTTTGAGTTCTATGCATGACGGCGGCTCCCAGAAGCAGTACAATACATTGGCACGCAGGCTAACAAGCACGGAGCTTATCAGCAGCTTTGCAGCCATGAGCCATGCAGTTTAAAGGGAATGTTGTTCAGCATTACCACTCTCAACTCCTTCACTGTTTCTAAATTGTCACAGATATTACACTCTGAGGGATCATGAATGCTTAAACAGAAAGCTGAACCCCCAGCAATCGACAAACAGAACTGCGCCACAAGATTTCCCACTTTTAAACAAAAACAAACTTTATTGTATGCTAGAAGAATTAAACAGGGCAAGTATAACCATTTACAAATGCTGAAATGGGGGTGTGTTCTCCTCCCTGCTTTCTGAAGTCAATGATCAATTCTTTTGTTTTGCTGACATTGAGAGAGAGGTTGTTATCATTGCACCATGACACCAAGCACTCTATCTCCTTCCTGTATTCTGACTCATCATTATTTGATATCTGTCCTACCGCGGTGGTGTCATCACCGAATTTGTAGATGGCATTCATTCAGAATTTGGCTACACAGTCGTGGGTGTACAGGGAGTACAGTAGGGGGCTGAGTATGCATTCTTGTGTGGTGCCAGTGTTGAGGATTGTCGTGGAGGAGGTGCAGTTGTCTATCTTCACTGATAGCTATGGATCCAGTTGCATAGGGCGGAGCTGAGACCTAGGTCTCAGAGTTTTGAGATAATGGTGTTGAAGGTGGAGCTGTAGTCGATGAGTAGGAGCCTGATGTAAGTGTCCCTGTTATCCAGATATTCCAGGGATGAATGCAGGGCGAGGGAAATAGTGTCCGCTGTGGACCCATTATGTCGGTAGGCAATTTGCAGGTGATCGAGGCTGGCTGGGAGGCTAGCGTTGATGTGGGCCATGACTAACCTCTCGACACACTTCATGGTTATGCAGAGAGAAGCATCCTCTTCACATCCACCGTGTCAGGACATCTTAGAATCTTATATGTTTCAATCAAATAATCTCTTACTCTTCCAACCTCCAGCAGACATAATCCTAGCCTGCCCAACATTCCCACATAAGACATTGTTCTTTACCACCCGCTCCACATTCCAGGTATTAGTCTAGCAAACCTCTGAACTGCCCCAATTCATGTAATCTTTTCTTAAAAAAGATTACCAATACTCAACACAGTACCTGAGATTCTGTCTCACAAATGCCCTATATAACTGAAGTATAACCTTTCCACTTACTTTTGCAATAACTGATAGCATTCCATTAGCTTTCCTTATTACTTGCTAGACGTATATACAGACATTTTGTAATTCACTAACAAGGGCACTCAGATCCCTTTGCATTTCAGAGCTCTACAATCTTTCACTCATTTAGATAATATACTTATCTCATTCTTTCTGCCAAAATGGACAATTTCACATTTTCCCACCTAAAACAGTTATTTCTGCTATAGGATAGTAAGAACTGTCGATGCTGGAGTCAGAGGTAACACAGTGTGGAGCTGGAGGAACACAGCAGGCCAGGCAGCATCAGACAAGCAGGCAAGTTGACATTTTGGGTTAGGACCCTTCTTCAGATTTTTATATTCTGTCCAATCTTTTCACCTGGGACATGTCTTTCACAATTCTACACTTTTACTTTTCATTTGATCATGTTTATTATTAGTATTATTCTCTTACCTTCTTTTTAAATTATAGTTTTATCTGGTTGTTTATTCTTAGATTCATACTCTCTATCCTTTCTTTCACAGTCTGTCTGTCATTTCCCATATTTAATATCTTTGCCTTTGACCTTGAGCCTAGTTCCTCATTGTAACTATGCAGAACTTCCTTCTTGTCCTGTCTATGTCTTTGATTCTTACATGGACGATGATAACTGAGTACTCCCCATCCCATGGCAAGTTGCTCACCAGCCCTGATTAGGTATCCCAAATCCTGCCACTGGACAGGGTACACAGCCATCTGGACTCATCTCTTTGCTACAGAGAATGGTGTCAATTCCCCTCACTATACTGTCCCCTACTAACACTACATTCCTTCTGATATTCCCAGCTCTTGAATGGCTTCCTGTACTATGGTGCCATGGTCAATTAGCTCATAAACCTCTCTCTGCTGTCACTCTCATCTAGACAAGCTGGAAGAACTTCAGATCTGTTGGACAATTGCAAAGGCTGAGGCTCCTGCCCTCTGGGTCCCCTTACCCATCTCACTCGCAGTTATAGACGCCTGTTCCCTGCACACAGACTAAATCAGACAACCCAACCCTAAGAGGTGCGACTACTTCCTGGCACAAAGATTCCAGGCAACTTCCTCCCTCCCTGATATGCATAATGGCTGTAGTTCAGCCTCCAGCTCATAAACTCTGAGCTGAAGCTGCTTGAACTTCAAACACTTGCTCTAAACATTTTTGCTCTGGGCCAAGCCATCATCCAAGAACTCCCACATGCTGTAACATTACCTTGCCTGCCATCTAATGATGCTCACCGAACAGTCCAGGAAGGCAGCCAGGCGTACACTTCCAGAGCCAGCACAGTAATAACTCCTGCATCCTGAGATGTGGCAATGAGACATTTGCTAGTCTGCTAGAAGATTATTGAGCTTCTTTTTACACTGTTGGGGCACAGCACGGATCCTTGATCTATGCCCAGGCTGGCTTGCTCCTGTGGCAGTCACAGGGAAATGGACTGCCCTCCTCTCTACCACTGTGTTTACAAACACTTCCATGTCCCTAACTGTGACACAGGAAGCTAGCTTGCCTTTCTTCAGGGCTATTTCTTCAATGTTAAGGTTCAAACACCACAGTGTAAGGGCCTATTCTGTGTCTGAAGTGATATGCAGCTGGGTTTTCAATATGGTTCCAGAAGCATGTGTAGGCCAGATGGTCTCACCAGTGGTAAATAATCCTGCCTCTCTGGCCTCACAGTACCTCATGAAATGATACAACAATCCAGTTACATAATTAATGAAGTAATGAGTGGAGATTTGCATGTGAAAATTCACCCAGAACCATTTCAGATTGGATGCCATGCAACTCACTTGCTAGCACACTTTAACTACAAATGGAAAAATTCCACCTACACTTTCAAAAGCTTTCCTTTGAAAGTAATTGCTACATTTATAAACCTATAAAATTGCCAATCAGATACAACTATTCAGTACAAGAACAATAGAAGGCTTACCCCTTTACAGCTATTAGCCTTGTCCAAATAAATATATAGACATCTGGTGAACAGACATCTGGCCATCTTTTGCTGTTGATACAATTGCCATATGCCTTATTAAGAATGTTTGACTGGTCTCCAAGAATGTCTAATGCACTGAACTTAGCTTAGCTTCCTTCTCCAAAGGGCTGAATTATTAGCTTTGAATGATTGACATCTTTATGAGATTATAATAAGTTTTTTTTCCTTGACTTTTCAACTTTTTGTTTGGGCGAGATTAAGAGGTATGATGTGAGGAAACAGTTTTGTTATTGATAATATGACACTTTTGTAAGTTTGTAATAGTAGCAGTCTTTTCTCAAAGGGGACTTTTGAGTTGATATTTCATGAGCACTTAAGTGAGTTGCTATTATTATTAACTGGCTCATTTGTTCTGCACGCAGTGCACATTGGGTTAGAGGCATGAAGAGCAGAATGAAACAGGCATTAGGCCATAGAAAACATTTGGAAGGGGGATGGGGGACATGAGGGATATAAGGGGACATCAAAAATAGGAGCTGACATAGGAAATATGAGGGGACAGAGGAGTTTGAAGGTGACATGGATGAGGCATGATAGGCATGGAAGAGTCAAGGGGATGTGAGGGAGAAAGGATAAGACCTCTTAATTTTCCCTTAAAAACATTCCCAATTCCACACCATGATTCATGATTCCTTAAAAGAACTATGAGCCAGGAATCCCAGAGATGTTGGTTGAATGCCAAGAAAATAGCAGCGGTTTCATTGGTGTGAGATGCCCACCTCCTCAATGGAGCTGAATAGGTCATAAGTGCAGGATGCAGACCCCTTCAAGGGAAATTGTTAAAAATTGGAATGAAGGTGGGAATTGTGGAATCAGAGCCGGCCACCATTTCAAAAGGCATCCGGAGTCAATTCAACTCATTAAAATGAGGTTCTGATTTTAGAAAACAGGCTTCTCTAGCAACTGAACAAGAGTTTCCACATTGCTGCAATGGAAACAGTTTTGAGGGCTGGAAAAGTAGATCACTGCTTTATAGATGGTGACTTCCTATCCATTTATAGTACTTATAGTTTGCCATAGTTACTGAATTCTAAGCGCTAAATAGGAGTCTTTTTACAGACATAAAAAGAAAAGCAAATCCTGCTCAAAAAAAGTTGAAGAATTTCCCGTAATAATTTCAATAAATCTGAATAGACCGTTCAGAAGCTGAGCCAATAAAATCTGCATGTCTGTTTGCTGGTGAGTCATGGACACACTCTTAAAGTTCAGCACTGCTATCGAAGATATTAAGATGTCTAAAAAAGTTGCACTTGGTGCTGTGTGATAATTCTGAGAAACTGATCTATGAAATATGGGAGTTGGTGCTCCTCCCAATGCTGAAGAGTTTTGCTTCATATGCTCAACTCAGTTTTCCTCTGTGGTGAGAAAGGAAGAGAGTTAAATCAGGTCAAACTGTTGATTTTTGATTTAAGTGATTGTGAAGGTTTAATTTCTTTCCCCCGGCTTAGCTTCAAGCATTGCCCTGCAGGATAATGGAGTGAAAAATTGGGCAGAAAATCTTGTATTGCTAGAACAGATCCTGCCTAGTTTTATGTTTTACGGCACAGAGTTTGACAGTATCATTCAGAATTTTCAGTTTTCATTCAGCCCTCACCAAGCACAATGTGTAATGCTCCAATTGCCAACAGTGCATTCAAGTCTCAGTGAGAATATGCTTAGTGGGTGGCATGGTGGATCAGTGGTTAGCACTGCTGCCTCACCGTGCCAGGGACCTGGGATCGATTCCTGCCTTGGCAACTGTCTGTGTGGAGTCTGCACATTCTCCCTGTGTCTGCATGGGTTTCCTCTGGGTGCTCCAGTTTCCTCCCACAGTCCAAAGATGTTTAGGTTAGATAGATTAGCCATGCTAGATTGCCCGTAGTATCTAGGGATGTGCGGCTAGGTAGGTTAACCATGGGAAATGCAGGGTTATATGGATGGGGTGGGTTTGGGTGAGGTGCTCTCTGGAGGATTGGTGTGGACTTGATGGGCCAAATGGTGTCCTTCCACACGGTAGGGGATTCTAAAACAAAGGTACAAAAGTAGACTCTTTGGTCTATCATCCACTATTCAATTTGATCAGGCTGATCTTCTATCTCATTGCCACTTATCTCCATCTTTCTTAAAGCTATTAGTTTCCAGAAAGATTCCACAGGTCTCTGGAGTACAGAATTCTAAAGATCACCACCTCCTGAATGAAAACATTCCCCCTCATCTCAACCTTAAATAGGTAACACCTTACTCTGAGATTAAGCACTGTGAAACTAGATTGTCCCACAAAAGGAAACAACCTCTTCAAATCCTCCTTACGGATCTTAAATGCTTCAAAAAAGTTGCCTCCTATTCTTCTAAACTCCAGTAACTATAGGCCCAACCTATTCAACCACTCCTCTTAAGAAAATCTCTCCATACCTCAGATCATCTAGTGAATCTTCTCTGTTTTACATCCAATGCCAATATATCCTCCTTAGATTAAGGGGGCCAAAACTGTTTACACTATTCTAGGTGTGCCTTGTACAGTTTGAGCAAGACTTCCCATTTTTATACTTTATTCCCTTGGAAATAAAGGCCAACAGTCCTTTTGGCTTCCCTATTACACAATGAATTTAGATACCAGCTTTTTGTGATTCATGGATCTCCAAAACCCTCTGTGCTGCAGCTTTCTGCAGGCTTTTTCCATTTAAATAATATTCACTTCCATTATTCTTCTTGTCTAAGTGCAATACCTCACAGTTTCATACATTATATTCCATTTTCCAAGTATTTGCCTACTCACTTAACCTGTGTATATCCATCTGTAGACTCCTTGAATCAGCTTCGTTACGTGCCTTCCCTCCTATTTTTGTGTCATCTGTCATCTTGGCAATAGTACATTCACTTCTGTCATCCAAGTCACTAATATATTGTAAATAATTGTGAACCTAGCGCTGATCCCTGTGGTACTCCACTAGTTACAGGCTGCCATCCTGAATATTCCTTCCTTATTCCAACTCTCTGTCTTCCATTGGTTAGCCAATCCACTATCCATTCTATCCATCTTATCATATACTACCTCCAACACCATGGGCACATATCTTATTAAGTAGATGTATAAGCAATATTTTGTCACATGCATTATATATTACATTCACTAGTTCCCCTTTATCTATCCTGCTTATTACATCCTCAAAGTATTCTAATAAATTTATCAGGCATAACTCCCCCTTCCTGAACCTATGCTGACACTACTTGATTATCTTATGTATTTCTAAGTGCTCTGCTAGTACAACCTCTAAAACAGATTCTAACATCTTCCCAATAACTGATGCTAAGCTAACTGACTCCTTCCCTTTTTAAATAAGGGCGTTACATTAGTAATTTCCCAATCCTCTAGGACTTTTCCAGATTATAAAGGTTCTTAGAATACTACCAGTATTGCATCCATGATTTCTGTAGTTACTTCTTTTATAATCCTCGGATGCATTCCATCAAGTCCAGGGGACTTATTGGCTTAGCTTAATTAGTTTCTGTAGTACTTTTTTGGTTATGGCAGTTATTGTATTTATTTCCTCTCTCGTTGGGATAATCATGTTTATTTAGTATTCTTGGAATGCTATTAGTGTCCTCTATCATGAAGAGACTTCCTCTAAGTCAAAAAATTTAAAACTTCAAATTTCTTGTGCTTTTTTTTTGAGCAGCCTTGATCTAGTGGTTCCTTTAAACTGTTTCTGGGCTCATTCTCTTACCATATGTATCTAGTTATGCAATTAAGATCCTAACAGTAGCATATGGCCTCAATTAAATTATTTAAGCAGCATTCCCCAGTTTCAGCCTGAATATTGTATCTAGAATGAATACTTCATGCTTGTAGGCACAAAGCAGGCCATTACACGTTGAATTCCAGCTCCACGGTATTCATTTATTTTAAATTCATTTTTTTTAAATGCTATGTTTTCTTTGACAGAACTTCTCATTTTATCAGAAAATATTATTCCCTCGAGCACCCTACTTCACACACAAATAATCCAATACATTTGCTTTATACAATTTTCTGTTTTTAGAAGAAGATAATCTCTGCTTCTGTAGTAAAAGAAAAACACCACAAAAATAAATAAATGGTATGCACCAATCTTAAGTTTGACATTGTGTTAGCAGATTAGTCCTAAACTTCATTTCTGTATTCCTATGCCAAAGCAGCATTGACTTCACACAATTCTAGGCTTGTTCTTTCTTGCAGCTATTGTAGATCTCAGTTAATGGTATATCTAATGGGATTGCATTACATAGTAGATAATTTAATAAATTATCAAAAACAACTGCAAAATAGGCTGCATGTAATTAATTCCATTGATGTTTGAATTTGGTCACAAAATTCTATCATACTGCATTAGCTGGTACTACTGGCTATCAGTTAGATAACTTGTAATGTATACAGTAACATGAGCAAACAATTATCTATCACATTTGAAATCACAGTTTAGTTGACATCTTGCTCAATCACAGCTGATATGAAACAATTTCGTTGCATTGTATCATTTGTAACATAGCCATTCCATTTTGTATCTAATTTTAATTGACACTATAATGATATTTGATTAGGCAGTTGGAATCTTACTACATTTTCCTTGATTACAAATGAAACACCATCATCCCAGTTTCTACACTGCTGAAGAGTTACAAAAGTACTGGTGGTTGTCCAGCTCTGTGTTACCTCTGACACAATTTTCTGTTTGAACCTTTCGAATTGGCTGCCATCCAATTCCTAAAATCATCAGAGAGCTGGTAAAATTTACCAATCACAAGATTATGACTGTACCAATTAACCAGTAGTCATTTTGTGTCCTTCTTAGAGCATCTGCATCCTGCACCACTATCCCTCCTTTATAGTCCACCTCTTTTTGAACATCCCATCATATATCCTACCTACCTCAATGTAGTCAGTGCATCTTCAGCCATTTTATGCCTTTAATCTGTATGGGTGCCTCCAGCATGCTCCAAAGTGACAAGATTTTCCAACTATTCTTTCTCTATCAAAAGCTTTCCCTCTCTAAAATACGGTCAGTAACATAGATTACTTATAGATACCTCTCTTCCACCAATTGTAGAAGCATAGGCAGGTTACAGAAGGAGGTTATTTGGCTTGGCAAGTCCATTGTTGGTTCTCTGGTACAGCACCTCAGCCAAACCCTGCCTTTTCCCTCCAGCCATGCAATTTGTTTCTCTTCATGTACCTACTTAATTACCTTGTGAAAACCTCAATTGAATATGTCTCAACCTCACTTTTAAGCAGTGAATCTCAAGCCTTAACCATGCACAGTGTAAAAGTTTCAATTTCATATACACTTTGGTTGTTTGTCCAATCCTTGTTTCTCAACCCTTGTGCCTTTACAAACAGTTTCTATTCATCTACTCTGTCAGATTCCTCAAGATTTTGAATAGCTCAATCAAATTGTTCCTCGATTTTCTCACAGGAGAATAATCCCAGTTTCTTCAGTCCCCACAGTCACTCATCCCTGGAACAATTCTAGTAAATTTCTTCTAAAGTATATCCATCACTTACATCCTAAAGTGCAGTAGCCAGGCTTGGACACAATATTCCAGTTGAGGCCAAGCATGGGTTTTTGAAGTTTCATTGTAATTTTATTTTCTCTATATTCAGCCTTCTTGCCTCACATCTGTTTCTTTAAGTCTAAGGGATAAAAACGTAATGGATATGGCAGATAACCAGTTTAACAATTCACGCCAGATCATGGTGAACCACATAAAGTATTAAAGTGTTCTGCTCTCTCCTGTTAAAATTATTCACTATTCCAGGATCATTTGGGAATGTAAAGATAACCCCTAAGTTCTTTCTTTCTACAGAAGTCTGCCAATTTAAACACACCCTTGCCTGTCTCCTTCATGCTTACCTCCAAAAATAAGCACAAAGAACTCCAGGACTTTGTCACTAATGTTGAGACTATCTGCCTCAGCCACATTTCTCCCTTCAACTGGTCCACTGAGCTAAACTTTCCCTAGTGAACCTTCATCATTCTGTCCTGAAATAGTATCTTCCTTTAGTTTCTCTACTATCACTCTCTTGCTGTGTCTGAGCTCAGCTTATCCATGAAATTCACCTCCGTTCCCTTGACTCCATTCCTGTTCACCACCTTTCTGCTGTGTATGTCAGCCAAGATTGTTAATAATTTACCCCTCCTTTAAATCAGCTGCCATCATTCCTCTCCTCAGATACCAACATGTGACCACATTGCCTTTGCAAATTACTCTACTATCTTCTTATCTCCGCAGTCCTTGATCATGTCCTCACCTCATAAATTAGTGTTTATCTCTCCGCACCATGTGTAAATCCCTCCAATCAGGCTTCCATTCCTACCACAGTTTTCAGATTGCTCTTATCAAAGTCACAAAAATATCCCCTGATATTCCGACAAAGACAAAATTTCTCATCTCATCTTTCACAGCCTGTCTACAGTCTTTGATGCAGAAACAGATCCACCTTCAAACTGCACTCATCATATTCCAATCTTACCTATCTTACAGCAACCAAACTATCACTTGCCATGGCTTCTTTTCCTGCCCCTTCAGTATCTCTAATGTCCCCAAGGATCTATATTTGACTTCCTCATGTATCACAATGGCATGTTCTCCTAAGTGACATTACCTGAAAAGACAGCATTAGTTTCCACATGTATGTCAATGACACCTAACTCTACCTCACCTCTTCTCTCAACTCCTCCACCATTGCTAAATCTTCACACTGCATATCTGACATTCAGTTTGGATGAACAGTAATTTGCTCAACTAAACATTGTGAAGACCTAGCACATTGTCTTCAGTCTCAGTCTCAAAATTTGAAAGGGATTGAAGTATGTAAAACCGAAGAACATCTATTCACAATCTACATATCTACTCTGTTTCTTGTCACTTAATTGGTTTTCAATCTGTGCTGTCACTGTCCATATTTCCATCACTTTCAACTTTTCTGGCAGGCCTATTCAGTGGCTTTTTTTTTATCAAATCTCTTTTGAATGTCTATATACTCCACATCAGCCACCTTCATCAACCTCCCTATTCCTCAACAAGGAAACTCAATCAAGGTGGTTAAACACAATTTTCTTTTCATAAAACTATGTCAGTTTTTCTTAATAATTGATACACTTCTTCTGCTTCTTGTTGATTTCTATCTCTTCCATCATTCAGGAACTTTCCCTTATACATGAAAAACCAGCTCCAACACAGATTTGAGTATGCACATGTATCCATCAGGAAGCCTGTTTAAAATTAAAAAGCAATTTGGCTAATGCATTCTTAATTTGACATATGGACTTTAGCAGCACTTAAGTGTGTTGTACACGTTATTTGAAAAATAAGCTGATTTACTTAAATAATAATACTTACAGTTGTGTGATATACTGCATTGAAACATTTTCAAACTTTGCACAGTAAATTATTTTTGAACTGTTGTTGTGCAGACATGCTAAGTTACATTTTATGGATTCAAGAAGGTGGCATCAATTCCCATTATTTTACTTTCGCTAAACATTGTTTTGTTTAAAATTTTCAGCCTTTATAATAATACACCCACTTTTGCTCTACCACAATAAACAGTTAAAAGCAGGAAAAATTATATGTCAATCCTATCAAGTCTGTTTCTTTTTGCACACCTATCTGAGGAAAAAAGAGTTTCTTACATTTAATGCATGCAAACAAGATACAATGCGCACTTATGAACATGCTTAATGATCCCATCCATTAGTGAGCATTACTAGTTAATCTTCTGGTTGGTAACCCTTGATTAAATATGCTGGCAGTCTGTCATCATATCTACTGATAAGCACCTGGAAACTGTCAAAAAGCACAGTACAAAAACATTAATTAAAACCATCATCAGTCGTGTATAGAACATAACACGTTGCAACTTGATCGCAAAGGCTCAAATGATCCTTATAAATGCTTTAACATCTATGTTATACAAATTCTCACAGTTGTATTAGACTCAAAACTTCACCACCAGATTTAATATAAAGTTTCAAATATTTTGAATATTTTCTAGACATCTTCTGTTGCCTTTTGCCTGTGGAGACTGAATAATATGATGATAGGATACTCAATTACAGTAACATTGGGTAATCGGAATGAGTTAATGCTGCAAACATCTCAAGGTACAAATCTTATTCATATTTCACTTTCTCACAATAACTGAACTTCTCAATGGACTTCATGTCATGGGAGTCAGCACTTGTGTCAATGGTATTATACATATTTCCCCAGTATTTTAATTTAAAAGGTCCACATTTAGTAATAGTACAAGTTGATTATTAATTGATTAGGAAGATAATTTCCTGAAAAGGCAATTATTTACAGGAATCCCCATTTACATCATTTCCCTCATTGAGACTTTTTTATTTTTATTCCATGTCCGTTTCAGACCAAACCCCTCCAGAAATCACATTTCCAAGATTTGCAGGCATCTATCGTTCCCCTCTCAAGTTTTCATTAATGCCACACTAAAATGATGTGTTTATAGTTATTTGAGGGCAAAGGTAATTCATTTTGGCCTCCGACTTCTCCATTTCTTCTCATAGAGAAGACCTTTACTTTACGTCTATGTCTGTCATTACAGCTCCACTGAGACTGAAATTTCAGCATCTGAGGTAATTACAAAGGCGAAGACTCCTTCAACAAATCCATATAATGGCACTTTGGTGCATTAATTGGTCACCTCATGACCACCCTATTATTCAATCTGATTTTGCTCGGCAAAGCACAAATAATTACAGTTATATCTTGTTTACTAAAATTGCTAATATTCAATTTGTTAAAGTCTTTTCCAGTGATTTAAACAAATCAACACAGTGGCAGCATTATTACAAGATTAAAGGCTTCTTCAACAAGTTTTCACAAAATTATTTTGAGAAGTTTGCTATTGTGCATTTAGTTTTAGAATCCAGAGTTGTATGAACTACTGACATAAATCCCATGAGTGAGTCATGGGGGAATAGCCTGTTGTTCCAAGTGGATCGTTGAGCAGGCAAACAGAATTCCAAACTAAAAATAATTAGCAGTTGATGTGAGTCACATGGTGCAAGCCCCGACTCTAATTCTATAGCAGCCTCGTTAGTAAAATGCCTTGGGGATTTCTGCTGCTACATATAAACACAGGAGCATTAGAAATATGCTCAAAATGACAGACGTATTCCTGATATTGACATTACTAATGGTCAGGAATGCTAAATTTCAGCCCATTCTGTCAGAACAGATATTTGCCTTCCGACATTAGCAATTGTGATCTCTATCATGCATTTTAATGCATTTTCTGTAGCAGATTGCACATAATACCATGGATCCACTGCAGTTTTAAAAGTAATTTTTCAATTGGAAATTTCAGAATTTGCCATGATCAATGAAAGCTCTGAATGTCGATTATTGTTTAAATTCTATAAGCTGGTGCAGTAAGTGTTCAGACGCTAAGTTTTTTTAATCCAATAAAACATCTTCAAAGGATCCATTAAAGAGATGATTATCCACAAAAGTGAATCTAATTATTTTGTTTTAATTATATTGTTAGAAAAAGAACAGTTTTTTATAGGGAGAAATTCTTCCTGAATTGAATAAATCCACAATTAGTTTAGGAGGGAATTATGTTCATAAATCATCAAGATGAGTGAATTATGGGGAATACTCAATTTGTAAATCTACACAGCTTTCTCAGTTAAATATTACATTAACAATTTAATCTAAACTGCTTTATAGAAATATTTTCTCACAAGAAATTGCAATTTTAAATTATTTTGTCTTTAACTAACAAGTGGACTTATGACACATCGAAAATTGCATCATCATATCACTTATATGGGAAAGCACAATAAGAAAATTTACATGGAATTGCAAAAGTCATTTGCAGAAATGTCTCCCATTGAAACTGTGCTAATGCAAGCTATGTTGGCTCAGTGGTTAGCACTGCTGCCTCACAGCACCTAGGACTTGGGTTCAATTCCAGTCTCAGGTGACTGTCTGCTTGGAATTTACATGTTCTCCTTGTGTCTGTGTGGGTTTCCTCTGGGTATTCCAGTTTCCTCCCACAGTCCAAAGATGTGTAGGTTAGGTGGATTAGTTAAGGGAACTGTAAGGATAGGGTAGGGGTTTGAGTCAGGGTGTGATGTTTAGAGAGTCAGTGTGGACTTGTTGGACTGAATGGCTACACTGTAGGCATTCTATGATTAAAATTACTGCAAGCCATTCCTGATCCTTCTTCAAACCAAAATAAACAAGGATTTTAAAACTTCTTCAGGAAGACAATATCTTTAAAACTTTGATAATTGAGAAACAGTTTATCATAATTTTTTACTTTGAGCTGTAATTGTTCTGTGCTAACCACTTGAAAAATTGATCTCTGCTGTTAGAAGAATGGTAGGGATCTGCAGCAAGTTATACAGTTTTGCTAGGCTTCTATAAAAATGGGAAGCAGAACTCTGTGATTGTGTACTTAGAACAATTGTTTTGATATTTGAAATGTTAGAAACAGATTGGCAAAATAGTTTATTTGAGAAGCAGAACAGTGATCTAGCCAATCAACTGGCTCTTATATTGGAGTGTAGCCAGTCAGTTGAAAGTAACTCCTCTAAGTAGTAATATATCTGAAACACAACTTACACCAATTCAGTCCATATGCTATAGTCTTTACAGTGCTGCATATCAGAGCTAGCTTTGCAATTACATAAATGCCTTTTATTTTATAATTGCAGTCTGAAGGTGATATTTGGATGGTAACTGCTCGATCATGAGAGTTAATGCAGTTAGTTTCCAACATTAGAATTTTATGCTTTAATCATTAGAATTAGAGTTGTATCAGAAATCCAAGTTGTCACCGACATGGTGGATAGTAGACCATCTATGAATATTGCCTAGATCGGCATTGAGAAACTATTTGATAATATTTGACACTTGCGTAGTATCAAAAATGGGAACTGAAGGATGCGAAGGGACTTAGATAAATTAATTGACTGCACAAAATACTTGGTAGGTGAAGTTCAAGGTGAAGAAATATGAGACTAATTTACTTTGGATGTTTGAGGACAAATCAGAATAACAAAAGCTAGAGAGGGACTTGTAGCTGTGAAGGAACAGGTGATTTTCATATCAATGTACAGATGTCACTAATACCTGCTACATGAATCAGGGGTTTACAAACTATAAACACCCAATGCAGTCACTGAGATAATGTTTGAGTTTGCAAACCTTTTCTCCAAGGGAACAATGGCCTGTAGAGAGGACAGTCCAACTGTGGACTCACTGGATGCTTGCTGCCAAACAATTATACATTGTGCCCAAAGCATTTTTTAACATCAGCAAGCACTTCAGTAGTGACTGCTGAGTGGGTCTAGGGTGCTTATGTATGAACTTGGCACAGGCAAGTGTAACATAGTAGCTGACCACTTGCAAGGAAAATTGTTGGAGTTTCTATGACTGAGACAGGAACGTGAGTGGTAGCTTTTAATGTCGCTGCAACTTTTGTCAAGACTCCTTACCCTGCAGCAATGCCAACTAGACCAAGAAAGGGGAAATAACAGCTGGCTGGGGTGCTGTTGATGTGGAAGCACATGCTGATTACATCAGGGGAATGATGGGAAGAACTTCACAGAGTTTTCTGTCAGAGAATTTCGAGTATTTGGCTTAAACCTATATTTTTACAAAGTGCTTTAAAAACAGAAATTTCCGTAGTTATGTAGTCTTATTATATGTTGATCTATACTATGCAAACTTTAATGATTAACTACTGAATGTTACTATGTTACTTATAGGCTGGGATATAGTTAATATTCAAGATTTAAAATGGGGTCATGTTGGAAAGTAATTTGGGATAATTAGGTTTAAAAAATAATTATGTTGGCCATCTAACGTTAGTTATTTTCTAAGTGGAGTTGAAATACAAAAGTAAGGGAGTGAAGTTTCAGTTATATAGAACCTTGATCAGCCTCAAATAAAATGTTTTCTGTATGTTGGGGAGAGCAAAAACAAACTGGGATGACTGCTTTGCAGAATACCTCTGCTCAGTCCACAAGCATGACACCAACCTATCTCTACAGCCATGAACTGAACCTTTATACACATGTGATCTGTAAACTCCTTCACCCTCTAACTTTCCACTGATCTTCCTTACTGTTTCATTTGCTCCATGCCACCTTTTCAACAGCACACAACCAATCACTTTTCCACCACCCTTCTATTCTGGAGAAACATTGTAAAAAAACGTTAACTCTGTTTCTCTCTCTACAGATGCCACCAGACCTGCTGAGTTTCTCTGGCACTTGGTCAGACTCAATTAGGAGTACTTTGTTCAGTTTTGGACAACTCAAGGAAAATATATCGGCCTTTGAGACATGGCAGCACATATTAGAATGTAAATGTCTAAGTTGTCAGGACAGGTTGTGCAAAATTGGTTTGCATTTCCTTGTGTTTAGACAATTAAAGGATGATCAAATTAAGGTGTTTAAAATAATAAAGACCAACTGTTTGCACTGGGGGAGGAATCCAGAACAAGAGGTTCTTATAAGTGGGCCAGCTAGTGAAATCAGGAAGCTTCTTTTAGACAAAGAGTAGAAATCTGGAACTAGTTCCCTCAAAAGGCAGTGGATTCCCAGTCAGTTAAATGATTTAAGATTAATTTCAATAGACTTAGGAGGTAAGGCATCAAGTGAAAAAAGAAAGACAAATAAACTTGAGGTAAAACTATTTGCTCCATGGCCAATCCCTCTTCATATGTTTTTATGACACCAATATCATGGAACTAATTAAGAGTTTTTTAAATCATACTTTCATCTAGAAGTAAATATATAGTAAATATGTTAAGATTAAATTTACAGTTGTTTTGTAATTGAATAAACTATTTGTAGGATCAGGTGTTTTGAGATCATCTTTTTCATCGCGAAAGTGAATAACTGAGGGGAAATTATATGTACAGTGTCATGACAATAGATCAGAATCCCAAAGTACCATGGACAATGTTACCTTTAACTCTGAAAGAGGAGTTTACTGAAGCCAAAAATAATGAGTGCAACTATAAGTTCAGTCACTATTTTGTAAATTCCTGTGTGGGACCCAAGGAATGTCACACCTTTGGAGTGTCAGAGAAACTTCAAACAGAGGAAGGAATATAACAGGAAGAGATAACAATGGGGCTAACTATCTTGCCCCGTCTCTGCAGAGAGGCACCTGTTACAACACAACTGTGTGTATTTTAGTGGCCTGATGTCCTAGTTTATATTAGTGTGTTGTGAGAGTCACAGCTCTGTGCTCAGCTATTTAAACAACAAGCACTGCAGATAAAAAGAGAAAAGCATCTGTATCTCACTCTGAGTGCTGTCAGTCAGTCAGTGCCAAAATGCTTCAGGATACAACAGTTTCCACCGAAAAAGTAAAGAATCTCAAAACCAACTGTTTAGCTACCAACATCAACACTACAGGTGACATCCTCTGCAACAGCCCTGATGCTCAATGATATACTCTTCACTAAAAAATCAGAGACTGAACCATGTAGCCTTTTTTAAAACTTTTATTTTTAGGATTCACCGCTTATTTATAATCTGAGTTTTTGTGTTATTTATTCTCACATTTAGTAATTAGTAAACCCACACTTTTTGTTAATTCAAGAAAGTCTGATTAAATTGGTTTCTTTTAAGCACAAAAGTTCATTTGCATCTCGAAGAAAGGTAAGGGAAGGGAATCTTTTAAAATGAATCCTTGTTGTGACCAACGGAAGGGAGTGGGTGAATATCCAAGGAGGGCAAACTCACCGCTCCTCACCTGGAGCTTGTTTGTTTGAGGAATACCATCTGAAACCTAACAGTTTGACTGGTTGTACCAGCAGTTAAATAAAGAACACACCATCTAATTTTAATATTTATACATGTCAAAAATGAGGCAAACACAGCATTTTTTATACAGTGCAAAGATTCTCATGTAGCACAGAACTGCAAAAACTAGATTAGACTTGAACATTACTGAATGATGCCCATACATACTAGCTCAAAATGGCCATGAGCCAAGTATATATTTTTGGTATAAAAACATGTAATTAATTATTCACTTCAGCTTTATTTCTTTCTGTGTTAACACAGGATAGGTATAAAAGCTTACAACTCCACAAGACCATAAGATGGAAGAGCAGAAGTAAGCCATTCAGCCCACTGAGTCTGTTCTACGGTGAGATCATGGCTGATCTAATAATACTCAACCTCATTTTACTGTCGTTTCCCCATAACCATTGATTCCCTTACTGATTGAAAATGTATCCATCTCAGCCTTGAATATACTTACTGACCCAGCTTTTACAGTCCCCTGCGGTAAAGAATTCCACAGATGCAATAACTTCAATTATTTGCCCTTCTCAGCATATGTCTCACCATCTCCAGTGGGGAGAAAACTCCATCCTAAATGCTCTTCTCAGGTCTCTTTCTCCTACTGGGTTAATATAGCTACCATTCCCCTTGCACTACAATGGGAGAGGAAAATAGAACAGAGGCAGGAAAGAAAAGAGCAACAAAAACAAAGTTGCTGGAGAAGCTCAGCAGGTCTGGCAGCATCTGTGAATTTAAAAACAGAATTAACGTTTCGGGTCCAGTGACCCTTCCTCAGAGAGCAAAAAGCTCACAGCAGGAGGAGGGATAGAAAAGTTCTCTGTAAGAGTTCTTATCCACCTTAACTTCCGGGGCATTTCTTTTCTTTTCAGCAACTGCACTTTACAAAGGAGGTGCCCACAGAGTTCTGGCTCTCACAACCCTGCAGCCTCAGAACAGAACCCAGTATTGCATTTGTGTGTGTCAGGATTCCTCCCAGCTGGAGCAGGTAGCTTTTGTAAGCCCCAGTCTGCTGCTCCATGCCTGGAGAAGGGAGTTCATTGTGTTCTCTCTGACCAGAGGGAAGCAGGTTAATGTGTACATGCTTTGACAGGACAGTGCTTTTCACAATGGAACAGGGTGTCACCAAGAGCACGCTGAATGGGGGTGCTGAATGAACAGTGCTGTTCAACCACACCCAACACCTTGTTGGTAAATGCCCATTATCCTAACAGCAATTCTCATGTTTTCACTTTTCGCCAGTCTATTCATTATTTCCTTAGCATTAAAGCAAAACAGGAGCTGACTACTGGGCAACAAAGCCAAATGTTTAACATCTGGCTCATGACTCCAGAACAAAAACTCGACAACATAGGGACCCAACAGCATACAATGTGAGCCACACACAGCATCAATATAGACCACGGGAGAGTTGAAGCAATGTCTTTGCTTTCTGAATCTCTGTGAAAGACCCCTTTAATACTTGTTGGATCAGGCTTCCTGATTCATTATGATCTGCTGTATCTTTTACTACCTATTATGAGCAAACAGCCCTTGCCACCCGAGATAAATCCAGCAAATCAGAAAGCAAGTGAAAAAGAGGATAAGCAGGAGGAGGAGGAGGAGGAACTGGAGACAAGGAGGGGGCAAGCAACACATCCCTTTTCTGGCTAGGCATTTTGTGATTACCCCATTCAACTATGGTTCCACTGCTCCTAAATCCTCACAGAAAAAATGTCCCATATTTTATCATCCATCCGTTATAGACTATCGGAATCTCCTCTTGGCCACAATACTGAAATAAAAGCCATCATAATGCAATAATTCCAATTATCTAACAAAACCTGCTATTCCACTGCAAATATTAACCAACACCCTTCTGGTCCCCTTAGTCCCTGTCTTCTGATGCCTTTGCCTATCCTAGTGCTCCCACAATGTTACTCCAGTGGCTGATGGCATTACTGTTGGAAAACTGTTGATTTTCAGTAACAGAGACTGCAGACGGCCCTACAGAGCACTGTCAAGGCCTAGACCTCCTTGTTGTTAGCTATACATTCACAGCATTAGTAGCAACAGTACAGCTGGGAAGGCTGCATGACAAGCAACAGCAAAGATTTAAGCAGAGCGGCAGTGATGGGAAGATGAAGGTTGCATTCCTAAGATTAAACAAGATTGTGCTCCATGTTATCAGTGTCTCACCCCCAGGGCTTGTCTCAGCAATTATCATAGAATCTCTACAGTGTGGAAGCAGGCCAATCAGCCCAAGAGTCCACAACAGCTCTCTGAAGACCCAGCCCATTCCCTGTAACTCTGCATTTCCCATGGCTAACTCATTTAGCCTGCACAACCCTGAACACCATGGGCAATTTAGCATGGCCAATCCATCTAACCTGCACAACTTTGGACTATGGGAGGAAACTGGAGCACCCAGAGGAAACCCACACAGACACAGAGAGAATTTGCAAACTCCACACAGACAGTTGCCCGAGGGTGGAATCAAACCCAGGTCCTTGGTGCTCTGAGGCAGCAGGGCTAACCACTAATCACCATGCTGTGATCCTTGTAATTTGTTGAAGCACTGATTGCTGGACTGTTCTGAAAGCCTGTCTGAGCGGTAGTAACCACATCCACAAAGGCAACAGTCTGAGCCAACATAACAACAAGCCACAATTTCATAACATCAGTCTGTGCTTCCACTGCAGCAGCCAATATTGAGTGATTTCTGTCCATGCTGTGTTGAGTGCTGTAACATCACTCATACCTAGTCAGCTTCTCCAGGCATTCTCATAGAGTTGGCCACCATTTCCATGTTGAAGGGGATGGGCTCTGTGCCAATCTGCCTCAGTTTGGAGCAGGACTTAGCCATGCTCCTTGGCAGTGATGTAGGGTTCTCTAGCAGGCTGCCAATGCAGTATGATACCTTCATTCTCAATACAGTCTACCTGCTGGTGGCGCCAGCCTCAGTCATGGTCACTGCAAAGACAGCCAGTCCTGCATGGTCTCCATGTTGATGAAGACATGCGCTGTGCTTGTCTCCTGTGGTGAGCTGCTGCTGCAATTGACTATGGCCCATGAAAGTGTATTTGTATAATGTGCCTGTTTTAGCTGAATAGCTGGCAGTGCGCACAGGTTAGGAGATGTGAGTGTGAATCTTGTGACAGTTCTAAATGTGTGAGTGTGAGGTGAGACTATGAAGAGGAGAAATGAATTGTGCTCCATAAAGATTGGTGTTCAGTGAGTGAAGGGTATATAAGTTAGTGGAGCTGCGTGTGAAGTCTGTGGTTCCTTTGGAAAGAAATGGCATGTGTACATTATTCACTGCCTCCGATCACTTGTGTGAGGTACTAGAAGATTTTGTGGCCCTCCATCCAAGTCCAAGGAGCTACATTAGTGTCTGAATTTGATGTTTGGCCCACTGTCTTCCCAGTATGTGTCTGGAGGGAGCAGATCTCTTTATCTTCCCGTCCACTGTTATATAAGACAGTTAGTACCTGAAAGGATTAACTGACATCACAAGATAATCTCTGTCCATCGTATAAATTACATTCCCGAGAAAAGCTAATGAGAGTTGTGTAGTGCTATACCAGTTCTCCATAAGCAGAGTGTTGTTAGAGCTCTGTGCTTGTTTACCAATAATCTTTGAGAATGTTTTTGTGGACCTTTTTTATTGTTTCACAGGTTATGGGCATCTCTTGCTAGTTACGTTAATCCTTAAAGTTTACTTAAACTGCTGCAATCTATTTGGTGTAGGTAGACTCACAAAGCCACTGGGGAGGAATTCCAGAATTTGATCCAGTGACAGTGAAGGAACAATGATTTATTTCCAAATCTTCTCAAAAACCTTGATATATTTCCAAGTCAGGATGGTGAGTAGTTTTGCGGGGACCTTTCAGGTGATGGTGTTCTGATGTATCTGCTGCCCTTGCCCTTTTAGATGGAAGCGGTTGTGTGTTTGGAATGTGCTGTCTTAGAAGCCTTTTGTGAATTTCTGCAATGCATCTTGTAGATGGAATGTATTGCTGTTAATGACCATCAACACTGTAGGGAGTCAATGTTTGTGGATGTGGTGCTAGTCAAACAGTCTGCTTTCACCTGGATGGTATCAAGCTTCATGAGTGTTGTTGGAGCTGCATGCATCCAGGCAAGTGGGGAGTATTCTATCACACTCCTGACTTGTGCCTTGATGAATTATGAGCATATTCTTATGCTAATCCTGATGTCTTGCAAGAAAACATCTTACACTTCAGATTAAACATAATAAGCAATTAAGTATTATGTAATAAACCTATCTACACTTCATCAGGATTGAGCTAGTCTTCTGCCTAAGACATTGTGTAGGCACCTTTGCTCACACAATATCAGTGGCTTAGACCAATACCAACAAGGAGGAGTGTGGTGGTGAATCCACCAAAAGCACCCCAGATGGTTCCAGCAGAGATCAACAGACACAAGATCCACCTCCTGCAGTGAAAGTTGGTGCAGCAACAGAGAAATTAGGAGCATGCTACAGGCCTGCTGTGCCGTTTCAACCCATCCATGTGCTCATTAACTTTTCTTTAACTAGTTCCAGTATGTATTGTAGCCAGAATGCACTTCACCTGCTAGCCATACATGATCTAGGCCCTCTATTGAAGCCTGTAGTCATTCAGCAGCGTATTTAGTATTAGGTTTCTCCTCACCCTGCTTTAAATTACCAAGCAGTTCAAAGTTTGTGTGCTGCCTGATTTACTACAAATGGGCCTAGATTAATCAAACAGCACCATCCCTGCACTCAATTCCTGGCCGTACCCAATCTTCCTCCCACTCCTGTATTTGTATGACAGATTTCACCTCAGCACAATGTCCCAAAGTGGTTTATATCCAAGTAAAGACTTTTAAAGTAAAATCATCACTGTAATATTGGCAAAAACACGAATCCACTATAAAAAAAATTTGAATTTCCTCATAAAAAGGACCCATTAGCCCAGGCATTTAGTTTAGGTATTATTCATACATCTGGGTTCTATTATACCGTAAGGCTCAAGATGTCAAAAATCAGAGGCGGTGTGGAATCCCAGAAATGATATCACAACTCCTGTGCTTTCTTTCCAGGGCTGCTGTCTTTATTGGTCAGAACAGCAGTAAACATTTCAAGAGAAGTTCAGGTTTTATTCTGTTCACCGTATATGACCTTAGCAGTTTGATGCTAAATCTGTTTACTTCTCACTTAAAACCAATGAAAAGAGGAAAAGAATGTAACTAATTGATGTCAAATGAATTTAAGGAACTATCACTCAGATTAATTACTTACTTTAAACCTCTCTTTACAAAACATCCCCATTACTATCAAAAGGCATTTAGGACAGAACATATTTTAGAACAAAACTGAAAACAATCCTGCTTATTTCAAGAAAAATGAAGTAACCCTGGAGATTTAACAGTCAAACAAACAATGTATAGTGGTCAATGCCAAGATCACTTTTTGGCAACAGCTTCTAAGTGCTCTAGCACAAAACATTGTAAATAAAAATTACAGTGAAGCATTCACTGCTTCCTGAGTTCTAAATCTTAATTTCCTATTAATGGCTGAGAGAGTCCACAAAATGTTGGTGTGTGCACATGACTGAAATGTTATAGCTGCACAGTGAAATAGGATCCAACATTTTAATTAGCCTAAAAGAAATAGCAATCAGACATAAGATGCCTTTGCCCTTGTATGTTATTTGGTAAATTATATTGAGTCCACTGAATGATCATGAATAAATCGGTATGGATGAACATGCTTACTCTAATAAGTAAAACAAAGCACTTAAAAATGCTTTTGAAAAAACTTATCTTTGTATGGAAGTGCTGAAACATGTTATGTCTACGTGAACCAGGAAGCTCAAATACGTTAAGTTTTGTCAGCAAAAAAGTATTATCGTCAAATTACATTGAATGCATAAAATTCATTTCACATACAAACAATTCATTCATCATTGTGTGTGAAAGATATGAACCTCATACAATCATATACTATGGCAAAGACAGTACATGCCTATCTATCTATTATTAAAGCAGCACCTAAGATGTTATATTTAACAATTCACTGGTGAACTCTGAAATTGAACATTTTGTACAAACATTGGTTCAGGCATGTTTTCTTAATCTGGTTAGTCTGTAAGAGCATCATCAACAACAATGGTAGCAAAATCCTGCCCTTCAGTCATTTTAAATGTAATTCATTGCCCAAGGTGCTTCACAGGAGCATATTCAAGAGGGATTTGATAAGGCATTCAAGGTTTGATAAGGGATTGATTTTAGGGAGCAGTTTAAAGGATGAGAGAGAGCTGAAGGTGCTGAGATGTTATTTCAAAGCTTGGGGCCAAGATAACTGAACACAACTGAATTGGGGTTTCACAGAAGGCCAGAGGTACAAGTGAACAGCATTCCTAAAGGCCTGCAAAACACTAGGGAGATTATAAAAGCCCAGATAATGGAGAGATTTGAATTTGAGGATGGGTTTTAAAATGGGATTGATAGGAACCATGTGGGTCAGCATGCACAGATGTAATGGTGGGCCAGACTTGGTAAAGATCCGGATATGGACGGCCAGGTTTTGAATGAGTTTCTAGAGGGTGGGAGGCCTGCCAAGAAAGGATTGGAATAATAAATTCTGCAAATAATAAAAGTATAGATTTGGGAGTCAGCTGCAGAAAAGCTGAGAAGTGGAAACAAACAAAGTTATAAAATGCAAAGTAGGTAGATTTTGTGATGCATAATACATGGATTTGGAAACACAGCTCAGAATAAGTTAAGATACTGAAGTTATGAACAGCCTAGTTCAGGTTGAGAGCATGACCAGGGAGGGGCTGGAATCAGTGATGAAGGAACTGAGTTTGTGGTGGGGACCGAAAACAATGGCTATGGACTTCCCAAAGTTCAGTCAGAGGAAATTCATTTTCATCCAAGTCTGAAAATTAGATAAACAAGCTGACAGCACAGAAGCGGTGGAAAGACAGATATGTAAAATAATGTAAACTAATTTTTTGATTGGAATTCACAGGTGTTATTACCTTGTTAAATGGTTGCAGGAAAATAACATGAAGTGTGTGGCTTATATTTTACTTGATGCTACTGCTCAGAAGCTAATATTCTGAGGGTGTTGAGCAGTTGCTTACTTTCAGTGATAGTTCAAAGATAGTACATATATACTGCAGCAGTGTATCTAATACGTTTCAAGCACTCTGATACCGCACATACTGTGCACCAAATAGTTAATGTAGTTGCTGAGTAGTCACATTCTTTCTGGTATTTCCTAAAACTAAACTCTGTTCAACTTTAAGATATCCTATTTAATATAAACTCCTAACTATTTATGTTATCCATATTATCATACATATCAAATATGCTTTATTAAATGCTCCAGAGAATATTTTACAGAAATAAATAACTCTGAAGTTGATCTCAATTCAGGCAGTGTAATGTTAAACTTTACTCTGGCTCACTTGTTTATCAATTAACACTTAGGTGCTTACATTTTCAGTCCAAAGGTACACAATATCTTGACATTATTGTTTGACCTTACTGATGCTTAATTTCTGTACGAATTTTAATCAAGATAAATAGTACAGTGCAAATGAAGTGGGAGTTTATGTCCCTATTAAATTCTGTGTTGAACAGGAGTCATTGCTTTCTGCGTTCAATGACGCACATATTTTGTATTGTTTGGGGTAATCTAGAATTTAAATTATATTTTTCTACCTGCTATTAATTTAGCAAAAAATATTGTATGTCTATCAATCAAAAATAAAATTAAAGTAAATATACATTTTCATGGAAATCAAACTATTAATGGTAGGATTTCCACTAGTTAGAAATTGTGACCTTGTGTGTTTCAAACACAGCATGGTAATTAAAACCACAGTGGACATGCCTGAAGTTCTTGCCCTTCAGATATGCAGTTGCATGAACTTCTCCTTTACAACTATCATGACCAAACACCGTTTTGTTATTTCTCTACTGCTACATCCCTTGTTTATGAGTCAAGTTTCCTTGGCTAAAGTACAAAATAACCGGAGCGATATTTTAATCCTGCACATATCTTAATAAGTACCAGACCAACATTCTCAATTATCTTGTTGGTGTACTAATGAACAAACTCAAAAAGATTGTTTCACTTAAGTTTAACTACAAATGCCTTACTGGAAGTATACAGTGTTGCTTCCACAGGATAGAGTCTTATAGAATAGCAAGCAATCAGTGATTAAGATTTTCAGTTTGAGATACTCAAATTTTTTACTGCAGATTACCATTAGGGAAAAGTACAATCCTAAAACTTACCGGAAGTTCTTGTTAAGTTCTAAACCAGGGAATCTTAAGAATTTGTAGAAACTAACCTTAAAGTGGACGAGCCCTGAACGCCAGCCTGCCTGCTGCTTTCTACCAGTATGTGAGTGACAACTGAGGAGAGATTTGTCGAACTAGTTTAGTCTATGTAAGGACTGAGGGGGCGGTCCGTCAGAGTCAAATTTGACTGGGTCTCTACTGATCTAGCTGCCTAACCAAAACTAAAACAGTGTCGTCAAGGCTAATATCCTTTGAAATTGAAACCCACAGTTTTAAAGCAACAACTGGATTGCTGCATTTAGACCAAGGCTGAGCAATCAAAGACCCCTTTATTCTCAGTTTAGTCACAGGGGTTTAAGAATAACGCAAAATTCTTGGCATATTGTTTATAACTAGGTATTACACAGTAAACATTTCTCCTCCCAGAACAATAATAATTTGCATTTATATATAATGTAGGAAAATGACCAAAGAGGCTTCACAGGAGCAGTATTCCTTAAAGTGGGATGACCTAAAATGAGTGCCTTGTCAGAGAATGAGATTTTAGAAGGGTTAACTTGAAGATCATTTACTGTGGTGTGTTTTATGAAGGATGTTAATGAAGGAAAGTGAAATGCTGAGTCAAAGAGGTTTAAGCCAGACTCATTTCTGCAATAGGATGGAATAGAATATAACCCTAATAGAAACAGAGGGCAGAGGAGGTGAGAAGTACTGACATGAAGGAACAGGGATTCGTTCAGGATTCTAGTGGAGGTTAGTAATGTCCCAAAGTCTAGAAAGAGTGGAGGAGGAATGAGAGTGAAACCAGAGGGCGAAGGCTAGTGAGGATCAGTCAGCAAGAGAACAGTGAAAGGTAAACTTAACAGCAAAGATTGAACAGACTGGGGCTCTCCTCTACAAAAGAGAAGGCTGAGGAGTGAGCTACCAGCAGTCTTCTCTTTTACAATTATGAAGCATGTTTGATAATACATGCACTCATAATTGTACACATACACACAGATGCACGGACATACAAACAAGCACACACACATTCTCACACACACACACACACGTTACATTCCAGACTGGCATCAGTGCAGATACTGGGAGGCAGCTTTGGTAAATTTAGAGGAAATGTTTCCACTCATGAAAGAACCCAAAACTATAAGTTCCCATAAATATAATGGTTCCTATAAATTTAATGGAAATTCAAGCAAGAAACTTCTTCATCTGGACAATTTCGAACATGCAACTTAATGCGCAGAGTCATTGAAGTGAGTAGCACAGATAAATATAAGGGAAAGTAAAAGAGGTACATTGAGATAGAAAGTAGAAGAAGGCTGTGCTGATATGATAAGATGAAGTTGAATGACAGGAGGCTTATGCCGAGCATAACACAAGATTGAACCACATGGCCCAATGCCTCTATACAATTCTATATCAATTTATAGGGTCAGTGCAGATTTGAGGGCTGGTGCAAGGAACAGTTCTAGTGAAGTGAGGAGAACACAAAATTGGGTGGTAGTTCAAAGACATGACTCCAGTGTGGTGACAATGTGTCATGATCTCATGATACCATGTCACAGAGGGTGGGGCAAAAGAAAGCAGCAAAAGGTCAACCACATAAACAAATCAGCAGCATTTTTTTTCTTATTGAATTCTCAAAGCAATAAGATCTATACAAGTATAAACTTGTGTAAAGTTACAGATTTCTCCTGTTTTGTAAAAGTCAACTGTAAAATATTCAACATGACTTTAATACTCCAATGCTCTCTTCTTACTACTTTATTTCTTTAATCTTCTAATGTAAAGAAAGACAAACAAATATTTTGAACTTTCCACAGAAATAAAAATTCACATTCAAAAAAACAATAGAACGAATAATCCCGATCCAGCACCCATTCCACGAGGCACATTCCATATATTCCTTCAGAAACTATTTAATCTATTTTTAAATGTTGACTCGGTCTTTGGGCTGAACCTTCCCATATTTTGGAAAAGTGTCGGTTTTGATGAGTTTCATGGAGGGTTTCTCTCTGTGGATACTAATAAGATTTTTGTGCAATCGTCCCAAACTCATCTCATTCACTGCCTACCACACATTCCTCTCATCTGTTACTAATGCAGTTCTCCCCCTTGCCATATCTGGAGCTACTTATCACTGCCAGGACATGCCGACAACCCTGGTGCTGGCACCACATATAAAAGGCCATTGTGCACCCAGTCAAGTACCGGCAGTCCAGAGCTGCCCTGCAAGATTGCCCCAGGCTTGGCAGACAAGGGGAAATTGGCAACCCACTTTGCAGACAGGAACCTGAAGGTCCTGGTGGATGGGATTGTGTGGAGGAGAGGACCACAGAACAAAGGAGAAAATTTCCAAAAGAACAGTCAAAATGCTCATGACAGGTGCAGGTATGCTGGATATTCATCTCCTCACTGCCTACAAGGGGAGGGTCTAGGTTCTGGCAGGTGAGGACAGAAACCCTTCCAGTGGAGATGCTGAAATCTCTACGTCCCAGCAACCAAATAAAAAGTACTGATCACTGTTGTGCTACCCTCCCATTTCCAACACTGTGCATTTAATGTTACTGTGCCACAAATTCTACCCACTGGTTGTGACATTCTCTCTTTGGCTTCCTGTTGGTCCTGATGGGATTTCCATGATGTCCAATGTCAAGATGGCCGTCCTGCACACGTTCCCTCTTCCACCTCTGAAAGCATGAGTGCCTCAAAGGAAAGCCTGGCAGGACTGCCACCTGCACCAGCTCAGACCCTGACCCCTCAGTGAATATGTTTTTTAGATTAGGATCAGGAGCACTTGTTGGTGAGCACTTCACTGCCATGTCTCCACAGCTGGTCAAAGCAGAAATGTCCCAGGTCCCTAGCACTTGGAAGTCTGCAGGTAGCTAAGCATCTGTTCAACCCCAGGCAGGATCTCATGGTGTTGGTCATTTGTGACTCCATTAAAATGCACAAATGGGCACAGGAGCAGCAAGCAATCTGAGCACCTGCAGGATATGCACAGAAACATGAACTAGTTACTGGTGCTAAGAACCAATAGCAAGGTAACATGGGGCCAATTGACTTTGACCTCACTCCAGGTGGACCTTCCTCACAACCAGACATGACAGTGGCAGCAGGCACCCAGCCTGAAGATGACCCACACAAAAACCAACCAGACGTCTCCTCTCAGGGCACTCCAGGTGGCCAGGCCATTCCACCTCATCCTGCCTGCTGCCCTCAGCCTGTGGGAAGTCAAGCCAATGAGACTGCATCTGCCTCTGGACAGGACACACCGCAAGTCTAGGCCCTGTAGACAGAAGCATCCCCAGAGCTGCCGAACCAAGCCTCCAAGCCAACGGGCTGCACTACTGGGGAGGATCCCTCCACACTAGCTGAAGAAACCCGGGACTGCACTGACGCGTAGTGAGAGGGAAAGAAATAAGAGGACTTTCTGAGGGCAAATTGGTAGCAAAGGTAACATATCCACATTTTTAAACATATGTTCTCTTTTCACATTCATCAGAATGGGAGAGTGTCTGTCTGCCTACAACTGCAACGCTGAAAGTACAGAATCAACCTATCAATAGTACTAAATGATGTGGCATGATTTAAGCTGTGGACAGATCCTGTACCACATACAGGCAATGGGTTAATCATCATTTGCTGCTACTTTGGCCACTATCACCAATCTTTCCAGGTACTAGTATTCTGTCACAGGCATTAGTGGGATTCAGTTGTTTTCCTGTGGTCAGGAGAGTTTCAGGCAAGGGTTTAGACTTCCCATAGTAGATAATGTTCACAAAGCATACAGTGTTGGCAGGTGTGTGTTTCAGCTTCAGTGTATGGGCAGCTGTGTGACAGTGTTGTTCTTTAAAGTACCTCACATCACTCGAACTTGAAAGCCCTTCTCTCACAGAATGCTGCCCAGACCCCCAACGTGTGGTTTGCAGCCATTTTTGTCTCCATTGTGTACTTGTTATTTATAACATGATGAAAGGTAACAGGGGTCACTCCTTAAACAATGAATCTCAGGTCCTGCCTCCCTGTCTCGGTGATATCTCAAACATAAAAATCCCTTTCTTGGTAATCCTCCCTATCAATTCCATAGGCTTTGCATTTCCCCAGGTTTGCAACTAACCCATCCACCTCAGCCTTTGTCTGCCCACTTTACCCTCTAGCCCCAAGCATATCAAGTAAATGTGCCAGGTCTCCTAATGGGCAATGTCCCCCATGGAAGCCAGGGTGCTGGATACTGCCAAGGAATGATATTCCCCCCCGCCCACCCCCCCATACACCTGATCCCCTCACCCCCACCACCATGACAAAACCTCTTTCACTATCATGTTTTATTGTTTCCCCGAGGAGCAGTGTTAAATCAGAAGAGGGAGACAGCTGGAAAAACATGCTTATACAGGATGGAAGTGTTCCCTGTGCTCCCCAATCTGGCCTTATGGAAACCCCTGATTTTAATTGCTCCACTATTAAGATATGTATCATATTACTCCCTTTGTGGTTCAATGTAAAATTTGTTCGATAACATTTCTGCACCCTATGCCATTTTATGACATTAAAGTGCTACATAAATTTAAGTTGTTGTTATGGATGTGTGCATAAAGTTACATTACTGTTGGAGTCCTGTGGCACCAAAGAGTTGTGATACTATACAACACTCCTCATTGTATTTTGTAACAAAATATATGTGACAATAAATAAATCAAATCAAATCAAATCAAATAACCATCATGCCTTTCCCATATCAGAATGCAGTGGAACACAATTAAATATCTCATCTATTTTTGAACCAATTAGTATGATTTTAACATCCCTGAATGATGGGAAAGTAACACCATTGGTTTTGAAAGCAGATAAAAATTCCACCAGAGTCCCAACCTCAAGAGCTTTACACAGCCCTAGTTACTGCACTGTCCTTTTTGTCAATATTCTTCTCCAGTTGTTGGCTACTTTGGTCACCTGCATCTGTCAGCCAAATTCCAAAGACAGCCAAGCAGCTTCCAAATGAGGCTATAGTTAAAATCTGCCTGGCCCCTGACAAACAATCAAGTCCTTTCCCCCACAAAGGTTAAAATTCACACTGATGTATAAGCAAGTAATAATAATTACATTGTACACTCAGTCAAACCTGGCAAAATAGTTCCATCTATTAACCTAAATTTCAACTCCTCAGTTGTTAAAACAACCTGTTTTACAACAAATGAATTGCACCAGTGTTAAGGTACAAATCCTTAATACGAACAGGACTAGACGGCTCAGCCTCTCAAGACCACACTTCCATTTAGTGAGATCATAGCTATGTACAATTTTCCTACACAATCCTCTATTTCATTCAAAACGCTTAAGAGAGAAAATCCCCAAAGCAAAATACAGACTTTGGAGAGTCAAATTTGCAAACAGTAGGATGAATGTTGGGTTAAATTTGAACTGCTCTTTGTCAGTGTACAGGAACTGAATATTCATGGCCTGTCTGGCAAACTATCTCCATAATTTCAATGGGCTCCTGGAATGATATTTCAAGAATTAAACCACCATCCAATCAAAGCAATTTACAGCACCTTTCACAACCATAGGATTGCCCCAAAGTGTTTTATGGCCAAAAAAAGACCTGTTTGAACATATTTTATCACATACATTAGAATGTACATCTATATGCCTTTGGCCCTATGTTGATTAATATTCTGACATCTCTAATAGCAGATATAAAATCCATTCAGCATAATTTGAGCTGAACTAGGCTGACTTTGCCGCCAATAAGCAACTATTATTAATTAACAAAGAATAAGATACTACCCAAGCTAAAATGTTGCTATTTTAAACACTTTTTTAAAAATGGTTTTATTGCCAACTAGGGATGAAGTATGCCAAAACAAGTGGCTTATATTGGTTTAAAAGGTTGAGTACATATAAAGTTACATCTCTTCCACTGGACATTAAAATGAATATTATAACTTTGTAACCATGTATGATCTCCACCCAATACTGTTCCCAACTGACCACGATTAAATCTTATTTGCAAACAATCAGTATAATTCCTTAGCTAAGTGATATCCTTATGGGTAACGCCTTTCTTTCCCAAAACATACTTTAGTTTTCTGGAATATCAATCATTGGTTAATTGCCAGAGAGTGAAAAATATAAAGGCACAAAGATGGTTTAAAGGGGGATCTTTGCCAAATCTTGTTCACAATAATTTGTACAAAAAGGCATTGTGGTTGGCTCCTCTAAGTAAAGAGGAAGAATGAGTTAATTGTTACTGCTCTTCTTAAATGTTATGTTTTTCTGGAGTCACCCTGTTTATGTTTGCTGGCTATCTACAGGCTGCCAACATGAATGATCTCTATGTTTGAACTTTATAAAGCTATTTCTTTTTATTTTATGGAATATTCAAACTATTCATTAATTGCTGATCGGTAAAGCTTATAAACCCATAGCTATGAATGGCAGGAAGCTCAAAGGAACAGAGGGATCTTGGGCTGCTTATCCATGGGTCCCTGAAGGTGGCAGGACAGATTAATAGGGTAGATAAGAAGGCATACGGACATTTGCCTTTATCAGTCATGGTATAGACTATAGGAGCAGGGACGTTATGTTGGAGATTTACAGAACTTTGGTTAGGTCATAGCTGGAGTACTATGTGAAGTTCTGGCCACTGCACTGTAGGAAGGATATGATTGCATTGGAGAGCGTGCAGAGAAGATTCACCAGGATGTTGCCTGGGATGGAGCATTTCAGCTCTGAAGGGAGGCTGGATGATATTACACACCTCTGCAACAGGTGGGACTTGAATCTTGGCCTCCTGGCTCAGAGGTAGCAGCTTTACCATTGCACTACAAGATGTATAGGCTGAGAGGGGAAATGGGAGATGTGACAGTGAGTTACACATAATACTATAGTAATTTTTGATGATTTCAGCCCTGTTGCTGTACATTGCCTCAGCAATGATCATCCAAATAATAGTGAGCATCTTCTCCTTCATGGTGTTTAGAGCACGTAGGCATATGTGCTCTCACTGATTAATTCCCAGCACCTCCTTCTATTACCTTGCCCTGCAAGGTAGAGGGAAATGTGTCAATAAATGTCATGCAAACTGTTCAGTTGAAATGGCTTGCATGGTTGAATAGCTGACAGTGTGCAGAATCTTTGAGGTGCGGTTGAGGTTTGCAGCAGTGCCAAGTGCGTGAAAGAGAGATGAAATATATGAAATATCAGATATGAATCCCATTTAGCAGAGATTTCTGGGAGGTGAGTAAGGTGTTATGCATTGAATAGACGCTGAGGCTAGTTGTGTTATGTGAGGCATAGATGTGGTACTTTAAGGCGCATACCCTGATCGAGACTCATGTGAGGTCAGTGAAATTTTTGCAACATCACTAGTAGGTCCTTAGTCCTGCCCTGACTTCACAGATGTCTGCAACCCAGAGCCTGTTAACCATGTGATTTGAGGACTTCCTGGACACCCAGTGGTATAGTACATTTCTCTTCCATTCCATGTTGTCCACCACCATCATCAGCACAGCATTGAAAGCCTTGGTGCCCACTCTCTGCTCTCAGTGCCACTTCTCTCTCTTTGCTTGATCAGATTCTCTTCAACCACAACTCTCATCCCCTGTTCTAGCCATAGTGTGCCACCTGTTTGAGAAATGCAGGCTAGCAGTGTGGTTACATTTAAGTGGTGTTAATATTGGCCTTCTGACGCAACCAGGCAATGAGCATTGTGGTTAGTGATGGCTGGAGGCAGAGTTCATCCAAATGAAAAGGCAAAACAATGTTGGTGTCCTATTCACAATGTAGTCAAAGGGCACAAATTATTGACAAATGGTGATCCCCATGCATGTTTCCAATGGGTTATGTCATTGAATTCATCTGCTTAGTCAGCCTATGCACTATGAGTTACAAGAACACCTAGAAAACCTGTAGAATCACAGAATCCCTACAGTGTGGAAACAGGCCCTTCGGCCCAACAAGTCCACACCGACCATCTGAAGAGCATCTCACCCAGACCCATCCCCATACCCCTTCCCTGTAACCCTGCATTTCCCATGGCTAACACACCTCATCTACTCATCCCTGAACACTATGGGCAATTTAGTATGGGCAATCCACCTAGACTGCACATCTTTGGACTGTGGGAGGAAACCGGAGCACCCGACGGAAACCCACGCAGACAAGGGGAGAATGTCCAAACTCCACACAGATAGTCGCGTGAGGGTGGAATTGAACACGGGTCCCCGGCGCTGAGAGCCAGCAGTGCTAACCACTGAGCAGCTGTCTGGCTTCATGAAAATTCAGACCTTTTAAAAATCAATTCTTTTTGGGGTGAAATGCAGGCATTGTAAATGAATTGTTTTGATAACTTTTCAATTTTGCAGTGAGTAACTTAGAACAAAGACTTGACAATTTATAATAGAATAGATTTAATTTTTCACATCTAACCTTTAAATATCCTTAACTATGTCTAATGTGCATCTTATAAGTATGATAGAAAATAATATGCTTTTCTCATTTATGGATGTTCTATAACATAAAAACTAAAAATACAAAGTTACTCAGAAGAGACACCGGTTTGAGAGAACGTATCTTGACAAGTGCAGAAATGTGAATATTTCCAGGGCCCAAAATTAAGTTTATGTCAAAATCCCGACTCTCTTAGATTTACTTTAATCCAACTTGGCTGAGTAAATGGGCTAATAAAGACAGTATGACAAAAATTGTGGATTCTGGAAATCTGAAGTAAAAATAAAAAATGTTGGAAATAGTAAGTCAAACAATAGTTGTGGAGAGAAACAGATGTAACGTTTCAGAGATAACACGGCTAGAGCTGGATGAACACAGCAGGCCAAGCAGCATCAGAGGAGCAGGA